>NW_026799997.1:0-654834 GCF_032191835.1 Heteronotia binoei
GAAATCTCCAGGCCCCACCTGGTGGCTGGCAACCCTAAGCTGAGTGCTAGTTAAAGGGAATTTATTTACTGATCTATATACAGCATTTCTAATCTGCCTTTCTTCACAAGACTCAAGGCAGAGGACAACATATATTTATAATAGCTTCACAAAGGAAGGTTTGAATAGTAATTTATATACATTCCAAAACCTTCGCAAAAGCTTGTTTCCTTTTTATGACTACCTGTGCTATTTGTGGCCGGGGGTAGGAACCAGCTAACAGAAGTCTCTCAGAGCTTAAAGAATCATGTCGGATTTGTGGGGGTAGGCTGGGAATTCCAGATTGTTTCTCCTTTTTAAATTCAAACTCATGAATCCTTCCCAGCTGCTTGAAAAGTGAATTCCAAAATTTTTATTGAGCAGAAGCTACATGTGTAGTCACATACAGAAACATTTTTTATAGATTGTGAAGAAGGGGAAAGGGGATATTTAAAACTCTATTAGGTCTGCTGCAACCTGTTTGTTGATAAGGGCAGTTTACATGGATTAATGAGCAATTAGCTAAACAAAAAAAAAAAAAAGCTGAAAGCCCTCTTTGTGATCAACCACCAGGAATGCTGATTGCAAGACAAACAAAGAACATGAGCAATTTGAAGAGTAAATAGAAATAAGTTTTCTTTTCTCAAAGTAATAAAATCTGGGATCATCTAATGAAATTGTTTTCAAGTACAGTCAGGGGAGGGACAGTGGCTCAGTGGTAGAGCATCTGCTTGGTAAACAGAAGGTCCCAGGTTCAATCCCTGGCATCTCCAACTAAAAAGGGTCCAGGCAAGTAGGCATGAAAAACCTCAGCTTGAGACTCTGGAGAGCCACTGAAAGTCTGAGTAGACAATAGTGACGTTGATGGACCCAGGGTCTGATTCCGTATAAGGCAGCTTCATATGTTCATATGATAGGCAACAGAAGTATTTCCTCCCACATTTGCTGAATTAAGTTATACCCCTCCCACCCTCATTCGATCTCTTTGTAAAACCCTGAGAAATCATTCATGGTTTTGGAATCAAGTGTTATCAATATGCTGAACACTAGCTCTATTTCTTTCTGTCCAAATCTAGTGATGCAATAGACATCTTGAGCCACTGCCTGAATGCTGTGGTTAAATAGTTAAGAGGGGTGGGAGTGGGGAATTGAAATCGAATTCTTACAAGTAATGCTGCCTAGGAAGCCTGAGGACATTGTATATCCAACTTGGATGAGATTCAGCTGATTCTTGCTAAGTTGGTTAAGTGCCTAGGGGTTATAGTGGCATGGTGAATACTGATGACCTCCTCTGCCCAGCCCAGCGACTCAGGATCAGAATCCTCATGGGGGGAAATTGAGGGGCCAAGGCCAGAGGCTGAGGAAGATGAGAGAGTTCAGGGAGGGCCCATCATTGCAGAAGCAAATGCTGACAACAGTCCCAGGATGCCAGAGGTCCCCCTGCCACAGCCTGCAAGCAAGGCCTCCTCACTGTCCCCCAAAATACTCACCAGGCCTCTGCTATACAGGATGTGAGTTAGGGCCCATAGAAATAGTGCAGGGGGTCTGCAGAAATAGTGGTGTCACAAGGCTCAAGCTGAAGCAGTGCAAAGGAGGCAAAGTGCCAGACTGGTTGTGCAGAACCCCTTCCTTTCAGGATCCTGGCCTGAACATGGTGCAGCCTCTGGAGCTCCAACACCTTCCAGCAGGAGAAATGGACCCACTTACTACTCAGCCTACTTAAACCAGTCTACTAGGTGTAGGTCTCATGTCTCCTACAAGCTGGGCCAGCCCCAAGGCCAAGAGTCTCATATCCCTGCTATAGCAACATGAGTGCAGAGAACAGGACAGTTAATGGTAGAGAAACAAGCTAATACAGCTTCAGAATTGCTTTCTTTGTTTAGCCTGAAAGATAGCTCCCTACCTTGACTTGGCAAGTCTGGCCACCTGAGTCCATGCCCAGTAACATTGAAAGCAGACTATTGAAAGCAAGAGTCTATCCTTAAAGTAGTTAGGGATCTAGGAAAAGGATGCATATCACCATTCTGCAAACATTCCATTCGCTGCCCATCATTAACCAGTTTCAGCTTAAGGAAATGGCTATCACATACTGGGTAGATGGGCATGATGTGGCCTTTGGTTGCTGTTTTTGCTCTTTACCTGATGATTGGCTCTAGGGATGGGCATGAACTAGAAAAATGTGGTTTGTGGCATGCCCAGTTCATGGACCATGAACTGGCACAAAGTTTTAGGCACCAAGTGAACTCGTTCAATTCCTGAGGTTTGTAATGTGGTAGAATGCACTCCCCCCCCCCCCCAGTGTGCTAGAAACACCAAACTTGCATCTGACTCTCCTCTACCTTCCCTCCAAGTTTGGTGAGGATTGGATTTACAGGGTCTTGGTTATACCCCTCCCCCCCAAAAAAGGTGCCACTTTTCTGGGAAAATGACAGGTTCAGGAGTGTATAAAGTAGACTTTGTGAAAGCTAGAGACATCAAACTTTCAGAGGACCTCCCTCTGATGCTCCCCTACATACCTTTCAAGTTTGTTGAGGATTGGACTTTGGGGGTCCAAATTAAGCCCCACCCCAAGAAGATGCCTCTAGGAAAGTGCTTTGAGAAAATTGTTAGGCGCAGTTTTAAAAAGTGTATCGAATGGACCCCCTGCAAGCTATGCATATCAAATGCACAGGCGGAAGAATTCCACCCCACCCATTGCTTTGAAGTTTGGTAAACATTTTGATTGATCAGAGACAGTCTGTCTGGAAATGTATCCATTCATGAACCTCCACAAACCACTTGAGAGTTCATGGAAAGTTTATGCCAGTTGACCTGCCACAAACTTTAGTTCATGAACCATGAAATGGCCAAAATTCATCATGAACTTTAGTTCATAAGCTAGTCTGTGCCCTTCCCTAATCAGCTTCTTTCTTCCTGGACAAATTCTTGCTAAGAATTCTAATAGGAGCTCCTTTGCATATTAGGTCACACACTCCTGATGTAGCCAATCCTCCAAGAGCTTGCAAAAAAGAGCCTTGTAAGCTCTTTGAGGATTGGCTACATCAGGGATGTGTGGCATAATATGCAAAGGTGCTCCTGTTAGAATTCCACCCCTGTACTGCTGAAGTTATATTCTGCTCAAGGAAGGAAGAATAAATTATGGCCTTCTTTTGTTCATTGATGTTGTGTTCTTTCCCTGCTGTTGTTTTACTCACTCTGGCTGTGGAGAAATTTAGGTTTGGTTTGTTGTTAATCATTACTTTAATGCATTTTTGTAGGGCATAAACTCAATATATAAAAGGCAAGTACAATCTAAGCCAATATGTAGTTTGTTTTTACTTTTTATTTATTATGCTTATTAGAATCCTTCTGCCCTTCTAGCCCCAACAGGAAGTATCTACTACTGGTACCACATTCCATGGAGTAAGCATTAGAGTTGCCAACTGGAATTCTTTTAGAATTACAGCTGATATCCAGACTACAGAGATCAGTTACTAAAAAGGCAATGGCAGTTTCTTTCTCAAATTCCACTCTCACCTAGCACTACCCCAAATCTTCATAAATTTCCCAACTGGCAACTGAAACTGCCTCACTTAAAGTTCAGTGTATAAACTTGGGATAGTTATTCCCTTCAGCCAAATACAGTGTTACTGTGAGGGCAGACTTAGCGAGAGGAAAATAAGGTATACTACTTTGAATTCTTTAGATGAAGAGTGGCATTAAAATTGTTACTAGATCTTTTAGCTGGGACAGATGACAACTAGCACTAAAAAAACAGAGATGTACTTCAAGCCTTAATATGCATGCTGATGATGGTGCAAATCTATATTCCCATCTGAATGGGAAGAAAGTCACAGATTCATTGTCACATGAAAGAAACAATACATGTTCAGTCGTGATGCTCACTAAGGCTTGCTTTTACGTAACACAGTAGCGATACCATCAACCAGCACTTAATTTTAATTGGAAGAATGTTTCCAACACTAGTACAAAATCTAGCTATTTTTTTCCTCCTGTGAAATATATTATGATTACAACATCCCTCCTTGTGAGCTTCCTGTAAAACTGAGCTATGTTTGAGCAAATTATTGTTGTTTATACTTACCTCCTTGTGGGTTTTTTGGAAGTGTTTACATTTTATGCTGGTTCCCTGCTAGTTTTCTGGCTCGCCTTTTTAACCACAAATAGTTATTACTAGGTGTGCTGCTATAGCTTTTGACATTTCCATTTACTCTTCTTTTCCTGCACTACTTTGAGTAATTATAACATTTCAGTCAGGTTTCTCTTTGGATTTCAAATGATTCTCTCTCCCCCGCCCCTCAATATTATTCATTGTGTTCATTACAGCAGAGGAGCTTGGTATCCACGTTTTTTTCAAATATAATGTCTCGTCAGGGGCATGATTAGGGTATACAATGTCTTCTTCAGATTTCTGGAGCCTCAGACCAGGGACCATTGGTTCCCCCCACCCCAAACACAGACACTTTGTCTCCTCATTGGCTACTACACAGTTTGGCTCTTTCCCCTTTTATGGGTTCATGATTCGCACACCTCAACCATTCCTGCTCACACCAGTGTACATTATTCCAGATAGATGTCCTTTAACCAGAAAAGTGCTGCTGCTGTGCATGAGGTGATTCCAGACCACTTGTCAGTGACTCTCCCTCACCTTGGTTGCTGTCAGTGCTGGCCCCATACCTCTTTGTGCTGGGGTCCTCTTCTCGCCTTTCAACAGCTCACCTCCTTCTTCTGAACTGGTGAGACTTGAGGACAGTTGGCATGGGCCCTCAGTCTTGCCATATTTTTATATCCACCCAGGGTGTTTGGCGCAATTGGCTGCAGTCTGAGACTCACAAGGGCCCCTCCAGGTCACATATGGATTTTCCTCACTTGGTTAATTTTATTGTTCTGGATTCTTTTCTCTGAACTACTTTTAATGGTTTGTAAATTCTAACTTAACTAAAAGAATCCATAACCTTAATTCCATTTCTGCCTTAGCTTTCAGTCTCTTGAGCTCCTTTATATCTTTCCCCTCCCTCTAATATAGCCATGATTGAAGGCACATTGCTAAAAGGCTACAAAAAGCAGCTTTGTTGTGAGCAAACAACTTATTTGTTGTTTGTTTCTAGATTTTTTTTGGTATGTGGTGTTTTATCAATGAATAGAAACACTAATAAAATACCACACGAAAACATGTTTGATACGATTATTACAATTCTATTATTATCTATTTTGTGCTACAGAAATTCAACAAATGCAACTTCCACCACTCCTTTGTTGAAAATACACTTAACAAGCATGCCTTTACCAAGTGACCAAAAGGAGCCAGTGTGGCTTAATGGTCACAATGATAGACAAAGATGGGAGAGATTTAGTTTCAAATCCCCACATGGTGCCATGGAAGTCTGCTGGATGACCTTAAGCCAATTGCATATGCTCAGCCTAACCTGCCTCTCAGAATTGTTGCGAGGATAAAATGGAGAAGGGCAGAATGCTGTAAACCATGTTAGAAAGAAAAGTGGAATATAAATGAAGAAAATAAATCAACAGAGCATTTCCCTTTACAAAACAGCTCGGTTCATCTGCAACTCAAACAAGAATTTGATCTTCAAGATCAAACCAGACCTCGAAAGAAGCTCATAGAACCTTATAGAACCTATGCAGCCAGGCTCAAGCCCTTTAATTTGAGGTTTTGCTAAATCTACATAAGTTTGGCAAGAGATTCCTAGATGTTTAGAAACTACCAAATTTGGATCTGTTTGGCGATGGTGATGAAATCTGTGCGAGTGTTTGACAGACCTAGCCTAATGTCACAAGAAGGATGGTATAATAATTAATCTCTAGATGCTGTTAAGATTTCAGAAAGTGGAAGGGGCAGGCAGAATTGCTTATACATGGAAGAGAAATGAAGCAGAAAGACCTAGGAAGGAGAGGAGAGTTGGAAGAAGGTGTAGTCCTGGGAAACAGGAAAAGGCCGGATTTGGGCATCTGAGAAAAACAGAAACCTGGTAGAGAAAACAGATTGAGAAGAGAGATGCCCATGGCTGAGATTTACTGAGGTGAAAAAAGAGACTGAAATTCACGCTAAGATGTGAAATAACAATATTTTAGGCTATTGGCCTTTAGTTGAATAATGAAGACATTTAAAGGTTCTTCATATTATATTATGAAAAAACACTTTGATGATTTTGCTTTTAGAAGGCTTTAGGAATATGAAACTGAATGCCATTCTGTGTTTTGCTGCTTTCAGTTGATCAGGTCAGGTGGTATGACAGTGAATATAGGCTTCACATCAAAAGAGGTGGCTGTTTTTAAGGAAGAAAATGTAATTGACATATGAGGCTACTTTGATACATTGCATCTGCCACCCATGCACATCAGTGTCTGCCATGGTGATTGTAAAGGGAAAGCCTGTGATCCAAACACATGATAACTGCATACTGAACACATGATGAATGCATACTAGCCAGGGCTGGTACATCACCCAAATAGCTGCTTTGGAGCACCATAAGTTGTTTTTTTTTTAATTTAAAATATTTCAAAATATGCCTCTCTCCTGAGCAGCTCAGGATCTGTGCTGCTAATAGGAAGTGGGTGCTGGCATGGGAGGAGATTATTTATTTATTTATTTATTTATGATTTATATCCCGCCCTTCCCACAAGTGGCTCAGGGTGGCTCACAACAAATAGTCAAACATAAAATTAAACAAGTATTTAAATATATAAGCATTTAAAACATTTAAAAACTTAAAACCATTAAACATTATAACAATATGTATAACAGGAGTCTGGCAAAGCTACATTTAGTTTCTCATATCAGTTAGGAGTAGGCTAGCTGGAAGAGGGTTGTCTTACAGGCCCTGCGGAACTGAACAAGGTCCCGCAGGGCCCTCACCTCCTCCGGCAGCTGATTCCACCATGTAGGGGCCATAACAGAGAAGGCCCTGTCCCTAGTGGATTTTAGGCGGGCTTCTTTTGATAGGCATGATAGGCATGGCTTTCACCTAACAGTGCCCTCAGATCTGACCTCGGGGCATTCAGAGTACCATTGGTTCATCTTGCTCCCGGTCATCAATGATTTGAAAGGAGGCAGAGAAATAGGAAGGCAATCGCTGTGGTTTGCATCCATCATTCTCTCTCCCCTGGATCTGTACCACCATGGTCTACATCCAAATTTTATTCCTGATAGCATTGCTGGATATGTTTGCTGGAGGTCAGCTTGTGCCTCTAAAAACTGTACCTGGCTTGGGAGTGGAACATACTTTTTAATATTTATTTGCTGTAGTTAGTTTTTTATATCCTACTTTTTTCCCCAGTAGGGACCTATGTGGTAGGTTAGGCTGAGAGTGTATGACTGGCCCCAGATCACCCAACAAGCTTCCATGGCAGAATGGGGATTTGAACCTGGGTCTTCCAGATCTTAGTCTAGCACTTTTATCACTACACCACATTAGCTGTCAAATACTACTAATAATAGTAGTAATCCATGGTTAATTGTAGATCATGTTCATCATATGCTTGACTAGTGGCCTATATAGAACTGATACAGCTCCATAAACTGTAGATTAGTCCTAACAACGTACTGACTGAAGAAGCTTAGCAGGAAGGGCTAAACAATTGAATGACAACAAATCAGTTACTTGGAGCATCTGTTAATCTTAGCAAATCAATCAAGGATCACCAAGGAAATCAGGAAGTAGATATGCAAACGTTCTTTGTTTCTCTTTACCCAGGTCAAAGTGCATAAGAATGATTTCCCCCCTCCTCTCTCTCTCTCTCTCTCTCTCTCACACACACACACACACACACACACACACAGATGCATATTTCTTTCCAATTTTGTAGCTTTAGAAACATAAAGAAAAGAATTGTGCAGCCGTCCATTCTCAACAATTGCCCATGAGTCAAATGGATTTGACCCTTCCACACAGCTTTATGGTTTGTTGTTCATTTATCTTGTATGTCAGGTCTCTGCATTTCTTGGTGATGATGTGAAATGTGAAAGTGCATCCTGCACTGTGGCTATTTTTGTAAAGGATGAAAATAGATTGAACCTTGGATTCTTGCATGGGGAAACTGATGGGGAAAGGGGAATCAGCTGAAATAACATGATCCCTTAAGTTCCATAAACAGGCTATGTTCACTTAAATAGTTTCTTCATTCCCCACATAAAAGCATTAGCATAATAATGAGTCAGAACCAAAGTACTGTGTTCAGACTAGTCAACACTGTGCATATTGTAGGATAAATGCTTTCATCATATTTTCCTTCCACATTGTGTGTCGTACAAACAAATGTCATTCTTTGGTCTAATCATGTCAATTTCAATAAATACAGAACCAATACCAAGAAACAGATTTTATTATCCTTTTCATTCTGAAGGTTCAAATGTAAGAAAAAGCCCCCTACCTTTTCATACACATGGACATCGTGATCACCAGTATGGTTGCAGGGTGCCTGGAGTTTTAACTCGCACACATTTGCTCTAAGAAGTGGACTTTGCCCATGATTTCTAAGGCTTATGTGGATACTATAAGCCTCAGCTTTGCAGCAGCATTCTACATTTCTGGATGAGTATTAGCCAGAACTATAGACGAGCTTCCAGCTGCTCCTTGTGTGCACAATCTCGGCCATTGCAGTGGAAGAAGCCATGCTGCCATGAACTGTACAGGCAAACAGTTTCCAGCCTGTTTCCATGAACCAAATACTAACACCACCAGAATCCATCTTGTTTTCCTGACTCCATTACAGCAAAGCAAGATACTCACGTACTCAACGGCTGTTACTTCTGCATAAGGCAATCAAGCTTATCTTAGGTGTAGATCCTGCCAGCCTGCCTAAGCTTTTGTCCAATGGAACCCAAGACAAAAGATAGTGCCAGCAGAGGAGTAAAGAAGAGGAAGAACACCTTCACGTAGAGCCAGAGTTCTTTGTATAAATCGGGTGTCACCTTAGGTACCAATTTGGCCCACTATTGTCACTTTTAGATAAGTTTGGATAGCTTGTTTAATCACTTCCACCCAATACCTCCACCCATGCCTTGCCCTAACTGTCACCCTGGAGCCTCCCCCTTGCCCATTGTTACCTGGAAACCCAATCAGGTAACTGGGGCCAGGTCTGCTCATTGGCTGGATATGGGCATCCAATCAGGTGCCCCAAATAGACTGGCCACTGGCCACTGCCCACTGCACAATTCCAGCCCCTATGGTCACTTCAGAGCCTCTCCTTTTTCTGAGGTCATGTACCAGCTGACCACCTGTCATCTGCCCCTGCACCTCCTACCCCCTAAGGGCTCAAGGTAGTCCTTATAACCTCTGACCCAACTCCCCACATGTGTGCATCTGACAGTACCACATACCCCACTGTTAGATATGCCCCCGATACCTGATTTCTTTTTCGTCGCTATTAGAGCCTTCCTCGAAGACTACGATAGGTAATTATCACCCTGTTTGTCAATCCTTGTGTTTAGCCCTGTCTATTTCTACCCTATTTTTATTAGGACTGTATGTGTGTTGTGTGACTTTATACCCTTGTATGTTTGCCTTTATTCTATAATAAAACCCCTTATTTTATATTATATTGTCTCATTATTGGGTAACTTCCAAAGAAGACACCTTCTGTAAAAATAGGGTTTTGATCTCGTTAAAAAGGCAGATTTCCCACCAATCTAAATTCCCCAGAACCCTATTTTTAGGGCAATTTGCTTAACACAAACAAGATAAAAACACTGTTAAAGAGATCCAAATAAATTACCTGAACATCTTGGAACAGAACAAGTTCTGGCCTTATGGACAAGCTAGAGATATTCCCCAATTTTTGCACCCCTTCTTTTTCAACTTAAATATCCTCTTATTCTCATCCCCCCATTGAATCTTTATTTTGGTCAATTTTTCAATATCCCCATGAAATTTGTGCAAGCTTTAACTATGATCTTCTCTAATTGCATATAAATAGCATAAAATGGCTACAAAATGAAGTTAAAATGCCACAAAAGAAATAAACAAATAGAGAACAGCAGTAACCAAAAATGGGCAGACAAAAAAAAATACAAAATGAAATTATGTGGAAACAAGAGAAGGAAGATGTGAAAAGGAGCATGTCAGCACTTCTTGGATGGTACAATGTGTGCACTGTATAAGGTAGTTTTCTCCCCCAGTGCCACTGGGGACCCTATTAGAATCCTAATAGAATTCTATTAGAAACCTATTTACACAAGTAACTATGGTAGTGAAACGTGTTTATTTCCAGATTCATTCAGTTCAGAAGTCGTCCCAGGTTTCGCATATATTTATCTGATCTGACCACAAAGATCTATTCTATGAAAACTTCAAGGCTAGATTACTACATGGAGCTGTTCTTGAAGATGGTGCTTGTTATGGGGGCCAGCTGTTGAGACCATATTAAACCAGTCTTGAAGATAGTGCAGCCCATTTGTTATAGGGGCCAACTGCTGGGGCCATATTAAGCCGGTCCTGAAGTCCCTTCATTGCATGACTATTTGTTGCTGAGTTCAACTGAAAAATCGTTAAAGCCTTTTATTAGCTGAAGGCCACATACTTGAAGGACTGTCTCTCCTGACATGCCCCTATGTGATGATTACACTCCAGAATCTCCTAGCAGTTCCATTATGACCCCCTTCTGTTGCTGTCCTGCTGATGTGCAAAAGCCTCATACAAGGCAGGAACCTACCCTTGGGGCCTTCTAGCAAGATTGTAAAATGGAACTATTTAAGAAGATTTACTGGGCAGCTTGAAAGTTATAGAAGTGGGCTCTGTCTTGTCTGGTTTCATTATGTCTTCTAATGATTTTAATAGCTTGTTATTTTTGTACTCTATTTATTGTTGTCATGGCCTTGAGTCCTGACTGATTCAAGAGAACCTGCATATATAAATACCTGAAATAAATGTCTCTGAGAAAAACTTGTAGATTCTTATTTATACTCATGAAAATAGTTATTGTTAATGATCCTAAGATTTTGAGATCAGATGTGTGACACACCTCTTGGACAATAACATATACTGAGATGTGACCAGTAGGAAACCTAGCTGATGTCCAGGAATGCTGGGTTCTCCAGTCTTCTCATCCAGAAGCTGCATCCTTGCAGAGGAAAAGGCCAAAGCACACCTGACTGACAAAGAAAATAGTTCAGCTTAACAACTGACTGCCACAGAAGTGCAGAGAATACTAGACAGCGGACCAGTGCCACATTGTTGGGCAATGGGGGAAGGCGCTTCTGGAATGCTGATGTGAGGGGTGCTGGGGAAAGAGCATGAGTCAAGTGCTGACCTGGTTCAGGAGTAGAATTGTGACTCAGCCAGAGAAGGGAAGGAGTGGGTGAGATCTGAATTAAGTTTTTCCTGTCCCCATCTCAAGCCCAGTTAAGGTGTCAGGGAGGTTGGGGCCATCTAGCCTCCCCTGAGGTTGAGTCATGGAAGGAAGGAAGGAAGGAAGGAAGGAAGGAAGGAAGGAAGGAAGGAAGGAAGGAAGGAAGGAAGGAAGGAAGGAAGGAAGGAAGGAAGGAAGGAAGGAAGGAAGGAAGGAAGGAAGGAAGGAAGGAAGGAAGGGAGGGAGGGAGGGAGGGAGGGAGAAAGGAAGGGAGGGCTAAGGGTGAGGCTTCAAGTTCAGAGATATCTCTGCTTGTAACCAGGTAAGCACAGTGACTGTGCATGATGGGAGGGGTCAGGCCCAGCCCTTTTAATGAAAGTCTTGCCTGTTGGCCAGGTAGGAAGAGGTCAGAAGATATTTCCTGTGTGGAGAGGACACCAGCTGGGTGAAAGAGGACAAGAGTGGAGCGGAACTCCCTTCTTAACCTGTTTTGAAGCCTGGGAAGTCTCCCTATCTGAAGAAGTATCTGTGCGCATGAAAGTGTAGCGGGAAAAGCTCGTACATTACCAATTTCAGCCGGATCGATAACAGAGGCAGCGTGAGGCGAAGTCAGGAAAACAGCTTTCTTTATTTAACGTGCACATGGGCCCTGTACACGGGCTTCAGACCCGAGAGTCTGAGCAAAAACCACAGAGGCACGCAGGCCTTATATACCCTTTTGCATCATCCTTACACCCAATCCACTTCCTGGAAAAGGCTGTAAACATTTCCGTTTTACAGGTAAAACTCTTTTCCGTTCTACAGGTATAAACATTTCCATTTTACATAACTTGTGGGTCGCTAGGCAACCCTAACCACGAATCATTATATAGTTCTGCTTTTCTATTTCCTTGGGTTTGGCCCGAATGCCCCCACCTTTGCACTTCCGTTGCTCTCTGCTCTTACTTGCATCTGTGTCTTTCAGTTCCTCTTTTTCTATAGCAAGCTTTAATATGAGCTGATAACTTCTCTAGCTTAATCTACTAGCCAAACAATCCCAGACATGCCCAATAGGCCTCTTTCTATTGATCCTTGTGTTCTAAAACATTCTAAACCCTTCTTTCCAAATACTCTTCCATATTTCCTTCTTGGCCTGTATCAAAAGCTTTTATGAAGAATTAGACTTCATTGGTCTTAAGGGTGCCACTGGACTTAAACTTTGTTTTAGTCCTAAGTAGTTACATTCTTCAAAGTCCATTGAAGTCTAAGATTTTGAAGTGTGTAAATCTCAGAACAGCTCTGAAAGTTAAAAAAAAAAAAAAAAAAGATTGGAAGCAAGGGATGACATGAAATGTACCGTGAAAGTGTTCAACAGTCAAATTTACTGTACTCCTCTGTGATGATCAAATGTGAACTGATCATCCAGTCTGTTTGGTTTGGCACCAAATGACTCAAATGCCTGCTGGTCAGGTTTGTATCAGGTATTTTCAGAGCTCTGTATGTGCAAAAATGCTGCTGATCCAACCAGATCAGCATCCATTAATGTCACTGCTCAGTTGAACACTGAATGGTCAGAGGTTTTGTTGTTGTTTTTTAACACGGCATTTATTTATGACTAATTTAACTGTCTATTTAAACAATTTCTTGAAGTAAGGACATGGAGAGGAAATAGAGCTCCACCAGGCTGTTTGAGAATGAGCATGCACGAAAAGCCAGTCATGTTACACTACTGCATTCTTAAGAAGGTGTGCAGCAGTCTTCTAACAGCCATGAATAAATGGGTTGACCAACAGGCAAACAGTCCACTGAACAATTAGCTGCTTGTCTCCAACTGGCAAACAGGATGGTTGCTGAATTGATTGATGGGTATTCAAACTTACGTGGCTATGAGCAGGAAATATGGGGGCATCGCCTTCTTCAGGTGGAGTAGCCATATTAGCTTGGAGCAAGATTTGTGCTATAGAAAGACTGCATACTTTAAGTGAATTTTTCAATATTTGGAACTGAAGCCCCCAAAGCTTGTCATACTCCCTAGAGTAGGGGTGTCAAACTCATTTGTTATGAGGGCTGGATCTGATATAAATGAGATCTTGTTGGGCCAGGCCATGTCGGGTTGGGCCGAGCCATGTTGGACCAGGCCATGTATGTACCTATTTAATATGTAAAAGAAATATAAATTTTATAAAAAATACAGACAAACACAAATATATATTTTTAAAAAAACTTAAAACATTAGCAGTCATTGGTCTTAAAGATGCTTTCTTTCTATTTCTCCCATGGTATCCCAGGAACTAGGCAAAGGAAGCTGTGGCTCTTTCCTTCCTTCCCCAGGGGACTGGGGGGAGCCTCAGCTAATAGAAGGAAGAGAGGCACAGCTCAGTAGCTCTGCTATGCAATTGAGAGAGACTGGCAAAGCAAGCTATCCTCCCCCCCTTCCTCCCCAAGGGAGGAGCAAATAGAGGTTTGGAGAAAATAGAGGTTTGCTCTGTAGCTCCTGTGCAATTGAGCAAGCCTTGCAAAGCAAGCTTTTATACATAAGGAAGCAAGAGAAAGGGAGAAGGAAGCAGATGACAGCCAGTTGCTCGGGGGCCTGATGGGAGCCTTCCAAGGGCTTGATTCGGCCCCCGAACTGCATGCTTGACACCCTTGCCCTAGAGGATCACTAAATGACTTATATACTTTACAACTGGGGACTTGCAACAAAATGTTGCATAATGTGCAGTTTGCTTTAAGTTGCAATTGCATTTTTTTGAAACTGCAATGCAGTTTCCTTAAGGGAGGAGGAAGCTCTGTAAAGCCTTCTGTTAAGAGAAGTAGGGTTGCCAGGACTGACTCAAGAAATGTCTGGGGACTTTGGGGGTGAAGCCAGGAGACTTTGGGGGTGGAGCCAAGAATGAGGGTGTAACAAGCACATCTGAACTCTGAAGGGAGTTCTGGTGCTATCACTTTTAAAGGGACTGCATTCCTTTTAAATGCCTTCCCTCCATTTGGAAAAAAAAATGGCTAGAGGCACCTTCTTTTGGGGCTTATAGAATTGGACTCCCTGGCCCAACCTTTTGAAAGTTTTTTTTTTTTTGGGGGGGGGGTTGTTTTGAAGAGGGGTGCTGGATGCTATGCTGAAAAATTGGTACCTCTACCTCAAAATACAGCCCCCCTCCGAGCCCCAGATACCCAAGAATTAATTCACCATTATACCCTATGGGAATTGGACTTCATTGGATATAATGGAGTGCCCAGAAGACATTTCCCTCCCCCTGCTTTCTGATAAACCTGAAGCAGGAGAAGGGCCTCCAAACTGGGGGATCCCCTGCCCACAACTGGGGATTAGCAGGGGAGCCCCTAAGGGTTTTGTGATTAAACCAGCCTCCAATATAATCAACAAATTTTCATTGACATTTATAAAGGAAACATAAACAACCACTTAAAGCAGTGAATTGTACATAAGGTGAAGTCATACAGTATGCTCAGTCCTTTATAAGGACAAAATTAGGTGAAGTATTATAATATGCACAGTCTTTCTTGGGACCAATAGGCCTCCAAATGGTTTCAGCCAAGAACTGGCAAAGTAGAGTCTTCTTCACAAGTCAAACTGCTGTAGAAAAAAGCCAACAGTAGCAGACAGCTACGAAGGCAGCGCCTCTCTGCCTCCGTTTCTCTGAAGCTTCCACAGGCTTAATGCAAAAGATTACAAAGTTGATAATGGAAATCAATCCTTCAAATACAATGAAAGTTATGTTTATAATGAGGTGCTCCAGCGACCATACTGGGGATTGGCAACCCTAAGAAGGGTGTGGCAGTTGGAGCCCATTTTTCCCTTTCTCCCTTTGTTTCTCCTTTTTTCCTTTATTGGACACTGGAAAGAGAGTTATCTAGCCTTGCTCAGTTCCCTTGTGCATAGTCAGTCAAAGAGGAATTTGCCTGGGAATTACCATCACTTTGTTTATGTGAGATGAGATTTCAAAGACTGCCATACTGGGTACTGCAGGTCTTGAGGGGCTATAGGCATCCTGTGCCACCCTCTTTCTGAGTGTCCTTGCCCAAAGCAGCTGTTGAAATGGCCATTGGTTTATCAATGGATCAGCCTGACACATTTTTGTTTTTTCAGTCTCTTGCCTTGCTGTGGAGAAATGTATGGTTGCAGGGTTCCAGTCTTCTTCAGTCTGCATTGAGTCCACATTCACCCAAAGCACCACAGCTGCCTTTGGCAGTTTGTCTGTCAGGGTTGCTAAGGAGTATTTTAAAAGATGATGTGTACAAATTGACACTGGTTGGAGGAAATCCCACCTCCTCTCCACCTATCCCCTACCTCTCAGTCACTTTGCCTACCATGCATTAATGATGCCTCAGCTGTCATTTAATAACTTCTTTTATAACTTATAATATCTTATAACTTTTATAAAGAGAGAAGCAGTGTGAAGAAACAGTGGCCAAGTTGGTAGGGGTGGGTGGGGAGAAGCAGTTAAAAGCCAGAGAGAATGTTTTTAAAGGACAGTAAAGGCTGCAGCTACAGAGATTGGAGTGAGAATGATCCTTCTCTCCGACTTGCAAGGCTTTGCAGTTGCAGGCTCAGATGTCCTTTTAAAATTTCCCTCTGCTATTTAGCCATTCATACTGCAGGAAAAGCAGCATTGGAGATGGGTAACAGCAAGGAATCCTCCCCAATCCCAGCTCCAGTTCTGCTTTTGCTTTCTCCCCTCTTCCCCCTTCCATTATCTCTCTGTCTCTGTCTCTCTCTCTGTCTCTGTCTCTCTGGCTATCAGCCAGTCTTTCACTGTCAATGTGTTGGAGCCTGGAGTAGATTCCTCCAACACCCATTTCAAAAGATATCAAAAGGTTCAACCCTCCCTGATTTTTTTTTTTAACTTTTTGGATTTTTCTGCAGACCCAAGGAGTCCTCTGAGTCTGTAGAAAAACCTATTGAGGGAGAAAGTGCCCTCTGTTTGTGGATATGTATCTGTTTGCATATATGTTTATGGACTGAGAATGAGATATATGGAAGTGTTATGCATTGACCTTATTATTTTTAGTGCACTTTTGAATATTATATAATCCTTTAAAACAATTATGTGAACAATTTTATCCCTACTCCAATGACACTAAATGAAGTACAAGTTTTGATATAGTAGGTGTGTTCTTTTATTTTAAATCCTTTCTAGAAACACAATGTGATTTAATTACAAGTATCAAAGGCAAAACTCCATGGAAACATGTAATTTGAACAAATGTGTAACAGAGAACTGTGATAATTATGCATTTGATCATTAATTACTACATTTGGAGCCAATCAGATAACTTCCTCAATTTATTTCTATGTATCTTTTTCCTGAAAAAATAATGCATTAATTAGCAAATTGTGTTAGGGCTTTCTATAAAAGGTGTGGGATTATATAGTCTATTTAGTATGGCATTTTGTATATCTTATTATTACACTTATTTATAGAGGGGAAGTTTCATAGTATTATAATGAATTTATGAACCTATAGAATAGAATAGAATAGAATAGAATAGAATAGAATAGAATAGAATAGAAATCTTTTCATATCTGTAAGGATTCCATGTTCATTTTCCTTGCCAGTATTTATCCATATTTATGGAATTATATAACTTTGGGACTATGCTTCTTGAACAGAATAGCAACAAAAACTAGAGATTATTCTGTATTCATGAGGGAGGGGGGGATTACAGACAAACCATGATTAAAATAAATTGTGATTCCACATTGTCTCAGCTAAGCCTAAAAGTATGAGTGCATAAAATTCACATTAATTGCCACATAGACCTTCCCTTAACAACATTAACGATGGCATTATATGGAATCTATGATGCTAAAATGTTAAGTACTTCTATTACTCCTGATATATAGAGCTCAGAGCACACAAATAGTTGTTGTTCAACTAACTTGATTTTCTGCCCAGCAGCTCCTCCAAAATGCTACATATAACACAAATGTATTTTCTTGGGATTTTTAACAAATCCATTCCAGTTTTGGTTTTACAGCTGTTTGCAGTGGCTGTTGACATCCATTTCATCATATCTCTGGAGGAGAGAACTTTAATGCAATATGTAGTCGATAAGATAGCAATTTTATCCTGGTGTGCTTTCATCTGTAATGGAAGTGCCTTAATAAAACCAGCTATTTTTAATTCTGTTTCTCATGTGTTCCTACTGCTATACAGCTGCTGGTCTTGCTTCGAACAAAACAAAAATAAGAAATAACTGGCAGATAGTTTTCCAAGGTGACAACTATTTCCTGTAATTTCTGTTTGACTAAGTCAAGAAATAAAAGTTTGCCTTAAGGAACACTGTTGAACAGAAGAATACAGGGCAGTAATCTGGTCTCTTAATTCAACAGTGCCATATGAATTTAATTCATACAATCTTTTCATTTAATGTCACCTTCATTAAAGGGAATTATATTGACATGGGTTAGCATTTTATGTTTTCCTCCAGGATTATAGGAAATGCTATTCTGGTATTGTTTGAAGGCACTAATAAATGGTCTTTCCAGTAAATCATAAGTCTGAAACATATTTTCTCACAATAAGATATTTCACAATTTAATGCTCAATGCTATTGTGCGATCCATCATTTAGTGCAAACTTGATATGACACTTAACACAGAATCTGTCCTTGTTGCTGCTTTAATTAGCAATGTGCAATTTTCTGAGGGAAGTGAAACTCCCAGGGATCCCCAATTTTGACATGGTGTGTTTCCCCTTTCCATATAAATGTATACCTCAGCGTGAAACTAGGATTTATAGAAGGAGCCTGAATTAAATGTATATTAAAATGCAGTGAGTCATGCTAAGGTAGAAAAGAATGCAGGGCAATTTCTCTATCAGTCATACAAATACCTACCCTAAGAGGAATTCAGTTGAGGGCCATTTTCTCCTTGGACCTTGGGGCCTCTTCCCAGATAATTTGATCCCAACTGATTTGAATTTGATTTGAATTTGCTATGCACAGGATAGATCCCAAAGTGTTGAAGTATTCCAAATACATGTTTGTTCCTTTCCAGCAAGTGGACACCTTTGCACATTGTGGCCCTGACAAGTGTAAACTTATTTGGATAGCAAACTGACCAGGGAAAGGATTCTGCAGATTCCACTGGAAGATGCAACTCCATGAGAGTTATGGAAATAACCTTCATGGACAGCAAAACTCTGAATGTCTTACAAAAGGTGGGAAGAAAGCAGGGTATCTGCTGAACACAAGACTTAGTAATAATAAGCCATGGAGGACATTTTCAGAATTCTATGGCTACCTCAAAGTTGAGAATATGCAGAAGAAGAGGTAGAGGATGAGACTGTGTGGAACAGCCTTTTAGTCAGAGGTCACATTGGGCTCTTAAGGCCAAACCTGGGCTGGTACAGCTCAACATAGGAGACATCCCACAACTGGAACAATAACAAAGGATACAGAAGAGCTCTAGTACACAATAGTGGTAAAGTATTGGAGAATGTCATCATTGCTAGTAGGCCCTGCCCACATTTTAAAATATTTTTTTCTGCTATATGCAGTTTGTTTTGTCAATGTTCCATCACTTATTGTGTTGTTTTGAACACACATCATTTAGTGATTCAAGAGCAAAGCCAGTTTTGAAAACACTACAAAAAGTGCTATGAAGGAAAGCAGGAAGCGAGAAGAGATTTATTAAAAGGATGAGGATGCTTAAACTGCTGTGGTAAGTGACAAACAGACAGGACTGAAAGTGAGGCATGATATAATAATAATAAGAGGAAGGAGAAAAGTGGATTTTGGCTGAGGAATTCTGAGAGCTGTTGACAACTTTACACAGTATCATCTGGAAATCCATTGTTTAATTAAGCCTTCCAGCAGAGGGAAAACATGATGGGGCCAGAAGTGTTTCTGACTTGAACATGTGCCCTTATGAATAGGTTACATTTCCACCCACCAGCAGCCTCTCATTCCCCGTGTACCTGCCATCTGTTAACTCAGCAATCGCCCTGACAGGACAGCTGAACTGAACTCTGAACTGAATTGCTTTTGGAGTTTACTTAATGACACTTCTGTTTGCCCTAAAGCACAAAGTGAAATGTCCATATGTAAAAAAAACTAATTGTACACCCCTGGGCTGTTTTTGTTTTTGTTGCTCCTACTGATGGACAATGAAAGATCATATGCAAGTTTTTGGTCAAGTTTCTTAGAGATACTGAATATGAATATTTAATAATTTATCAACAAGAATAAGGGGAGAAACATAATTTCCCTTTCAAAATTATGCAGTTTTTGCAGGCCCAGTTCTACAGCACTTACAAAAATAGACCTTGGATCTCCATCAGTGGAGGGCAGAACTTGTTTTGGGGTGCTGCATAATTTTTTTTTCAAGAGCCTTGGGTATTACTAGTTATACAAAACTGCTCACAAAATGGTGGTTCAGTGGGTGGAAACCAGGCACAAAATGGCAGTTTGTACAAAAAGTACAGTATGTCAGACTTAGTTTGCAGTGTTCAGGTGAGAAAACTACTGCTGTTTTCCCAAAGCAATCTCCCCTCCCACAATTGTAAGTTGTCCTTCAGGGAGGATTCCCAGCCTCCCACCAGCGGTGGGGTTTTCCCCAATTTTGGGGCCTCCAACCCACCATTACAGAACTGGCTGGCAGGGAGAGCCTCACCCCCAAAGAGCACTGGCACACCATGACATGCCTTGCACAATGACTTCACCTGGAAGTGATATTATCACGCAAGACATGTAATGGGGGAGCACTCTAGCATTTGGAAAAAACTCTATGATAACAATAGAGTTTTTCTCAAGTGCTAGAGCACCCCCCCTGAGATGTTCTAGCACTTTTCCTTTCCATATATTTCTATCCAGACTATGGGTGCCTGTATGCACACAAGAAGGAGAAAGGCAGATGGCTTTGGTGCTACTGGTGCTACTGTTGTCCATGCAGAACAAAGGTGTGTGCATGTGCTCTCTTCCCTTTCATATGAAAGAGAACAGAAGCTGCTGTGGTAGCTGTAGCTCTGGCATCAGCCCCTGTAACTAGAGACACCCCAGTACAATGGAAGACACTGAAACTTCCTAAAGCACTGCACCCCAGAAAGCCAGGCTTGGCAAAGAGAGGTGTCTTGCTAAGATGAACACAAACATTGGCCTGAGAAAGATACAGGCTCAATGGAGAAATGCTGTTGCCTGACACTCCCGAGTCCCCTCCTCCTTTCCATCTCCTAATTCTCTGAATTATTCTACAGCCCAAAGCTCCTATACCTAATGGCTGAAAACGCTGTTTATTGTCTAGCTCAGGCACTGACAATAGAGCAAGCATCCAGCCCTTCACTGACTTGAATGGATTATGCCTGAAAATGTGCTTCCTGATTTCCTTCCTGCCATATCTTAGAATTTATGGCATTCCAGGTAATCACATCACCCCCAAGTGATTTTGTTTGTGTCTATGTTTACATTTCTTTTTTTTGTGCCAGGCTATCAAGATAATAACCATTAACTTTACAATTTTACTAGACTAGTACCATACAACCTATATCCAAACGCCCACTGAGTAACATCTTTCTTTTGTCTAACACCTGGGAAAACTCAAACATTACTTTTGTCAAGACCTCCTAAACCTAACATGCCATTGTCATAATAGCTCACTTGTATTAGCATACCTGCAGGATACATTTTCAAGTATAAATATACCCAGTTTTGTCTATGCTCACTAGAAGTAGTCTTTCCATGTGAGTAGAGACACCCCAACACCATGGAACACCATGGAAGACACCATGGAAGACATTGGAACCTCCTAAAGCACTGCACCCGAAAAAGCCAAGCTTGCACCCACAAAGCAGCACCCCGGTTTACATCAGGTCCTTTGTACATGCAGTGTTGGCCATTACCACACACGTCCTCATCCCGACCATCAGGCTCACCCTCTCTCCGAAACTGGTAACCTATCACCTAAACATTCCTTTCCCTTCTATCTCACCCACTAACTATTTTAATCCCAATACCTTGTGTGTATGTGAACCAATCTCTTTGTATATTTAAATTCTGTTTATTTTTTTATAATAAACCTTATTATTCTTTCATAATTGGCCTGGTTCTTGACTCCAAATAAAAGGTTTATCAGGGAAAACATTGATAGCAGTTTCCATTTTCACCCCACCTTTTACTAAGATTTGCCTTTGTTGCTACATTCTCCAATCTTAAGATCAAAGGCAATATTTAATAATTCTGTCAGGGATAACAGTGCTTAAAAGGGAATAATTATAAAGTGGTTATAGAAGTACTGGAGAAGAGGTGGAGAGGTATTTTCAATTGTTTGGAGAGTGACTGGCCTTCTACTCAATTCTGGTCTACATCATCCCAGAGGCTTGGAGTTTCAGAAATGATTGCTTGATGAAGGAACAAAGAACCTGTGTAGTGATCCAAGCACTAACCCAGAGAAGGCCCACAAGAGAAAGCATGTAGAGTAGGACTGAGGAGGCAGTAAGCAAGCTAGATCTTCAAGGTAGACAATTCAAAAGCCAAGCATGAGATGGGAAGAAAGAAGGCTTTGATTTCAGGTGTCAGAGATTGAAATGACAAAAGTTTATTTTTTTCCCATGCTATGGGAAGTCCAGTCAGGGCCAGCTCATTCTCTAGGTGATTTCCTATGGCACCAGAGGTGGAGGCTTACCAGCCAGCCCTATTGCCACACTGGTTGCCAGCCTGTGACATCAGGGTCTTCAATGGCAAGCAGCAACCCCACTAAATAACCCAGGTCCAGTGGATGGCTCACAAGAAGTGGGTGGGTCATCCTCCTTCCATCTTCTGCCTCCCTGCAGTGCAGTCCTGGGCAAGGAAGGCACACAGTGGTCTCCCACCTCACCTTCCCATGGAGTAGCAGGAAGAAGTGCTGGCAGCAGGCTCCTTCCCTTCAGCATGGGGGAGCACTTTGAGTGGCAATTTCTATCCCCTATGAATGATGGGAAAGAAGGCCTGGAAGCCACCTAAGATACACAAATAAATAAATAAACTCAAGCTGGGAATGTCTGAAACACATCTTCTGATTACAACAGTGGGAGCTACTGAGCCGGGGAGGAGGCTTGTCCAAAATGGCCATAGGCTTCTTTCCAAATAAGAAGAGCAGGAAGGGGGGTTGAGAAGCATCAGCTTTGGATGTAAAAATCATTCAGTTACAGTCTGAGATCCTGGGAGTTCTTTTGTTCAGCAAGAATATCCCATGAAGAGAACATGAGGATTCACAGAATGCAAAATCTCTCTTAAGTGTTGAATTGTATTAGCCAATAATCATTAATATTCCTTATGAAGTAAATTCCACCAAAATTTATTCTCTCAAACCATTTACTTCAGAAATGAGTTTTTGTTTATTCTGTGTTTCTTAGCAAAACAGTTTAAGAAATGGTTGTTATTTTAGGACCCAAGGAGTATGTACAAAGCCTTTGTCTTCCTGTGAGAGTGTAAATGGCTAATTTATGCTTTTGATCACTCTTTTGCCATTGTTCACCCATCAGTGCTCCCTTCCCCCTGCCCTTTTATGATGAAACTTAGCCAAGCCACCAAATAGGGCTAAATAACCTGCTCCATGCTGAGTAACCCCTTTGGCGAGCAATATTGCTGGCCTGTAATTTACTTAAAAGTGGTGGATTGCTGAGGGCCTAGAAGCGGCATGAAAATCTTCATAAATGAGCACATGCCATTAGAAGCCAGAGCTCTTAGAGAACCATTGTAGTGACTGAACCTATATTATGGATCACTCTATGTGATTTAATTCAGCAACTAAACCCACCCCCCCTCCAATAGAACTACTTCACACCCACGCTTCTCTTGCTCACTTGCACACACACTGAAGGAAAACAGTAGGAGATGAGTCCTGGCAAAATTCAGTACCAATGTGCATTGGCAATCACGTGGAGGAGAAATGTGTTCTCTGAGGAATATGTGAAAATATGGGCAGCCTCACACTAATGAAACTGCCCATTCTGATGTACACACTGAGGGTGATTCCGCATTAGCCTTTGCTCTGGCCTCGGTGCTTTGTTTCCCCCGGGGCAGATGTTGGTTTCTACATCTCTTGACCCGGAGCAGCAGTTTGACCCACCTCTAAAGTGGTGTCACCCCGCATCTAGGAGATAGTCATTTTGCGAGAAGTTTATTTTTGATGCGGTTTCGGGGCTTGAAATTTATGTGCAGAACTCACGCCAATGCGCTGTCAAACTTCTAGCATCAGTAGAACACACCCACATAACTCCACGCCCATGATTCCACCCAGTTATTTCGTCATACTTCCTTAATTTTACTCTCTTTGAAAATTATCCAATATTTTCCTGAAATAAAGTAATTTTTTTTAAAAAAAATCACGTTTTGCGTTACAACGTGAAAAATATATAACAATGTAACACGATTTTTTTTTTTACTGAATATATCTCTTGCTTCCACCCGCCCCCATTCTTTATGGAATTCCACATGATTTTGATGATGTGTCATTGCATTGTGATTACTTTCTTCCCCCCTCTGATTAAAATCACTCCTGACTATTATAATATTTTTTTCAAATACGATCCCCCCACCCCCGTATGGTCTCAAATGGGAACAGGAATTTGATTATGTTTATAGGTTTATATTTTTGATAGATTGGGGAAACTTTTTCCCTTAACCCCTCAGCATAAATCTTCCCCCCACCACCACCTTCAAGCATCTGTTTGTAATTTGTTATAGCTTTTAATGGAAAACTGTGCTTAACATTCAGCGTGTGCGGATAAAAATGGTGGATCGCCAACTCAAATTTCCTGGGCTTAGATAATGGCAGGGCAAAAGGAAAACACATGACTTTGCCAGTATTATGCCGCGTTGTAACACGAACACGCATGCATGTTAAGAAAAAAAAGGGAAATGTATGAGGGAGGGGGAAATTGCTACGATTGTGGGGGAAGCTCCGGGAGTAGCAGTAATGTGGAATCAGAACACATGGAACAGATTGGGAATTGAATCCGGGAGAAATCCTCTAGTGCGGAATCGGGAAATCACACCCGCATGGAACAACCCCGGAGTGAAAGGGAGGCAAACACCAAATGTGAAATCAGCCTAAGAGTGACAGGGCTCTGGTAATAACAAATTTCAAAATAGAGAGGCATTTAAAATATGCATAAGATGGACAACATTTAAAATACCGATTAAAGTAGAATGCCATGTTTCAAGAATACTCTAAAATAGACCTCAGATTCAGTGGGAGCTCACAGGAGCACAGCTCCTGAATCTTTCTGAGAGCTCCATCTCCTGCTTCTGAAAGTTCCACCTCCTTGTCCATTGAATAGTATGTCCAGCTGCATAACAATCCCTGGATGAGCTCTATTACCTATTTTTCTACAAAACGACCCCTGCTCTAAAATATTGATTGTTTGGGGTTAAAAAGCATCACCATGTATATAGCCATAGTTTGAAAGAAAAGGCTAAGATTCATACATGAAAATATGCATTTTGCAACAAGCATGCATTAATTGTAACTGCCTAAAGAATGCCCTGGTGCGTAAATGCATGCACCAGTCACAAAAGGTCTCATTAGCCAGTTACAATGATAAGAAAGCAAAGGGATTTGTTATTCCAAACAGAATTAAGCATTGCCATGTATTAAAGGTGAAATGTAGATGTGCCAAACTAGCTGCAAAGCTGCTTGCAAAATTAAACAGCACAGTTAAGAACAAAACAAAAATTATTAACGGGGTATTACCGACATTCTGAAGAAATCAATTTCCTCTAGACTGACAGCTTCTAATTCTAGCCTTACTAGTCATCTCAGTCTCATAGAACGCTAACAGCAACATATAGAACACAAACATATATATATGTCCCTTCCCCACCCCCCGGTTGCAGAACGGAGAAAGAGTTTTTTTGATCGCCTCTCCCACAGCAGACCTCATGCCTATTGCCAAGCATTGTTTCTGAGAGTGGCCTGTCAGTTTTGGTATAAATCCCAGATTTTAAAGACAAAAGAAAACACCACAGTTGAGAAAGGGAGTTGAAAGAAAGGAAAGAAAACTTGTGTTATCTGAAGAAGGCCTAGAACTTAGAGGAGACTGGTTATTACTTGGCTCATCAGTTATGTGCTTGTCTGAACATGTGGTTCCAGTCTGTCATACCAGGATCTGAAACTATGTTTTGAAGCAGCTTTATTAACCTCAGTTAGTCTTCATTTGGTATTGCACACCATATAAATGTGAGCATCCTGTCTTGTTCACTGTGGGGAAAAGGAGACCAGCTGGAGGCACTTGACTGAAAACTATGCCTCAGGTGTGGCAATGGGTGATTTAAGCCCAGTTGAGCCAATTGAGGGGGGGGCAGAATGAGAGAAGCTGATGACTGACTCTGGGGGAGACAACATGAAGAGCAACTGGAAGAAGAAGCAAAGACCTGACAGGCTGCCTGAGCGGAGGCTAGCCAGAAGGGTCTGCTTTGTGGGTATGGCTAAGAGGCACAGGTTCTGCATGTAACCACCAGTCTAATAAACTCACTGAAGCAGAGATACCCTTGGGGCTGTCTCAGCCTGTTTATGACATTCCCCAGTACCATTCTCATGACCGTGCAGTCTAGAATACCAGCTGAGTCTCTGTGCGGGAAGTTAGAGTAAACAGGAAAGACAATGAGGCCAGCATTTGTTGAGGTAAACCAGCATTTGAATGATGGCCTACAAACAAAATCCCAGCTTCCCAAAAATAAACCATGGATTTGTGATGTCTGAACAGAGCCTATGTTGAACACCAAAGGCTCCTCCCAAGCAATAATAATCACTAAAATTATAATATTGTCAATTATGGTAAGTATTGGATTTCTGCCAATGTGAACACCATTGGACATCTCAGAGTATGTCTATAAAAATTCTTGCATGGTTGAGACAGATAGGATGTGCTACATTTTTTTTTTTAAAAAAATGAGTTTGCTAAAACTGATTGATGCAAGTTGAAGCTCTTCATACTCCTTTACATAAGATGCAGCATGAAGAATATTGCAGATTCAAAGCCACATGGAAGCAGGTATCTGTAAGTGGTCAATTTCAATGCAGATAACCAGTCTATTCTCTAAAAGTCATTATTTTGTATTTTTGCTTCTTCTCCCTTAAACGAGCTCTTCATTGGATTTCTTTCTTGCATGTGAAAATATCAACCTTATAAAATGCAGTCATTTTCTTAAGCATGGGGGAAAATATATAGCAGTTTTACCTGAGCCTTTAAGGAAAAAAATGAGGGGGAAAGCCTCTTTGGAGCTCTTCTATGATTAATGCTGCTTCCACAGTTGTGGCTAGCCTCTCTTTCTTCCTATTCTAGCAAATTGAATAATAGGAATATCAAATAATCTTTATTTGTCCTTTCTAGAACTGATCCCTTCTCCATATTAACACAGCCAGGCAGTTTCTGCCACACCATTGCCTCACTACCTTTATTATCTTTTCCCCTCCTATCACTGCAACGCAGAAGAGTACATTAAAAGCAGAATGAGAAGTACTGAGGTAGTGAAGAATATGGATCTGACAGCATCAAATAGAACAGCCAAGGAGAGGTTGAAGAGGTTGCGACTGTTTCTTTAGGTTACTATTTTGGACAGAAATACAACAGGGCAAATGGAAACTGGCAGCTTGTATATAAAGGGACTTGATATTTGCTCTTCATCTAGTATTTTGTTCCTAGTTTGTCAAGATTTGAAAACTAATCTATGAAACCTTTTTGCATGTCATTTGCAATGATATTTCTTCTAGTACAAAGAAACAGAATTGGCTCTTTGTATTCAGAGGAAAGATATCAAGGGCATGTATCCACAAAGGATGATCGCAATTTTGTTTCTATTTAACAAACTGTTATATTATACATAATAAATTATTATATTAATACAATATATTATAATATTATATAGTAAACACTCTATTCATATTTCATAATATAACATACATACCATTTTTCTCTGATGTTTTGATTCTCCAGCTTTCACTGTTGGGTTTCTAAATTGCATTTCTTATATGCAGTTTATACACTATTTATACTTCATATATATTTAAGTTATTTAAGTGCATATTATGCATATAATGTTCCATGACCTTGATAGCCCAGGCTAGGTTGATCTCCTCAGATCTTGGAAGCCATGCAAAGTCAACCCTGGCTAGTATTTGGATGGGAGACCTCCAAGGAATACCAGGGTTGTGACATGGGGGCAGGTAATGGCAAACCACTTCAAATGTCTCTTACCTTTAAAACCTTATGGGGTTGCCATAAGTCAGCTGTAACTTGACAGCACTTTCCTTTCCCTGTAACAGTCCGCAAACCATATGTCAAAACTTTTTTTGACCTGGTCCAATCTTTTTGAAACTTGGGGGTTCTGTGGGGGAGAGGTTCCTGCAGCTGCCCTGCAAATTTTTAGCCTCTACCTCAAACCCCCACCCCCCAGCTGCAATTCATTATACCCTATTTTGCCACTGACTTCAAAGGCCCCTAGCAAATAGCCAAATATCTCCTGAATCAGATTCAGCTACCCATTCTGCTATTCAGTAATATACAGCTTCCAGAATTTTTTAGCATCAAATACCCCTGAATCTGAATTTTTCTGATTTTGTTTTCTTTTGCACACCCCTAATTGTGAGGACCTTACCCTGCTGAAATTAAGAGGTAAATGATCACTTTTTACTTTCACATCAATTTTAAAAGTAATATCATTACCATACAGCTCCTGGGAAATTAATGTATAGTCAACTGTTGAGTGCTTCAGGCCTGACCAATAAGTAAACTGACCTGGACAATCTCCTGGCACCAAGCAATTCAATATGGTTAAATTTAATCTATATGCCCTTTGTGCCAGATAAGCACCAGCAAAGTTAGCCACAAGGTCAAGTGCTGGGTGTTCCAGCATTATCTGCATTGCTTTGTTATTCGGATTCACCAAACCAACTCCTCAAATACTTAGTCATCATTATGGCCCAACCTTGCATTAAAGTCACCCCCTACTATTGCCTTTGGGTATTCCCCCATAATATAACATACATACCATTCCAGCTCACTCCATATTCTTTGACAGGGATAATGAAAAAGTTGAGTACATAAATATACATTAATACATATAATTCTATAATTTTTGTATTTATGTTATTTATTTTTCCTAATTTCTATTCCATTCTACCCTGTGGGCTAGGAAACAATGGAGGATGGGGGCACCTTCTTTGGGGGGCTGTAACTCTGACCCTGTAAATTCAATCCTCACCAAACTTGGAGGGCAGGTAAAGGAGAGTCATCCAGAGATCCGCAGTGAGTTTGATGTTTCTACTGAATCACAACCAAACCAGTTCATTTAACTCTTAAAAGTTTGTGACAGTTCATGGTTTGTGAATTAGGCATGCCATGAACCATGAACTGTCATGAACTGCATTTTCCCAATTTGTACTGATCTCTAATAATTACTATTTTAAGTAATTAATCCAAAGCTACTTGCCATATATTTTATCATTTACTAAACTGTCACCTGAATCCAGAAAACCTGTTAAATCAGAAAGACAAGTTGTGATAGGCAGAAACACTAAAGTAAGTCTGGAGAAAGATACTTGAGCAAAAGAAAAGTATGATGGGAGAGGCCCAGTTTCCACTATGCAGGGTGGTTGATCTGTGTTGCACAGATCAACAGAGCTTTTCTGATTAAGGGATTAGTGCCAGTTTTTACCAGCAAAGAACTGAGAAAGCCATTTCCCCTAGAGTGAGATTGTGTCAGCATTTTCCTTCTGTATTTCTATTTTGGGAAGTTTCTCCGTATTTTTTTGTCCAACCATGCATAGTGCTGGATGTGAAAAAGAAAACAAACCTTTGCTATTGTGCTGGTAACTGTGCTGAGGGATTTTTGCAGCTCTGTAATCTAACCAGCTTCCTTGGTTGTAAACATGGTTGTGCTGTAATTGATGCCAGACTGCAAGTGCTAGCTTGGATGTTGCCTTGCTTAACTGGGCCAAAACAGAATAAAATAACCACTGTGGGGATGGCATAGATACTGGGCAGAATGGTGACACAGATCTAGAGTGTCTTCTGATAATGGCTGCTGAGGATATTGTGAAGGTTGGGTTTTAAATGCTATTTAAACAAATGTACCATGCTGCACAACTCAACCAGAGTGGTCTATACCCCATTCTTCTACTGACAGACTATATCTAAGTGGATTTCTAAAGTTAATTCTTACACCATGGGAGAGGATTTTAAAAGTAACTTTTATTCACTACCAAGGATAGAAGAAATAAGGTTTAGTAATGAGGTTTGAAGCAGCATCCAACTGTTGCTGGGCACATTAAGTTATAAAGTTTCAAATGATAACTGTTGGGGGCAAAGAACAGTTAACAGCCAAGCTTATATTCTTGTAATGAATATTTGCTTTCCCTCAGCATCAAGATGCTCAAAGTGTAAATATGAGCTCCTCTCAGAAATCACAAATCATTCACTTTCTGCAGAAACTTAACACTGAGACACCTATTTTCTCTTCCTCGAGCATTCATTATGCTAGCCTGCTTTGTCATAAAAGGTAGACTATGAAATTTCCAAAACTCTCCTGAGAATGGATTATCAGCTCATCCCTCTGTAAGCACAAACTCTCCAAATATTCACTGATATAGCCTGCTGCACTCAGACTCTAAGACCTATAGAGTCTCCTGAGATAGGTTGTCTCCCAACTAACATTCTGGAGACATGAACCCTATCTGATCTGAGCTGGCAGTGTAACAGATTTTTCTCTCACACTCCCCCCACCCACATCTGGCTTCCTTAGCCATGTATGGGCGTTGATTCGTTATTAGCTGCTCTGCATACACACTGAACAGGAATATAGGGGATTAGGCCTATCCATCACAGATGGTAATCAAATGAAAAAGAACATAAGAACATAAACAAACCCTGCTGAACAGACCAAAGGTCCATCTATTCAAGCATCGTGTCTCACACATAGGGTCATCAGACCCCCAGTCTGGCCAGGAGATCCCCCAGTCTTTGGGACCCAAATCCACCAGCCTCCAGCTGGCTGACAGGGGAAAACCCACCTGCAAACAGGGGTGTCATCATGCAACATCCCTGAAGTGATGACATCACTTGGAAGTGACTTCATTGGGCGTTTTCGCACTCACCTTCAAGTGGTGCGACCACCCTCCTCACGCCGGCGGATCTGCAGGGATTTCGCACCAGAAGCGCCGGCGCACCCAAAAGAGCCGGCGACTTCCGTCGCGAAACCAGCTCAAACGTTTTCCTGCTTCTTGGCGGTTTCCGTTTGAGCTGGTTTCGCGACGGAAGTTGCCGGCTCTTTTGGGTGCGCCGGCGCTTCTGGTGCGAAATCCCTGCAGATCCGCCGGCGTGAGGAGGGTGGTCGCACCACTTGAAGGTCAGTGCGAAAACGCCCATTGTGTTGCTGATGCCATGCAACAATGCTTTGGGATTTGGGCAAACTCTAGAGTGGTGTGCATGTCATCAGCAACACAATGGTCGTTTTCGCACTCACCTTCCGCCGGCGCAACCCCCCTCTTCACCGCGCAGGATCTTTGCAGATTTCGCACTAAACGCTGCGGAGCAGCCAGAAAAGCCGGAAGCTCCCGGCGCAAAAGCCGCTCAAACTGAAACCGCCAAAAAGCAGTTTGGCGTTTGCGCGGCTTTTGCGACGGGAGCTTCCGGCTTTTCTGGCTGCTCCGCAGCGTTTAGTGCGAAATCCGCGCAGATCCTGCGCAGTGAAGAGGGGGGTCGCACCGGCGGAAGGTGAGTGCGAAAACGACCAATGACATCACTTTCATGTGATGTCATCCCACTACACATGCTTTACACATGCAGTAGAAGACTCCCGGACTGGGTCCAGGTTCCCCCCACTTGCAGCAAGGTAGGACCTGGCAACCCTACTCAAACAGTGGTCTACTACTACTACTACTACTATTATTATTATTATTTCTAAACTGTCCTCCCCCAAATAATAATAATAAAAGAAGAACAAGAAGAAGAAGAAGAAGAAGAAGAAATATGAGCTATGTTGTGATTTATCTTCAGACTTCTGTTAGATCAGGTGCTAATGACAACTACAAAACAAAAAATCCCTTAGAATTAACCTTTAAAAGGCCATATTGAACAATGATAAGTTGTTGTTGGGACTCCTTAATGCAGTCAGTATCACTGTTGGATTAGTTGTTTGTCTTCCTGGCTGTGAGGAACAGCAAGGGACCAAGTTTCTTGACAGGCAGATTAGCCTGGGCTATTTCAGTTTTGCTTTATATCAATGCCACAGAATGCTTGTGAAAGACTGTATAGATACTGCGGTTCTCAGCCTACTCATTCCAGACAGTACCCAGTGAAATAATTAAAAGTAAAAAATATTTCAAGAACTGCTAGACTGATGTTATGTTGCTGAACTGCTATTATGATTTCTTGCTCTGCTGCAAATATTGAGGCCCCTGGATTTATGAAGCAGAAATCTGGACATCCATGTCAGCTCCTGATTGACTTAGGTTTTTAAAAATTTTATCACTACTAATTGATTCCAGATAATCTAATGTACTGAAAAATTACAGATTCTTATTTTCCCCTTTGTTCTGCCCTTGTTTTTTTCTTCAATAGGTTTCCTCATTTCTCAAAAGACTTTTGATACTGGGTTGATCTTGACCACCTGACTTTTAGTTTTTGGATTTTCCTTTCTATTATTCAGGCCTGCTCTAAACATAAAGTAGAATGGGGTGGTAGGATCATGAGGTGATAGCCTTAACAAACCTTCATGGACAACCACATTCACCACCTCAGTGGCAGTCTCTCCTTTGCAATGCTTGTCATTTCAAAATTGGGCCTCAGTCTCAGAGAGGATAGGGTTTACATTGTGCTTCTCTTTCCCTGTGGTCTTTGCATTGACAGCAGGCAAGTGGGCACTGCATGCCCATTTCCTCTACCCATTCATTCACATGCCATTCACCTTCACTCACCACCCATTCATTCACATGCCATCCAGCCATCCAACCATTAACATGCCATCCAGCCTATTCTGCCACCTCTTAACACCTTGTGTGTAGGTCAAGCTTTATGAGCTTTCACACCCACTTATACATTCAACTGTGATGATATTAAAATGGAATTTACATTCCACTTGACAAATACGTGGGTCCTTTTTCTCCATCTGTGAGGAGGTTTTTGTTGTTGTTGTTGTTGGGAAAGTAGAAAATTGCTGTCAAGTGGCCTCAACAAAGAACTGCAGAAAAGAAGCATACATTTCAGTCCCAGAAAACCACCATCCTCTCAAGATTTGAGATAAAGTTTTATAACTACTTACACTTGCGATTAAAGATTAGAGATTAATGAGGACTGACATCACAGTTTTGCAGAGACTCTGTAATTATAACTGTATAGATGAAAATTGCAAAGTGAGCAATTGAAGATGATGCCACTCAGACTTCTAACCCCCCCCCCCCCCCCCCGCTTCCCAAATTCATGAAATGCTTCTCATTTCATTTTCTGAAGCTAATCAAAATTTACTTGGCTGGAAAGATATGGGACAATGGTAAATATGCAGGATTTCTAATCCACTGTTTGCATTATGATGCCTGCATAGTCTTTGGTTCAGATCAATTTCTTGTTTTAAAATAGATTTGATCAGAATAAGCCATTATTAAATATGAAAAGGCTGAAATGTATGAATAGTGGCTATTAATAGTCATCTGAATAAAGAGGGAAGATGATACTGTGTCTCCATGTATCAACTGAGTCTCTGACCTCTCCCTTTCAGAGGGAGAATCTGAAGATCCAGAGAAAGAGACTGGGTGCAGGAACCAGTTCAAATGGAGGGAGGAACCTGAAACAGCCCCTTACTTGCAGGATTTTCACTTGGCACCAGAGTAATTCCAGAGTAACTCTGTTTAAATACACATATGAAGCTGTCTTATATTGAGTACGATCACTGTCCTAATGAGGTCAGTATTGTCTACTCTGACTGGCAACAACTCTCCAAAGTATCAGAAAGAACTCAGCTACTACCTGATCTTTTAAAATTAAGATGGTAAGGATTTAACTTAGGACCTTCTGCATTAGGGTTGCCAGGTCTAACCTAATTCTGGGCAGGGAATCTTCCTTGCATGTGTGATGTGTGCGTGGCATGATGTCATCACTCAAAAGTGACATAATTGCATGAGGAGGACACAGTAGCACTTGGAAAAATTATGATAACCATAGAGGTTGTTCCATGTGCTGGGTGATCATCATGCCAGGCACGTTGTGGTGTGCTGGTACTCTTCAGGGGCAGGGCTCTCCCACCAGACAGTTCTGTGGTTTCAAGTTAGAGGACCCAAACTTGGGGAATGCTGCCCCTGGCAGAAGGCTAGGAATCCAATTTTCCATATCAAACACTTGCTCTGTCATTGAGCCACAGCTCTTTGCCTACTGTTAAAGCCTTGGCAACCAGCTCTGTACTGAAAACTAGATATTAAGAACTGTCTTGACTTTTTTTTGCTGTCCATGCTTGGTTTCAGCATGCCTTGCTTTGCATGCAGTTCCTGAAAGGAAGAATAGAAGACTGGAATAGAAGACTGGTCACTTGACCATTCCTGAAAAAGGGCCTCATCCCTCTAACAGACAGAGGGAGGGAGGAAGACCAGGTTGAAAGGAAGAGCAACTGGTTCATGGTAATTCCTACCTACCTCACACAAAGCAGGGGCTGCTGACTTGTGTGACTTCTGCTTGCAAGCCTGACCACCCACCTCACACAAATAAAAAACCTCTAGGTCACAACTGTCCACTTCACAGAAAGCAAGGCCCAGCAGCCTATAGCAGTAGGAGCTCCCATCCCCCTTCCATGGAGTAAGTCTCACTTCAGCTGGTGCTGGGGTGGCCTCAGTGGGGGTGGTGCCTCCCCCCCTGGATTTTCCCCAGTGTTTTTGCCAATTTGTCCCCGGTTGCAATCAGGGGTCCAAAGAATTGTGAAAAGACTAGCTAAAAGTCTCAAGGGAGATTTGCCCATCCTGCAGAATCTCATTCTCAAAATACTATCCTATGGAATGGTTAAACTAAAGCAGGCAACCCATCCCAATGCCACAAATCCTTTCGTCACATGCGATGAACAAGACCTCAGTATAATTCCTGAGACACAAAAGCGGGGCTCAACCAACACAATCCTTTTTCCTTTTTTTAGGGGTTTTTTTTGTAATTTTTATTAGTTTATTTTATCTTTTTTCCCATTTTTGACTTTCTCTTTTATGCTACTTACTGTATACTGTTTGCATAATGTATACTATTTGCATATTATACATCATTTACATGCAGTGGTCACTTCCAGGCTGAACTACTGTAACTCGCTCTATGCAGGCTTTCCCCTGGAATTGATCCAGAAACTCCAGCCAGTGCAGAATGCCACAGCACGATTGTTGACTGAATTGCCTATATGGGCAGGCAGCCAGCCGATGCTGTGCAATTTGCATTGGCTACCAATTGAGTACTGGATCCATTTCAAAGTACTAGTATTGACATTTAAAGCCTTGCACGGCCTGGGACCGACATACCTGCAGGACTGTCTCTCCTCATATGAGCCCCAGAGATTGCTATGATCAGCAAATCAACATCTTTTGACCATCCCTGGCCCAAAGGATGTCCAGCTTGCCTCAACCAGGTGGAATCAGCTCCCTACGGAAATTTGGGCCCTAGTGGACTTACTACGATTCCATAGGGCCTGTAAAACAGACCTATTCTGCCAGGCTTTTGGTTGAGGCAAGTGGGCATCCTCACCTTACTGCTTACATCATCTAACAGACCTCCCTGCACTGACCAACTATTTGGACTGCTAGATATTTGGCCTACAGCTATGACATCTATGACACATATGATATCTGTATTTTAATCTATAAAATGCGCTGTACCATCCATGCTACATATTTTGATTGTTCATTGATTATTTTATGGTTTTATTGTTGGATTCTTTTACTGTTTTAGTGTTTCATTGTGCTTGTGATCCACCCTGAGCCCATTATGGGGAAGGGTGGACTATAAATCTACTAAAATAAAATAAAAAAATAAAAAAACTGACGAGAAAAGAACCTTGAAACATGTATTCATTCCCTTGGAAAAAACAGAGCAACAGCAATGAAGAATGGAGAATGAAGAGACACAATTTTGTTAAGATGGGAGAAACAAAGAAAATGGTTGATCAAAGTGGTCTAATTGAACCAGAGAGTTTTCAAATTTCAGTCCCATCTGTAATAAAAAAAAAAAAACATTTATCAGGCATCTAACAGGTTAACTGTGTTAGTCCTACTTTTCTCAAGGGACACCCAATTGAATACATTTGAATAAGATTGTGGGTAGACGTGCTTAGGAGATCTCTCTAAAATTCTTGACAGCTTAGTGGGGTCACCATAAGTTGTTCTGGTCTGCATTAGTTCAATCAGTGTTTATTTTTTGGAAGCCTTGTACTTATCCTTAGTTCTTCCAACATAAAACATTACCATTTTTTAAATAGCTGATATTAGTAGTGGTGCATTTTACTTGTTGATGCATTTTACTTTGAAAGCAAGTAAATTAAGGTCTATATCAAAAAAGTTCCCACAGTGTCGGGATAGGTATAATTTGTTGTGGCTTTGTCCTTCTGTTTCTTTAGAAAGAGATCATGTGTGTGTTCTACAAGTCTGATTATGTTTGAGTAACAATAAAAAGTTACTACAGAAACCCAACCATTTATACTGCTTACTGTCATCCACTAGAATTAATAATTTAATGAGTTATGTTAATAAAATATTGTCACTTTTGAAGGTAAATTACTACTTGAAGAGATGTAATTTATCTTCCTGACATAGCACATAAAAATAGCTTAAGCACTTGCAAAAAAACAAGCCATTCACAAACGCTCAACTATTAATACATTTGATTCCTCTGGACAGATGCATTCAACAATTCTTAATTTTCTCTACCCAGTCTCCAATCCTGAAAGTGTAATATTTCTGAAATATTTCTGGAAAAGGACATAAGAAAAGCCATGTTGGATCAAGCCAATGGCCCATTTAGTCCAACACTCTGTGTCACACAGTGGCCAATATATGTGTTTGGAATAACAACTTTGGAATATTGTTTTAATTTTCTCCCCTATGACAATTCATCCCAACATAAATGAGAAGAGCTTTACCAAACAAGCATTGAAGACTTTGAGGTGCATCTTTGGGTTTGAGGTTGAGCATCTTTCAAGACTCGATTGATTTCTTTACTTGTTTTGTTTTCTGACTAATTCTGATTAGAATTAAATTACCATTTTATTGGGTGCTACCAATTTTCCAAGGAACTCAGGAAGTAAATGAGGCTAAAAGACCATAACTGGCCCAAGGCTACCCTTTTTGCTTTACAATGGAGTGGAGACTGGCTTCCACTGCAACTTAAACACCAGGATGTCCACTAAGATACTCATAGTGGAATCCTAAACAGAGATGCACCCTTCTAAATCCATTAAAGTCAAATAGCAAATAGCAAGCCTTTATTGGCATAAGACAGATTTAGCAGTAAAATAGCAATATAAATAATATAAAATCCTAGATTATAAAGTACATAGGGAGCTAAAATACATCAAATAAGTAAAATATATATGAGTCGAGTTTAGCCAAATTAAATAATTAAAAGATAAAATGTGGTCATTCCAGAACCATTCTCTGTCGTATTTCCATGGCCTGTTGGAGAAATCTAGCCACCATTAAAGTTACCTCAGCGCAAGTGTCATTTAAAAGTTTGTGAACTTTGCCTGAATCAGCACAGCCCAACATATCTGCTAAGATATCTTTCAAGTACATACAACGAATATCATCATAAAGAGGACAGTTCAGTAGTACATGGGAAATAGTTTCAATACACTTGGAATTACAAAGACAGTGTCTATTAGAGTACTCAATCCTGTTAAATCTACCAAATAGGATAGCAGATGGTAATGCATTACATCTCGTTAATGAGAATGCATGCCGTTGCTGTGGAGCTTGCAGAGAGAAGAAATACGACGCTAATTTCCCTACTGAAAGAGGAAGTTCGAAATTCAGCGGGGAGCAGGACTTGTTGGCCAGGCTATATAACGTTTGCATTTCAATATCTAGGATTCTGAGCTTTATGGGCATCTTCAGTGGCCAGTTTGCCAGCTAATTTGTTCACAGAGTTATCTAGCAATGGGAATTCAAAATCTTCCTCTGTTTGTTGCTGGCAGATATGAGATATCAGCAGCCAATGTCTGTTATTTTATGATGTTGCTGGTGGAATATAGCAATGCCTTTGTGTACAAAGAAGAAGAAGGAAGATCCTGCAAGGGGCAGCAACCTCTAGCTAAACAGGACTATGGAGAACACCTTCTTTCTAAAGGGGCTTTTCCTTCTCTGACTGTGGTCAGATGATGTGATTGACACAGTATGGCTGTGCCCCTATTTTAGCTGGTGTTATTTGTTCTGAAGAGGTTTATCCAAACATGCCACCCTTAATCTGCCTCACTGTGTGCTCACTCCATGGTTGACTGTTCAGATTATTGCTGGGTAGTAACCACAGAGTGGATGGTTGGGTTGCATCCATTTTAAAATCGGTTATCCCGGTTTATTACATCAAATATGCCTTCAGCACCATTTGGCTACAGACAGGGAAAGAAACCAAATTTGCATATGCCAGTTGGCAAAGTCTCTAACCCCTCTACCCACTGTTGGAATGCATATCTCAAAAGAGTAGTTTTCCATTGGATTTGATAAAGTTTCTGAACTGACTGATGGCAAAACAGAAGGGCTGATGTACAACCATGTCTCAGCCTACTGACACTTTTACAATCCACGCTTGACTTCAGCAAAAGTTATCTACCTGCACTGAGTCAGCACAGCTCTTTGTGTTTCTTTTGCTGATCATAGGAAGCCATCCCAGAGTACTCATTGTTGCAAAGTTTTCAGGTAATCTGTTTTGAATAGAGACGCCAGGAAATTATACTCAGTGCTTTATGTGGCTTCCTTTTTCTTTACAGCAAAAGGTGCAGATGGGAGGAGATGTGACATCAGATTCTATATATTACTGCTTCCTGGCTAGCCTTCATACTGGGAAAATTCACTGTGATTTAAGTAATGGACAGTGCAGAAGGAACACCCATTGCCTTAGAAAACAAGCACTGAAGCACAGGACACAGAATGAAGGTGAACCGCTGTGAACAAGAATATGGTTTACGCCCCACTTTATTTTTTCAAGGTTACAAGTGAACTGCACCATTAACAAATAATGGACATCTCTCTCAGTGGGCCAGGTGAAATTTTATTGAATCCTTTATGCTATATCCATAAAAAGCTGAGAGCAGTAGCCGGCCTTCAGTGTCCACATTAGTCAGTCAAGCCCAGAGAAGAAAGGCATCCAAAACATTGCAATAGGCCACTCATGATCCTTTAAAAATGGAGATTAAAAAAAAAGCCAAGGCCAATGGTAAAGTAAATATATATTTTATTAATCCATTAAAATTCCCTATGAGTTTTTCCAGGCTTCTTTAGGGGAATCTGTAATATTTGGTATGGAAATACATTACTGACTTTTCACAAATAGCAGTAGTTATTTAGTTAAAGTAATGTAAAAGCATTGCGTCAAGCAAGGCTTTTTTTGTAGAAAAAGCTCAGCAGAAACTCATTTGTATATTAGGCCACATCTCCTTATGCTAAGTTAGCTGGAACTGTGTTCCTGTGCATTCCTGTGTGAGAGCCAGTTTGGTGTAGTGGTTAAGTGTGCGGACTCTTATCTGGGAGAACTGGGTTTGATTCCCCACTCCTCCACTTATAGCTGCTGGAATGGCCTTGGGTCATCCATAGCTATTGCAGGAATTGTCCTTGAAAGGACAGCTGCTGTGAGAGCCATCAAAAGCCACAGTGAACCGAAAGCTGGGGGTGAAATGGCTAGGAGCCACTTAAACCCCGATTTATTCTCCCCATGGCATTTCACAGGGAGTAGTGAGGAACGGTTTATATGGCTCCAAGTCATTTAAGCATCTGCTTTCTGCTTCTTGCCACTTTTTGTGGAGAGCAGAAAGCAGGGGGTTAAATTTTAAATGGCTCACAAACTGATACCAAACTGGTTTGGTTTGCAAACTGGCCTATTGATTCATGGTTTGGTTCTTGGTTCAACCATGAACCACACACCAGGCCACAGAAATGCAGTTCATGCTCATCCCTACCCTATATGTAAGACAGATAAGATGAACTGTTTAGCCTTCAGCGGGTTTTGGCTGAGTTTTATAAGAATCTTTCTTCTGCCTTGACAAATGTTACCGTACAAACCTGTTAGTCTTGCAGTGCTTTTTCAACAATTACCAGTGGAAGGACTCTAGTACATACCAGTGTTTAGTTGATGCAATATCTCTCTATTTTACATTACTAAATGTACTTCCAGAGCCTAATTTAACCCTTTAGGTGTCAGGGTCTGGAGTTTGATAATCCAATCTGCTTTTGCTTCTTTTTTCTTCAAAAACAGTCTTTCATTTTGACAAGTTAATTTCTGCATTGCCCAAAAGATAAAGTTAGAGGGACCATGATTGTCTTCAATAAAATGAGGCACTTGTTCTTTTCCATTTGTGTTCTGCTATGCATGTTCTTATATTCCTTTTTGTTTTTAAAACAAAGTTCATTACAGGGGCGTTCAATGATAACCTGTGTAGAGTTTCATGTTAGTATATATTTCTTCTTATCTAAAGTCTGGAAGAAGTATTTCATATTGCAATTTCCACAGGTAAAATGTCCCTGGGGAGAATTATTGCCTGATAAAACTTTTTGATGACTAATACGTTTATGAGTGTTACTATGGACTATATATTCCCTTAGATTCATAGTTCTGTTTTGCATATGCATTCACAGATACATTGTAGTCAAGAATTTGAAAGATCATGGACACTGCAGTATCACAGTGTTACTCCCAAGTTTGCAGGCTGAAAAACTCAGATAAATTAGAACTTCCTCCTGGAACAGCTATTTACTACATACCTAAAATAAAATATTAGCAAGGAAGAACATCGCATTCACAAAGTTTCCTCATTAGAAAAATAAAGTGTTTACTTAGGAAAAGCAAAAGACCTGACCACACATTCTTTTGTTCATTCATCCAGCATAAAATTAAGACAAAAAAGATGCCTTGATTAATTACCCTGCTAATCATTTCAGGAAATTACACAGATACGTTGTATTTGCTGCCACTAGCAAATTAATTTTGTATTAATTGTAAATGTTATTCACATACAAGTCACACACGCATGTTGAATACACACACAGTGATCTATATTTTATCAGTTATAACAGAATGCTTGACAGTCAGAGTTGGCTTAAGCAAGCAATTAGTGAGTAAGTTATTGAACATTTTAAACAAATGTGCCACATGAAACTCAAATTAAAGGAGTTCAAAGGAATTTAATGGTGTTTTGATTGCACAGGTGTCTGTGCTTTGATTTAGCATGTTCCAAAAAATGAAACACAAGATTCAAATGTGTAATGCATTTTGTTAATTTGGGCAACTATTCTGAACACAGCACTGAACAAACAACTTTAATAAAGATTTATGGGGGTTCTCGATCAGTTATTTAATCCAACTTAATTTTTCCCTCACCCTTCTAAGGGTGATTACAGTGGCATTGTGGTGCATAATGATTGCTTTAAATGCAACCATTATTGAGTCTGGTTTTTGATTTTATATTGTAAGTGGGAGTTTTTTGTGTCATTTTGTAGGAAAAATATGAAGGAAAAAAAAAGAACTGACTCTCTAATCCTCACAACCCCACACCACTGCAAACCAACTATGCCTCCTGCTGGTTGGACTAGGATGGAGGTTCTGCACAGTAATCTACTGTCCATTACCATCTCCTGAAACACAGAAGTTCCCATGTGGTCATATTTAAAGAGACTATCAACAACTGCTTATTAATTGAATCCACCAGTTTGGTGTAGTGGTTAAGTGCGTGGACTATTATCTGAGAGAACCGGGTTTGATTCCCTACTCCCCCACTTGTAGCTGCTGGAATGGCCTTGGGTCAGCCATAGCTCTCATAGGAGTTGTCTGAGAAAGGGCAGCTGCTGTAAGAGCTCTCTCAGCCCCACCTACCTCACAGGGTGCCTGTTGTGGAGAGGGGGAGGTAAAGGAGATTGTAACTGCTCTGAGACTCTGAGATTTCAGAGTATAGGATGGCATATAAATCCAATATCTTCTCCTCCTTCTCCAATGATTAAGTATTCATTCAAGTTAAGGACTTTTGCACCAATATTTTGGCACTTTACAGGTCCTGGTTCAGAAATAACAACATGACATCCTATCTGCAAAATAGGACATAAAGACTGCTGGAATGGATGACTGTGAAACCAGTTAGATATGAAATCCCTTAAGAGTAGATGAAACAGTCTGTAAAGATTCTTGAGATGTGAAATGGAGTCTTAAATGGAAACTGCACTGAAATCCAGTGGCAAATTCCAGGGTATGTGGACATATGTGATGTTACACTAGAAGGTCAGTTTGGTATAGTGGTCAGAGTGCTGGACTAGTAATAGGAGACCAAGGTTTATGTCCCAGCTCTTTCATGAATATCACTGGGCCAATCATTCTCTTTCAGCCTAACTTACTTTACAGGATTGTTGTGGAGATAAAAAAGAGGATGGGAAAGCAATGTACTTCACCCTGAGTTTCTTGTAGGAAGGGTGAGATGAAAATATGGTAGACATGCTAGAATCCTTGGCAAGACTGAAGTGGAGTGGTGGTCTTCTCCACACTATGGACTTTCCATCCCCAGGTTGGTGAATTCCAGGAGATTTGGATATGAAGCCTGAGAAGGGCAGGGTTTGGAGAGAGACCCCACAGGGTATACTGCCATAGAGTCCACCTTCCAAAGCAGCCATTTCTTCCAGGGGAATTGATCTCTGTAGTATATAAATCAGTTGTAATTCCAGGAGATCTCTAGGCCTTACTTGGAGGTTGACAACCCTGGCTGGTACCCTTAGCTCTCAGCCTCTTTTAACACCATCATAAATTTGGGATGAGGTCTAACCCCAACATGGAAAATTTTCCAAGCAAACAGTGAGTACACTTTAATGCTGTGCAGAAGCATAAGAAGACAACAATGAGACCCTCTGCAAAAGCATGGATTCATTTCCCAGCTCTCTTTAAACTAATATTCTGGATTTCTTTTACTATTCTCTTATGATGCTTTTAAAAAAAAATCAGCCACACAAATTTTGTATAGATGAGCAAGAAAGGGTTACTATAACTAAACTTTTCTGGCCCTCAGGCTTCTTAATCTTGGTGTCGTCCTGCTGCTTCCTATCAGTGTTCAATTTACATTACTCCTGTAGCCCTCAAGAAGAACTTTTTAGTATTCAGTATTGCACTTTTTATAAAAAAAAATCTACTATCTTCAAAAGACTTTTCATTTCATTTTATGTGTTCCGGATGTTCTGTAAGTAGCTGCTTCCACAGCTGTTCTTGCCTCAGATGTTCTGGAGTGTATGATATAGCATCCCCCACTGGTATGCACTGAGTTAAGAAAGATCTGTTAGCATTTCTGTTTTCAGCTGTCCTTTTGGGGGCTTGAGCGTTCAGCTGTAAAATCTCACTTTGGGCAGAAATTTGGCATTAGAGAGAAGTAAACTTGGAGAGAAGTGGCATGGTGGTTCAGATTACTGTATTAGCAAAATGTACCGCTGATTAAATGCTTTTGACCAGTGAATGGATTTAATTGGTGGACTCAATTTCCTAAAAGACAGCCTGCCTGTCCAATACCTCTCATGTTGATTTGTTGCTACCTTGTACAATGTGAAGCTACGGGAGTTTTGTGTGCATTGAAAGATGCATCCTCTGGTTATATAGCATAATAATCATGACGAGGGCCAGTATGCTTGGATATGAGTTTAAAAGAGCTTCTAGCTTTGTAGCACACAGGGTGTCTGTGGGAGAGACAGAAAATTCCTCAGCAGAGAAGCCAACAAGGAAGAGTTTCCCATAAATAGAATGTTTTAAATACAATGCATATAAGAAGCAGCTTTAGTTCTCTCGTGCAAATTGAACCTGAATTTTTTATGTCCACATTTTCCCTGTAAAATGTATCCATTTAAATGTTGTTATTGCATCACCACTATTATTGCATCACCATTTTCCCTCCCTCCACTCTGGCTCTGTTTCATCCCACACACTCTTTCCCCAGTCTATTTGTCCCCACCTCCAGGGCTGGTGTGCCACTAGGTGACCTTAGGTTGCCTAGGATGGAGACCCTCAGGGGGCAATGACTTGCAGTGGTGGGGGAAGGGGTTGCCAGGGCCCAACATGGCTGACCACCACTTGATTCTCCCAGCACAGTGCAGTGCCACCTGCCCAGATGCACTGGAGCGCACCTCATGCATGGCTGGCTGCTCCACCCATCCAGCCCTCTTTGGCTCCCTCACTAGCATGGTGGTGGCAGCATAAGCAGATGCCGCAGGAGGAGGCATACTGGAGGACTCCCACCTGCCTGCCTCATAGGCAGTAGCTGGGGGCTGAGCCATGCAGGGCCAGGAGTCACCACTCGGGGGGTGGCGGTGGTGGGACCCCAGCATGTCTTTGCCTGTGGGTGGGGGGAGGAAGGGTGCAACCTGGTGGGCAGGGTGGTGGGGCAGAAAGTCAGGGGCTGGGAGCTGGTGGTGGGGCTGTCAGTGGAGGGGGAGGCCAGTGGGAGGGGCTCACGTAGGGCACCAAAAAACCTGGTGCCAGCCATGCACACCTCTATTTGTCCTGTCTGCCTAGATTTTCTTTCCCTTCTTCAGTTTGATAGTGGATAAAGGAAAATATTATCTTATGAGATCTTGGCACCCTTTTTAGGCCACCTAGGCAATCATAAACAACCTGGATGTTGCTGTCTGTGGTTGTTGCCAGGATAAGTTCTTTTAGTTTTGCTAGTAAAAACAGCTTAGTTTCACTTTCAAATATGTCTCCTGTAATGCTACACCCCTGATCACAGCACTTAAATATATTGTCATCATATATGACAGGAATCAATGTGTGCATATTATGTGTCATAATTGTGAATTGGGCTCCAAGTGCAATAAAATATAAAATATTTAAAAGCTGAAAAAAATGATGGTGGCACCAAAGATTACCCTTGTTGGACTAGGAATGCAAAAAAAAGAAAAAGGGAAAAGCCCAGCAGGAACTTGTTTGCATATTGGGCCATACCCCCTGACACCAAGGCAGCTGGAATTGCATTCTTGTGCATTCCTACTCAAAAAAAGCCCCAAGAGCAATAAAATATCATGTACGGTGGCAGAGCGCTACAACAATGAAGGTTACATGTTCTTAGGGAAAGCCCACATATTACCAGTTTATTAACACTATGAAATATTATGGAATTTCTCTAAATTGTGAATTCTATCACCATACAAAATAGAGGAAAACTCTGTTGGAATCAACAGCTCCTGAATATTAGGGTCATGTTTTCTTCAGCAGGAAGGCTCCAGTTTGCTCCATATTACAATGTTCAGTTCTTTTTTACTTATCCATACAGTTCTTCAAAATTTGTGAATAATTCCTTCAATACAGCTCTTTGGGTTGATTCGGATCCAGCAGTGAATGCAATTACAATAGAATTGAATGAACAGGATATCTCACAATCCTTTTTTGGTATAGTGTAGAGAGCCAGTTTGGTGTAGTAATTAAAAGAACGGAATATAATCTGGGAGAATCAGGTTTCATTCCCCACTCTTCCACATGCAGCTACTGGTGTGATCTTGGGTCAGTCACAAGTTCACTCAGAGCTGTTCTCTCAAGAGCAGTTCTCAAAAGAGCTCCTTCAGCCCTACCTACCTCACAGAGTGTCTGTTGTGGGGAGGGGAAGCCACTCTGAAGGAGGGGTATAAATCCAGTCGTCTCCTCCTCCTCCTCCTGTTTAGGCCCCAACTGAGAAAAAATTGCCTATTCCTGGCTCCTCCTAGGAACTACAACATAATCTGTATTTTCCATATTGCTATGTGGATTGCTGCCTTTAATTCTACTCCATGCTACTTGTTACTTTTTAAAGCTGGTCCTTAAATGTGTTTAAAAACAAGGGTGAATCCTGACGATCATATGTACAAGGGCATAGTAGAGCTTCTAACTGCCTTCTGGGAACTTAAATACAGCTCAGAGAGCAAATGCACAGCTGCCAACATTATCTGGGGAGCCAGCCAAGAAGCCAGATGCTCCCAGCAAAAGAATATCCTGCGCTTTTTGGCACTCGGGGTCCCATGAGTGCCATTCAAACACAAAAAGGTCCAGAGTGTTTCACTGAACAATATGATAGGATGCAAAATACCTCAGCTGTTTAAAAGGCTGCATGCAGAATTTATGACAGCCTCAAACAAGTCAGGAATAAACAGAGAGGCATGAAAATCAAGCATGTTGAATTGAAGCATATTTCCAATCTAATTTAGATTTACACTAAGCTTGGAAATCAGCAAAATTTGAATGTTCCCCTAGCATGGAGAGAGAATTGGAACTAATGGAGCTTGCCCAAGAATGCCAATTTGACTCCCCCTTCCCATTTTCTTGTTTGAAAAACCATTTGCTAATGCGTGAATCAGATAAGACTTTCAAACGGGGGAAGATTCTAGCCAACAGCATCAGAATGACAAAAGAACATTGAATCTCCTTCTCATGTAAATAGCACAGCTAGTAATATACCCAGGCCAGCATCGCACCTTCCTGTGGTCAGCAATACTAGGGGTTCTTTTCTCCCCCTTCTGATCCAACCAGCCCACTTGGGAAGAATGTTCAGATCCTATCTCAGCCACTTAGAGCCTTGCTTGATTTTCAGGGACAGACAAGCACTGAATTTCCACTTAGCTTTTTAAATGAATGAGACAACTCATGCAAGATAAATCAACCAATATCTGACAACCATGACAGTTCAATTCAAACCTCCAAGAAAAAGACAGTTGGTTGGATCTACTGACTCCCTTTCACTAAGTGAGGATTCTTCCTTCAGTGAAAGGAGCATACTGGAGGAAGATTCCACGTTTAAAGGAAGGGTTTCCTTGGATCCAAGCCAGCATGTCTCTGCATTGGTTGAAAGAGAGCAATTTTAAACATTCTGTTTATATAGAGGTGTACACATTAAACACATCATATAGTGCACAATGCTTTTGTTCCTCATAAGTATTGGTTTAAGCTCCCCTAAACCCAAATCTTTCTCAGCATTAAGAAAAAATGTCCCTTAAGTTTCTCATGGTAATGCTCATAAAATGTTCCCATGGCTGGCCTGCCACTAGGCATATTAGGTGATTGCCTAGGGCACCAGCCCTCTGAGGGCACCAAACTGGGTGTCCCCCATGTGACTCAGTGAAGGAGGTCTCCTATCAAAATACTTGCCAGAGTTGGCCCTGCTCAGCTCCCGAGATCTCCTGAGGCTTGCCTGGGCTATCCAGTTCAGGGAGCAATTTCAAGTTTTGTGCTTTTAATTTTTCCCACAATTCATCTGTTTTTGAAAATTGGTTATTAGTGCTGAGGGGGGGGTGTGTGCCAAAAGTTAGCCTTTCCTAGGGTGTCAGATAGTCTAGGGCCAGCCCTGAATGTTCCTATCACCATCTGCAATGCATTTCAAGTACATTTGAAGTGTACAAGTCTCTCTCTCTCTCTCTCTTTTTTTTGCTGTTGTGGTTTTTTACAACTGCCTTGTAAAGGCTGCAATCATAAGGATAAATTTCCAAATCAGAAGAACTATGCATGCACATGAAAACTTATACCCAAAATAAAATTTAGCTGGTCTTCTAGGTGCCACTGGACTCAGATTTTGTTCTGATGGTTCAGACCAACACGGCTACCCACCTGAATAAAATTTCCTGGGTATAAGTGTCATTGAATAAAATAGTACTTACTTCTGAGGAGACCAGTTTAGGATTGCTCTCCCTGCAATTATCATTATTTCTGGTTCATAGATGATAAACTGAAGGCAAGAGACAGTAACAGAAACTGAAGGTTAGAGATATCTGTTTAAAACTTCTGTAAGTGTGTGAGCTAGACTTCCAAGGTAAAATATATTGCTTTATGTACCATATAATACCTGATTCCATAAAATAAATTAAAGGAACAGGATGAGAGAACCATGTTGAGTGTACTATGGAGAAGATTGCCTATATATTTAACAAACCTCAAGTTACGTTTATGTGACGATACACAACCTAAGAAGAAAGGATGCTGTCAGGTTTTGGTTTAGTGTTTTCTTTGAAAAGCCTTTTCTTCCTTGAATTTGTGTATTTTGAAGTGCATGCTATGCTCAAATATCTAAGAGTGATTGTTTTTCAAGTCTTGGAAGAGCGTCTATGGCCAATAAGAAAAAACAGTCTCTTTATGCTTTTTAATGCTCAAAATGTATTCAGATGTAAAAATCCAATAATTTAATTGCAATAACAAATTCAGTGATGTGTGTTTATCTTGCTGTTCCATGCAGGGATTTACTGGGGGTGTGTGTGTGTGTGGAATCACCTTATGGAAAAGTAGTGCTGGCCTCAAAAAGCCAAACTCAATCGAGCACCGCATACAAAAGTTATTAAAATCAAATGGTTCCTTTAAATTTGAAGTTCAAGCTCAGAGAGCCAGTTAATCCAAATGGAAATTAAATGAAATATCCTCTGGAAAATCACAAAACTATTGCACTTAGGGAGGAATATTGAGTGATGAACCAAAAGACGAACAACTCAATTGTTTGCTTAAAAATGAATTTTCCATTTAAGTATTGGCCTTTTGGATTTAAATTCTACAATTTCTAAGGGCACCTTTCTAAAAATTATTGGAACAACCTTTGATCCCTTTGCTACAATTCAACTCTTTTAAACTTTCTACTTATTGATGTTTTTATATTATGGAAAATACAAATGTCAAACCTATAACATAGCAATCATATTACCAATATCCAATTTTTACTTAATTCTTTTTAAGGTAATGGTAATATGACTAAAAAAATTTGTTTCCTACAAAAAGTCTCCATTGATTATCTTGACATATAGTTAATCTAATCGCTACTCTCATGCTTTTTATTTCTATGGTACATGATACAAAAAGAATACAAATAGGAGACTAACATTTTACCTACAGCACAACAGATAAGCAACTTCCTTTGCTCTAATCACTTGGTCAGGCTTCGAATTAGGAAAGGACAATCTGGGAAGAATCTGGAAATTCCATGCAACTCCCTCCCCCAAAATGTCTCTTGGGATTTTGAATGCTCTTAAATTCATTAAGGGGGATTTCCCCTTTTCTGACTTTCAACTGCTTTCACTGTTCCATGTCACCTGGAGTATATTCAGTTTTCATTAGGTTTTATTTTGGGGGAGGGGGAGGAAAGGGTTTAGGGGATTTTTTTTCATTTACAAAGTTGCCTGGGAAAGGTAGCCCCATACCCACTCCTACCGTCTTTGATGCAGCCTCCCAGGCAAGCAGTGCAGGCTCCTCTAATGGCCAGGGAAGCCCCAGCCAGAAGTGGTGAAGGGAGAGCATGGTTTATCAGTGAGTTGGGGAGACAAGGCATGGCCACTCTCAGCTGTGCCTATCACTGAATTCAGAAGGGAGGTAGAGCTCTGCTGCTAAGCGCTCTGATCCTCTTAGGCTTACATTGGCTGAGAAAGCAGACCTTTGAGGCATTGGGAAAGAATGTTGTGTGAGGGGAGGGGGCATACTTTCTATAGTACCCAGTAAGGAAAGATTCCTAAGTGCAGCTAATGGACTTCTATTGTCGTATGATATATATATAAAGTGCATTGGAAAGAAGAGCCTTGCCTCTTTGTTTCTGAGAGGTTTATATGTTGAGTAAAACCTTGAACTTCTGTCTAATTTCATTGTGGTATTGTGATTATATAACCTATGCTGTATTTTGACTGTTTATTCAAATTGCTGTTGTACTGCTGTTGCAACAACAGGATATATTGTTGTTACTGAGCAAACACTTGAAGGTACACAGAGACACTAAGTAGTAAGTCTAACCTGAAATGTCAAGCTGATTTTTTTTTCTAAAAAAACCAACTATGTGCGTTTTTAAAAAGTAGGTGGTGGCAATGGCAGATAAGTTATAAGGGAATGTCAGTGTCAACAAAAAAGTCTAACCATGCAAGAAAACAATCATAGTCATACAAATGGACATATCCAAATTCCTTTGAATGTATCTAAACAATTCACTGAATGATCAGCTCACAAATGACTGGCAATCCTATAGGGCTCTTAATTACATCAATAAAGCAACAGTGATGATTGGTTAATCTTTTCCTCATGGTTGTTTTCCTGATCTGAATCTCTTCCTGCCTGAATCTGATATACAGGGGTGGCCAATGGTAGCTCTTCTGATGTTTTTTGCTTACGACTCCCATCAGCCTCAGCCAGCATGGCCAATGGCTGGGGCTGATGGGAGTTGTAGGAAAAAAACATCTGGGGAGCTACCGTTGGCCACCCCTGTATAAATTCTGTATAGCAACATTGATGGGTGCAGCATCTATACTTGCCTTTTTGTCTCTGGCACCAACCTGGTAAAATGAGCTCCCCATGGTAATCCCTGCAAGATCTATTGCAGTTCTTTAGGGCCTGTAAGGCAGAACTCTTCCACCAGACCTTCCGGGGAGTTTTAGACATCTGACTCCATCCACCCCTCCTGGTGTATGCTGGATACTGGCTGGATATTGGCCAGACCTGCCTTTGACTGCTCATTGTTTGGAACTCCTGTGATATTAACTATCATCAGCATGCTTGGAGCAGAGTAATAGATTATAGCCATTTTGTGATTAACTAATGTTGTGAAATGTGATTTATTGTATGTTAATTTTAGGGTTTTAATGGATTAATGTATATGTTTTTATGTTTTTACTCACCCTGGGTGGAATATAAATCCCATAAATAAATAAATGTGCTAAAGACTGCCACCCTTATGTGCTACTTCCCAAATCAAATCAGCACCCCATACAGCTATTTTGTAGGGGGGTGGTTTAGAAAACCCCATCTTCCACATTACATCTAGTTTCCCTGCCATGCTCCCTTTTTACAAGGATAAGGAAATTAAGAGAGGATGGTGGTGGTCAGGGGGACTTAGAATTGAATGGCATATTATGAACATGAACATATGAAGCTGCCTTATACTGAATCAGACCCCTGGTCCATCAAAGTCAGTATTGTCTTCTCAGACTGGCAGCGGCTCTCCAGGGTCTCAAGCTGAGGATTTTCACACCTATTTGCCTGGACCCTTTTTTGGAGATGCCAAGGATTGAACCTGGGACCTTCTACTTCCCAAGCAGATGCTCTACCACTGAGCCACCGTTCCTCCCCTATTGTTCCTAATATTGTTTGATATTTGCATATATTTGCTGGTAAGATCAACACTACAGATTCCACTTGTGAAGTCTTGAGTGGAGAAACAGAGTATGCCCTTTAACTAAAACTCTTTGAACATACTAAAAGGATGGTGGTCTTGGCTTTCCCCCCCTGCACAGCACCATCTTCAGAGTGATCTATCACTTAAGCTCCACATTCAGATGATGTATTACTCAAAATATGTCATCAGTTTGAGTAGTCTTTCAAATGATTTATATGCTCTCTAAATCATTAGTGAGGCAGGCTGATGATGCATGATTCAAGCCTGGTGCCTTAAGAGGTTCTAGATGAAGATTCAACAGAAATTAAAAGACACACAGCCCAATGCTGTGCACCATTACTCCAGTCTAAGCCTACTGAAACCAATTGTTTTAGACTGAAGTAACTGCATAGGATTACATTGAAAGAAAGCAAGAATATGAAATTGCCCATTCTAAAGGCTACATTCCTTGAAGCTAGATTTGAGTGCAGTAGCACCTTAAAGACCAACATGTTTTTTGGGGTATAAACTTTCAAGAGCCAGAGTCCCCTTTGTCAGATATCCTGAAAAATGTGTTATTCTTCAAGGAACTACCAGACTCCAGTCTAGCTCTTCTACTGCAGACCAACATGGCTACCTTCAGAAACCATTCCTTGAAGTTATAAGAGCAAGCAAGTTCTAGATTCAGAGTAAATAATAGTATGTCCAATCTATCCTGTTGCAAGCTGTACCATCTACAGAGTAGCAAATAAGGAAATGGGGGAGTCAGGCATGTTGAAGACTCCCTACCTCCACTGCCAACCGAACCCCCTGTAGGATTAGCCATATCCTGTTGGATTGGAATATGATTAAAGGGAATGGTGAATGGTTTCACAGGAAGCACCTCTTTGAACTCCACTTTCATTCAAACAAGAATAGGGGGGTGGGGGCAGGAGCCTGAACAAAGAGTGGGTTCTGAGGAAGCACATATTCTGAGACCAATCTCTCTAACAGTTTGAGAGGACTATAATAAACAAGGCTTTGGACTGAAGCAGATAGGTGGTTGTGGGGAGATGAGGTGTAAAGGGTTCAGATTTCTGTGTACTCTCTGGCATGTATTTTCTGAATGCAATTTATGCACGCCTAGGAGATTGACTTCAGTAGGCTCAGAAGGCTGTGACTTTGCTTGGGACTGCACTGTCAGCATCCTGAATACTTTAGCCCTGAGTCATCTTTATCCTGAATACTTTAGCCTTAAGCCATCTTTGTCATTAGACAAGTTTCTAATTTTATTTATTTATCTTATTTAATTGCCTATGGCTTTACAGCTATGAGGCTCTCAAGATAGTGAAGAAGGATAAACTGGTTAACAGAACAAGGCATGATAGTAAACATGCCACTAACAACATAAAACAGTAAAAACAACAGCAGTAATACTTCAACCATGTCAGCAGGTATAAAAGTAGCAGAAACAGAAGAAACATGAGATTAATTTAGCAGCTGTGTAGCCTGACTCAATTTGAAGCAATAAAAACCTAAAAAAAGAATGAGGAAACAACACTAGCCACAAGCACATAAAAACAAATCACCAAAAGCCCAGGAGAATAAAAAATATTTTTACTTGGTGCCTGAACCTGAGAATTAATATGGGTATAGGATTTGATTGCCCTAATCAGATATCCCTTAGTCTATTTACCCTGTCTAATTTTCATAGTAATTAAGACCACTACAAGCTTGAGGACTGGAAATGTTGTGTAATTGCACTCATCACAATAATCAAATTTTGTTCCATGCATAAGACAAAATTCTCCTCCCCAACACACTTGACAGTGCAGCTCTAAGCACAATAACTCAGCTTAGGGTTGCACTGTAAATGTTACAGAATGTGTGTAACAGCCACCTGATATGGTCATTTGTACCTACCGTATTTGCCGGCGTATAAGACGACTTTTTTGCCCTGAAAAACATGCCTCCAAGTGGGGGGGTCGTCTTATACGCCCAGTCATTTTATACGCCGGTATAAAAAAACCCACAAACCCAAGGCGCGAGTTGCTAGCTCGCCCCCAGCAACGGTGTGTTTTTAAGGGAGGAGGGCACACGAGAAGAAGGCGAGTTCAATCGCAGAAGGCCAGGTGGGCGAGCGTGAACTTTTGCAACTTGCCCCAAAGCAATGCAAACAGACACGCACAAAAAAAAAGCCTCCACGTTGCAGGGAGAGAGAGAAAGCGAGCGAGAGAGAAAGAGACGCTTTCGCGTTGCCCCCCGGGAAAAGGGGGTGGGGGACGCAAGCTTCTCAAACCATGCACCCTTCCAAGCCGCCGGGAGGGGGATCAGCTCTGGAGCTCCCCCGTCGCCTTTCTGCATAAGGTATCCATTGGGGGGGTGGAAGAAGCCCAGTGCTGCGCTGCCTTCGCTCGCTGCCGCCGCAGTTTGCTCTCCCCTTCCCGGCGCGCAAAGCGGGACTGGTGCCGAGCGGAGAAGCGCTCTCGGTAGCAGCTCCCGGCTCAGGGGGGCTTCGAGGGGAGGAGAAGAAAACGGGGGAAGGCGGCTATGGGGAGGGGGGGGAGAGAGCAGCGATTCCCAACTCGCTGCTGCTGATCACAGCGCAGCCTGCTGGGGGGGAGAGAAACCCCTTCCCCCCCCCAAGCCCTGGCGGTTGGAGAGAGGGAGAGAGCGCCAAAGCCGGCTGCTTGATGCTGCTGCGCTCCACCAGAAATGGCGTTGGATTCCCTCCCCCGCCGGCGAGAGGCAGATTCACACGGGGGGCAGAGCCTGGCTGGCTCCTGCCTTCTCGTCGCCAGCGAAGCCCCCCTCGGATGGGACTGTTTTACTTTGGACAGTTGTGACATCTGTGTGGGAAGTCACGCTGTTGGAAGTAAATATCAGAAACTTGGTGAATGTTGATACCGTATTTGCCGGCGTAAAAGATGACTTTTTTGCCTTGAAAAACATGCCTCCAAGTGGGGGGGTTGTCTTATACGCCCAGTCGTCTTGTACGCCGGCAAATACGGTAAGTGTATTATCATTTCTATGAAACACAAACTACATGCCTGAATATAATAAATGCAAGGGAGGCTGAAACTTCTTAAAGACACCAGGATGAAGCAAAATGGATTCTGGTAACAGCAAAACTTTTCAGTTCTGTCTGCTAGCCGGTTGAGATAAATAACTGCATTCATTTTTGTTGCTTTTGTTTTTAATATTTCACGATCATCAGGATCAGATTTAGCTTTCAAATCTAACTGAAGAGCCATATTCCTATTAATAAAAAAGCAAGACAAAGTTGCCACTGGACTACCCATGCATCAGCTGCCTACAAGAGATGACTGTCTGTGAGAAAGTGGGGCTCTTCTTTTTCTCCTTTGCTTCTTGGAGATGATGACCATTTCACACCATCTTACTGGCCAAAACTACTACTTTCTACTTAAGATTCAAAGTTATCACATTTTACCTCACATAAGGTCTTTATTTTATTCTTGGGTTGAGTGTGTTCTATTAACAATGGTATGGGAGGGAAGGCAGCGTGGTATAGCTTGATCTCATCAGATCACAGAAGCTGAGCATGGTCAGTGCTAAGTTGGGAAACCACCAAGGAAGGCTTTGCAGAGGGAGGCACTGACGAACCACCTCTGTTTCTCACTTACTTTGAAAGCCCTTTGTTGGGGTTGCGAAAAGTTGGTGGCCACTTGACTGCACTTATGTAGGTACTAATAATGTGTCAATGTGACTTGCAAGTGTTAGACACAATTTAATACAACTGCCATCCAAACTAATGCATAAAGGCAAGAACATTGGAGCTGCCACGAGCCCAATTTTCTGCCTATTTATAGCATGACTGTAGGGACACAAAATCTCTAAAGTCATTCAATAACAGTTGCATCCAGTCAAAATTGAGAGCCTACCTAATACAGCATTGAGTGGGGACAATGGTATCTTAATAGACCACAACAGCTCTTCTTCTTTAAGAGCTCCAGTTGGACCTGCCCTGAAAATCTGCTCCAACCATGTGACCCAACAAGTTCCTGGAAATGCATGCCAAGTCAGATTTCTCATCAGAGAGCATAACCTAGCTGGTAGAAGCTTTTTCATGAACCAACTTGGCATTCAGCTGCAACATCAGAAAATCGGATCATCAGCTAACATGAGAACTAGGAATTTGCCAGACAAGAAATGGACCAGAGTGTAAGAAAAAGCCCCCTACTTTTCATACACATGGACATCGTGATCACCAGTATAGTTGCCAGGGTGCCTGGAGTTTTGACTCGCACACATCTGCTTTAAGAAGTGGATTTGCCCACAGTTTCTAAGGCTTATGTGGATATTATAAGCCTCAGCTTTGCAGTAGCATTCTACATCTCTGGATGGGTGTTAGCCAGAACTACAGATGAGCTTCCAGCTGCTCCTTGCGTGCCCAGTCTTGGCCGCTGCAGTGGAAGAAGCCACGCCACCATGAACTGTACAGGCAAACAGTTTCCAGCCTGTTTCCATGAACCACCAGAATCCATCTTGTTTTCCTGACTCCATTACAGCAAAGCAAGAAACTCACATATCCAACAGCTGCTTCAACTTCTGCATAAGGCAATCAAGTCCTGCCAGACTGCCTAAGCCTTTGTCTAACAGAACTCAAGACAAAGACTAGTGCCAAGAAGAAGACTGAACAAGAGGAAGACCATCTTCAGCCAGAGCCAAGTTCCTTTGTGTAAATCAGGTGTTACCTTAGGTAGCAATTTGGCCATCTATTGTCACCTTTTTAGATAAGTTTGGTAAACTCAAGCACACCTCCACCCAGTAATTTCCCCCATTCTTCCCCCCATTTTGGAGCTTCACCCTGGTCCATTGCAACCTGAAAGTCCAACCAGGTACCCCTGGACCAAGCTTGTTCATTGGTCAGTCATAGGCACCCAATTAGGTGCCACCAATTAACTTGCTATTGGCTACTGCAGAAGTCCAGCCCTTATGGTCACTGCAGAGCCTCCCCTTTTCTGAGGTCACGTACCAGCTGACCACCTGTCATCCGCCCCTGTGCCTCCCATCCCCTAAGGGCTCAAGGTAGTTTCTATAAAATGTAACACAGCTCCCCACATGTGTGCTTCTAGCAGTATCCCAATTTCGCTGTCTAGATCCATCCCCAATTCTAAGGCCGAGTTTCGGGTCCCCTCTCCCACTTCCTCGCTCGTCACCATTGGAGCTTTCCTTGAAGACTATGATTGGTAAATATCACCCTGTTTGTCTACCCATGTGTTTCTCTATATCTCTCTCTTTGTTTCTTAGGACTGTATGTTTGATTTTATGAGTATTTTGATCTTGTGTGTGTGATCTATAATTTTCTACATTAAATTTTAATTGTTTTTACTTAATTAGTGTCCCTAATATTTTAAGCATTAATTTTCTGGAAGTGGAATCCTGTATACACAGGTAAAAGATCCTGATTAAGCCAGGTGCCCACCTGACAATTCCCCATCCTCGTTTTGAGGGCATTTTGGCTTACAAGAGTGATGGCCATAGCAGTTGTACCACCCGTCTCCCTTATGTCACTTGCTAGTTGCTACAGTCTCTACATGCCCTATTTATTTAATTCATTTATACTCCACCTTTCTCTCCCGTGGGGTCCCAAAGTGACTTATGTCATTCACCTCTCCATTTTAACCTCATAACAACCCTATGATTTGGCTGAGAGTGTGTAACCAGTCCAAGATCACTCAGCAAGCTTCCATGGCAGAGCAGGGATTTGTATCTAGGTCTCCCAGATTCTACTTTGGCACTCTAACCACTACACTAATAACATTTGAGGGATGCCCTTTATTCTGTCTCCCACTTGTAGGCACATAAAACCATAAAAGATTCAAACCACCCACCTACTCTGACTTACCAACCACAACTCTACCACTAAAAGTACAGTAATGAGCACACAAACACAAAAGAAGGACCCTTCCTACACACATACACATCATATTCTCCCAGACAGTAGCTGCCAGGGAATCCGCCAGAGAGATTATGATGTAGCTTTTCTTCTACCATATATTATAAGTGATGTGAATTATCTTAAGGATTTGAGTGAAAACTGGAAATGAAAATTTCTGGCAATAAAGTGGGGGGGGGGGGAGTTTGACTAAAATGTACATCCAGGTGATCCTTTGAAGGATGTAATATCTCTCAAGTATGTATAACATTCTTCCCAGATCATGGTATCATCTTTTCTTCAAATTCTAGCTGGAAGGAATATATGTAATCTTTTAAGTTCAAAGCCTTTCAAGATAGATAAATTATTCTGAAAGTTGCCCAGTTCAGTGAAAATTTAAACTCAAAATGCAAACCCTAACACTGTAGTAATTCAGTTAATAGGGCAATGGAAACATCTACATGCTGAAAGTATGAGGTTGCATCTGTATTTTATAAGAACATAAGAGAAGCCATGTTGGATCAGGCCAATAGCCCATCCAGTCCAACACTGTCACACAATGGCCAAAAAACCAGGTGCCATCAGGAGGTCTACCAATGGGGCCAGGACACTAGAAGCCCTCCTACTGCCCCCCCATCCAAAAATATATTTCAATGATGGTCTGGGATTTTTGGAATATTTATCATAATTGTGGGATGTTTTGGGATTACAGAAATGCCTCCCAAAGAATTTTGAGGTTTCTAGGAGGGGTTCCAACTGGCTTGTTTACTCTCAAGTCTCCTGGTTTTCTGGACAATGGGAGGAAGACTTTTCTTCCTGGGAAGCATTAGGAGAGCATTTCTTCTTGGCCAATCACAGTCTTGTCCAAACCTCATAAACTGGTGGCTCCAACCATTTTCCTGATAGTTCATGCATGGAATGTTACTTCCCCGAAAAGGACATCTGTGTGCTGTGCTACTGCCATGCCACGTTGAGCTAAGAGACACAATGTGGATGAGAGCCTCAGCTTTAAATGACTGTATTTGGTGGTTCTGTTTAATTGTTTTACAGTTCTGAGCTTCATTTTTTTCCATTAGGGGTATGGAGCAGCAGCATTGTTTTTTTTCTGGGATTCTTCCCTCCTCCATGAGCTTCTGGAGGTTCTGAGGTGTGGTTTTGTGCGTGTGCATTTTAGCATGAGGCAAAAACTGAGCCATGTTTCTTTTTTAAAAAATCATTCTGAAACATAATATTAGAGTTTGGAGCAGGAAGATAACAAAACTGTGTTCTTGTTTGTTTTTGCTTCATTAAAAAAATGGAGACAAGGACATCTTCAGCAATCCGTAAAATCATATCCCTTTACCCAACTGGTGACAAGAAAAGTTGAGGTGACTCATTGGGGTTCAGGTGGGAATTCTTGGATCTGGAGTTTTAATTCCTCATGGCTGGGTTAATTGAGCCATTCTACAAATTCCAGTGGGCACACTGATGTATCAGAGAGGCCTGAGCATGTGGATGGAGCCTCCACCAAGTCAAAGGGAACACTTCAAGATGGGCCATCTTTTTGGTCACCCCTGTAAGCCAAAATGCCCTCAAAACGAGGATGGGGAATTGTCAGGTGGGCACCTTGCTTAATCAGGATCTTTTACCTGTGTATACAGGATTCCACATCCAGAAATTAATGCTTAAAAATATTAGGGACTCTAATTAAGTAAAACAATTAAAATTTATTCAGAAAAATATAGGCTTCCATACAAGTTAAAATACTCATAAAATCACACATACAGTCCTAAGAAAAATATATAGAGAGATAGGGGAACACATGGGTAGACAAACAGGGTGATATTTACCGATCGTAGTCTTCAAGGAAGGCTCCGATGGCGACAAGCGAGGAAGTGGGAGAGGGGGCCCGAAACTGATCAGGAATCGGGGATGGATCTAGACAGCGGAATTGGGATACTGCTAGAAGCACACCTGTGGGTAGCTAGTCCACAGGTTATAAGGACTCCCTTGAGCCCTTAGGGGATAGGAGGTACGAGGGAGGAGGAAGGTGGTCAGCTGATGCATGACATCCCAAAAAGGGGAGGTTTTGCAGTGACCATAAGGGCTGGACTACTGCGACAGCCAGTAGAAAGTTCATTGGTGGCCCCCAATTGGGTGCCTACTTCTAACCAATGGACTTGCTTGGATCCTGGATACCTGAGTGAACTTTCAGGTTGAAATGGACCAGGGGGAGGCTCCAAAATGACAGTTGGGAAGAAGAATAGAAGAGATTACTGGGTGGGGAGATGCTTGGGGCTATCAAACTTATCTAAAAGGGTGACAATAGAGGGTCAAATCATGGCCTAGGTAACATCCAGTTTACACAAAGGAACTTGGCTCTGGCTGAAGATGGCCTTCCTCTTCTTCTGTCTTCTCCTTGGCACTAGTCTTTGTCTTGAGTTCCATTAAACAAAGACAGTGGTGGTTGGATGATTAAACACTCCTGGGGTAGGTAGATTGCTTGCAGGCACAGGTGACATCTGATGTGTATGTGAGCCATCTGCTTCACTGGAATGGAGTCAGGCCTGGTAGGAAGATGGCTGCATGTGGTGTTAGCCCTCCACAGTGGATTCTATGGTCAGCACTTCAAAACCGTTTGCCTGGATAGCTCCTGGCGGCACAGTCTCTTCCGCTCCATGGCTTGGATGGACGTTATAGGGAACGACGGGAAGCCATCCATTCTCTTGTTGGGCACTCTTATACCGGTCTTGAGTGCCTTTATAGCGTTATGGCTGCAAGTACTGCATTTGCCCCTGGATAGGTTTACCCACACTCTCTGTCCAGACGTGTGTGAGTCACTTCTCCAGGTGCTCTGGCAACCAAGTTTGTGATTACGATGTTCTGTAAGTTGGTTTTTCCTCACACCCCACCCACACAAGTTAACTTTGGAATAGGAAGTGAAGAGAATTTTGGTAGGAAAGGCTGACACTGTCTAGTCCCAAAGCAATCCAGTTATGAGCCAAGTTGAACTTTAGAAGATTGGTTGACTCACCTCTTATTTGGTGTGGGATTTGAGATGAAAGTTCCAATCACAAATTCATCATATCAAGGTTTTTCAAATGGATTCCTTCCCCCTATTTAAAGTTAGGCCATTAAATAGACTAAAGGATGCTATCAGCATGTATCATTGTTCAGTGATTGTTCTAGTAACAATCTAGTAACACACCTTTTCAGTCCAGGCCCCTACCTGGTGGAATGGGCTCCTGCTGGAGATCTGAGCCCTGCAGGACTTATCAAGGTTTCACAGGGCCTGTAAGATGGAGCTCTTCCACTAGGCTTTTAATTAATCCAGTGGGTGTCCTTTGAAAATCATCACTTCCCCCAGCATTTCACCATTATGGTGTTATGCTATGCAGTTAGCCGTCAGCCACATGCTGTTCACCACCTATTTCTGTAAAATTGTTTACTGTGCTGCTCCTGTTTCATAATGTCTGTTTTTATGATATTATTTTAACTCTGTTGTTTTATTGTTGTAGGCCACCCTGAGCTTGCTTGCGGGATAGAGCGGGATATAAATCTAAAAATTAAATTAAATTAAATTAAACTGTACTCTAAAGATGGTGGTTGTTTTTAAAATAAAACTTCATTGCTATCTAAAGTTATGTTAGTTCTTGAACTATTATTTAGATAAGAAAATCATTTGTGACTTTATATTCCATTGAATGCCTCCTAGATTCCTTAGTGTCTGCTATGCTAACAGTGGCCATATATTGCTCAAACACACACACAGTTCTGATATGCCAAACATTTCACATCCATTTTGATTTTTCTCTGCATTACAGATCTATATATCTAATGGCCATGTGTGGACCAGTCTGCAGGTATCTAAATCAGTGGAATGTGCCCACAATGACAAGAAAGAGAAAGTTATGTAGGGGACAGAAAAAGAGTGATGGGGCAAAAAGAGAGCAAAAGTGGCAGGCATGGGGAGAGAAAAAGGGGTGGTAGGAAGAAGAAAGAATGAAAGACTGAGAAGTAGGGGGGAAAGGGAGGAAACAAAGGTGGGGGAATGGGTGGGACACTCCTCCAAATTTCTTGTGAGTCCCCATTCATACATAATTAATATATGAACTGGCATATTATATCAATGCACTTCAAATCCCCATTGGAATGAGAGGGAGGGTAGAAACAAAACCAATAAACAAATGTCAGCACAATTCTAAGCAGAGTTACACTCTTTGAAGCCCAATGATTTCATTGCATTTAGAAAGGTGTACCTCTGCTCTGGACTGCATTGTAAGGCAGTGTGGCATAGAAGTTAGAATGTCAGACTAGGATCCAGGAGACCCAGGTTTCAATCCTCATTCAGTCATGGAAGCTCACTCAGTAACCTTGGGCCAACAACATACTCCCAGCCTAACCCACCTTCACAGGGTTGTTGTGAGGAAAAAAGAGAGGAGAGGAGAATGATTGAAGCCACTTTGGGCCCCCCATTGGGCAGGGTATAAATGAAGTAAATAAATACATCTACGGCAGATATGACTATTCCTGAGAAACTTCATTCTTTCACACTTACAGCTCCAAGTGACATATTTATTTTTTTCAAGGAGAAGGAGCTGTAGTTAATGGATATGCTCATTACAGTATTTGGAGTTTAACTGTTTTTTGTATTTTCTGATTGTTAAATGCTATGGCCTTTGGCTAATGTAATAAATCAATTGCTTTGATGAGTTCAATGTTATTTTGACATCACTGAACGAAGAAATATTGCTCAGTTTTGGCAACACTAGGATAAGTTAATGATAGCTGTGGTACTGATTTGAGATGCTATTTAATATAGGCAATTGAATTTTTCCCTATAATAGATCATACAAACATGAAATATGAATCTACCCTACTTCATAAAACACTGCTCTTATGGAGTAAAAAAATGGAAAATGACTTAACAGTATATTTCTGTCCTTTGATACAATAGTTCCTATTTATGGAAAATGAACCATAACTTTCCATAAATAAAATGCATTGCTCTCTTTTAAGGAGTTTTGAATTGGAACTTTTATACAGATTCCATTGTTTGGGGTTCTTTTTCTTTTTTGCATTTTTAGAAGCTTCCTGTATCAATTTACTACCCTCTGGTTATGGGGGTGAAACACCTGGAGTCTTTCTGATTGTGATGAACATGTAGATCAGGGCATCCAAGATGGACTACCTGGTAGCATCCATCACACTTGGAAGAGCATGGAGCAATAAGAGTCCATTCAGGCTGTCCATTTGCTGCAGCTGTAGCTATAAGACCAAGCACCTGGGTAAAAGGGGCTGGGATCTCACTGCCTACCCTGGCCATGCTGAGAGGCTGGGGGTGGACCCTAGCCAAGAGAGCTCAAGACCTTGAGCAAGGTAGGCAAGGAGGACGGTAACATCGTAAGGAATGGTAGAAAGACAGAGAAAGCAGAGAATGGGGAAGTGGGGGGGAATAGTAGAGCAATGCAGAGGTGGAACCAGGTCAAGATTAAGGAACAAAATGCAAGGATCTGAGAAGTGGTGGATGCTAATGGAAAAGTGAACTTGAAAGACAGAGGAAACTTTGAGGACAGAAGAAATGAAGTTACTACCTAGATGAAGGTTGCAAAGACAACAACCCTACCAGTAGACAAAGGAATTCTAAGGGCCACAGCAAAGAGGGATTGTATGACAATCTCACCCTCTTCCTTCCCTTTCCTTTTTCCTTTTTTCTTCATCTTTCTTGCTGAGCAGCCCTTATCTCTATTTTCTTATTTGCTTGTCTATGTCTGTCCCACCCAGTTGCTGACAGACAGACAGATAGATAATGGACAGACAGACCACTTTCTTATATTCAGTTTCTGAAACGGCACATAAATGAATTTTGACAGTTCAAAATAAACAAAATGTTTAACTTTGAGGAGAAAGGATCAGGTGGAATCAGTAATAGAATGTACCAGGTGAACCAATAATAAAACTGAGGTTAACTCTGTAACCAAACTAACTTCAGATAATTTGTTAGTTAGAAGATTTTAGTTGGGGGAACCCAAAGCCCAGAATGATGCCACAAAAGATGTCACACTTTTTAAAAAAAATAAATTAATTAAAGCCTGGGCAGCCAGCTGCAAGATAAATAAAAACCTTGCATGGCAGCCGGCTGCAAGAGTCCCCTCCCCAGAGAAGGCTGACCGACCCCACTGTTTTTCCAATCTCTGCAACTGTGGAATTGGGGAAGTGGGAGAGGAGAGGGTGACGGATGAACTCTGGCATTGGACAGCACTTCCTCGTCTCAGAGAGGGGACGGGTGAAGAGAAAAGGGGGTGGCTCCCGGCCCCTCCAACTTCCTGCTCTTATTCGGATGTGTGGCATTTTGATTCAGGATGGAGCAAGAGAAGGAAGCACCAGGGTGAAGAGGGAAAGAGGATAAACACCTGCCCCTCACTGCTTTTGCTATCTCCACTGCTGCCAGCAGCCTTGGCAGTGAAAGAAGCTAAAGAAGCAGTGTTGCTGCTCAATAGGAGCAGCAGCAGCAGGGATGGCGGCAGAGACAGAGGCCGGCAGCATTGCTAGTAGCAATTTGCTACAGTAGCAATGTTTCTTTTCAGAGCAGTGGTGAGCAAGGGGGGACAGATTAGAGGGCCCATACATGGAAAGGGGGGTTGATTGAAGGGGCCTGAACCCACCCGGACCCCCCATAGCTACGGGTCTCATTTAGGGCAATTTTTATGGCATTAGGCTTGGCATACAAATGCCACTGAAAATGGCCTCTAAGTCTTCATCCCTTCCCTACATTTGGAAATCTCAGATTGCAGTGATCATGCAATGGGTCTCCACTGAACCTTGCCACCCATTGGTGGTGGGTCCAGTCAGGGTATGAGAGATGAAATGTATTCAGTTTTCACTTTGAATTGATATTTTGATGAAGAAATCTCAATGTAGGAAGGTTCATTTTGGTGTCCTTTCAATAGCAACCAAATGTGCTCTGTCTCTCATTCCTTCCCAATACAATCCTAAAGAAAGTTAACTTCCATGTTTATTAAATTATGTAAAATCAAAGTCCCCCAATTTAACCAGCTCTTATATCATGGCAGGAATCATTTGCATTATTAGGAAGATGCATTAGACCTGTCATCTGCTGCGTTAGCTCTTTGGGAAGAGCAAGAGAGTCTTTTAATTAAAGAAGAACTACTTCTGTTTCCTAAATTCAGAGAGGCCATGGTTAGTGGAAAAACATTTGATCTGATGATGCCTCTAGATGTCTTTCTAAGCATTTCCCAAGAGGGAGAAAGTATTAAATAATACTTTCATAAGGAAGATTCATTGAGCACTTCTGAGTTCTCTTTCCACTTCTGAAGCCACTTGGCACCAATCTAGCAGCCCACAAAAGAAATATCCTTAGGGATGATGCAAATAGAAATTACTCCTCTTTTAAGTCTCTCTCAAAGCTATTAGCATAATACAACTTTCTCTTATTACAAATAATCAAAGTGGAGAGCCATTCAGGATTCAAGTTCATGTAAACCAATAAAGCATATTTACCCATGAAATGAAATCTGCTAAAAATTACTTTTTTACATGTCTCATCATTAGCTCTCAGTGCTTAGCCTATGCAATTTACAGCGTAATTGATCCCAAGAGTTAAGAGATAATGCCTGTTGTATCAAAACTGACTCGCACCAGACACCAGAGAATAGTTGATTTAAAGTAGGAATGCTGCTGCTTCATTCAAGGAAAGCCTACTTTGAATTGTGAACAGGGTCCTTCTAGTCAGTTCTGGTCAACAATGCTGAACGGAAAATATGCAGCATTTCCCATCTGTTTTGGTCATGCTTTGCTCAGCCATTTTGAATTTTAGCCTTTCAAAATAGGTGAGTTTTGATGCCAGCTTTGTGCTGGGGTACTTTCTGTAGCCACTCTCTGTTGTCAGTTGGTTGATGGCTCTTTACAGTTTCTAGAGTTCTAAATCATAATCTGTCACAACTTTCTTACAACTTCAAATATGGTAAAATGTATGCTAAAACAAATTAACTAACAAAAACCTTCCATAAACTCAAGTCTTGTGGTTGCATTTCAGTAGCCCTGAATTTGCCACACAGGATGAAAGACATATGTTGGTATTTCAAATAAAAAAGTTGATAGTATCCATTGAACTGTCCAGAAAGGAGACAAAAGGGGACAATGCCTCCACTACCCAAAGGTCTTCCCTTCTAATGGAAAAGGTTCTAGAAGATTTATTCAAGAAAAAACTTCCAGGACAAAAATAAATAAGGATATTAAGTTTAGTAGGGTTCAGTTAGAACTAGGGTTATATTTTGCTTACAACCAAGTTGCATATTTAACTATATTTTTGCTTTGCTAAGGCAACACTTGCCAATGTTTTCAGTCTTCTTTCCAGAATCTGAATTGCCAGATTTTGGTTCCAAATCTGAACACTGAGAGCATTAAAATTGTTATTGTTTATGCTATTGGTAAAACACTGTTGCACATGGAGATGCCATTTTGGCTTACACAATATAGAGTCATTTTAGGATAGAGTTGCCAGCTTTCCAAAGAGGTTTTTAAACAGTTTGATCTACGTCAGTAATTATGTAAGAATGTTTATCTGTATGGTGTGAAAGCCTTCATTTTGGATACCTGCATATCAGACATCTATCAAAAGTATTGATCTCATCTAGCTAGGTTGCCTGACTTGTTTGTTCTAAATTCCAGGCCAGTTGCAAACCTAGTTGTGAACTAGTACATTCGAATATTTCAGCATTCTTCACAGGGATCAATATCTTTTTCAACCTTTGTTCCCCATAAAATGGGGGCAATATAATTAATTTTGCGAGGCTGTTGTGATGAGAATGAAATCAGAAATGTGAAGCCATTGCCTACTAAACATTATAGGAGGGAGTGACCATTCGCTTGTATGGCCACAAGAACTTTTAATGTTGTTGATGGCTGGTGGCAATTTTTTTGGCACTGTTCCTTGGGCCTTTCAGGGGAAAGGCAGGATATAAATATTTTAAATAAATAAATGACTATTTTAACTAAATAAATAACTCACATGTAGGCTTCCCAAATTCCCCGCCTAGCCGGGGGACCCCCAATTTGGAGCCTTCTCCCTCCGCTCGCCAAAAATCTGGAAAGCATGGGGGGGAATGGCGGCCCTTCCCACCCAGCCCCGATCCCAGCAGCTTCTCCTTGCCCTTCCCTTCCCACCCAATCGCAGCAGCCTTTCTTCAGTTTTCCCAGGCTTCTTCCCGCCCCCAATCAGCTGGCTGGCGGGGGGGAGAGGGAGCCCCGCCCGCAAAGGACCATGTGCCTTTGCACCTCCAGAGGCTTGACTTGAAAGGCTTCAATTGAGGATGTTGTGTCTGTGTTTCTGTGAAGAAGCTGGCAGCAAATGGTGAGTAGAGAAGCCGATCCACTGCTTCAGACTTGCCAGAGGGGGGGGGGGGGAGAGGGAAACATCTTCATTATTCCCTATGTGATCGATTCTCATAGGGTATAATGGGGAATTGTTCTCGAGGTTTTGGGGGCTCTGGGGGAGCTGTTTTTTGAGGTAGAGGCACCAAATTTTCAATATAGTATCTCTCCCCAAAGTACTCCCCAAGTTTCAAAACGATTGGACTGGTGGGTCCAATTCTATGAGCCCCAAAAGAAGGTGTCCCTATCCTTCATTATTTCCTATGGAAGGAAGACATTTAAAAAGGTGTGCTGTCCCTTTAAATGTGATGGCCAGAACTCTCTTGGAGTTCAATTATGCTCATAGATTACAGTTACACCCTAGAATGTACAGATATTTAGAGACCATCTATAGACATACAGACTTCAGGAAAAACACTACCAAAAAAATAGGGAAGTATTTTGCAAGCTAACCAGGGAAATCTTGACACAGACCAACAGTCTGTCCATACTTCTTATTCCTAATGTCTTGACACAGAACTGCTGCTCATGGACTTTGCTGTAGCCTGAGACCTGTTCTTTGTATCCAATCAATATTCAGAGTGCAAGTTCCAAGTTTCACTCCAAGACAGCGCTTGATCAATCACTGCAGAAGTCTGGATTAAAGCAAGTTTAACCCACCTAAGAGGAAGCCTGTAATAATAATAGAATCATAGAGTTGTAAGGGACCTCCAGAGCCATCTAGTTCAACCCCCTGTACATTGCAGGAAATTCACAAATATCCCCCACACCTCCAGTCACTATCCCTAGAAAATGGCAAAAAGGAAAGAAAAAAAAGAACCTCCAGGTCCCCGGCCAAACTAGCCTGGAGAAAAATTGTTTCCTGACCCCAAAATGGTGATCAGTATTTCCCTGGGTGTGTGAGAAAGGACCATGAGAACTAACTACTGATGCAACCTTTCCTGCCCTCCCTCTCATGATCTACCCAAGTTCACAGGATCAGCATTGCTGTCAGATGGCCATCTAGCCTGTTTGAAAACTTCCAAAGATGGTTAAGGGGATCCATCCATCAAGAGATGTGACAATTTTTCCAAATGGTGAAATTAAGACTAGGATTAAGTTTCCTTTCCCAGATCTATCAATTACCTTATAACTGTTCCCCCCTTCCTGGATTGAATTTAGGATCTGATTGCCCCATTCCAGTGGATAATCCTTTGTAATTCTAAAAGCATACAGTATTTATAATTGTTTGATTTAGAACTGTATGCCCAGCTTGTTTAATAGGACAAGTAATTTGAGATCTCTGCACCACAAGTAGGAAGGCATAGTAATGTAAGGGTCTGCTGTTTGCTAGAGAGGAAAGAGGGTTGTTTGTGAATGGAAATGCAGTGACTGCAATGCTGGAACAGCACTGGGTCCGCTTGTGCATCCTACCCTACCTGTTGTGCGCCTCATATAATTCATGGCATTCATTCACCTATGTTGTTCTTTTTTGAGTCCTGTTATTTTGATCTCAATTCATTTACCATATTCTTTTTGCAATGTCCAGCTTTCTTTTCTTGTACACTAATTTCCGTCAGTCTTCTGTATATCAAGGACTCCATTCCTACATCACAGTGCAATACTGTACAGATTTTCAAACCCTTAAAAAACCAATATGTATACTTCTTGTTTGTATCTGTTTAAGGCAATTTCACATTTATTTTAGTGCACAGCTGTCTTAGTTTTGATCTTTTGTCTGGTTTAAGAATAAAAACAAGGCATTCAAAAGGAAGATGTGTTAAAACTGTGCTCATTAATTGCATGAACATATTCCACAAAAATAATGAAGTAACTAATCAGACAGTCAATGTGCATTGGAAGTTTTCATCTTTGGATGTAATTGATTGAGACCTTTTTTGAGGCCACTACTCTGGTTTTTTGAATCTGGAAATTAATTTCCACAGATACTAGTTAACTCTCAAAGTGAACTGATAGTAACAGTACAATTGTCATAGCCCATTGTCATCAGTGGATTTGGAAGGGCATGCGACTATTCTTAGGATTGCATTGTAAATAACTCCCACAACTGAATTGTCAGGACTGGGTCTGCTCATAGATGCACTGATTGACCTATACCTTCCGGTTTCTTTCGAAGCCCTTTGTGAAGACTAAATATCCAACTTTGTTCCATCCACAGCAGAATCTAAGATCTGGTACCACCTGGTAGAATCCATACATAAAATTATGCTGTTCAAAAGCTTATGAAAGTTTGAGGGTTTTTCAAGGATCTTCCACTGGTTCTTCTTGCTTGTTATTTATTTCATATAAACTACAGTAGCTTAAATGCCTGCCATTTAAGGAAACAAATAAATAAAATGAGTAATAACTTCATCAGGTATTATTACCTTTTCCCCCCCTCTAAATGGTTATAACAATCATCACTAAAGAAGAAGCTGCTTCAGTGACTCTGTAAACATCTAGCACTGCTAATCTTGCACAGCAGGCTTATAAGCACTTGCTGAAATCATGGTTTTAATTATTGAAATACATGCCCCTATACTTATTTTAATAGTCTGCATTCAATTGTATCTCATGGGGTGATTTTTAAAGCCCCAATTTACAAAAGCAGTCTAAACCCATTCCTGTTTTATAACCCCAAATCTCTTTGTTAAATATTGTATTAATTAAATCCAATGCATTTTCAAGGTTTTTGTTTCAAGCTCCCTCACTCTAAACATTTCTATATTCCCCTTTTTCAGGCTCAAGAGTGTTTTAGTCTAGTTTTCAGGACAGAAGCAGCGCAAAAGTACAAAGATTAGCAAAGATATTAATAAGCTGCCTATTTCAATAATTGTAGCTATTTTCTAAGAGCCCTGTGGCACAGAGTGGTAAAGCTGCAGTACTGCAGTCCTAAACTCTGCTCACGACCCGAGTTCGATCCTGGTGGAAGCTGGGTTCAGGTGGCCGGCTCCATGTTGACCCAACCTTCCATCCTTCTGAGGTCGGTAAAATGAGTACCCAGCTTGCTGGGAGGAAAGTGTAGATGACTGGGGAAGGCAATGGCAAACCACCCTGAAAAAAGTCTGCCATGAAAACATTGTAAATCAATGTTACTCCAGAGTCAGAAACAACTGGTGCTTGCACAGGGGACTGCCTTTACCTTTAACTATTTTCTTAGTGTTTGTCTTTTGCTTATTACATGCATTGCAATGTTGTCCAGATATCATGACGATACACAGAGGGGTATGCACAGTCTTGCTCTTGACAAACAACCCCACATCTCCAAGTTGTAAAGGATTGGCTTGTTTCAGTGCAGCTTGTGGCACTTTGCATATCCAACTAGATATCCCTAGATAAGTGGAGGACCACAAATGCAAATGAATACTTACCAATAGTTGTGTGCAAAGCCTTTTTTTTTTTAAATGAATTTCCCTCCAGTTACTCAGGGAAAAAACTTTTAAAAATGGATTGAATCCGGTACTTCCGGGGTTGAAGCTTGGTGAGCTGACCTGTTTCCCTGTGTGGAGCAGACCAGGATCTTTGTTTTTCGACAGAAAAGGCTTTATAAAGCCTACTGTCTACTTTTTCCAGTAAAGGAAATTGTCTACGACATGCATGTTTATTTCGAGGGGGAGTCACTTTGGCTGACGAAAGATCCCAGGAGGGTTTTTTTTTCGGCTTTGAAGATTCCCCCGATGAAGAATTGCATTCTATCGCCTACAAAGAATCCTTGGAGTCATTAAATTAACATAAACTCACTAAGGCTTCAACTTCCTATGGACTATAACAACATCTGAGATAAAGTTGACGGGATAATGATAGAATAGACGTCGTTAATAAGGTAACGATCCTTATCTGCTACTCTGGGTTCAATTTAAGCTTGTTAAAAGGGAAGATCTGGGACCCAGAACTATTTTTCAAAGTGGAAAATCAAGGAGAAGTGGAAGGGGGTAGAAGTGGTTTTTTTGGACTCAAAAGAAAGCAGAAAAGTGCAGAAAAATACTTGCTGTTATGAATTCCTGTGGCTTTGGGGAAAAAACTCAGTCATAACAAAGCTGCAGTCTCTCTCCTCAAAACAGGAAGTGACGTTTTCTGCAATCATTAAGAGACTTCAATGCTAGAGAGTCAGGAAGTAAGTATGGAGTGAAGAGGAGCATCCAAGTATCCGGATACTTGCAAGAGTCAGTAACCTTAGAGAAACATTGGAGGCTAATTACAGAAAGGCCAAAATATTTTCACTAAATAACTTGAAAGTGGACTATAAAAGGATTCAAAATTTATATAAACAATCCCCTAAGGGCTAAATAACATGGACTATGTGCTTGAAATTGGAAAATAAGCCCTAGAGGGTAAAAGGAAAACTTTTTAAAAAGAGAGGCTTGGAACTTTAAAAAATAATATCTTGAGCTAGGAAGCTTCAAGGACGGCGTTTTTAGGCTTGTTGAAAAGGGCATGCTCTGTTCTGTTAAATGCAACTATCAGATTGGGGAGTGAAGATACCAATTAAAAACCCATTATTTGTAATGGACAATCAGTAATGTCTGAGTAAAAGTTGGAATCAAGAATTACAAGGTTAAGAGCTGCCTTAGTGAGAGAGGGTAAAATGTCTAAACAAGTTTATGATCAACTGTACGCTATGGAAGGAAGAATATTGAAGGCAATGAGTGATTTAATAACTGGAAGTGAGAAGAAATTAACTAAGGAAATAAACTCCAGTGCTGAAGAGGTAAAGAAAGAATTTAAGAAGGAAATTGATGACCTAAGGAAAGAGTCTCAAGCAATAGCTAAAAAGACTGTTGACACAGAAGTGAAAATTAGAGATCAAGATGCCACCATTAAGAAAATGCAAGAAAAAGCAATACTACAAGACTGTAAGTTGATGGAGAATATGATTCGGCTAAGGGGAGTGCCTGAGAATGAACAAGAGGATGTGAAGACTCATATTGTCACAATTACAGCTGAATTTTTGGAAGAAGATCCGGAGGAGATGGAGCGTTTATGTGATGATGCATACAGAGTCAATTCAGAGCTTGCCAGAAAGCGTAAACTACCCAGGGATGTTGTGAAACAATTTTGGATAATGATTCAACAGGAGATCTCGAAAATCTTGGGTTATAACATTAGGAGAGCACCAGATGTCTTTCTGGTGGGATTACAAATGGAAAGCTTTCCGAAGCAAGACAGAACATTGTTGTGGTATTTGCTTTCAGCTGCGAGAACACTGTATGTGCAAATGTGGAAGCAAGATAGAATACCTGAAAAATGGGACTGGGCCATAAAGGTTCTTAACTGGAGTGAAATGGACAAACTTACTAGAATCTTAAATGACATAATTTGGAGAAGTTTAAAGAAGACTGGAGTAAATCCCAAAGTTACGTGGAAATATAATGGAGGGTGAAGAGTCATTTAGTCTTTTATGACAACATTAACTGAACTTTAAATGATAAAGAGGAATTGTGATTATTTAGTTAGTAAGATATAGTTACATGGTAATTATACATATATGAGTTAAGATAAGAATAAGATAGCTGGAATTCCGGAGTTGATTTTATAACTATGAGTTTTGTGTGTAATGAATACCAAGCGAATTACAGAGAAAAGGTTATTGAAAAATTACTTTTTGTATAAAAATTTTATAATGGTGAAAAGATATTTAGTAGTGTTTGATAACATTAATTGAACTTTTAATGATAAAGAGGAATTGTGATATTGTGATAAAAGCATTAGTAGAACATGGTTATTTGGTAAACATATATATATATGAGAGTTAAGATAAGACTAAGATAGGGGGAACTCTGGAACTGAATCAATAACTATGAGCATTGTGTTTAATAAGTGCTAAGTGATTATTAGAGAATAGATTAGTGAATGATATTTTTTTTTCTTTTTAAAGATTTTACAAGTGTGAATTTACCTTTAATATGCTTTTAATTTGTTTTAAGTACTGGCGGAGGTTATGAATAAGAGTGGGGGAGGAGGAAAATATGTAATGTATTGGAGAAATATATTTGAATTTGTAGAGATGAATTTATCTCAATATATTGCAAAATAAAAAGTTTGGTCACAAGAAAAATGGATTGAATCCTACTTGTGGACCATTTCCCACTGGTTGAAAAGATTTTGGCCATTTTAAACCCATTTAGCAGGCACAAATCCAATTGTTCTACAAGCAATTATTTCCTCATAGGTGCTCCTTGTTGGTGTATCTTCCGGTAAAACATTCATGAAAGTCCTTCAATTGTAAGTGCACATGCATATTTATTCATTTATTTTATTTACTTAAAATATTTCTGTGATGCCTTTTCACCCAAATAGAGTCAAGATCCAAGACTGCAAACATTAGAACATTTCAACATTAAAACATCAATAAGTTAAAATGGCATTTAAAATTCAATTATCTATAAAACATTTAAACTCAGTAAAACATACAAACACAAAAACAAACACAGCACACTAACATACACAACAATGAAAGGAAACATCAAACAAAACAAAAAGTCTTCCCCTGCTGATGAAAGACACTGATAGATGAAGATAATTTCACTGAGGAGGGAGATCCAAGTGCCATGACTATCAGTGTCCTGACAGGCTGGAAAACTGGGCTAAAACCAATAAAATGAATTTTAACAGGGATAAATGTAAAGTTCTGCATTTAGGTAGGAAAAATCCCATGCATAGTTATAGGATGGGGGAGACTTGTCTTAGCAATAGTATGTGCAAAAAGGATCTAGGGGTCTTAGTGGATCATACGCTGAGCATGAGTCAACAGTGTGATGTGGTGGCTAAAAAGGCAATGCAATTTTGGGCTGTATCAACAGAAGTATAGACCAATTTCGCACTAGAGCTTTAATCCTGGTTTAACTCTATCCCCAAACTGACTTTCTACACTAGAATCATAGAATCAGAGAAACCAACTTTATGACTCTATGATTCTATAGTTTTAGTGTAGAAAGTCAGTTTGGGGACAGAGTTAAACCAGGATTAAAGCTCTAGTGCGAAATTGGTCCTAGTGTCCAGACCACGTGATGCGATAGTATCGCTTTACTCTGCTCTGGTAAGGCCTCACCTGGAGTATTGTGTTCAGTTTTAGGCACCACATTTTAAGAAGGATATAGACAAGCTGGAACAGATCCACAGGAGGACGACGAAGATGGTGAGGAGTCTGGAGACCAAGTCCTATGAGGAAAGGTTGAAAGAGCTGGGGATGTTTAGCCTGGAGAGGAGGTGGCTGAGAGCTGATATGATCACCATCTTCAAGTACTTGAAGGGCTGTCATATAGAGGATGGTGTGGAATTGTTTTCTGTGGCCCCAGAAGGTAGGACCAGAACCAATGGGTTGAAATCAAATCAAAAGAGTTTCTAGCTCAACATTAGGAAGAACTTCCTGACCATTAGAACGATTCCTCAGTGGAACAGACTTCCTCAGGAGGTGGTGGGCTCTCCTTCCTTGGAGGTTTTTAAACAGAGGCTAGATGGCCATTCTGACAGCAATGAAGATCCTGTGGATTTGGGATAGGTATTTGTGGGTTTCCTGCATTGTGCAAAGGGTTGGACTAGATGACCCTGGAGGTCCCTTCCAACTCTATGATTCTAAGGCCCTTTATTGAGTTGCCATCCATCTAGCCTTAGAAGGTGAGGGAAGCTGAAGCAAGGCCTCTGAACAGGACCAGAATGAACAGGGAGGTTCATATGGGAGTAGGCGGTCATTCACATATGCTAGCTTCAAGTTGTATAGGGTTTTAAAGGTTAATACCAATGCCTGGCATTAGACCTGGAAGGAAAGTGAGAGTCAGTAACAAGCTTGAAGTGATATGGTCCATATGACCTACACAGTCAGCATCTTGGATTCAGCATTCTGTACCAATTAATAGCTTTTGTACAGACTTCAACCACATGTAGAAGACTTTGCAGTAGTCTAATGCAGGTGTTAGCCACAGTTGAAAGATCTTTCCTGTCCATGAAAGCTTATCAGCTGAATCTTGTAATAGGCACCCCTGGCTACCACTGCTACACCTTTATCCAACAGGAGGCTTAGGTTAAGTAGTACCCCTAACCTATGAACCTGCTTCTTTAGGTGGAATGCAGCCCCATCCAGATCAGAAACTACCCTATTTTCTGAGTCAAACCTTCCTCTCACCAATATGTTAGGGAAACTGCTCTCAAAATGAGATTGGGGAATTAGATTGAGAGACAGTTGTCCCAATAGGAATCTTTGTTATCTGTGTATACGAGGCTCAACCGATCAGAGAGTCAATGCTCAATAAAGGACTCTAATTTAATAAAATCAATTGTGGTTTATTTGAAACAATAGTTCTTTCATTCAAGGTACAAAATCAATCACACATTCACACAGGTCTAAGAAATATAGAGAGATCGATAGGGGAACATAAAGGATGGACATACAGGGCAATACTACCTCTCGCAGACTCCAATGGAAGGCTCCGATGGCGACGAATGAGGGAATAGGGGTAAGGTCCCGAAACTGATCAGGAATCGGGGGTGTAACTACACAGCGGGAATGGGGTTTACTGAGTAGAAGGCACACCTGTGGGTAGCTAGTCCACAGGTTATATAGAGTCACCCTAGTCCTGAGGGGATGGGAGGTGACTGGGAGTGGTAATGGGAGGTTCTGCCGATGACCAAGGAGGCTGGACATCGGCTGGACCAATGGCGAGTCAATGGCGACACCTGATTGGATGTGTGCTTCAACCAATGAACATCACCTTCATCCTGGGCATCCTGGAAACTTCCAAGTTGCGACAGGGCCTGGGGCGGCTCCGCTGATATCAATATGGGAATGGTTGGGTGATTGGGAACAGATGGGATTAACTGAGAAAGGGACAATAGAGAATCAGATATGAGCCTAGGTATTCCGGTGTAGACAAAAGGGCTTGGATATATCAGGGGAGATCCTTCCTCTTTCTCATCATCTCCTGGGCGAAGCCTGTTGTTCAGGATATTACTTGGCAATCAGGATTGATTGTGGACCCATTAATCCAATCTTAAACTAGATAGGTTGCTTGCGGGCTAGGAATGACTCAAGGTGTGTACGTGAGGTTCCCACTTAGAAGGAATGAAATCCAACCAGGCAGGAAGATGGCTACATGTGGTGTAAGCGAAACACAGTGGTTTCCATGCTTAGCGCTTCAACACCGTCCGCCTGGATAGCTCCGTTGCGGCGTAGCCTCCTCCTCGCCATGGCGGCTTCCACGCGGTAGCGGGGAAATGTTTGTGTGCGGCTGCAGACACTCGGTGCCTGTCTCAAGCACTTGTATAATTAGTAATAGGTACACGGGAGTCTTACACAGTCCCTGGATAGCTTTGCTCGCATTCACTGGCCAGGCGGATGCAAGCTTACTTCTCCAGGCGCCCTGGCAACCATGTGTGTGACAGAGGGGTCATTTTCTCACAAATAGTACTTCCTTAGTTGTAGGGATTAAGTTTCAGCTTCTTGACCCTCATCCATCTCAAAACTGCTCATAGGCACCAGTACACCATTTCCACAGCTTCTCTGGGATCAACTGGAAGTGTGAGATAGAGCTGAATGTCACCCATGTATTGGTGGCAACCCAGCCCAGATCTCCAGATGGTCTTTTCCAGTGCTGTTATGTAAATGTTGGAAAGCATTGGGAACAAGATGGAACTCTGCAGGAACTCATATTCCAAAGGCCAAGTTTTGGAACAGCAGTCCTCCAGCACCATGCTCTGAAACGTAGGTACAACTGAAACCACTGCAGGACTGATCTTTATATATCAGAATAGTTTGAAAAATTAGGGAGACTTCTTTTGCACTTTTTTCTGTTTTCTTATTCTGATGCTGTCCAAAGAGCAATACCTTATAGTATGTTTGAATAAATGAAAGTTGCACTAGCCAGTCACCCAAACAAGAGATGATTCATAGGGGATTAGAATATATACAGATATCGCAGGTATGTCCAACAGGTAGATAACAATCTACCAGTAGATTGCAGAGGGGTCAGAGGTAGATCACCAGCCCCACTTGGTCTTATGGTTTCTGGACAGGTGTTTGGGTTTTTTTGATGATTGTTTGGTGTGGTGGTATTTGATTATTGGTGCCAATATGATGAATTCTTATTTTTACTTTTAGAACTGTGTGTGTGGTTTTGGCATCATTCAGAGGTCTTCAGTTCCTGTTGATCTTTAATACTTTGGGATAGTGGCAGTTTTGGACCAGATTCAGTCAGTGCTAACTTAGCACCCCAGCCATCCCAGTTTAACGAAGATGAGTGTTCCAAAGAAGAGCAAAACCTACCACTTTCATGATGAATGGGAAATGATGAATGGGAAACTGAAGGTCAAAGAACTTAAATCTAAATTGGCTGCACAGCAACAGTTGATGGCGAAGCCAAGGTCACATTCGGTCAATGCAACCATGGCATCCTTCAAGGTCAGCAACCTGATCGCAAAGAAATGCAAACCTTTCAATGAAGGAGAATTTGTAAAAGATTGTTTTCTTGAAGCAGCAGACAATCTTTTTGAAGGATAAGTACATAAGAATATAAGAGAAGCCATGTTGGATCAGGCCAATTGCCCATCCAGTCCAACACTCTGTATCACACAGTGGTCAAAAAAATTCCTGTGGCAGTGAATTCCACATGTTAATCACCCTTTGGGTGAAGAAGTACCTCCTTTTATCCGTTCTAACCCGACTGCTCAGCAATTTCATTGAATGCCCACGAATTCTTGTATTGTGAGAAAGGGAGAAAAGTACTTCTTTCTCTACCTTCTCCATCCAACGCATAATCTTGTAAACTTCTATCATGTCACTCCGCAGTCGACGTTTCTCCAAGCTAAATAGCCCCAAGCGTTTTAACCTTTCTTCATAGGGAAAGTGTTCCAAACCTTTAACCATTCTAGTTGCCCTTTTCTGCACTTTTTCCAGTGCTATAATATCCTTTTTGAGGTGCGGCGACCAGAACTGCACACAGTACTCCAAATGAGACCGCACCATCGATTTATACAGGGGCATTATGATACTGGCTGATTTGTTTTCAATTCCCTTCCTAATAATTCCCAGCATGGCGTTGGCCTTTTTTATTGTGATCACACACTGTCTTGACATTTTCAGTGAGTTATCTACCACGACCCCAAGATCTCTCTCTTGGTCAGTCTCTGCTAGTTCACACCCCATCAACTTGTATTTGTAGCTTGGATTCTTGACCTCAATGTGCATTACTTTGCACTTGGCCACAATGAACCTCATTTGCCACATTGACGCCCACTCACCCAGCCTCAACAGATCCCTTTGGAGTTCCTCACAATCCTCTCTGGTTCTCACCACCCTGAACAATTTAGTGTCATCCACAAACTTGGCCACTTCACTGCTCACTCCCAACTCCAAATCATTTATGAACAAGTTAAAAAGCATGGGACCCAGTACTGAGTCCTGCAGCACCCCACTGCTTACCGTCCTCCACTGCGAAGACTGCCCATTTGTACTCACTCTCTGCTTCCTATTAATTAGCCAGTTTTTGATCCACAAGAGGACCTGTCGTTTTACTCCATGTCTCTCGAGCTTACTAAGGAGCCTTTGATGAGGAACTTTATCAAAAGCTTTCTGGAAGTCAAGGTAGACAAAATCTATCGGGTCTCCCTTGTCCACATGTTTGTTCACCCCCTCAAAGAAATGTAACAGGTTAGTGAGGCAAGATCTTCCCTTACAAAACCCATGCTGAGTCTTCTTCAATAACTCATGTTCATCAATGTGCCTACTCATTCTGTCCTTGATAATGGTTTCTACCAACTTTCCCGGTATTGAAGTCAGACTGACTGGCCTGTAGTTTCCCAGATCTCCTCTGGAACCATTTTTAAGATGGGGGTGACATTTGCTACCTTCCAGTCCTCAGGAACGGAGGCAGATTTCAATGAAAGATTACATATTTTTGTCAGAAGATCCACAAGTTCAACTTTGAGTTCTTTCAGAACTCTTGGATGTATGCCATCCGCACCTGGTGACTTATTAGTTTTTAATTCATCTGTCAGTTGTTGGACCTCCTCTCTTGTCACCTCAGTCTGACTCAGGTCTTTCAACACCCCTTCCAATATAAGTGGTTCTGGAGCAGGCAAACACTTCTCATCTTCCATAGTGAAGACGGAGGAAAAAATTCATTCAGCTTCTCAGCCATTTCCCTATCCTCCTTCAGTAATCCTTTTACCCCTTGGTCATCCAAGGGCCCCACTGCCTCCCTGGCTGGTTTCCTGCTTCTAATATATTTGAAGAAATTTTTATTGTTGGTCTTTATGTTTTTTTGCAATATGCTCCTCATAGTCCCTTTTTGCCTGCCTGATCACAGTCTTGCATTTGATTTGCCACTGCCTGTGTTCCCCTTTATTAATCTCACTTGGACTAGCTTTCCACCGCTTAAAGGAGTCCTTCTTACCTTTTACAGCTTCCATTACTTAAATGTACATAAAACACTTTCATGCGGCGAATAGAAAAGATGTGTGGAGACACAACTGAACAATTGTTGGAGGATGTTTCAGTTTGTGTTGCTTTCTCATTCCAACTGGATGAATCTACAGACATAAGAGACATAGCCCAGTTACTAGTCTTTATCCAGATGGTTTTTGAAGACTTCAGTGTTAAAGAAGAACTATTTGGAATGATTTCTTTAAAAGGGAGAACTACTGGTCAGGAAATATTCAGCTCTTTCCATTCTTTTGTGACAAAGTGTAATCTTCCATTGCATAAACTTGTTTCCATCACTACTGATGGAGCAAGAGCAATGACAGGTGAGGTTAATGGTTTCATTGGCCTCTGTAGACAGCATGATGACTTTCCAGATTTCCTTTCTTACCACTGCATCATTCACCAAGTTTTGGCAAGTAAGAGACTCAATACAAAGACTGTCATGGACATCACTTTCAAAATTGTAAATTCAGTTCATGAAAGATCACTTCAAAGACAGCTTTTCAATCTTACTCTTGATGAAGGGGTAGCTGGAATCATTTTGCACACAGATGTAAGGTGGCTAAGTAGGCACAAATTTCTGCAAAGATTTTGTGATTTGCTGAATGAAACAAGAAGGTTTTTGAAGGAGTGGGAAGATGACAAAGCAGAGTTGGAAGATGAGGAGTGGTTATGTGATCTGGCATTTCTCGCTGACTTTACAGGTGAACTAAGTGATATAAACATTGAATTACAAGGTAAAAACAAATGCATTGGCGAGATGATGAGTACCATTTCATCCTACAAGAGCAAATTTGAGCTAATGATGACTGACCTTGCAAACAACACTTTTGATCATTTTCCTAATATGCAGGACCATCTGGGACAATATCCAAATTTTGTTTTTCAGAATGAGAAGTATGTGGCAGAAATCTGCTCTGTTATCCAGGAATTCGAAATAAGATTCTGTGACTTCTAAAGAATTGAAAAAGTTGTGGAGTACTTGTAATACCCATTCAAAGCAGATATGGACATTAAGGAAACTGCAGGTGCTATCAGTAAAAATTACTTATTGAACAGGCATCTCTTGAAAACGAAATAGTAACCCTTAAAAATGACATTTTTCTCAAGACCCGTGCTGAGCAAGAATCGTTTTGGAAGCTAGTGCCTAGAGACAAATTTCCCAACTTGAGAAGACGCAGTGAAGCTGTACACTCCTGCTTTGGTTCAACTTATTTGTGTGAATCTGTGTTTTCCCATGTGAAAATGACAGCGTACACAGTGTTCCAACATGGCAGATGAACATCTTTAGGATTCCCTGAGACTGGCCCTCACGCAATATTCACCCAACTTCAAAAAGCTGGTGGATGAAATGCAGGCTCAGATGTCTCACTAATTAGCAAGAGCGAAGTTTTAAAGATTGCGCAAGATCAGCCTGGATCAATACTTGACCTACATTTAACACAAATTACTCAATAAAAGTTAAAGAAAGTTATTAAGACAGTTAAAGAAAGTTATAACAATAAAAATGTAAGAAAAACTGTTTGCAGTTCTTTCTGGATCTTCACCTCTCTGTTTTGTTTTTGCTTATTTTGCTTACCAGTAAATGACAGAAAATGCATTGTAAATGGGGTGGGGGGTGGAACTCAACTTTGGTGGGTTAAAATCTAATTTGAAACTGATTTGAAACTTAATTTTCATGGTGGTAGATCAACAGCACTTTTGTCCGGAAAAAACAGATCACGACCTGTTTGAAGTTGTACATGCCTGAGATATCGGATTCAGAATGATAATGTTAATTATTTTACAACAATATGATAAAAGAAGATATTGCTTTTCCTGTACTAGAACTGAAGCCAAATATAGTTGACTTGTTTTAGGCTATACATTCAATGAGAAGAAGAGATTGGATCTATACCCCACCCTTACAATCTCCTTTCCCTTCCTCTCCCCATAGCAGACACCCTATGAGGTAAGTGGGGCTGAGAGAGCTCTTTCTAGAACTGCTCTTGATTGAACAGTTCTGAGAGAATTTGTGACTGACCCAAGGTGACACAAGCTGCTGCATGTGGAGGAGTGGAGAATCAAACCCAGCACTGAGCACTTAAGAGAGGAAAATCAATGCAGAATGGCAAAGCAAACCTGAGCGACATACATGATGAAAACACCCATGCACAATAGGCTCAGATTTCTTTTAAGAAAAAGAAACAGAGTGTTAGATTTCAGGGAGAAACTGGGTTAAATGGGAATTATGAGAATTTCTCCTAAAAGTCCTCTCAATATTATACACTCTCCCTTAATTTTTTTCACATAAGTACCTGCCAGAAAGGAAACTTAGTTAGGAATGCACACACAGCCAAAGCAACAATTTGAAAAAACCTGGAGCATACTGCACAATAGTTCAGAAACATATTAGAATAATTTTATGTAATAAAAGGAATGACAATATTTAATATACCATCAATAATAAATTATAGCAATAATGTATTTTAAGGAAAAAATGGTTAGGGATTACTTGTTGGTTTGGTAAATCTGTAACTGCTGGCTTTATCACAGTTATGTTCATTGCCAGGCAGAACTGAAATCCTCAGGAATGGCTTTTCTCTGGAATCTATCTACTTCTGGGATTTACACAGAAATATAACTTGTCTCATTCACAAGCCAGTTAAGCTCAAGTTCTTGAATTTAAGTCAGTTCAGACCCTTTGAAATCAATAGGGTTTAATCATCATAATCCAAGTACTTTGGCTGAACTGAGTTGAAGAATGGACTTCCCAGGTAGCGACCATCACTGCATGAAAGCAGAACCAATTTTTTGAAAGGACCATATCATTTTGAAATACACCATTTGAGAGTTTGCTGCACTGTGTCAGGCTCAGCACTTTATCACAGTACTTTCCATTTTGTTTGATTGTCTTCCACATCTGCAATTCTTTAAAAAGATGAGTTATGACACCTCAAATTCAATTCCTTTACTTTAGATCTAATTTTTGCATCATGTAAAAAGTAAACTAACACAAGAATTGACTATTTGTTGTGATATTTTTGCATGGTGTTTGCTGACAAATGTGTTTTAATTTAGATGCCAGTTGTTTAATAGGTCAAGTAGTACAAGTGTCTAGAGCATCACCTGGTCCATTTCTGGATAGCTTTGGGTTGCTTTCTTTAAATGATGTTGACAGACTTCTTGAGACTGTGAAGGTCACCACCACTTGTATATTTGATTCTTACTCATTCTGGCTGATTAAAGCTTGCCAGAAGAAAATGTGTGATCTTATGCTGGAAATTATTAATGGTTCATGAAACCAGGGTCTTCTCAAGGGGTCAAAAGGTGATTATTCTTCCTCTATTGAAAAAAAAAAGAATACTCTAAATAAAAAGGGCAGCTTCTAACCTGTCATTTTCGGGGAAAGTGACTGAGAGAGCGGTGGCAAAGCAACTCCAGGTTTTCCTGGAGGACACATTTGCCCTCAACATGTTTCAATCAACAGGGGACCTGGCAGTCCTAAGGTTGAACCTTTATTTAGCTGTGACTTCCTCCAACTTGGAAGTGGGGGGAACCAAAACCAACCAGTGAAATGGCTTGCAACCATTTCAGCCTAACAGCAGGGCAGGCAGCCGTTTCACAACCAAAATCAGCCGGTGAAATGGTTCACAGCCATTTACACCTAACAGGTTTGGCCTGAATAGCCAAACCGGGCAAAGGTTCATTCAATTGGTTGTTGTAGATTTTCTGGGCTGTGTGGCCGTGGTCTTGACATTGTGAGGCCTGACGTTTCTCCAGCAATTGTGACTTGCATCCTCAGAGCTGTAACCCAGAAAACTGGAGTTCTTTCTGGGTCAAATGGAGAATAAATTGGTAGGCAGGTAATTTATATCTACTCAGGCAGGTGGGGTAGGGATGAGTCAGAGCTGGATTAACCATTAGGCAAACTAGGCACTTGCCTATGGTCCCCAGGTCTTTGGGGGCCCTGAGCCAGCTCCCCCCCCCGCCCCAGTTTTCATAGCCGGGGTCTTGCGCCTCTTCCTCCAGCCAAGCAGAGCTCCTTGCTGCCCCTGCAACAGTGCCCAGTGGTCTCCTTCCCTGCCTGTGTGAGAGGGGGAGGCAGACTGAGCGCTTGTTTGGAAAGGCGGGGAGAGACGGAAAGATGTCAGAGGAGCACTAGGACCCAGCGCCTGTCATGCCACAGGAGGTGGGGTGCCTGAGCTCACCAGCAGAAGGTTCCTTTCATGTGTTGTGGCCGAGTTGGACTTTTCTGCTCCTGTGGCTCATTGACCAAAACTATCATGAAAAAGGGTCAGTCTAGCCTGCCTGGGAATATTTCATTACCAACCAATGCGGCAACAGAGGAAAAAATATGCCAAAATTAAGCATGAAAGGTTGACGTAAAATAAAAAGTGGCAGACCCAAGACTTAAAATGCTCAGTCTGGAGTTCAGCAGCAAGCAATCCTAACCACTCCCTCCCCCCCCCAATTCATTTGGGAATGAACCATAGAAGGTTTGCCAGTTCCAGTTTAGGAAATTCCTAGAGACTGGGGGCTGTGCCTCGGGCAGGGGGTTGCTGAATGGATCCCTAGATCCACCCTTAAAAGTGGCCATTTACTCTGGGTAAATTCTGGAGATCAGTTTTCTTTCCCAGAGAACTCCAGCTCCCTGACAGCGGCCCTAATTCAGCACTGTAACTTTTCCCCCAATCATTACTTAATGTAATATATATACCCTGCCACCTTCCTCCCCAGTGGGGATTCAAACTGGCTCACAACGTTCTCTCTTCCTTCATTTTTATCTTCACAACTTGTGAAGGTAGGTTAAGTTGACAGTGACTCTCTGTTTTAAGCAGGTCTACTCAGAATCCTACTCTGGTCTATTCAATGGGACTTACTCCCAGGAAGTCTGGCACCATCAATGCATATATTCTCCATGGCAGCTGAAAGCACTGCCTTTGTGCATTCTTCCTTCTTTATTTATTTTATTTACTGCAAGTGTGGAGGTTAAGAGTGTCAGGCTAGGTTCTGGAAGACCTGGGATCCAATCTCCGCTCTGCCATGGCTTGCTGGGTGACCTTGGCTTGGCCCAGTTACACACACATTCTCAGCTTAACCTAATTCACAGGTTTGTTATAAGGATTAAAAAAAAGAGAAGAATGATGTAAGCTGCTTCGGGTCTTTACTGGGGAGAAAGATGGGATATAACTTAAGTAAACAAATGATACAAAAATGTGTGAGCTTTTGAGGTTCATGGATGAAGAATTCTGGAGAAAGCTTGAGCAATATTGGGAGTCATTTAGGTTGAACCTAATAAAATATAATGTGTGGCTATTGTTTTTGCATCCTAGATGAGGACTGTCAGCTAGTTCAATGGTTCCTTCCTTCCTTCCTTCCTTCCTTCCTTCCTTCCTTCCTTCCTTCCTTCCTTCCTTCCTTCCTGTCTTGCTGCTCTCAAACATCTGACATTCATGCTCTCAAACATCTGACATTTATTCTATGTGGCTCTTATGTTAAGCAAGCTTGGCCATCCCTGCTTTATAGTCATTAGTAAGACCATGTTAAAAGGCAAGGAGTCATGGTTAGCATTGTGATGCTAAATATCTGAAAGACATCAGTCTCTGTGAATCCACATGCCATCAGTGTGCTTCTAAGATCAATATTGGTTAGTGTTGCCTTCCCTGAGAGTGACAGAGCTGGCAACCAGATACTCATGAACTTTTTCTGTACTGGCTCCACTTCTGTGGAATAAGCTCTTAAGCTTATTCAGAAGGACAAAATTGTTTTGTTTCTGTGGACATTTTAAATGAAGGGGGGGTTTGTGTGTTTTGACACCTGACAGGTTTTATGTAAGATGACTTTAGAAATATGTTACTGATTGCCTTAGAAGGAAAAGGAGTAAAAGGACAGGTCCTCTTGTGGATCAAAAACTGGCTGAGTAATAGGAAGCAGAGAGTGAGTATAAATGGGCAGTCTTCGCAGTGGAGGACGGTAAGCAGTGGGGTGCCGCAGGGCTCGGTACTGGGTCCCATGCTCTTTAACTTGTTCATAAATGATTTAGAGTTGGGAGTGAGCAGTGAAGTGGCCAAGTTTGTGGATGACACTAAATTGTTCAGGGTGGTGAGAACCAGAGAGGATTGTAAGGAACTCCAAAGGGATCTGTTGAGGCTGGGTGAGTGGGCATCAATGTGGCAGATGCGGTTCAATGTGGCCAAGTGCAAAGTAATGCACATTGGGGCCAAGAATCCCAGCTACAAATACAAGTTGATGGGGTGTGAACTGGCAGAGACTGACCAAGAGAGAGATCTTGGGGTCGTGGTAGATAACTCACTGAAAATGTCAAGACAGTGTGCGTTTGCAATAAAAAAGGCCAACGCCATGCTGGGAATTATTAGGAAGGGAATTGAAAACAAATCAACCAGTATCATAAGCCCCTGTATAAATGATGGTGCGGTCTCATTTGGAGTACTGTGTGCAGTTCTGGTCGCCGCACCTCAAAAAGGATATTATAGCATTGGAGAAAGTCCAGAAAAGGGCAACTAGAATGATTAAAGGGCTGGAACACTTTCCCTATGGAGAAAGGTTGAAACGCTTTGGACTCTTTAGCTTGGAGAAACGTCAACTGCGGGGTGACATGATAGAGGTTTACAAGATAATGCATGGGATGGAGAAAGTAGAGAAAGAAGTACTTTTCTCCCTTTCTCACAATACAAGAACTTGTGGGCATTCGATGAGATTGCTGAGCAGACAGGTTAAAGCAGATAAAAGGAAGTACTTCTTCACCCAAAGGGTGATTAACATGTGGAATTCACTGCCACAGGAGGTGGTGGCGGCCACAAGCATAGCCACCTTCAAGAGGGGTTTAGATAAAAATATGGAGCAGAGGTCCATCAGTGTCTATTAGCCACAGTGTGTGTGTGTGTGTGTGTGTGTGTAAATATATATATATTTGCCACTGTGTGACACAGAGTGTTGGACTGGATGGGCCATTGGCCTGATCTAACATGGCTTCTCTTATGTTCTTATATTCTTATGAAAGGTAGGATATAATTTAAAAAATATATATAAATAGAAAGTACCCTATAGTACATAGAATACTCTCACCTGAATATGAGGCACCTTTTACAAGAAATGGGGTACATGTGACCCATACCAATATGTGGACCAATGTTCAATGCAGTTTTAGAGCACCTCCTTCCTATAGAATATGTATGCATGCTTACCTTTAAATAGGATGCATATTTGTTGAAGGTTATTTCTGCTTGCCATTGCAATCACAGTAATTAAAGAGTCACAAAATGGTTGATGCTCCCTCTTCCACACTTACTTTCGAGTGCATGCCAGATATTGTGAATTCTGTTCTGTGTTAGTCACTATGTTCTAACTATTCATCATCAACATGAAATGTAAGCAAATTCTCATATAAGTGGCATATGGTAAATGTTAAAATAACTTTCCCAGTCCTCACCAGCCACAGAATCATAAAGTTGGAAGGGACCTCCGAGGTCATCTAGTCCAACCCCCCTGCACAATGCAGGAAATTCACAAATACCTCCCCCTAAATTTACAGGATCTGCATTGCAGTCAAATGGCCATCCGTCATTGTTGTTCAGTCGCACAGTTGAGTCTGACTCTTTGCAACCCTGTTTAGAGCCCACCACTTCCCGAGGAAGCCTGTTCTACTGACGAACTGCTCTGTTAGGAAGTTCTTCCTAAGGCTGAGCCAGAAACTCTTTTGGTTTAATTTCAACCCATTGTTTCTGGTCCTACCTTCTGGGGCCACAGAAAACAATTCTGCACCATCCTCTTTATGACAGCCCTTCAAGTCCTTGAAGATGGTGATCATATCACCTCTCAGCCGCCTCTTCTCCAGGCTAAACATGCCCAGCTCCTTCAACCTTTTTTCATAGGACTTGGTCTCCAGACTCCTCACCATCTTCATCGCCCTCCTCTGGACCCCTTCCAGCTTGTCTATATCCTTCTTAAACTGAACACAATACTCAAAACTGAACACAATACCCCAGGTGAGGTCTTACCAGAGCAGAGTAAAGCAATACCATCACTTCACATGATCTGGACACTATGCTTGTTAATACAGCCCAATATAGCATTTGCCTTTTTAGCCACCAACATGAAATATAAACATATTCTCATATATGTGGCATATGGTAAATTTTAAAATAACTTTCCCAGTCCTCACTAGACATAGAATCATACAATTGGAAGGTACCTCCAAGGTCATCTAGTCCAACCCCCTACACAATGCAGAAAATTCACAAATACTTCCCCTTAAATTCACAGGATCCGCATTGCTGTCAGATGGCCATCCAGCTTCTGTTTAAAAGCCTCCAAGGAAGGAGAGCTCACCACCTCCTGAGGAAGCCTGTTTCACTGAGGAGCTGCTCTGTTAGAAACTTTTTTCCTAATGTTGAGCCAGTAACTCTTTTGATTTAATTTCAACCCATTGGTTCTGGTCCTACCTTCTGGGGAAACAGAAAACAATTCTGCACCATCCTCTTTATGACAGCCCTTCAAGTCCTTGAAGATGGTGATCATATCACCTCTTTCTCTCCAGGCTAAACATACTGCCTCCTCTCCAGGCGAAACATGCCCAGCTCCTTCAACCTTTCTTCATAGGACTTGGTTTGCAGTCCCCTCACCATCTTTGTCACCCTCCCCTGGACCCATCCCAGTTTGTCTATATCCTTCTTAAAATGTGGTGTCCAAAACTGAACACAATACTCCAGGTGAGGTCTTACCAGAGCAGAGTAAAGCGATACCATCACTTCACGAGATCTGGACACTATACTTCTGTTGATACAGTCCAATATTTCATTTGCCTTTTTAGCCACTGATGCCTGCAGGCTTCAGCAGGGGCCATGGGCAGTGGGGTGGGTGCTCCAACTCTTGAGATAATTTACGAGCCCCCCCCCCAAGATTTCAACTGCCTAGGGGCCTCCGCAGGGTTTAATCCGGCCCTGGTCTGAGTCATTATCTTGTGGGAGCTTCCTGGGCTGTGACATGCTAATAGTGGAGCTTACCTGAGGGGGTTCTTTTGGGGGATTGGCTATAGAAATTCTAATCTTATCTGTAGTGCTGTTGTAAGCTAAAGGGCATTTTGTGTTTTTCAGGACTGGAAGCTATGCCCTATTAATTTTTAAACTTTCTTCCTTCCTGTTGAAATTGTGTTTATGTTTATGGATTTCAGTGGCTTCTCTGTGTAATCTAACATGGTAATTGGATGTGCTGTCCAGCATTACAGTGTCTTGGAATAAGGCCGATGCTGCTTCACTTCTGAGATCTGACCTGGGCTATCCATGTACTGAGGGGAGGAAAGGGGGATAGTTAAACTCAGGGGTCATTTTGTAGGGGGAAAAAAGTGTAGGAGCTCAGTAGCATATCTCATTTGCATATCCTAGGATCTACATGCAGCGGGGAGAGAACTCCCCACTGAATGCAGACCCTGACTGGAGGTTCAGGAGCTGTGCTCCTGTGAGTTCCTGCTGAATTAAAGCCCTGTTAAACTACAGAATGTTCAACCATTTTATTACATTTTATTGGATACACAGAATATGAATTAGTACAAGTTTGGGGGTATCGCTTTGTTATAATGCAAGAGTTAGATGGGGTAAGAAAAGTAGCAATCAGTTTTAACCCAAACTTGCTGATTGACAGTGCTTGGTTGGCTGATTTGGAAATAATCTATCAAATCTGGTGAACAGGTTATAACTTGTCAAGAAAATATAACAATTAATAATGTAATTCCTTTTATAAATATGTAAAACTGCCCTGATGCAAATAGGAATAGGGCATGCAGAAATATTTTTAAGCTTTTGGAAAGCAGCTTCTTTCTCCCTCCCCCCCTCTCCCCCCAAAAAACTTAAAAGAGCCATTTTACCTAAAGCTTCAGTCAAGAAGTTTAGTGAATTGCATCCTTCGTAATTTGCTGAGGCTATCATATTTGGTGAATGACATTTTATAATGTGCTGGTGAAACCAGGCATGATATGTTATATTGATAGTGCATGAAACTCAAGAACTCTTAAATGAAATGGTTTACTAAAAAGACATCCATGGACAGGCTTTTTAAAAAAATTAATATTGCTTTTCTTCAGTGTGGATCAGTCATGCATGTTTATAACTGGGAAAGCAAAGCCAATCCCATGAACTCTGAGCTAAGTGGCATTTCTTTTTAGTCTCATGCCTCATAATTTGAAGCATTTTACGTTCAGAATGTATTGATTCTGGTCGGGTTCTATAACTTATTCATCTGTATCCCTCCCAGTGGAGGACAGGAGTTCCTGCATTTTTTTAAAAAAAATGTCTTATAAGATTAAAAAAGAAAAGGAAATAGCTGGCAGTAGCAGAGATACTTAAATAGAAACTGTGTAAAATCTGTGAATCCTTCTTTTGAGTTATTGGAGTTTAGACACACACCTCACTGGTCTATCCACCTTCTTAACATTACAGCCAAGTCAAATCTGTGCTATCTGTTTTGGCATGCATCCCTTCAGCACATATCAGTGCAAGCATTAGTAGATCCCAGGCATTTAAAAAAGATAAAGTATCTCAAGCTCCAACAGTAGACTTGAGGGTCTTAGCCACACATCTTCCCTGTTGGGGTTTAAAGCTTGGCTTACACTGCAGAAGGAGGATGCTGCATTAGGAATAAAGTTCACATGAGGTTTGTTGCTTTAGAAAAGAAATACTGTATCGGCTAGGAAAGGTACAGAAAAACGTTCTAGCTAGCTATCTAAGCAAGGTTGGTGAGACACTACAGCAAGTATTACCACCTATGAACCAGGTGGCTGCAGTGGTCTGAAGTGCTTTTGCCTAGCTTCAGCTGGTGAGTCAGCTATGTCCATTCCCGGTTCAGTCAGATCTAGCTACAGTGATACAAGCATTACTTACAGCTAGACTGGAGTAGTCCACTGTGCTCTACTTGGTGCTACTCTTGAAGAGTGTTCAGAAGCTGCAATTAGTGCAAAATGCTGCAACTAGCCTGCTAGTCAAGTCCAACTTCTGAGATAATGGCTGGGTCTAGACCAGCATTTGAAGTCAACACAGGAACTGGACCCAGGTAGATCAAAAAATCAAATCCAAATGCCCACATCTGCTGCCCCTCACGCTCCCATACTCACTCTGTCCTTAGGAATCTCAGCTGTGGCTCCAAAAAGCTACCACTTCTGAAGTGGTAATTTTTTTTATTTTATAATTTTTATTAATTTTAACTATAAAAAGAAAAAACATAAGCACAAGTACAGAAACATCAAGAGGGAGGGAGAAATACAGAGTGGGAGATCAGAAACAAAGAAAGCTGCAAATATATCAGTTACATTTTTACCTCAAAACAAAATACCTAATCCTGTCTACCTGCAAGTATTGAATTTTCCCCTTATATTCTACCGTCTTCATTTTCTATTCTACGCTTTTTACTAAACTATTACTTAAAATACTAGTCTGAACTATTCTTCTTCAGCAAACATAGATATAAAAAAAGGTCACCAAGATCTCAACACAGAACTAACTGGATAAGCTTAACCATATTAAAAATACAAACTGGCTTGTTATTTTAACAATGTCATCATTTAGATAGGCATAAAAAAACAAATATTTCTTTATCCTTCTAACTTACATATTTCAAACGGATAGAGAAAAAGATCAAATTTAAAATAACGTAAAAAGTGGAAAGATAAGAAAGAAAAATGGTAAACAAGGAGCATATTAGTTTATCTCAATATAAGCAATTTCTCCAAAAAAACATATTAAGAGCAGATCTACCAGATTACAAAATAATTGTGTTGTCTGTCTTCTTAAAAATTAATCCAAGTTAACTGTTTATTTAAATTTCTTTTCAGAACTTTTCAATCCTTTAGCTCTTATGTTCATATTAATCAGAGAGGAACAAACCTATTATGTCCCAAAGATCTCACTTTGCCTTTTAAAATCGCATATCTTCCTGAGAGTTACATACTATCCAGTTACCTATAGAGAGGGAAAGCAATTTAAAATCCCTTCTTCCTGAAAGTTTTCCATGTTTTGATTTTTTTTGATGAAATGAGCATCCTCTCTCCTTAATGCAAGCACCCCTCTCAGTAACGATAGTAAAAATCCCATGCCATTAGATCCATTAGAAACTTCAAACAGCCTTAACTTCCGGTTCTTCTTAGTAATTGTGCCATAAGGTTCCATTTTAGTTTTCTTATTTTCGTTTCCCGATGGATCTTTTTCCATTTCCAGCTTCACAGACGTCACCAAGATTTCTTTGTCACTCTGCCCATGTAGATGCAAGTTTTTGCTAGCTTTCAACATAAAAGCTCCCATTTTCTTTTTTTATCAACACTGTTAATAAACCAAGGTCCTGCTTTAGAGAAAATATGATATCCATTGTATCTTTCTTATGAAACATTTCGCTTTGTGATGCCATTTTACTTCACAGAATAACTCAGTCTAATAATCAAAGTTGAAAAGTAACTCAGAGATCCAGTTAGTCTATCCTTCCAAATCTCCACCAGCCATATATCTTGATTGTTGCCATTTCAGTTGCACTCAGACAACAAATACCAATCTCTTTGGAATATATCCCATTTGTTCAGACCAAATTATAACCAAATAATAGTCTCTTTATCACTTATTCAATCATAATCTGGGTCAATTTAAGTATCTATATTCAGTCAAATTCTGACTGCTGCAGGCATTCAAAGTTGTTCTTTTTATCTTTTGGAAGCTGGATTCACGGGAAAGTGGGGGGGAGGAATTCACCTCTTTCCTTTCCTTTGAACTGACCCGTTTGTTGTTATGTAAAATAACCCATTATCCAGTGGTATGAAAAGCAAACTTACTTGCAGAGTAGAATTGCCATGTTTGAAATAGGAAAGCAATACATCAAAGGCTTGGTAGCAGCAAAGAAAGAAAGCGGTTGGGTGTTCACCTCTTTCTGCCATAATGGCGATCAAGGCAGCAGAGCATTGAACCCCCACTGAGCTCAAGGCGATGAAACCTGGAACGTTGTAGAAAATTTTTGAGCTGCACAGCATCTGCCTCGGTGGGCATCTGAATGCTGGAGCGCACAAGTGAGGTGCATTGGCAGATTACTTCAAGCTGCTTCCGGCTTTAAAAAAAAAATGGCTTCCAAGCGCATAGGCACATGATCAATAAATTAATGGTGGTGGGGGGAGAAACCCAAACCAAGCTATGGGGATGGTGCATGACAGCTGTCTGACTGCACCAAAGCATGTCCCGTGTGGAATATGGGCGCTTTGCAGGGGTGTGTGTGGATGGGCTTCCACCACTCCATTTTGAGCCGGCCCGATTTTGGGTTGCCTACCGTGTGCCCCAAGCTGCCAGGCTAAACCCAGCCAGTGTGACCCTAAAACTACAGCAATTATAATTGCTACTCAATCTGCTCCCATGCCCAATTCATTTATTTTGTCCTTTAAAGCTCTACATGGCTTGGGACCATAGTCTTCTCCTATTGATTCCTGCCCAGGAATTAAGATTGCAGGGAGTGGGCCTCCTGACTGTCCCACCAATAAAAAAAGCTTGTCTTGTGGTCACCTGAGAGATGGCCTTTTCAGTAGCAGCTCCACAATTCTGGAGCCACCTCCCCAAGTAGTGCTGGCTGCAGTGTCTGTCCATCCTTGCCTGGCCCCTCACTTTCAGTGTTCAGGAGGCAGCTGAAGATAGTTTGATCTGTTTTATTTAGGATAAACTTTGACTTATTTAGTTTCTATTTATTAGCAGTCATAATTGAGACTTTATATTGCTTTTTTAAGGTGTTTTATAACCATTGTTTTATTGAGTTCTGGCAGGGCCGGCCCTAGGCTGTCTGGCACCCTGGGCAAGGCTAACTTCTGGCACCCTACTCTGCACTGTTGACATCACCAAGTCACATGGGGGGCTGCCCAATTCAACATCCCAGAAGGCCAGCACCCTAGGCAATCGCCCAGTTTGCCTAATGGCATGGCCCACCCTGAGTTCTAAATCATTGTTTTATTTATATTGTAAGCTACCTTGAGTTCTGCAAGGTAGAAATGTAGCTAATAAATGTTTTAAATAAATAGACAAAGCAGTTGGCTGATCAGAAGCAGGAAGAGTAAGCCTGGCAGCAGGAACTCCTAAGAGTGGTATTCTAGGTAAAGAGGCAGCAGCAGAACAACCAATGGTACAGGAAAGTGCTACCTCTACTGCCCCCTCAGACATACGCTTTGTATGAGCCATACAAAGAAACATTGCACACAGGGTCAACCCTAGACTGTCTGGCACCCTAGGCAAGGCTAACTTTTGGTGCCCCCCTCCCGCACTGATAACATCACTGAGTCATGTGGTGGGCACCCAATTCAGTACCCCCAGATGGCTAGCACCCTAGGCAATTGCCTACTTCGCCTAGTGGCAGGGCCAGCCCTGACTGCACAGTCCTTCACTTCTGATATTCCCTGCCTCGCTGCCAGAGATTCTTTTATCTGGAAATTCCAGTGCCTGAATTTGAGAGCCTCTGTTTACAAAACAGATGCTCTCCCACTAAAGTGTCCCTCTTAATCTGGAAAACTGTTATCTGAAGAAGTCGGTTGCAGTTTTGAATTCTTGCCACCCCAAATGCTGTTGGTCTTTAAGGTGCCACTTTTATAACAAATTCTTTTGGACAGGAATTTAAATTAAACATTGCACTGGCATTTTTAACAGAAAATACAGAGAGATTATAATAAGCTCAAATACATGTATATTTTTGGGTATAAACAGATGTTTAGAAATTATGAATTGGCCCCCATTTCCATAATTTGTGTGTGTCAGTATGAGACAGATATCGCCCCCATTGCAATCTAACAATACAGCTGTTCAGTACCCTCCAGAATTAATTTAACTAACCTGGACAGGTCTCTCATACAATGTCTGCATCATTCTAAATTATGCTCAGAAAGAGAGAGAGACTAGCTCAGCCTAGCTTGTAGGGCTCTTAGGAAGATAAAATGGGCATTACCAGGATATTCTGGGCAGAAAGACATGGCAAATATGTAATAGTAAATGCAACAATAATAAAAGAGGCTAAAGATATGGTCAAAATCAGTTGTTCTAAATGAAGTTCTGGTGGCTGCCCTTTTTCATCCAGTTTCATTTTCTTACCATTCTTTACCACCACTTTTGATCGCAAAATTTGTGCTCCAAAATTCTGATAAAGATATCTGAGGATATCTTTCAAAATCTTCAGCCTATGCAATCTCATCTCTGAAGATCCTTGCAGCTACTCCACCAAAATGTTTCTTATACTTTCAGTCATGTCTCTGATTTCTTGCCTTTGAGTTGCCAACTTCTGCCTACAGTTCACAGAGTCCAAACGCAAGCCTGGCTTCTCAGTCAGGCCACTGACCAGCTTCTGTGGCTGTATTCTTATCAGGTCCTAATAACCTCCTTGTGTCAACAGCATACTCAAATGATATATTGGGTGGCTGGATGTTTTTTCACCCTTATATAAAGCATTCAATCTGATAAGGTCTTGAGTATCCACTTTGGATGAACAGTATGCTGAAAAAGCAGCTGCTCCGGAAAACCTGCCATTTCCCTTTAGACAAAATAATGGTCAGGCATCAGATCTTACCTTAATGAAAATGGAAATTTTCCCCAATGTGCTTTTCTGATGATAAACAAAGTGCTGATATTTATTGGAAATGATCATCCTGCCCCTTCTGAAAATAAAATATGGAACTAGGCCAACAATTTCTCAAGTGTGCACCCCTAATAAGCACCACCCCAAATGGTTGCTGAAGGAGGTAGAGTCAAATGCAATACTTCCCTTCTTGTGCTGAAAAATAACTGTGGAAGGGAAATAAAAAGAAATGAAGGAACACCAGAGGATGAGAGGCAGATGAGGGAAATAAAGAGAAAGTCCAAGGGGAGGGGGAGAAGAGATGGAAACAAAAAGAAACAAAGGAGGGAGAAATAGAAGGGAGAATGAGAACAACTAAAACATGAAAGGGAAATGAAACAATACATCGACTAAAGAAAGCCTCAGTGCTTATGTGGCCTCAAGAACTAATTGGTTTAGACCAGTAGGAATGAAGTCTGTGAATGGAAGCTAGCATTATAGGGGCATTCTGTTTGCTGGGGAGCTGTATACTATTCTGGGCTCTTATCACCTTTGTATAAGGTATGTTGCATTATTATTATTTAAATCATATTGTCATTGTAAGCTGAAGACTGAATCCTGGTTTCTGTGATGGCCAGTTTGTTCCTTTAAGCAAGAGGACAGCATTGGAAGGCTCTTTTGGCATTTGGAAGACTCTTTTGGACCAGAAAAGTTCGATGTAGCTCACCACAAAGCTGTATCAAGCAATAATCAGTTGCTTGACTGAATTCAAGGACATTATCTGCTGCAAGTTTCTGATCTCTGGTATATTTATGTATTTCATTATACAGATCAGTTTCCAAGTTGGAAACTTGGAAACTGATCTGTATAACTAAATACGTAGTTATATAGATATTGCTCTGTATGTTCCAGGGGCTTTAACTTAAAGAAATGTATCAACCTTCATTTTCTTGCAAGTTCTTTTCCTAATTTTAGCCCCATAGAACTCACACAGGCAGAGGTTATACTTACTAGTCATCCTGATCTGTCAGTGGTTGCAAGCAACCACTGTTGAAGTTGTGGAAAGACCTCTCCTTTAAATGAGGGTGGTCAATAACAAGCCTGCCTTACAATGGTCCTGCCCACTTTTTGAAAACTACAAATACAAAGGGCAGAGGCTATGGCACCTTTAAACATGGCATTGGGGAACCGTGTCACAGAGCCTTTTTTCCAAAACTGCCATTTCCTCCAGGGAACTGCAGTCTGGAGATTAGCTCTAATTCTCCAGACCGCCCCCCCCCCCCACCTCTGCTTTGAGGCTGGTGACCATAGATCAAACAGAGCCAGGGACAGGGTCAAGGAGAGAGCCAAAGGTTCTGAGTAAGCAGAGACCCAGATCGCAATGAATCATCATTGGAGTGACAGACATTCTCAGGTCAGCACCAGAGAAGCAGAAGCCTTGCTGAATCAGCAGAGTCACAAGGAAAGCTAGCATCAGAAACTGGGAGAGCAGGAAGAAGAACCAGTATAGTACAACAAAGCAATGTCAAAACAGTGAGGCTGACTGTAGCTTTCCTTGGTCCTTTTGAAAGTACTTCATGCTGCAAGAAAAGTTGGGCTGAATGCATGGGTAAAGCCTATTGGAGACTCAGTTCCCTAATCCCTATAGTCCTTAGGAACAGCAGTGTTTGCAGTTCCTGCAGATTACTATCTGGGGCAGCAGAACTCATGATCTGAGAGTAAACTGTTCAAGCCACAGCAGCCTGCCATATCATTTGCTCCAAGAGCAAAGGCCATACTATGGTCAAGAATTGGAAACCAAGATCTGTAACATAACTGAAGTGTATATGTAAAAACTATGCTAAAAGATTCACCTTCTGAAACCAGGGTATAGTTCATCTGTGACTGCTTCTTCAGGAAGAGATTAATTTCTTTGCTTTCCCCCCTCTTTATCTTTTTGTATAATGATTTTTAGTTTTTGTGTATGGCAGTAGATTTAGGTTTGCCTTTGAAGATTATCTTTACTGTGAATCCCTTGAACTGACTTTGAGAAATCCATCTCCAAACAGTGACACAGGTTGCTTATCCAGCCCTTTTTATTAGTAGCAGTGATCTGCTGTGAGTGGGGACCTGACAGAAGCAAGAGGATTAATTCCAATGTCTTCTCGGGAACACTGCCCTGCTTGTTATCCCTGGCAAGCAGTAGTCATATTCATCTGAATTTAGAAAGAGATCCCCCAAGTTATTTGGGTATGAGAATGTCATTATATACAGGTGTGTAATCATTTTGACTCTGATACTAACCAAGCAGATTTCCTGACCTAATAGTCTCACTTCCTTATTTGAGAAATTCTTACCTTAGAGCCATGCAACAACTTGGAAAACATTTACCTCACTGGCATTAGGGATTCAGGTGAGTAGCCATGTTGTTCTGAAGCAACAGAACATTTGTCCAGTGGCATCTTCAAGGCCAGCAAAGTTTAATTATGGGTATAAGCTTTTCTGTGCATGCACACTTTTTCTGAAGACTCAAACTTTGCCCGCAGACTCAAATTTTGTTCTATGGCAATAGGGATATGCAGCTGGAATGTGACTAATCAAGATCCAAACCAAGCCACTCTGATTCTTTATTATCGTAGTCTGAAAGAATTATTTAAGTCATTTATAAACAGTGAGAGACCTTCCAGTTTAAGCATTTCTCCCTTCTGGTACCTCACAGTCTGCACTGTTTTTTGTGCAGTAGAAAGTGAGAGAGGTGATGAGAAAACAAAGTGACTCAGTTGATGTGTGCCTGAGAGGAATATTAGTTTTGCAGCTATCAAGTTTTGAGAAAGACAGAAGAACTAACCCTAAATCTTATTTTTGCATGCCCCCAACTGCATTCTCTTTATCTGGCTGAAGCCCAGCAGCCGGCACTGGAATGCTTCTCCAATTCAGGAGAATTTTCAAAGTATTCCAATCCCCCTTTTAATCAATATATCTAATTCTAAGTGCTGTTTAATAAGCTGATCACCTGGGTAACTCACATGGTACTCTTCAGCAACCCATGTGTAAGCACTGCCTAGCATTCCCCAATGCTGGCATGGGAAATTCCTGGAAATTTAGGAGCAGTGCCTGAGTGGGAATGGAGTCTGAGCATGACAGTCCTCAACAGGGATGGGAAGCTGTAGAGCTCACCCTCTGAGGCTGTCATTTACTCCAGGTTAAGTTGTCAATTACTCTTTGTAGACTGGATATCATTTATACTTCTGGTTAATTCCAGACACCACCTTGATGCTGGTAACCATAGCAGTTTCCTAGACAGTAGACTGCAAAAAAGAGAAAAGTTCTCACTGCCTAAAAGGGATACTCCTATACAGAGCACTTTCTTTTTTAGCAGGCTGTGACGGAAAGCAGTGGGTTAAGAATAAACTGAAGGCGCACAGGGCTGCGTCAGGTGACCTGAGGGTGGGGGGCAGAGTGCTCTGAGCTCTCAGGGAGGGAAAAAAAAAAGTTGGTTGGTGACAGGAAACTGCTGAGGCAGGAGTTCTGTCAGGAGTCTGTCAGAGTTGGAGCCTGACAGAAAGACTGAGAGGGTCAGTTCGGGCCTGAGAGAGGCTGAGAAGAAGCTGATCCTGAGAAGAAGCTGGATGAGGAGACGGGGAAGTCTTCCAGAGACTGCCAGCTTGACCTAACCAGCCGAGAGGGCTGTGTGTGTGTGTGTGAGTCAGTTAAAGACCTGAACGGTCGCAGACACCAGGAAACTACTCTAAAGACCTAGTGAGGAGGTTGAGGGAGTGGATGTGGGTCTGAGACACCAAGAAGGGCTGAGAGGAGAGACTCCAGTCGAGGGGTGAGACTAGACACATCAATCCCAAGAGGCCAGACCTTGGCTAGAGGTGGAGAGTGAGTTAAAGGGAACGGTGAACTGTGTAACGGTGAAAGACTCAAAACAAAAGAAAAAGTAATCGTGAAGCCTGAAACAAAATAGTAACCTGTGTAAATATCTCCCATATCCCCAGTTTAAGACTGTTTGTAACAATAAATCTGTGGTTTTAAGTTCAAGTTCTCGTGAGCCTTTATTGTGTGAGGAAAACTACAAAGCTGCTGTGGTCCCATCCATCGAAACAAGTAAAATACCCCGAAGAGACTGAAAATTAGAGATCTAGTGAGGCCGTGAAGCTGGCGCTGCGATAATTGGTTGCCAGCGTCGGGATTTCGAAGAAAAACCCCAAAATAAGTGTCACTAAGAGACACAGAAAGTAGAGGGACACTGCAGTGAAGGAATTAAGACAGTTTTGTGAAAAATTCCTGTCAGAAATGGCTCCTCCTAAGAGAACTACCACAGCCACGGGGGATGGGCAGACGCAAGAAGAGATTCCTGAGGTGAATCCTGGTCAGAGCATTGAGGCTATGAAAATACAGTTGGAATTGGCCAGAATAGAAGCAGAAAAAGAAATTCAGATGGCCAAGATTCAAGCAGAAAGGGAATCAGAAAGAGAGGAGAGAGAACGCAGAGAAAGGGAAGCAGAGAGAGAACAAAGAGAGAGGGAAGCGGAAAGAGAGAGAGAACATGAGGAAAAAATGTACAGTTTGAAACTCCAGGAGATTCAGGGAAGGCCTGAGTTTCAACGTGATACTAGAAATGAGAGGCGCCTCACAGTAGAACAAAAGAAATTCCCCAAGTATCAAAAAGGGGATGATGTAGAAGCTTTTTTGTTTAATTTTGAAAGAACATGTAAAGATTTAAGAGTTGCTGATGAGGACAGAATGATTTATTTGAGACCTCAGATCTGTGGAGAGTTGAGTGAAATCTACTCTGAACTGAGGGATGAGGAGACTTCTGATTATCAATTGTACAAGGAAAGGGTCAGAGTCCGCTTTGGCTTAACAGCAGAGCAAAGCAGGAAAAAATTTAGAGAAATCAGAAGGAAGCCTGGAGAAACATACTCTCAACTAGGTTGTCGGTTAGACAGAGCCCTGAACAGATGGGTTGAAGGGAGTAAAGTTTCCACTTTAGAGGACCTGAAAAACTTAGTGGGCTTGGAACAGTTTTATAACCAAGTCCCCTCTCAGTATAGGTGGGTTCTGAGAGACAAGAAATTGAAGACAGTAGAAGAAGCAGCTATGATTCTAGATGAGATTGAATCAGATCTAGGGAGATCAATGTGGACTGCTCCAACTAAAAAACCCCGAGTCTGGAACTCTCCAGAGAAGTCTGGGGCGGGTAACAACAACCCTGCAAAGCGGTACAGTCCACCTCCATACAGGAAGACCCAAGCTGCTTGCTTCCAATGTGGAGGAATTGGGCACTATGCCAAATTTTGCCCAGAAAAAGGGAAAAAGACCCCACCAGCTAAGACAGTTAAAATAGTGCAAAGTCAAAAGCAAGAAGTAGAAACAAACCCCTCACTTCCAGAGAACACACCACCGGAAAGACCCAATAGTGTTCTGAAGGTGTGGAAAGTGCAGGAAAGCTTGAGTGAGGAATATACTGAGACTGTGATGGTAAATGACGAGGAAGTCAAGGCTTATAGGGACACAGGGGCGCAGGTTTCCCTAGTACAGCCAGAATTAGTAAAAAGTCATCAGTATTTGCCTGGAAAATCTTACACCATAAAAGGCATTAAAGGACCTACATTTGAAGTGGCCCTAGCAGAAGTTCCTATCAAGTATAGAGAGTTCCAAGGTGATTGGACTGTGGGAGTCCTGAGTGACATAGGAACATCACTTCTATTGGGCAATGATTTAGCTGATGAGTTAAAGAGACAGCAAGCTAATCCTGTCAACATTGTTACAAGAAGCAGGCCAGAAGCAGCAACGACTGAGGTGTGTGTACAGCAACCAGCAGAAGAAGAGGAAACAATGTTGCAGACCATCCCTGCTGCAGAATTCCTCAGAGAGCAGCAACAAGATGACAGCCTGAGGGAACTATGGCAGAGAACTGGGGTGAGTGATACTGAGATCACAATTGAACACCCATGCCAATTTAAAGTGATAGACCAGAAACTATACCGGGTGGCTTTAAAAAGAAAACATAACATAGTGTGGGAAAGAAAGAAGCAATTAGTCCTGCCAAGAAAGTATAGGATGCAAGTGTTGGATTTGGCTCATGCATCACCCATGGCCTCTCACCTTGGCATCAATAAGACAAGGGACCGAGTGCAAGAACGGTTCTTTTGGCCAAATATGGGCAAGGACATAAGGGCTTTTTGCAAATCGTGTCAGGCCTGCCAAATGGTGGGGAAAGCTCTAGACAAAACTAAGGGTCTATTACAACCAGTCCCTATAGTCACAGAAGCCTTTGGGAAGATAGGAGTAGATATTGTTGGTCCTATCTCCAGAGTGACCAGAAGGGGAAACAAGTACATCCTGACCATCGTAGATTATGCCACCAAGTTTCCAGAAGCGGTTCCACTTAAGGATATTGAGGCAAAGACAGTGGCGGAAGCCCTATTGACTGTGTTTTCAAGATTGGGTTTCCCAAAAGAGATGGTGACTGATTTAGGCACCACATTTATGTCAAATGTGATGCAAGAATTGTTAAGAGCTTGTGGAATCCGGCATGTGACCACAACAGCATACCACCCACAAGCAAATGAACTCAATGAAAGGTTTAATGGCACCCTGAACCATATGCTAAAGACTTACGCATGCAAGCATCCCAACGATTGGGACCAGAGGTTGCAACATCTGCTCTTCGGGTACAGGGAGGTACCCCAAGAAAGTTCCGGGTTCAGTCCATTTGAACTGTTGTATGGAAGACAAGCCAGAGGACCCCTTGATGTTCTGAAAGAGGCGTGGTCCGGGAACGAGGACATCCAGGAGACAGATGTCATCTCTTACCTACAAGAACTACAACAGCATCTGCAGGAGGTGAGGACGGCTGCTGCAGACAACATGAGAAGATCGCAACGACGGCAGAAGCAGTGGTACGACTCCAAGTCCAGAGACAGAGAGTTCAAGCCAGGAGACAGAGTACTGGTTTTGAAGCCCAGAAAGAAGAACAAGTTAGATGTGGCCTGGGAGGGACCTTATACCATCGCCCATAAGGTCTCCAACGTGAACTATGTAGTGAACTTAAGTGAAGATGGGGAACAATGTAGGGTGTTCCATGTAAATATGCTAAAACCTTATTTTGACAGGGGTAATTTGGTTTTAGTTGCAAAGAAGGGAGTGAGTGCGGGAACTGAATTGTCGGGTTGGGGGAAAATATCCCAGGAAGAAACCATTAAGGAGGTTCAGTTCGCCCCTTCTCTTAATGGAGAACAGAGAGCCCAATTACAAACGATATTGGGAGGGTACAAGACAATCTTTTCAGATGTACCAGGGAAGACGAACTTAGCGTGTCATAAGATTGACACAGGGGATTCGAGGCCTGTAGCACTCCAACCATACAGAGTGACTGGCCCGAATGCCAAGTATGTACAGCAGGAGGTAGAAGAGATGTTACAACTGGGTTTAATTGTACCTTCAGAAAGTCCGTGGGCCTCACCTGTAGTCCTAGTACCCAAACCAGACAAAACTATGAGGTTTTGTGTAGACTACAGGAGGTTGAATAAAATCACAGTACCGGATGTGTATCCAATGCCTCGCATAGACGAGTTGGTCGAGACAATTGGAGCTGCCAATTTTATTACCACCTTAGATTTGACAAAAGGTTATTGGCAGGTAGCTATGGATCCAAAAGATCAACAGAAAACAGCGTTTATAACCAAGGAGGGACTCTTTGAGTTTACTGTGTTACCATTTGGGTTAAGGAATGCTCCATCCACATTCCAGAGAGTAATTGATAAAATGCTAGTAGGACTGAAAGAATTTGCGCTCGCATATATTGATGATATTGCTATTTTCAGTGCTACATGGAAGGAACACTTGCAGCATGTGGCCATTGTATTACAGCGAGTGAAAGATGCGGGTCTCACCATCAAGGCATCTAAGTGTCAACTAGCCATGGCCGAGGTTAAGTATTTAGGGCATGTGCTAGGAGGAGGTAAGATCAAAGCAGATTGGGGAAAGGTGCAAGCCATACATGAGTGGCCTAGACCCCAAACCAAGAAACAAATACGAGCATTTTTAGGTGTAGTAGGATACTACAGGAGGTTTATACCTGAGTTTAGCACGATAGCAGCACCGCTATGTGAGTGCACCAAGAAGAAGAACCCTGATCCAGTAATCTGGAATTCAGAGTGTGAACAAGCGTATGAACATCTGAAAGTGGTTCTGACCACGGAACCGGTGTTGAAAACTCCAGAGTTTTCAAAGGAGTTTACCCTCTTTACTGATGCATCTAATGTTGGGGTTGGTGCAACTTTAAGTCAGCAGGGAGAGGAAGGACTGTATCATCCAGTTCTGTATTTGAGTAGAAAGTTATTGGACCGAGAGCAACACCTCTCAGTAATTGAAAAAGAGTGTTTAGCGATTGTGTGGGCAATAGGTAAATTGAAACCATACCTATGGGGAAGGAAGTTTACACTGTGTACAGATCATTCTCCCCTGAAATGGTTGAACCAGGTTAAAGATACGAACAGCAAACTCATAAGGTGGAGTTTACAGCTCCAAGATTACAACTTTGACATTCAGCATATCCCTGGGAAGCAAAATGTGATAGCAGATGCACTATCAGGAAGAATGTAAAGTTTTAAAAGTCTGTTTGTATGGTAACGTTATGGAAGAAATTAGTCTGTATAACTGATGCAGAATGTATATAATTTTGAAGTTAGTATAACCCAAGCAAGTGTGCCCATGTCCCATTGCTCAGCAAAAGGCTGAAACCTTTGGCCTTGCGCAATGTCTCAAAAGGGGGAGGGACATGTGACGGAAAGCAGTGGGTTAAGAATAAACTGAAGGCGCACAGGGCTGCGTCAGGTGACCTGAGGGTGGGGGGCAGAGTGCTCTGAGCTCTCAGGGAGGGGAAAAAAAAAGTTGGTTGGTGACAGGAAACTGCTGAGGCAGGAGTTCTGTCAGGAGTCTGTCAGAGTTGGAGCCTGACAGAAAGACTGAGAGGGTCAGTTCGGGCCTGAGAGAGGCTGAGAAGAAGCTGATCCTGAGAAGAAGCTGGATGAGGAGACGGGGAAGTCTTCCAGAGACTGCCAGCTTGACCTAACCAGCCGAGAGGGCTGTGTGTGTGTGTGTGAGTCAGTTAAAGACCTGAACGGTCGCAGACACCAGGAAACTACTCTAAAGACCTAGTGAGGAGGTTGAGGGAGTGGATGTGGGTCTGAGACACCAAGAAGGGCTGAGAGGAGAGACTCCAGTCGAGGGGTGAGACTAGACACATCAATCCCAAGAGGCCAGACCTTGGCTAGAGGTGGAGAGTGAGTTAAAGGGAACGGTGAACTGTGTAACGGTGAAAGACTCAAAACAAAAGAAAAAGTAATCGTGAAGCCTGAAACAAAATAGTAACCTGTGTAAATATCTCCCATATCCCCAGTTTAAGACTGTTTGTAACAATAAATCTGTGGTTTTAAGTTCAAGTTCTCGTGAGCCTTTATTGTGTGAGGAAAACTACAAAGCTGCTGTGGTCCCATCCATCGAAACAAGTAAAATACCCCGAAGAGACTGAAAATTAGAGATCTAGTGAGGCCGTGAAGCTGGCGCTGCGATACAGGCATGCACAGGAATGCAGTTCTGGCTGGCTTGGTGTCAGGGGTGTGGCCTATTATGCAAATGAGTTCCTGTTGGGCTTCTTCTACAAAAAAGCCCTGCTCCGATATAAGGTAGATATAAGGTAGAGCATGCCTAAATACACAGGAGTCAGGAACAAACATTTACCTGTATGCTTATTATTCAAAATGGCCTCTTTGCACATGGACATTCACAGTTGTAAAGCTCTTTTGTTACAAGACATGATACGATAATAAGCCTTCCCTTCTCCCTCCCCTACAAGATACATTGTTTCAATCCAGTTACAGTATTTTTCTCTTTCAAGATAAAGTATGACAGAGAGTAAGAGCCTTGATTACTAAGAAAACCTGCAATTCTTCTATAAGATGGTGAAGAGCGCCAGGGGGCTGTTCATTGTACTTTGTAACACAAAGTTGCAACTATGTAGTAGCTTAAACTCTTATCACTGAGGACAAAAATGCAGCATGATTGGGTGTCATTCAGAGCTGTTATCATGTCCAACATTAGCAAAGCTCTGGAAACAGTGAACTTGTAATCAAGGAAAGATATTTAAAGTACTATAAGATTCCCCCGCATTATCCAATGAAGTGTATCCATCTTCAACAAAAAGGGTTCTGCTATATCCTCAGCTCAAGCTTCCTTTCCATTGTTGCTATTTAGGTTAGTGAACTAGTTCATTCCCTTCCCCCATACACACACACACAGACATAGACACTGTCTAAATGAAACTGACCTATTAAATTCTTTCCAGAAGCTGCCTGAGTATTCATCCACAAATTTAATTAAATTACAAATGTTATTTAAAAAAGAAATGTGGGGAGGAGGCAGGTAAGCTTGGCTAAGGGTTTGTTCAATTAACCCTGTGTGCCTAGATAGAAAGGAAAAGAGAGGTTAATTGTCACATATATATTTAACAATAAGCTTCTTTCTTCCTCTGTATCTGTTTGCCAAATCAATATTTGGAAAGCTGCATTTTTAACATGATGGGATCAGAAGTGCCATGTAGGTTTACTTTGTGCAAATTTTAGCTCCAGTCTGCATCCATTAATTAATTAATGTTTATCCAAGGCTGAGTTATAGTGGCACCCTTACACAAGTCAACATGACAGTTGCATTGCTACCAAATGAATTCATTATGATCTCTGATTGAATAGCTAATGGGTTTACATTGCAGTTGAGGAGCCCTTACTGTAAGATGCAGCCTGGAAGGAAATCTCAGATAAAATCCTCTTGCAGTTTTATTCAGAATGCCACTCATATGTTAAAGAAAATCAGAGTGGACTAACAGACATATTGTTTCCTGAGAGATTAGTTCAAACACAAAGGAAAGTCCACTTTCGAAAAGCAAACAAGGAACACTAGATCCTGAATAGTTTTTGGTTTTTTCTGAAAGCTAGAGGGGAACAGATAAATGATGCCACAGGGGTTAAACAAAACATACAGTCTTTTATACGGATTTGGAGACATATGAGCATATAAATCTGCCTTAAATCACTGGTTCATCTAACACCATATTGTCAATTCTATTGTATCAGATAGAACAATGTCTTTCCCCTATATGTGTTACCTGAGTACCTTCAATGAGAGATGCCAGGGATTGTACCCGACAGCTTCTATATGCAAAATGTGTGACTTGAGGAAAAACATAAAGGCCCTGATCAGTCTTTAATCCTGCACTAGTCCTGCACAACAAGTAGTGACCTGACCAGAGGGCACAAATTTATCCACATGAAAAGATGTATTCAGCCAAGTGCAAGAAGCCTAGACAAGCATGGAATGTGGGTGGGGGATGCATCTCCAGATGCATCACCTGCATCTCTACCAGCTGCTTGTTCACAAGGCTGCTCCTGTATATTACAAAAGAATGCAAACTTCTCTGATAAATCTGATTTTTTTTTAATGCTATGAGTAGCAAGATCTCAGCTTTTGGTAGCCAAACACACACACACACACATACACTTGCTTGAGTCATTATATTGGACTGTGGAGATAAAAGGTATAACTACCCCACAACATGTCATACAATGGCATTATGTAATGCCCTTACTTTTCATCATTTGTTCATTTTAAATATTTATATACCTAACTTTTCTGCTGGACATCCAGTGACACAGGGCAGGCAACAGCAATGTAAAAACAATATAAAAAATGTAATAAAGCTTTCAACAGCCAATTAAAAAGAAAACTAAAACCAACATATGCAACAACCAACAGGGTATTTACCTTCACAATATTTTTCCAGATTCAGGTTTCCCCCAAAGCCAGAATAGCAGCAATCCCCCTGAACCCTTCTGGGGGGCTGTTTCAGAGGCAGAGTGTCCAGTGAAAGGCCTGATCCCAAAATAAGAGTAGCAGAGTTCTCAAATATAAAAGCTTCAATGGAACAATACAATGTGAAATTGCTGACCTTTTGTTCATTCATAAATTCAGCCTCCAGGGCTGAATGGGGATATAGGATTCTTATCCCCCTGTAGATGCTGATTTTCTGCCTCTAATAATTTCTCTCCTCCTCTAATCAAGCTGATTACATTTTTGCATTGCACCTTTACATTATGAGCCTCTTCTTAGCAACACGTTTCCCATCTTCTGAGTGGGATGTTAAGGACTCAGGGATCTCCATTCCTATTTGTATCTGACAAAGGGAGATTTACTTTTGAAAGCTTACACCCTGAAAATCTTGTTGATCTCTAAGGTGCTCCTGGACTTGAATCAAGCTTATATCTGTCAGACCATTGCAGTGATAAACATGCATGTGTGAACTCATCCCCAAGGGATGTTGATGAAAATGCCTAATTCATCCCATTTGCTGAAGATTATATTATTACTGAACCTCATTATTTCAAACATGTCTGCATTCTATATCAGTTGATTAGCACACATTTTGTTGCTAGTTGTACCCCCCAAAAAGAGCGGTTACAGTATATATGAGGTATAAGCGGATTTTAAAAAAATACAAGCAATTAAACTCCTGGTTACGTTTAATGTAAAACATCTCACCCAGTGGTGCCATTGAGAGGACCAAAATGGAAACTCAGTTGGTCTGCAGGAAGGGGGAGGGGCTACAACTCTGTAGCAGAGCATCTGCTTTCCATACAGACAAAAAATAAAATCCTGGGCATCTCCAGTTCAAAGTTCTCAAGTAAAAGTTGTCAAGAGAGTCCATCCTGGAGAGCTGTTGCCAGTTAGAGTAGACAATTCTGAGCTAGAAGGACTGATGGTCTGATTCGACATGAGGAAGTTTCATATGTTCACACATTCTGATTATGAAGACTTGTATTTATAGCAAAGTTCATGCAAGTTCAATTGCAGTAATACCTATTCCCACCTTTCCAGTTCTTGCTATCAAACTGAAAAGCTGTCAATCATTCTTGGTTTTATATGTTGTTATTTATGCATTGATGTGTGAAACATTTGTTTAATGGGCATGACTTTCCCCTAGATGTAACAAATGAGAGCAAGGTGTGGTACATCAGCACTGGCAGAATGTAGTTAGCCAGTGTTTCTGAATGCAGAGTCTTCCAAACTCATCAATAGCCAGAGGAGGTTTAAAGTTGGAGGCAGGGATTGTCTTCAAACTCCTCAGGTGGAATTTCACTCACTGAAGTTAAAGGTCAAGTCTTACCATCCTTGACGTGAAATGGGATGTTTCATTTGAACATGACAATAAAAGCTACTAACTGTGAGCACTGCGTTAGCGCGATCCCATACAAGTGGAAGACTTTTAGATATCTTTTGAAAGAAAGAATCATAAAAGTCAAGCAGGAGAAAGAAAACTCCCACACTGAAGTGAAATTAAAAGGGGGTGGGGAATGAAACATCAAACAATCCCTGCTAAGACACAGTCAAGAGAGTGTCGGACTTGGACTGTGAAGACCTGTGTTGAATTTCTTACTCCTCCATGAAATTCACTGAATGACCATAAGTTGATCAGTATCTCTCAGTCTGACTTTATTTTCAAGGCTGCTATAAACATAAAAACTTGTATACTGTCTGGTGCCCCTTGGACAAGAATGGTGCAAATGTCATAAATACTGAAAGAGAAAATTAAACAGGATACTTCTTACCTATAATGGACATGTGCGATAGTACAGAAGTTTAAGAATTTAATTATAAAGAAACAGTAAATATTTGGGGCTATATCTTTGACCTAAAGCCAATGATTGATCTATCAGGTGAAGTTTGTTTTGGATTTTAAAAAGACGTCAAATTCTGTTAAACATTTATTTTAAGTAGGTAGTGTGCTAGGCTGTTTATCTGTGGCTGTCTTTGGTGTGGGCCAGCACTCTTGCCAGCTCTGTTTATCATCACCTGCAAATGCACTGTGTGCTGAGAGGTGACAAGCCTCATCCCCCTCCCCTGAAGTGCCATAAGTCCCATAACAGGTTTGAAATGATGTCGCTTAGCACTAAGGGCCCTTCTTCCCAGCACATGTGATGATCTGTTTCTGATACACCCTTTATCACACCTAATGCTTCAGAGTCTTTGTGAATTATCTGTACCTAGCATGAGCAACTCACCATAGATTTGATTTTGATTATCCATACCCAGGCCTCAGATTCAGTGGGAGCTCACAGGAGCACAGCTCCTGAACCTTTCGGAGAGTTCCACCTCCTCCTTCTGAGAGTTCCACCTCCTTGTCCATTGAATAGTATGTGTAGCTACATAACAATCCCTGGATGAACTCCACCACCTATTTTTCTACAAAACAACCCCTGTCCATACCTAGCATCCTGGGAATAAGGACAAGATCAAGGCTTAAGGCCTCCTTTCTTAAAGTCTCCCTCCCATTCATACACCTTGGCTTCAGCAAAATAACTACTTATTACAACAGAGTAAATATAGTTTTGCACGCCGAGTATGGTACCTCCCATGCTCAAACTCCTTCCCCTTCCCAGTATCTCAGAAGTGCTGTTTTCTTGTTGAAGCTTGTCCCACCACAGTCCTTCAGAAGCAGGCCTCCATTGAGAAGGAAAGACATCAGGGCCTCTTTCCTCACCATCCAAGAGAAGAAGTCAGCTCCAGATCATAGGCAGGTTGTCTGGGGGCCGGCTAACCTCCTTCAAAAGAAGGGATTTCCAAAAAGGGAGAGCCTACACCACACAAAAACTTCAGCTGAGGTCTCAGCACTCCAGTCCTTGGAGAGATAACTGACTAGGCCTCTGCTCCACCCACTATCCAGTTTCCTTTTCTTCCAGTCACTCCTACACACACTCCTCCTAATATGCAAATTGTTGCATTGTTCTCCCCAACTGCTTATGTCCCCAAAGCTCTACAATATTCTTGTCAACTAGTTGTGGTGTAACCAGTCTAATACCAGGCCTAGTTAAACTAAACACTTCTCTTTTTAGGACATTGGAAAGGAGAAGGGACTGCCAGTCAAGTAAAACCCTAGAAATTCCTGCTTTGCCCTACCAAAGTGATGGGCTAACCCTGTGATATCCTGTGGTAGATTATGTGGAAAGACCTGCAGATGTCAGAAAAGCTTCCCTGGTAGGGTTGCCAAGTACTAGGGTTGCCAATCCCCAGGTGGGGGCAGGGGATCCCCCGGTTTGGAGGCCCTCCCCCCGCTTCAGGGTCATCAGAAAGCGGGGGGAGGGGAGGGAAATGTCTGCTGGGAACTCTATTATTCCCTATGGAGATTTATTCCCATAGAAAATCATGGAGAATTGATCCGCGGGTACCTGGGGCTCTGGGGGGGGGGCTGTTTTTTGGTGTAGAGGCACCAAATTTTCAGCGTAGCATCTAGTGCCTCTCCCCAAAATACCCACTAAGTTTCAAAAAGATTGGACCAGGGGGTCCAATTCTATGAGCCCCAAAAGAAGGTGCCCCTACCCTTCATTATTTCCTATGGAAGGAAGGAATTGAAAAGGTGTGCCATTCCTTTAAATGTAATGGCCAGAACTTCCTTTGGAGTTCAATTATGCTTGTCACAGCCTTGATCTTGGCTCCACCCCTAATGTCTCCTGGCTCCACCCCCAAAGTCTCCTGGCTCCACTCCCAAAGTCCCCAGATATTTCTTGAATTGGACTTGGCAACCCTACCAAGTACCCCACAGTCTTTGGTGGGGGACTTGTGTATAGCTCACATGATGCAATGACATCACTTGCAAGTGATATCATCACTCCGGAAACATCATGAGGCGGCCGCTCTAGGAGCTTCTGGGAAAACTCTATGGTTAGAAACTGAAGAGATCCGCTTAACTAGGCTTGGCTGCTTGCTCCTGTTCAGCAGCAGTTGCCAACTCCAAGTTGGCAAATTCCTGAAGATCAGAGGGGTGGAGCTTGAAGAGGGTGAGTTGGAAGAGGGGTGGGATCTGAGACAGGTACAATGCCATGAATGCCATCCTCCATACCAACCATTTCCTCCTGAGGAACCACTGTTGCTAATCTCCAGGTGAGACCTGAAGATCACTCAGAATTACAACTGCTCTCCAGATGGCAGAGATCAGCTTCCCTGGAAACAATGGATGCCTTGCAGGGTGGACTGTGTGTTGTTATACCCTGATGAGGTCACTTCTTTACTGTTTTCCTACCCACCCAAGTGAAAGGATTCACTCCCCCCCCCCACCTACAGGGGAGCTGATGTTTGTCAACTAGAGAGTTCCTGCTTTGGTCTCCACTGTGGAGAAAGACTGTACTTTTCCTAAGTAGAGACTGCAGGGAGGGGGTATAACATAACACAACCAGGCCAGGTTAAAAAAAAAATCGCACCGCAAGCTCACGTTGATGCTAAATGTCATGAGGCTGAATATGACAACAATGCACTGCAAACAAAAGGAATGCTTAGCTTCAGTGTCTGTGTGACTGTCATCATGCCCCCCTGCACCCCCTATAATTATTCTTCTAACTGACATGACTTAACTAGGCCTGGCTGCTTGCTCCTGTTCAGCAGCAGCCTCTCAATGACAGCCAGTGTGACTTAGCAGTTGCCAACAATTTGAGACGTTTTATCTGAGTTTATTTTTTGCAAGGGTTGATTAAAATTCCTCAACATTTCCAAGACAGATTCCCCTACATTCTTGACATATTATGGCTCTAGATTTTCAGTGTCTGGAAAGTATCATGACCATGGTTATTTATAAATGGCAGACATTTTGACAGGTATGTACAAATATTAATCTATCATGGACACAATTCCTCAGCAATGCTGAGTTTTGCACACTTCTGCTAGTAAGTTTCTGGCATTTTGGATAGAAACTCTTATTTTCATGGCATCATCCCCCTCCCCCTTTCTGCTTCATTCTGATTTCTAGTCAGCTCTCCCTGCTGCTGTTGCCAATGCAACCTCCATCTTGGGATATTAGTTTTTGTTGTATGGGGAGCATTTTGACATCACAAATAGCAATTATATGATTGCAAATCAGATAAAGCTGTGTAATAATTGCATTCTAATTATGTGATTAAATGTATTTACGATAAACAGGCAATTTGGGGTGATTATACTGATGATACAAAGGTGTAAGAATGAACTCAAACCTTTTGTGTAATGACAAATGAGCTGCATTTCAGGGTTATTCAAACGACACTTCTCACTACAGCAAAGCTGGTCTGTCCATTACAGACCCAATTTGGCATCATGCTGTGATCATAGACACACCCTTTCAACTGCTAAGATTGTTCAGTGCCACTGAATGTATTTACAATGAGTATGCAATCTTGGCATCCCTGAAAAACAAAACAAATTTCATGGAGGCAGAAGAATTAAGGGTCGTAAATGTATTCAGAAATTCCTTATGTGTCTTGCTAAGCCTGGGGTAGGCAATCTAAGTGGCTATGAAGATAGTGATTTGCTGGCAAACAAAAGCAGGGACAGAGAAGGTGAAGGCAATACTTAGCCAGGCACACTGGAGAAAGTGAAGTTCCTGCCACATTGCCAGCATATGTAGGGTTCACCGGGGGACCCTGGGCTCTGTGCACTGTGTAAAATGGTTTGGTGTCACTACTGTTTGGTACATGAGCTGAGAGTTGCCTCCTTCTGTCTTATGCTGTCTCTGTCGTGTGTGACAGATGTTGTATACATTTCCATGAAATGCACAAAGTACCCACCCTTGCTGAAAATGTCAGGAAGGGAGAGAGTGCCTGGAACCAGCTCAAAGTCGTGCTCATTAAACCAAACAAAGCATCCCCTCTTATCTCAGTGATGTGAATGAAAAGATAGGAGACCACGCTGAAGTGCTGTGGAACCAGGCTGACTCAGTGAAATTTTGCTGCCCCAAGTGTCTTCCTCCTGTGCCAGTCTTGCCTCCAGCAACAAGGGCTGCTGACCATCCTGGCCCTGGGAAGTGGTGGCATAAGTGCAAAAGAGCATGCCTCCCCTCATGCTGGCCACACAATTGCACAGAAGGTTTCAGAGACTCTCTATAGCTCATATTGAGCCTGGCAGTAGCTGGGTCTGGGGGGTTGCAACAAGCACAAGACATCTGGTGGTCTTTTCCTTTATGCCACCCTCTGGTGATATGGAATTCCAAAGGGCACCATTTGGGTCACTTCAATAAGAGCCAGCCCTGTGTGAAGAATAAACACTAGGATCATTCTCCCTCCATAATGCAGTTGTGCAAGACTCCTGAGCTTTGGGTTTGGATGACAAGTTTCCTACTTACCAAGTCATAAACCTCAGCAATTGAGTACAGAGCTCTGCACAAGCTGGGACTACACTATTCATTTTGGTGAAGTGAAACTAATTGCCTTAAGGCCTGGCATGATGCTGCACTGTTGAAGCTGTGCAGAGTGCAGCAAAGTCATTGCCTGGTTGGGAGACTGTGAGGGAGCCCAGTGTAGCCCACACTCAATTTCTTGTTTTATTCACACAATGGATTATACTTATAGAGTAGAGATATTACTGAATTTTTAAACACACTGTTTCACTTCAAAAATCACAGTTCCCCACATTGATGTTCGACACTTGGAATAAAACCAGAGTTCTCCTTTACCTTTTGCTTCCACTTTCCTTGAAATGGAAATTATTATTTTTTTATAATTCACTTATCATTTTAATTCTTGATCATAGTAATATTTCATATTTACATATAGAAGTAGTAGAAACTTTTTTTAGCAGGAAAAAAGACAGTGTATGATTACTAAGACTTTTATTGAAATTACATTTGAGAATAATTCTCAGAGTAAGGATTACATTCATGGGTGAGAAAATGTACAATAGCAGGAATGAATTACTATGAAAAGTATGGTATAAATGCCAGAAGTTGCAGTTTTTAAAAGCAAACTTTCCTGTAACTTAAATCTGAAAGTATTCTGCTTGGAAGATTTTTTTTTTTAAATAAGATTCAACAAGATTATGAAAAAGAATATTTGATGGGAAAATCACAAGTGCATGGAAGAGGAACAATTGTGGAGTAGTCTGTTTTGCTACACATGCCATTTCTCTATGGAGCTAGTGATGCTGAAAGAAACTGACAAGTCTGAAACTGAGACCTAAATGAAATGGACTAGACAGACACCCATTATTCATTCCACTGTAACCTTTATTTATTTGTATCTAAGCTGGACAGTCTTCAGGCCTGATACACAATCTGCCCAAAAAGTATAACAAACATTAAACCTGCAGTCCCATGCACACTTATCTAACAGTAAGCCCCAATGAACGCTGTAACCCCTGAGCCTTAGGAAAGCATATAAGACAGTTTTATTCCAAAGAGCATTTGGTTGAGCTAAAACTATTTTGGTAGATTTAGGTGCATTGTTTTTTATTGTTTTTTTACATGCTTTGTGGTTTTAATTATCTGCTTTCTTTAATTCTGTGTGTTTTTAGTTCTATAAACTATCTAATCTGTAATATATTCATTTTTAAAAAATATGTGTGTTTTAAATTTTGTCTTTGTTTTGTTTTGTGTACTTGCTACCAAGTATTGAATTGTTAGTTACCTTGAGCGTGAGGAGATAACGCAGGATATAAATGAGTAAATTACATTTTAAAAATAAATATATATGCAAAGGATTACACTGTGTATTTCCTTGCTCTATCCTACAGAGAATTCAGCCTTGGTGTCTGAAGTCAAAGGCCCCTTACACTATTTACGGTGTTTATGCTAGTAAAAATGTTTATTTTATTTATTTATTTTATTATATTTGTATCCTGCCCTCCCCTGATGGGCTCAGAGAGCATGCAAATATCCTAGATATTTGTGGTCCAGGAATGCTTATGTGGTAGACAGAGTGAAAGATAACACTTTGATCCGATACATAATACTTTGAGTACTGTTAACTGTTGCCAACTTTATCAACAGACTGGAGCACTTCTCCGTGATGGAATGGCTAAAGAAATTGAGACTTGATTAGTTTAGAAAAAAGATGACTAAAAGCAGACATCTGGACTTTACAGAATTAACTATAGTGGTAGTGTTCTTTCTCCCTTTCCACTAATGGAAGATGTCGAGGTTACCCAGTGAAACTGATAGGACCTCATTCAAGATAGACAAAACAAAGTATGTCTTTATTCAGTTTATGGAATTTGCTGCTATAAGATATAACACTGGCCACTATTTGTCCAATTGTTTATTTAGAGTATTTTTATGCCACCTTTCCACCCAATCAGGGTCCAAAGGCAACAAACATGAAAAGCATTATAACATTAAAAGAATTTAAATTGTTAAAATATGAAATTCATTTAAAAACATATAAACACACAACATTAGAATGAGAGTCACAAACCATTATTAGGGGTATGCTGGCCCAAAAAAACAAAATTTTCATCTGCTGGTGAAAGACACTGAGAGAGACACAGGAATCTCCCTAGGAAGGGACTTCCAAAGCTTTGATGACATGGCAGAGAAGGCCCTTTCTTGGGTCTCTATTTTTGATGGTGGGGGCAACTGAAGCAGGGCCTCTGAGGATTACCATAGTGAGCAGGTAGGTTCGTATGGAAGAAGGCAGTCCTTAAGATATGTTGGTCTCAGGCCATACAGGGCTTTAAAGGTCAATAAGAATCCCTTGGGTTGAGCCCAGAAGCAAATTGAAAACCAGTGTAGGTGGGACAAGACTGGAGTGATATGATCCCCATGATCCACTCCAGTCAACACTTCAGCCACAGTATTCTGTGTCAACTGCAGCTTACAGACAATCTTCAAGGGCAGCCCCACATACAGCACATTGCCAGGATCTAATCTAGATGTTACCAAGGCATACACCACATTTACAAGATCTTTTTCTGTCCAAGAAGGGCTGCAGCTGGCTCACCAGTCAAAGCTGTTGAAAGGAGCCCCTGAACACCTCTGTCATCCTGTTTATCCTCCTGTCCATCTCCTGAACTGGACTAGAATGGGCGGGACTTCCATCATCCAGTATCTGGCATCAAATCATTAATCATGGCCACTAAAGGAACCTGCCATGTTACCATCTGCTGAAAAGAGAATTTTCCCCATGTTGACATTTTTTTTGAAAAAAAGTTTCCTTCCTATCCTCCAATAATTGAATTTAGCCAATATTCATTATTCTTATAAGACCAAGATTGCCTCTCTCTCTGTCTGTCTGTCTGTCTGTCTGTCTGTCTGTCTGTCTGTCTATCTATCTATCTATCTATCTATCTATCTATCTATCTATCTATCTATCTATCATCACATTTATATCCTGCCCTCCCCTGACAAGCTCAGGGCGGCTAACAACAGTATAAAATATTAACAAATAACAAACATAGAATATTAAAAAACAAAATATATAATAAAACATTCCCATACATATTAACATTCATCAATCCATTCATTAGAAGTCCAAGATGGCAAGTTTCTAATTTCCATTATATTAGTTCAGTGAGATTGTTGGTGCTGTAAGGTAATAACCACCTCCCCCTAACCGTTGAAGAAGAGTTTGAATAATTCAGTCTTACAGGCCCTGTGGAACTGTGACAGGTCCCACAGGGCCCTGATGTTTTCAAGGAGGGCATTCCACAAAGTGGGGGCTATTACGGAGAACGCTCTGACTCTGGTGCTTGACAATTGAGCTTCTTTCGGTGCAGGGATCTTAAAGAGATTTTGAGACCTGAACGTAGTGCTCTCTGAGGTGTGTATGGGGAAAGGTGGTCCCAAAGGCAGACAGGTCCCAGGCTGTATAGGGCTTTAAAGGTTATAACCAATACCTTGAAGCGAATCTGGAACGCCACCGGCAACCAATGTAACACTTTTAGCAGAGGTTGAATGTGTTCCTGTACAGGCAGCTCCATTAACAACCTGGCTGCTGCGTTTTGTACCAGTTGCAGCCTTCGAAGTTGAATCAAGGGCAGCCCCATGTAGAGGGCATTACAGTAGTCTATTCTCAAGATGACTGTCAAATACACCCTTCCTTTCTCTTACCTTTTAGGAAGCTTTCCTGAGAACTAGTTGAAACACTATTTCTCCCCCCCCCCCTTCAAGTAATCATATTGTGGGGGGTGGAACATCGCTCTAAGATGGCAGATGCAAAAATCTGAGCGCATTCCCACTCTCCCAACTTAAATCTTTCTGCCTAAAAACGATCCTTGAGATATGCATAAAACCAAACGGCAGATTGCAGCAGCTAAAAGGAAGGCGAAATCAGTTAAATCAGCAAAGGTAGAAGCATTCTTTAAACCAGGAGAACAAGTGAAGTCCCAGCTCCTTCTCCTCTGGAACCCACCAAAATGGCACGCAGGGCTGTGAAAAGAGAAAAAGAGCCATTGTCGCAGGACTCAACCCCTCTCACCAAACAAGATCTTAAAGAACTAAAGGAGGACCTACGTTCCTATATAAAAGAAGCGGTGAATGATGTCCTTCAGCCAGTCAAACTGGACATAGGTAACTTGAAAACAGCACTGGAGGAGACAAACAAAATGGCCAAGCACATATCAGAGGTTAGTGAAGTGGCGGTGGCCCAATACAAACTCTGCAAAAATCAGAAAAAAATCTAACAGGCTGCTAATGCTAGAAAACAGGTGGAGGTCTTGCAATCTTAAATTAAGAGGGGTAGAAGAGGACATTGACAATAAAGGCGATCTCGCAAGCTACTTCTCCACTTGGCTCAGGAAAGCTATTGGATCGAAGAAAGAGTGTAAAGAAACTCAGTGTTCAGAGAGTGAATGAGTATGATTGGAGTGTGAAAGTATATGTGGAAGTATTGTATTGGATGTGAAAGAGCAGGGGTGGTCAATGGTAGCTCTCCAGATGTTTTTTGCCTACAACTCCCATCAGCCCCAGCCATTGGTCATGCTGGCTGGGGCTGATGGAAGTTATAGGCAAAAACATCTGGAGAGCTACCATTGGCCACCCCTGTGATAGAGGAATGAATGCCATCATTATGTCTATTAAAGGTAACAGCTTTAAATTCTCACTCCCCCTCCCCCCTTTTTTATTTTTATTATTATTTTACTCAATATTATAAGTTTAACAGGAAATGTTATGGGATGCCTTTAAAGCAGTAATAAAATGGCAATCGATATCCATCGCAGCTGCCTATAAAAAAGAGAGACAAACATTAATAACAGACCTAACTACTAATATTCGTTCCCTGGAACTTAAATATGCTAAGAATGGAGGCAAAAAATTACTAAGAAAGTTAGAACAGGAACGTAAGAAATTAGATTTATTGGAAACCTCTCAAATTCAAAAGACTCTAATGCTACTCAAACAAAAGCAATTTACCAAGACTCCAAGATCAATTAGGTTGCTCAAGCATAGGGCTATACAAACAAAAGTATCCCATCTAATTCATAATATGCAGGATTCACAGGGGCAACTGGTTACTAAATCCAAGGACATTACCCAAATATTTTATAATTTCTACCAACAGTTGTACAAATCTGAGAAACCTGACCCTGCTACAATCAAAGAGTATTTTAACTCTATAAATTATAATATCAAAATATCACCAGACCATTTCCTATTTTTGGAAAGGGATATAACACCATTAGAGCTCTCAGAAGTGTTAATGAAAATCAAAAATAACAAGGCCATGGGTAGGGACGGTATACCTATAGAGTTTTATAAGAAATTTAAGTCTGTGTTAGTGGATCTGTTAGTACAAACATGCAACTCTATAATGGTAAAAGGAAGTATGCCTAAAGCTTGGACTGAAGCTAGAATTACGATAATACCCAAGCCTGGGAAAGATAAACACAGTATCCAGCATCCTATAGGCCAATATCCGTATTTAACAATGATTTTAAAATCTTTTCAGCCATAATGGCTAACAGACAATAAAATCATTGCTAACTACATTCATATAGACCAATCGGGCTTTATCCCCACCAGAACAATTACAGGTATTATCAGCAAAACATTGAATTGAATTTATTTTGGTAAACAGAATACATTTGATTCAGTTCTTTTGGCCATCGATGCGGAGAAGGCTTTCGATAAAGTGGAAGTCCCATATCTGGTTACGTTATTACAACATAAGTGCTTTGGCGCTAAATTCTTAACATCAATTGAATCTTTATATTTGGACCCAAAAGCACAAATTTATGTTACTAATTACAGGTCTGTGGACATCTATTTACATATAGGCACTAGACAGGGCTGCCCTCTGTCCCCCATCTTGTTTGCCCTCTCAATAGAACCCCTGGCATTCGCCATAAGAAATTACAAGTTGATTACTGGTATTCAAATAGGACAAGAGGAAAATAAACTAAGTTTCTTTGCGGATGATGCAGTTTTTTATTTAACCAATCCTCTTCAGTCAATCACTTCATTATTGCAGCAAATTAAAGAATTTAGCATAAACTCGGGATTTACTATTAACTCTTCAAAGTCTGAGTTATACCCTATGTATCTTTCAGCAGCATCTAAAATGGAACTAATTAATACTTTTTCTTTTAAATGGGTACAGAAGTCTTTTTGACATCTGGACATCCACATACCTATAAACCTACAGGATCTCTGATCTTCGAATTATAAGCTCCTTGATGACTCGATAAAGCTAAATCTGTAACAATGGCATAAACTTAATTTAACCTTACTAGAGAAAATAGACATGCTTAAGACTTTTATACTGCCAAGATTTTTATTTTTATTTTATAATTTACTATGCTATTTACCACCTAAAGAATTTAAGGCTAGACAAAACTTATTTTCTAAATTTTTGTGGTCTCAGAAAAAGCTGCGTTTTCAATTTAACCTAATGATTAGACCAACAAAACAAGGTGGGCTGAGCTTACCAAATTTGGGAATGTACTACCTGGCAGCCAATCTAAAAAATGTCCTATGGTATGCCTCAAACGACACCGATAAAGCATGGGCTCATATTGAGGCTTCATACTTGGAAGGAGATCATTTGAGGGAAGCTGTCTGGAATTTACCAAATAATCGACACTTTACCTCCAACAACAATCCTTATCTATCCTTAACACTAAAGATCTGGGATAAATACAAGAAAGTTTTAATTCCATCTATATCACCCATGGCAAGCTTCTTGGGCCAAGCCTGGTTCACTCCAGGGTGTGGTGCCAATGATTTCAGAATATGGAGGAAGCTGGACTATTCAAATTACATGACCTCATTAAAAACAAAAAAATGTTGATTAAGACTCAAGTAGAAATGCAATACAATGTTGTGATTCCATGGTTCCAATACCAACAGATACATTATTTTTACATAATCCTAAAATTATTGACATAATAGATAGGCCAATGGCACCTTTTGAAATGCTTTTTAAAAAATCCGAAACAAGCCAGAACATTAACTTCTATTATTTATAACCTTTTTAATTAAAAAGGCTGGATGGAAAATACAAGTTAGTAAAAAACATGGGAAAAGGATTGTGCTATTACACTCACATCAGACATAGGGAAGTAGTTTATATACCACATCTGGCAGATCAGCATGGAGGATATTGATTTATTTCATTTATTTTTATTTTAGTATATTTCTATTCTGCCCATTCCCCGTAGGGCTCAAGGTGGAGTACAACATAGCACAGATGACAGTGCTGGCCGGGGAGGCCAACCAGATCTTCTCATATCTGGCAGTAATGCTCCATACTAGAAGCCCATGTAAAGAGTCAGTCATTCCAAGTATGCCAACACTGATTTACTCACATTAGAGCAATGGCGAACTATATAGTCTTCCCCTCTTTACTCCACCTATGTCTTCCTCTTGCTATAATACAGGGGTAGCCAACGGTACCTCTCCAGATGTTTTTTACCTACAACTCCCATCAGCCCCAGCCAATGGCCATGCTGGCTGTGGCTGATGGGAGTTTTAAGCAAAAAACATCTGGAGAGCCACCATTGGCCACCCCTGCTATAATATATTACTTTGTGGTGGAAAGAGCTATCTGTCCATCCCTTACTGGGGATATCACTATAATTCTAGATGGGTTTTCGTTCAACGTATAAATTGAGAAGTTTTTGATAGGACATCAGACACGGTAAATCAATGCTGTGTATTTACAAGGAGTTAACCATAAATACGGTTATGATACAATACATAATGGCTGGGGCTGATGGGAGTTGTAGGCAAAAAATATCTGGAGAGGTACCTTTGGCCAGCCCTGTATTATAGCAAGAGGAAAACATAGGGAAGTAGTGTATACCCCACATCTGGCAGATCAGCATGGAGGATAGAAGACTAAGAAAGCGACCTAATCATTATGTAACTATATTTGAAGCTTAAACATAGTTGCACCCTTCTAAGCTCATTGAGTTGAATGGAATTAGAAGAGTATACCTCTGTTCAGGATTAGACTGTTACCATGCAGTTCTGTGCAGAATTAATCCATCAATGGGATGGGTTGCCTCCAGTATGCTGATGACACCCAGCTCTATCTGTTGATGAGTGGCTGGCCAGTTGCTGCCCCTGAGGCATTGGGAGCCGTGACTAGGTAGTTACAACAGAGTCGACTGAAATTGAATCCAGCTAAGACAGAGGTCCTATACCTGAGTCAGGGTGGGGAGGGTATGGGCATCGAGTTCCAAACTTTGGACAGTGCCACAGTGGTGCCAGCCCAACAAGTGCTTAGGAGTGACCTTGAAAGTGACCTTTTCCATGGATGCCCAGATCACGATGGTTGCCAGGTCTGCCTTTTGTTATCTTCGGCAGATCAGGCAGCTAGCACCATATATATCCCCCCAGGACCTGGCCACAGTGATCCATGCAATGGTCACTTCCAGACTAGACTACTGTAACTCGCTTTATGCTGGCTTACCCTTGAGATTGATCCGGGAACTGCAGCGGGTGCAGAATGCAGTGGCTCACATGCTGACTGCACCACCTTTACAGGTGGGCATTCGGCCAGTGCTCCACAGTCTGCACTGGCTGCCCATTGAGTACCGGATCTGCTTCAAGGATTTAGTTCTAACATTTAAAGCCTTACATGGCCTGGAACCAACATACCTGTGGGACCGTCTCCTTCCATATATGCCCAAAAGGTTGTTATGTTCGGCCTTCCAACATCTGTTGGCTGTCCCTGGCCCAAGAGATGCCTGCCTCACCTCAACTAGGGCCAGGGCTTTTTCAGTCCTGGCCCCGACCTGGTGGAATCAGCTCCCTATTGAGATCCGGGCTCTACCTGGCTTATTAGCCTTCTGTAGGGCCTGTAAAATGGAGCTGTTCCTCCAGGCTTTTAGCTGAGGCTGCGGGCATCTATTCTTGATAAAACAATAAAATATAATAACATTCTAAAAACAGACAACTCAACAGCAGTCAGATTACCATGTCATCACATATTGCCCAGCCTAGCTGTCTCACATCATGGCAGTTTTTATTCCATTTCCTAGCACAATAGACCTGAAATCAATGGGTTTAGACTGGAGTAACTCTGCATAGAACTGAACAGTTAATGAAATAGAAGTTAGGGATATGCAGTTGAAACTTTACTACAATCTAATTCAAAAAGTGCCCATTAGTAAATATTACACTTCCACCGCCTCTCACTTCCCTGTTAAATGAACAGCTGGAGGATAGGAGACTAAGAAAGCAACCTAATCATTATGTAACTATATTTGAAGCTTAAACCTAGAGAAGATTTTATAATTTGTTTCAGATTTTTTTAAAGCATTTCAAAAGGTGCCAATGGCCTATCTATTATGTCAATAATTTTAGGATTATGTGTTGCATCGTAACCTTATGTATACTTAACTCCTTGTGAACAAAGCATTGATTTACCGTGTCTGATGTCCTATCAAAAACTTCTTAATTTATATGTTGAAAGAAAACCCCTCTAGAATTATAGTGATATCCGCAGTAAGGGATGGACAGATAGCTCTTTCCACCACACAGTAATATATTATAGCAGGGGTGGCCAACGGTAGCTCTCCAGATGTTTTTTTGCTTAAAGAATATATCCCATTCACCAGAGAAGATCTACCTTCCAAGCTCTGCTCTATGCCTCTCCCCAAAAAGTTATGTGGGTGTCAACCAAAGATAGGACTTTTTCAGTGTTGTCACCACACCTTTGGAATGCTATCCCCCTTGAGGCTCACCTGTGCTTACAACACTATCTTTTAGGCATCATGCCAACATTTTTTTTTTTTACCTGGGCTCTTAACTAAGGGCTTTATTTTTTTTAGCTGTTCTGTTGCTACAGTCTCTTTTATGGATATTTTTAAAGGATCTCAGTGTTTATTTTATGCTATTTTTATGCTCAAGGCTTGTTTTTAATGGCTTGTTTCTGTATCAATAATTTATTGTGTTATGATTTTATTGTTTTTGCTTGAAGTCAGGATTCTGGTGAGGTGGCATATAAATTCCATAGACAGACAGATGGACGGAGAAAACAGTTTAGAAAAATACAGCATTTCCTTTGAAGACTGGAAATTCTTATCATCTCAGAAGACTCTGGTTCTGCTTAGGACTGCTCAGTTGATCTTCAGGTTTTCTCCCTTTTTCACAAGGAAATGCAAGTGTCTTAAAATTACCAAAGCATATATCATTATATAATTTATGAATGGCTTCTTTGTGACACCATACCCCATTGAACTTTGCAATGACGGGATTTTATATGTGTCTAAAATTGTGAATAGAATGTGACAGACATGGTGATTTGTAGAGAGCAAAATTTACATGAAAGAAAAGAGCCCTTCATCTGGCATTTGCTAGGGCCATGTTCCCTGTAACACCAGCTAAAGGAATGAGGTTACACGTGATAATAATAACATAGGCCAAGAATGCTCGTTGTGGTCAAATGATTCACTCATCATCATTAGATTCCATATGCAGAGCTTTTGGCCATTGTGTTCCCAGCTGGCAGCGACCAGCAACATCTGGGTTATTAACATTAGAATTGGCAATCTAGAGAATTGTTGTTTCTTCCATCACTTTCAGCTAATCCTAGACTGAAATTAGAGCTCTTTGGAGTCCACCTGCAATAAACTCTAACAGCTTCGAAGATTTAAATGGTACAGGCTATGTAAGGTTGCATGAATAGATTTTTTTAAAAAGCAAAATGGCTTTGAGCATTCTGGAAGCACCCAGAGACTGGCATTCTCCCCACAGGCACCTTATGCTACATTATGACATTCAGAGGAAGTGAATGTGAAGATGGTTTTATAAAGGGACTGAGGAAAAGCAAGCACACAATAACACTATCAATCACAAATTACAAAATTGTTGCATTCGACAGACGAGGGGCTTTTCTTTGCTTAAGAATCTCTTTGGCTAGAAGTCAAACAATGGCTGATTATGCTCTAAACTGCAGAGTTTAATGTGCATTTACTTGGGATCATTACAGAGCATCCTTCTGCTGGGAACTTGGCAGGGTTAGCTCTGGCTGGATCAGACCTGAGGCTTTGGTAATATCATTTCTGTTTTACCTCAAAAGAAATACAGAGCAGCCTGCCTGACCTACAATTCTACTGGCATTTCCAGCTTTGGCTTCCCCATTTCTCCTTCCCAGCAGGTGGAGGTAGGGTGGAGTGGTGGCTGATTTTCTATGCCATGAGCGCTGTACTCATGGTTCAGTTTGTTTATTGTAATTAGCCATTGGCTGTTACAAGTCTGCAGGAATCCCAAGGAAAAGAAAAGTAAACTATAAGTTAATGAACATACAAAGTATCATGTAAAACAAAAGGGTATAACAACAAATACAATACAATAGCAATGACAATAGAGATATACACATAAATTTACAAATCATCCCTTTGGATTGCCACCTTGGCACGTATTTTCTTTGCTGCAAGGGCAAAGACTGAAACTTTCTGGGAGATGTAAGAATCAATGTCAGATAAAAGAAATACTATTTTCCCCTCATCTGAATAAGCACTTAAGCCTGACAGAATTCCATCAATGTATATATTCCACCCAGGGGCACTGGGTCCCAGCTAGGGTGCTGTCTTTGGGATTCCTTATCATCCACACTGGAAGAGCTGATTTCCCATTAACCCATTAACAATATCATTTTATGTAGGGATTTTAATGCAAAAATAGGGTTGGGGCAAATGGATGTAAAATCTGGTGTGAATGCTTAGTCTGCAGCTCATGCACAACTTCTAGATCATTCTGCAAAAGATACAATTGTAAATAAGTTTGGTTTAAAATTTTTGGAACGTATCTCATTGCTCCCCCCCGCCCCCTAGTCGGAATGAAGAGGCTGACACAGTGTGTTGGATAAAAAACCAGGCCGCTTTATTGAAACATAACTTGAACGAACTAGAATGGCAAGAGGTATAGGCCTAACAGGACAAGCCCTGGGGTCAAAACACAGGACCCCACCTTATATTGGAAGAGTGAGCCACCCTGCCCCCAGCACGAGCCCAATATCATTTGACTGGTGCTGAGCGGCCAGGCCCAAACTCCACCTCCACCTCAGCCTGCATCCATCACTCAGGAAAGATCCGCCCCGGCGAGGCTTTGTCGTGATCTGCACTCCCAACACTGAGCTGTGAAGCCCATCTACCATTCATACAGACCACCTGCACCTACTGATGCAGAGCCATAGGTGCTCCCCTGAAAAGACTGTAGCCAATACCTCATCCTGCCATCGCCAATGCCAAGCCTCTGCTTAGGCATTAGCGCCCACTGGACGACCCAGAGCCGACCACAACCCCTGCCTTAGCTCGTTCAGATAAATTAACTTCATCTGACCTATACAGGTCAGCATTCTAGACCCGTATGGCCGGATGGGGAAGAAATATGCCCAAACCCCCTTCCATGGCTTTTCGCAAGGCCCAGTTGGCCTTACGTCTGGCACGTTCAATCCCCCCGGGATACAGGGCAGACCACCAGACTCTACGTGGCAAAATTGCCAATCACACCAAGATAACTCCTGGCCATCTCCACTTAATGGCCTGCAGATCCTCCTGCGCCTGCAAAGAAAGGGCCTTCCCCTTCATAAAACCCAGGTCATTACCCCCCAGATGGATGACCAGGATGTGCGGAGGAGGCACACTCCTCCGACAGAACAAAAGTGGCATGATCCCCGGCCAACGCAGGCCACAGTGACCCAGCCACTCAACCGTCGCCCACTTGCTGAGACCCAGCTGGGTGCCAACTGGCGATCTCCTGGCCTGGTGGGCTGCCCAAAACACCATGCTGTGCCCACAGATGAGAATTCGCCGCCTCTCCCTACGAGCCCCAGCACCTGAAAAACAGAAAACAATGAAAACCAGAAAATACATGCCCATGGGCCAACCACTGTTCACATGCCCCCCCACACACGCACTGAAAGACCAATGGGTGAACATATGACCTATTGGCTGCTGACCACCACCGGCCCATTCGCTGTATGGCAGAGGATGTGTAACCCATTGCCACCGCCGTAGATGTGGCTCCAATTTGAAACAAATGTGTTCCAAATTTTACACCCCCTAATCCCAACTCGGCCACTGCCTTACCCGACACCACCCAAAATTGATATTTTGTAAGGAGGGGGCCCTCACTTTGACGAAACAAGGGGCCATCACCTTCACCCCTGAGCAGTATATGCTGCTCCAAGGCCTTGACTGGGCACAGCTTCACCACTGCACATTGCCCAATCGTAATGGCGGAGCCCCTCTGCTGCTGGTCCGTTTTTGACCTCCGTACTGTCAGCCTAACCTGTCCCCCCACAAATTTAACGTCACTGGCATGCAATGCCCGGTCAGAATTGTCCGTTTTCAACTGCAGGACCAACTCACTGATCCGAAGTGCACCAAAAAAGGCAACCAAAGAGGCCACATGAAAAAGAGCGGCCTCAAAGGAAGATGAGCATACCCCAGGCCAGACCCTGTGAAGACCCTTTAGCACTGAGGGGGATATGGGCTGAGGGGCATCCACCCTCGGCCCCCGTTCGCTTGCCCAGCTCTCCAGCATCTTCCTAACTCTAAAATCGCCGGTGCCCTTCGAAAGCCCCTGCGCTTTACTAATAAAGGCCAGTGCAGCCAATTGACCTTTAATTGACTTAATACCTAACCTTCTGTCCTTCTGATGGATGCAAAATTGTATAATGTGTATCACTGGGACTTGCCAGCTGTCCGGGAGCCCAGCAGCACTCCTAAAAATCCAGAACTGCAACTCCGCCCTTTCATAGGCTAGTTGGATTGCCCTACCGGCTTCCGCCTCCCAAGCTGCCAAATTTCCGGTGGCATTCACGCTGGCCATGGGTCCACTTCTGGAGCAAGCTGGCGAAAACGCTCGATTTGTTGATGAGATAGAACGTCCGCCACCCCATTGCACATCCCCGGACCATGCCTTGCCAGAAATAGAATGTTCAACTGGAGGCATCGCAATGTAAATGACTGCACCAAGTTCATCACCACCGGTGATTTAGATGACAAGGAGTTGATAACATGTACCACAGACATGTTATCACACCAGAAATGGACTGTATGGTTGGCCAGCTGCTCACCCCAAAGCCAAATGGCTACAACAATGGGAAAAAAACCTCCAAAAAGGTAAGATCACGGCACAACCCACTGACCAACCACACTGTGGGCCATTGCTCCATGCACCAATGTCCCCTAAAATATACTCCAAATCTGGTGGCACCCGCCGCATCTGAAGATATCTGGAACTCTGCTTCCACCTTCAAGTCATCTCTCCAAAAGGAAATTCCATTGAAGGATTCCAAAAATTCCTCACATACTTCTAGATTCATCCACATGCCTGTGGTCATTCGTACTCAATGGTGGGGGAACCACAGGTGCCCCATGGCGTCACATAGGCGTCACAAGAAGGCCCTCCCAGGGACCTCAACTCAACTTTGCACGCAAAGTTGAGGTGCCCTACCAACTGCTGGAGCTCCAACAGTGACACCTTACACTGCTTTTTAAGAGAAGCTAAACGAACCCTGAGGCCTTTCACCTTATCCACAGGCAGCCGTGAAGCTTGCTGCGTGGTATCCAGCTCGATGTTTATAAAAGTAAGCACCGAGCTGTGGCCCTCTGTCTTTTTGTGGGCCAACAGAACCCCAAGCTCCTGCGCCAGGTCCTTGAATGACTGCAATAACTTGGCAGATTGCCTGGATCCAGCAGGGCCTACGAAAAGATAGTCATCCAGGTAGTGAACAGTATCACTCAACCCAGACATGCTCCAAAGCACCCATTTCATAAAGGAACTAAACCACTCAAAAGCAGTACAGGACACTGAACATCCCATGGGTAGGGCCCTGTCCATATAATACTTTCCTTCAAAGGCAAAACCCAGAAGATCGAAATCTTCTGGGTGCACGGGCAAAAGGCAAAACGCTGACTTAATGTCGCATTTTACATTTCAGCCCCCACACCACAATCCCGAACCAACAACAACAACAAAATTTTATTTGTATCCCGCCCTCCCCGCCGGAGCAGGCTCAGGGCGGCTAACAGCATCATTCAGGTTTCAGTTATACAAAGGTGAATAAAATTACATTTAAACATTATAAACATTTCAGTTAAAATTCTGGTTAAGTTTAAAAATTAAGTTAAAATTAAATTGATAAAGTGCTAATGCTATGTTGGTTTTATGTTTTTTATGATGGCGGTTTTCATTAGCAGTTTCCTTTTTCATCAGCGAAAGCCAGTCGGAAGAGGAAGGTCTTGCAGGTCCTGCGGAATTGTTCTAGATCCCGCAGCGCTCGCATTTCCTCTGGAAGTTGGTTCCATAGGCTCGGGGCTATAGAGGAGAAGTCCCGGTTACGGGTGCTTTGCAGCTTCACCTCTCTCGGTCCAGGGGTAGTCAACAAGTTTTTTCCGGCTGACCTCAGTGCTCTCTGGGGCTCATATGGGGAGAGACGGTCCCTAAGGTAGACAGGTCCTCGACCATATAGGGCTTTAAAGGTAATGACCAGCACTTTGTAATGGACCCGGTATATAACTGGCAGCCAGTGCAGTTCGCGCAGTCCAGGCTGTATGTGCTCCCATTTAGGAAGCCCCAACAACAGTCTAGCCGCTGCATTCTGCACCAGCTGCAGCTTCCGGGTTCGGTACAGAGGCAGCCCCATGTAGAGGGCATTACAGTAATCCAGTCTCGAGGTGACCGTTGCGTGAAGCACCATTGCCAGATCTTGGCGCTCTAGGAAGGGAGAGGTATTTCCCCTTCCCGAGCGCCCCGACCTAGACAAAGGACTTCTGTCTTTGCTGGATTCAATTTCAGCCCGCTCCTCCTCAACCAAGTTGCCATATCCTGCAAGGCCCGGTCTAAATTCTCTGGGACACAGTCATGCCGGCCGTCCATCAGCAGATAGAGTTGGGTGTCATCTGCGTATTGATGGCACCCAAGTCCATGTCTCCTGGCAATCTGGGCAAGGGGGCGCATATAGATATTGAATAGCATTGGTGAGAGAACTGCCCCCTGAGACACTCCACAATCCAGTGTGCACCTCTGGGACTGCTTGCCCCCAATTGCCACCCTTTGTCCCCGATCTTCGAGGAAGGAGGAGAGCCATTGTAGGGCAGACCCCCTCACCCCTACATCGGGGTCAACCACTTTGACCACTTTGTCAAATGAGGTATACCTGACCAAACAGAGAACTTCCGGAATGGAATCATTCACTGATCCGCCCCTGGGGTAAGATAAATGGTGTATCAAGTGGTATTCCTCTGGCGCTGTTTTAGGCACCACCCCCAAAGGGGATACCCATAAAGAGGGTACTGGCGGAGTCTCAAAGGGGCCCAGGATCCTGCCCTCTGCACATTCCTTGGTTACTTTTGACCTAACCACGTGCTCCATCCCTACCACCGAATGAAGGTTAGGGGCCATGCAAGGGACCCTAGGTCCCTGATACGGGATCCTAAATCCATGGGTACACCATCCAGTAAATAGGCCCTATCCGCCATCAGGGGGTAATTGCTCAACAACCGCCTAAGTACCTTCAGTCATATTGGACTGGGTCTCTTTTCCAGGCGGCTGCTGGTTACTTCCCCCCCCCCCCCGGGGCATCTTGACCCAGCCCTTGTTTTGGATTTACTGCAAGCTGAGAAGGCATGTGACTCCCCGCATAGCGGGCACTCATGTTTAAATTTTCAGGCCTTCCTGGAACACACGCCCTTAGATGTAAATTCCCAGCATAGCAGCCAGGGTTGAACTGACTGGCTCGCCGCACTGTGGGCACCTACGCTATTCTGTTGTTTGTGTACAAGGTGCCCACTGTCGGCCCTATCACCTGTATTGGGCTTTGCCAGGGACATCAACTGCAGCCAAAGCTATTGATTAATCTGGTCCCAAGGGAGCCCTGGGTTGACCACAGCCCTCATCCTAAAGGCCTCATCATATTGCAACCACGCCGCACCAACTTAATCCGTATATGCACGATGCACTATGTCGCAATATTGAAACAGAGCTGCAGCCCTTAAAGGCTGTACCCTAGCTATTACCCCAGCATAGATCAAAAAACCTGGCAGCCAGTTGGACCAGGTCCTATCCACCTTTCTCAGTTTCAGCTTCCCCTTCTCCTTATCATCAAGGTCCTCCTTGTCCTTCTTTTTCACCTCTCTAAAGAGGAGGCTGAACACATCTACATATTCACCCCTCAAAATCTTATCCTGGGTCGCCACTGCAAGGTGGTCTCCTAAGGGCAATGTTGTATCACCATATGGAAGGACTTGGAAAGGGACGGCTCCGTAAGGATTCATAGGATGATTCTACGTACCCCACTGATAACCCGGCCACGCTTTGTGCTTCAACCACTGTTGTTGCCCCCTCATGGCAGCACGATCAGCGTTGCCTGAGAAGCAGAGGCGCCTTGCGACGACAATGCAGCAACTGTCGGTGAAGGGGACTGTGTGGCAGACCCAACAAAACTCTGACCATGAGGTGATGCATAAGGCACACCCCAAGCCCATGAAGGTCCCGCCTGCCCCTGTTGCACAAAAGGCCCTGACTGCCCTGGCGGTGTCACTGCCAAGGCCACTGTACTAAGGGGGCCCATTGACTGGACATGACCCCATGGCCAGGTCTGCAACTGAGGTTGCACTGTGGACTTACCCACTACCCCAGGGGGGTTGACAGCCACTGCCACAGCTGGGGCTGGCTGCACTACTTCCCCCACTGGTCTGTGGGTCACAAGCTCCCCACTGGCCACATTTCCGGTATCAGTGTCCGCCTCCTGGTCTGATTCCTGCCACATGTCTGCGCCAATGGCTCCACTCTGAAATGCAGAAAGACAAGCCAGAACTTTTTCAAAAGTTAGCTTGGACAACTGACCTGTCACCCTGTGGCACCCCTCCCATGTGGGAGCTCCTGCTGCACCCCTCTGCTGCTCCAAAGCATCCAACTGGCCAATAATGGCCTGCCTAAACTGGGCTTCCTCACCCAATTCACCCAGGGAACTGGGTTGCTGGGCCCGCTTCTTGGCAGGCTGTTTCCCTTTGGAGGGACCCTGACCCTTCTCGGGTGCCATGACCCTACTAATGTAAGGCCCACTGTAACCTACCCCCCCCCGGGTGTAAAGCTTACACACCTGCCCCTAAACCCTCCTTTTCCGGGAAGCAGAGGGGTGGGGGAGGGGGTCCCACCTCAAGGATGAGGGCGAAGAGACACCCAGCCTCCTCAAACTACCCCTATTGCCCAACCAACAGTGGGGGGGAGGGGGGACAGGGGGCCCTCTGGCCTCACCACATGCCTTACAGCTCCCTGACTCAGGCTCCTTGCCAACCCCGCTTCCCCACTCTGTGCTGAAACCGGCTAAATGCAGTTCGCCCTGTTGCCGCTGCTCGCGATAAACATTCTGTGCTGCTCCTCGCAGCCCCAATCAGCTGCTATGCTGCTGTGGGCTCGTGGTGCGCCTGCCCGCCACCTCACGCTCCCTGAAGCCTTGGCCCACCAGACGCTTCCAAAGATACGGCTCTCCTTGCCGAGAGCCGCGAAAGAACTGCGTATCACGGGTGGGGCCAGGGCTTTATAGCCCCAACACCATGCCCATCCCCAGACTCCCAGATGGCCAGGAAGCCAAAGTCAGCCTCCTTCCGGGAGGGCAAAGAGTGGCCCCCAGCCTATAACTGGCATTGCCAGTCCAGCTGGGAAGGGGCCAACTTGTTTAATGTACACATTCTACATGGCACTTATCTGGACGCATCTAGAGGGATTTTTACCTTTTTATCTACTCACAGGGCTAGCACGATAGATAGGCTTGCCAATCCTCAGGTCCCAGTAGGGGTTCTTCTGCTTTTTCAGGCTCCTTCCCACCCCTAGTCAGCTGGCCAGCGGTGGGAAGCCCCACCCCCAGAGGACCATGTGTCTTTCCATCTCTGGAGGCTTCAGTCTCCAATTGATAGGCTTCCTCTTGGGATGGTGTGTCTGTGTTACTTTGAAGAAGTTGGCAGCAACTTGTGATAAGAGAGGCCAATCCCTCGTTTCAGAGTTGCCAGAAATGGGGAGGGAGGGAAACTGCTGAGCACTTCATTATTCCCTATGTGGAGATCGATTCTCATAGGGTATAATGGGTAATTGATCTGGAGGTTTCGGGGGCTCTGAGGGAACTGTTTTTTGAGGTAGAAGCACCAAATTTTCAGTATAGTATCTAGTGCCTCTCCCCAAAGTACCCCCCAAGTTTCAAAACGATTGGAGCAGGGGGTCCAATTCTATGAGCCCCAAAAGAAGGTGCCCCTATCCTTCATTATTTCCTATGAAAGAAAGACATTTAAAAAGGTGTGCTGTCCCTTTAAATGTGATGGCCAGAACTCCCTTGGAGTTCAATTATGCTTGTCACACCCTTGTTTCTGGCTCCATTCCCAAAGTCTCCTGACTCCACCCCCAAATTCCCCAGATATTTTTTGAATTGGACTTGGCAACCCTAACATTAGAGTATATAGCTATCTCTCCCTCCTTAATGAATCCTGTGGCCAGGTTTGAGGTTGTTGATTTTCCTGTAAGTGACTATTGGCCACAGCGACCCATACCTTACACTGACCCTAAGGCTTTATTAACTCCAGTTCAGGGATCCATAGAAGGCAATGGAGACTTGGGAGGCTTAGATGGTCTGAAAATGTACACAGAGTATTATCTCAAACCCTTACAAGCCCAGCTATGGTTTCTCTGAGATCTACTTTTACAACAAAAGTTCTGACACTATTAATGTTTTTGTTGAAATCATTATGCAGACCATATTTTATAGATATTAGCCCTAAGGAAACATTTTCTACAACAAAAAATGGCTGGTATGACCATAAATGTAGAGAGTTCAAAAGGGAGCACATACAGACTATGAGACATGCTGGACATAGTACAGACTAAGGCGCTTCTGCTTCACCTTTTGCAATTGAGAACTCTGCTCATGGTGTACATGGATTCTCCCCCCATAGGATAAAGAGTGGTTCTCCTGGGCTGTTTCAAGTTGGTAAAATCACACAGAAGGGAGTGAAAACATCGACTGGGTGCCTTGATCCCTGTGCGAATGGTCTTTATTCAAACCAGGCCCCTGAGTATCTGAGAATTACCCTAAGTTCCTAGCATGGACATCCCAACACAGACCTGGAGGAGGACACACAAGTATAACGTATCATATAGATATGCCCTAAATCATGGACAATACTAGAGGTTAGCTGTCTTTGTTGTCATTTTCCCCATGATCTTCAGGAAGAGGAGACTATAGGGTTAAGTCCCCTATAGAAGAGGTCACATATTTTGTTGAAGCGATAGGTACTGCTAGAATTTTGGAAACAGACTGTGGCTGCCACCACAACATGGCTAACAGGGGTTCTGTCAACTACAAAGCGACTGTTATTGGAGGCAGGGGGCAATAACAATGTTGGAAGGCTGCTTTCCAAGCTCTGCACTATGATTGAGGTAGCTCTTTCTGAATGGGTGTTCCTTGTATACACAAAGAAATGCCTCCTGGGCTCTTGATCCATTAAGGCAGAGGCAGCTAGGATTAGCTCTGCTTTGAGAAAGAAGGGCATGGCCACCAAGAAACATATCAGTGGCTGCCATGGCACCCATGCCCATGATACCACATGGAAATTGATTTTTACAACAGGAAAGAGGGTTTTTTAAGGCAACAAAAGCTCTATAGGATTGGGTGCATTTCCATTTTCTCCCATTCTGTTTCCCTTCTTTTGAAGTGAACAGTTTTTGCATACCTTTCTCAATGTATATGTTTATACGTTTTTAAATTCCTGTACTATGATACATATCTAGTTACAGTTGTGACAGCCTGATGCTAAACAATTTGAATTTAGATCATTAGATTTTCTAACAGGAAAAGGTTTTGTTTTTTTTTGTAAGGCAAACAACGCTGCAATCAATGGTCATTAAATTCATGTGGATTTGTTTTGATTGCTGTGGTAACATTGTTATGATTGTATGATTCCAACGCATAGGGGAGACATTGTTAGCTGAAAACAATACAGATTTCAATGACTCTGTGTTCAGCTATGAAACTGTCCTTTGTAATTAAAGTTACTTAGGTTCTCTGGCACCTGCCAAACAATTAAATAAGCAAAGTCTGTTCATAGGGGTAGAAAAGCAGGAAGTCTGTTGACATAAATGAACTCAATACCAACCATCAGCCTATGGTAAGAACAGAATTCACCAGCAATTTATCAAACAGTTAATACTAAAACCTATTAATCAGGCAAAGCTTTCATCTGGATTATTTATTATATGTACCGGTATATCCTCCCTGACTGAAATAAGATGCCTAGGATGTCTCCTATGTAGACACTGGTCTGAATCACAGCGTCTTAACTTTACCTAGATTGGTACACCATACATCTTCAGACAATGTACTTGGACCTAGGGATTGGATCAGGGGCCTAATTAAGCCAATTTACTATTAGATATGAGTGTTTTAGGCAGCTTCACCCACATGTGTGTGCATATGTTTGGTGTAGTGGTTAAGTGCACGGACTTTTATCTGGGAGAACCAGTTTTGATTCCCCACTCTTCCACTTGCAGCTGCTGGATGGCCTTGGATCAGTCATAGCTTTTGCAGGAATTGTCCTTGAAAGGGCAGCTGCTGTAAGATCTCTTTCAGTCCCATCTACCTCACAGGGCGTCTGTTGCGTGGGAGGAAGGTAAAGGAGATTGTGACCACTCTGAGACTCTGTGGCTGTGATCACACACAGTAAATAATGCACTTTCAATCCACTTTCAATGCACTTTCCAACTGGATTTTGCCAGTTCACACCGTTGGAAAATGCACTGATAGTGGATTGAAAGTGCATTATTTAGTGTGTGTGAACACAGCCTGAGATTCAGAGTATAGGGCAGGATATAAATCCAATATCATCATCATAATAGTCATTTGGGTCTGCAGTAGAACAGTTAGAAGGAGCCCTGTGGTGCAGAGTGGTAAGCTGCAGAACTGCAGTCCAAGCTCTGCTCACGACTTGAGTTCAATCCCAGTGGAAGCTGGGTTCAGGTAGTCAACTCAAGGTTGACACAGCCTTCCATCCTTCTAAGGTTGGTAAAATAAGTACCCAGCTTCCCCAGATGACTGGGGCAGGCAATGGTATACCACTCCATAAAAAGTCTGCTATGAAAAAGCCATGATGCGACATCACCCCAGAGTTGGAAACGACTGGTGCTTGCACACCTTTACCTTTAGAACAGATAGGCTGAGGTCAGACAAACACTATGATCCAATGTTGTTCTAGATTTAAAGTGCATGATTAGACAGCAACATCTGCCCCCTGTTCCCCGGTTGCTGACACCTCGTTCTGACCGACCTTTGAATCAGAGTTATTAGCTGCCCTGTAGGCAGGATTTTTTTGTTCTTTTGCAGGGGGGATTCAGAAATATTCAGAGGCAGTCACTAATTAAATTAATGATAATGTGATTACCTTAATTTAATTAGCATTCTGTTACTCTTTGGAGAAAAATATAAAAATGTTATAGATACATATCGTTGGAACTTCCTTTCTCTCTAGAGGCATGTATCCAAAGGGAAATACTACTTTTTTTAGTAGCCTGCTTCACATATAGTTCCAGATAACAGCATCAGAGATTCTTCCTTTTCTTCTGTCTGCTCCTGATAACTGCTAGTTTGGTGGTCTAAGCCAATAAGATGCTGCCAAAAATGGAATATTTGAAAGTCCAATATAGTTAGGAAAACTTACACCATGTCATGGCTTTATCTTCCATTGAATTTCCAGGCTTTGACCAGCAGCAACCATTGATGTGAAGCAATGAGGAGATAATACTTATCCACAAATACTGTATACAAGATCAGGCTCGATGGTTGTACACTGTGTGCATCTGAAGAACTGAGCAGTGACCCATAAAAGCTTATGTTGAAATAAGTTTTTTTAGTCTTTAAAGTGCTACTTGACTCCTGTGTAAATTTGTAATCTGAAGGCATACGTATCACAGAGTAAGGGATTCAGCACACTGCAGAGGAAACGGAAAGGATTCACCAGAAGGCTGACATTTTTGATAGCACTTCTATGGTCTTCTATGATCTGTATGATACACTTGGGTCTTAGAGCAAGCATACAATGGCAGGCTGTTCAGTTTTGACATGACAGGAAAAAAGGAAAGGAAAGGTCCCCTGTGCAAGCACCAGTCGTTTCCGACTCTGGGGCAATGTTGCTTTCACAACGTTTTCACGGCAGACTTTTACGGGGTGGTTTGTCATTGCCTTCCCCAGTCATCTACACTTCTCCCCCCCCCCCCCACCCTACCCAGCAAGCTGGGTACTCATGTTACTGACCTCAGAAGGATGGAAGGCTGAGTCAACCTCAAGCCGGCTAACTGAAAATCCAGCTTCCACTGGGGATCGAACTCATGAGCAGAGCTTAGGACTGCAGTTCTGCAGCTTTAACACACTGCGCTATGGGAAGCATGACAACACATGCTCAAATCTCTTCTTAATCGTAAAGCTTCTTCCACTACAAGTGCCATTCTTTTAAAATGAAACATACAAAGTGGTTTCAAGTGCACAATGAGGGGATTCAATCAGGAATGTAAATTGCCTAAATCCACATGCATGCCAAGAATTTGTTCAGGAAAGCAAATAGATCTCTTTTGCCAAAGTTTTGAGATAATTACTGTATGCAACAACTCCACCTATGTCATCTGTTCCTTGACCTCCGTCACCCCCCCCAGACTAGAATTACAATGGGTTACAGTGGGTACTGGGAGGTTGCTTTGTCTACTGGTACTAATTGGTACTACTGGTACCCTGTATTATTAATCCCAGTCTATAAATCATAGAGGCTATTTATTGTACTTTAAACATAAAAGAAGCATATGCTTTAACCCTGTGGAATTGCATCAACTGTTTCTATAGAGATTAGCATGAGCACTGAATCTATCTTGTGATGCTTGGGTTCTACCAGGAAGCACTGCATCCTTTGGAAGAATCAACAAAATTCTGCTAGCAAGTTTATTAACAAAAAAATTGGGACTAAGCCTTCACTTATGAGACAGAATGATTTACTTCCACAAGTCACCAATACTAAAGCTAATTTTGCTTTATGATGCCTGGATTTTAGCCAAGGCATATAGGATTATTGTACTTCACATAGAATGCAAGTTTATAGGTTAAAAAAAATGTGAGGGAAATGCTAGCATTTTGTTATGGCTCAAGTAACTCTGTATCTGATTCAGGCCAAAGCTGGCATTCAAAAGCTAATGTCCTCTGCTGGGAACACTTCACATACATTTCATTTTTTCCCTTTGTAAATACGTACCATGAATAGTCTTTTTTTTGTAATAGAACTCTTTGTACTAGGAAACCAGTCAGACAAGAACATTCATTTTGTCAAAATAGAAGAGAAGTAGCATATTGGGTATGAGGCACAGATTGTTCTTGATGTTTAGAAAAATAATGGTTATCTCTGTCTCCATAACTGCCTCATCTTCTCCTCCTCCATCGTATGCACACACAGCACATTTTAGAATATTAACAAAAAGAGATTTTTGTGATGGTACTTCAGGGACTAGTTGACCATAATGGGAGGAGTCCTCCTTATTACATCGATTTACAAGGACTAATATAACTATCATTAATTTTTAGAGGCAAAGTACAAAATGTCCCCACAGAGAGTTATACAAATGACAAATTATTGATTTGCATTTGCATTATATTTCTAAGAAATTACCTCCCTATCCTTCTGTTAATATCGTATAGATACTTAAGCATATGATTTGCACAAGATCTTATTCACATGTCACTTTGCACTTAACAGTGATAGGGGTTTTAATGATAGACTTTACTGACCCAGTTGTTACAAAAATTATGTGTGACCAGAAATTGTGGAGTATACAAAGAAAGTAATTTTGGCTTGATTTCAGTTTTACCCCTTATTTATGTAAATTGCCATAAGTGCGATAGCACTAGAAAAGGAACAAGGCATGGGAATTCTCTGTTCCATGCTTCAGAGTGATGGAATTTCACAGAAGGTTTAATTCAGAAGTTCAGAGACAGAACATTAATTTGCTCAGCTCATAATGTTCAACATCAAGGTTCATTTCCCCAAAAAAATTGTCCTGGACCAAAAAGTTTATTTATACTATCTTTGGTGGTGGACAGTGCTATCAAGTCACAGCTGACTTATGGCAACCTCATAGGGTTTTCAAAGCAAGAAACATTCAGCTGGCTAGTATTTGGATGGGAGACCACCAAGGAATACCCGGATTGTGATGCAGAGGCAGGCAATGGCAAACCACCTCAGAATGCCTCTTGCTTTGAAACCCTATAGCTTCTGTGATCTGATGAGATTGCCCAGGCCATCCAGGTCAGGGCAGTTTCTATTTAATACCATCTGAAGAAACCATACATAAACCCCCAATGAATAGACTTGAGTAGGTTCTAAGTAGAACAATTGATTGCACTGACAGTCCATTAACCGTGCCCTAGGAGGAAAGGCAGCCAATCAGCACTTGTCTTCCTAAAACTATTGTTAACCATTTCCAACTTATTATAAGACTGATTCCTCCTACCCCATGTCTCCCCTTCTTGGTTTAAAGCCCATTTTTATTTTAGCCTTGTGGAGAAAAAAGGAATATAGGAAACATTTCCACACGCTGCTTCTTCATTCCATCACTACTCCCAATGAGAATATAATTTCACCTTTATCACTTGAAGTGCATGAATCATTTTTCTCCTCTGAAGCAAAGAAGAAAGAATTAGAAAACACTAATTAACAGAAACTTGCCTTTGTTGCTGTATTTTCTGACAAATGAACAGATGATTCTTGTCACTTCAGAATATCAATTAGATTATTCAACTGAAAAAGACCCATGGCAAAAAAAAAAGATGTAATGTTTTTCTCCCAGGGCACATGTACCACATATGAAATAAAAACACAGCATTGTGGGATATTAGCAGAGTAACTGCTAATTGTTTAGTGTTCTTGAGAAAAACTAAATAGGAAGTGTCAAGAATTTTTTGCACATTATTTTTTTTTAACTTTTAAACAGGGATGGCATTTGTGGGAAAGGTAGATAAGACAACATTTATGTAAGGAGAATGCTGATATCACTGGTTACAAGCTTTTCTTAAAAGCCAGACCATACAATCATTGGTCACCACTACTTTCATAAACACTTTTATAATTCTTGCATCTGTTCATCAATCCACAGCATCCATATTTATCTATCATCTTCTAATATAAGGGAAGTCAAACTCAAACAGATAAAGGGTCTGAATGCATCTCAAGCAGGAATGGCAACTGGAAACAGATCACTTTGGGTGTTTAGGATGCAGTCATAAACAGTTTAATTTGACTAATCTGTTTTTTATTGATTGGGAGTCCTAACTGTGATTTTAATTTGTGGTCCTTTATGTATTTTTTTTATAATTGTTGTTTCATTTACATTGCAAACTGGCTTTCACTTCTGCAAGGTAGAAAGGCAGCTAATAAATGCTATAAATAAACAAATAAAATGGATACTTTTAAAACAATCACCAAATATTATCAAAAGAGGGCACTTTTTAATTTTGTCAGAAGTATCCTTGTGGCCCAGCTTTAAATTAAGATTTTACAGTATTTGTAGAAGAGGGTAACGTAAACTTTGAAGATGGGATATAGATATAAAATAATGTACCCTAATGTTGCTCTGTAAAAGTATATTCTGGCTTTAGAAGCTGCGGCTGTGCGGAGGAAGAGCATTGGGCCGAGCAGTGAAGGGCAGCTTGTGCCTTTGGCGGGCTCCAGCGGCATCCTCGGCCTGTTGCGGGCTGTTTATCGGCCGCAGCCGTTCGTCACCCCCCCCACCCTCCCCTTTTCGAGCCGCTTTTCAGCTGGACCCTGTCTTGGGCGTGAGTGGCGGCTGGTGTCCCAGTGTGGGCCTGGGAGCGGCTGTTGGGTTCCCTCACCCCCTCTTTTTCATCATCTTGTGGCTGGGTGGCTGGGGGCCCGTTGGGGGAGGCTGCGTGAGTGGCTCCTGGTTCTCACGGGGGTCGGGTGGATGGCGGCTGTTGTTACCTCCCCCCCTTTTTCTCCTTTAATTTTTAGGGAGTCATCATTGGTTTTGAGGTGGGGGGATTGGAATAGACTGCCTGGGGATTCGAGGCACAGCAGGCTAATTTTCATTAGTAGGCCCGTTGGTGGGGGCGGTAGTTTTGGTAGGCCAGCTTCACTGCTTGGGCAGCTTTGGAGGGATAGGGGTGCAGTGGTAGAGCACCTGCTGGTCATACTGGGCCCCAGGTTATTATTGGCATCTCCACCAAAGGGGGCCAAGCAAATAGGCAATTGGAGTGTGGTGTCCTGCAACTGCTATGGGGCCCAAGAAGGGGCAAGGCCCTTCAAAGGGTAAACAGCCCACCAAGAAGCCAGTTAAGAGGCCCATTCCTGTGGAGCTGCCGGCAGACATGGGGGAGGATGTTGGCACATGGCAAGCTATTCTTGACCACCTGGCTGCTTTGGAGGGTGAAAGAAGGTTGGCGGGCCCTTCACGGAGAGTCACGGGACTCATGGGTACTGGCAGGGCCACCACGATTGCATTTCAGAAAGAGGTTCTCGCACGTCTCTCTGCTTTACAGGGCGGGGAAGAAGGCGGTGAGCCAGACTTGGGGACATCGGAGGAAGAACATGGGCAGGAGCCTGTGGAGGTGCCAGTGGTTCCACTGGACCAGGAAGGTAGGTCACCGGTGCTACCTCAGGGGATGGCATGGCTGTGGGGCCCTTGGGGGCCGATCACCTTACAGCAGCAACTAGGAAGAAGATATTGAAAGGTGAATACGTTGATGTATTCAGTTTGTTATGTAGGGAGTTAGAGAAGAAGCCCAAAGAGGAGATGGATGAGAAAGATAAAGAAAAGCTGAAGAAGAGAAAGGTAGACAGGTCGTGGTCCAACTGGTTGCCTGGGTTCCTAATATATGCGGGCGTAATTGCTAGGGCACAGCCTTGGAGGGCGGCCCCTCTTTTCCAATATTGCGATATTATTTATAGTGCTTATAATGACTTTGTTGGCGGTGCGTGGCTTCAGTACGATGAAGCGTTCCGAATGCGGGCAGCGGTTAACCCAGGGTTACCGTGGGACCAGATCAACCAGCAGCTTTGGCTGCAACTTATGGCGCCCGCAAAACCTAATCTGGGCGATAGATCGGACAGCGGTCATCTGGTTCAGAAAACTGCTCATCCTGCTGGCGCCCGCGTTCCTGCGGGGCAGCAGGCTCAACCCCAGCTGCTTTGCTGGGATTTTACCTCCCAAGGGGCATGCGCCAGAAAAGCTTGTAGATACAAGCATGAATGGCCGCTGTGTGGGGCCCCCATGCCTTTACGGCTTGCAACAGGTCCAAGCAAAAAGGGGGCTTTAAGTGGCCGGGGGGGCCCAACCAGCAACCTGGAAAAGGGTCCCAGCCCCATCAGAATGACAGTTCTTAGTGAGTTATTACAAGACTATCTGCGTTTGGAGGATAGGCGTTTTTTGTTAACAGGGTTTCAGCTGGGGTTTAGGATCCCTTACCAGGGTCCGAGGACCCCATTTTCGTGTTCCAATTTGAAGTCTGTAAAGGGGTTGGAGCATGTAGTGAGGAATAAGATAAGAAAGGAATGTGCAGAAGGATGAGTTTTAGGTCCCTTCCCGGAGCCCCCGCTGCCTAATTTGCGGGTCTCCCCTTTAGGGGTGGTGCCTAAAAAAGCATCGGGAAAGTACCGGTTGATTCACCACTTATCATACCCGCGGGGCCAGTCTGTCAATGATGCCATTCCGGTTGAATTTTGTTTTGCTAAGTACACGTCGTTTGATCGGGCAGTGCAAATCGTGCATCACTGCGGGGTAGGCGTGGAGCTTGCGAAATGCGACATTAAGTCGGCCTTTCGATTGCTGCCCGTGCACCCGGACGATTTCGAGTTGCTGGGTTTTTGTTTCGAAGGGGGGTGGTTTATATGGACCGGGCACTCGCCATGGGGTGTTTCGTGTCTTGCGCCGCTTTTGAGTGGTTTAGTACGTTTTTAGAGTGGGCGTTACAGTTTAGGACGGGAGTGCGCAACACGGCGCATTACCTAGATGATTTTCTTTTTGTTGGCCCAGCGGGCTCCGGGCAATGCGCATATTTGCTCAGGTCCTTTGAGCGGTTGGCAGCTGAGCTGAGTGTCCCGTTGGCAGTCGAAAAGACAGAAGGCCCCTCGACTGTTTTGATGTTTTTAGGGATAGAGCTCGATACTGTGCAGCACTTTTCCTGGTTACCGTTGGATGAGTTACAGAGCTTGCGGGAAAAAGTGGCCGAGGTGAAAGGGAAGCGGAAAGTTACGCTGCTTGAGCTTCAGCAACTAGTTGGCCACCTGAATTTTGCATGTAAGGTGGTGGCGCCCGGTAGGGCATTTTTGCGGCAGTTCTGTGAGGGCATGACAGCCTTGCACTCACCCCATCACTTTACTAGGGTTACCAGGGGTATGCGCAGTGATCTGGAGGTTTGGGAGACCTTTTTGAAGGACTTCAATGGCACGTATTTTTGGCGAGAGGCAATGCTGTTGGAGGCTGAGCTGCAGATCGTTTTGGATGCTTCTGGGACCACCGGTTTTGGTGTGTATTTTCGGGGACACTGGTGCGCTGAATCTTGGCCGGTGGAGTGGACCAACTCCGATCTAATCCGAAATTTGGCATTTTTGGAGTTCTTTCCTATTGTAGTTACTGTTTTTATCTGGGGGCATTCCCTTGCCAACCATACAGTGCACTTCTGGTGTGACAACATGGCGGTTGTTCATGTTGTCAACAATCTTACATCCAGGTCCCTGCCCCCCCCCCCCCCGTTATGAGGTTGGTTTGGGTTTTTATGTTACGTTGCCTTGAGTTGAATGTCTTGTTTTCAGCCCAGCACGTACCAGGCTCCAGTAATGGTGTGGCAGACGCCCTGTCTCGCCAACAGATGGTGCGTTTCCGGCAGCTTGCCCCCGAAGCCAACCCTTGTCCAGTGCGCATGCCGGCAGAGCTGTGGCAAATTGGAGAGATGAAGTGAGCCGGGCCATTCAACTGGCAATTGCTCCTAGCACAAGGAGGTCGTATGACCGGGCGGCGAGACAGTTTTCCCTTTTCCAGGTGGGCGTTGGCCTCGAGGAGACTTGGCCTTTACCGGTTGACCATCTGCTGCAGTTTTGTGTATGACAGAGGGAGCGTGGCCTATCCGTAAAATCTATTAAGGGACAGCTCGCGGGGGCATTCGGAGGTGACTAAGGATTTCTGGATTTTGAAGATGTTGGAAGGGTGGTCACGGGAGGTGGGGCGCCAGGTAGATAGTAGGCACCCTATTTCGCCCACTATTCTTCGTGGGCTTTACGCCACTTGGGCCTTAGTTTGTGCCTTAAGTTATGAGCAGGTGTTATTTCATGCTGCCACGTTAATGACATTTTTGGGGGCATTACGGGTATCCAAGTTGGTGGCAATTTCCCATAGCGATGTTTTGGACAGGGCCTTTCAGGTTGGGGATGTTAAGTTGGTAAAGGGACAGGTGGTCATTTGTGTCCACCGGTCCAAAACTGACCGAGGACAGAGAGGTTGCACGATCACTTTGGGCCCCTGTTTGGATAAGGAGCTATGTCCGGTGCATGCTCTTGCGCAATATTTAGATTTGCGCGGACTGACGCAGGGTCTGTTATTTTGCCATAAAGACTTGTCCCCTCTTTCTAAGTTTCAATTTTGGGCAGTCACCAGTTGGGCCTTGGAAAAATTGGGACTTGGGGGTGCAAAGTTTGGCATTCATTCGTTTCGTATAGGTGCTGCATCCACAGCAGCAGCTATGGGCTACGAGGGCGATGTTATTCGCCGGGTGGGGCGTTGGAAGTCCGGGGCCTTTCGGACTTATATACGGCCTCTGCCGATGTAAGGGGGTAACGGTTTAGGCTTCCCTTCAGAAAGTTATCGTTATTTATGCAGTTCTAAGTTCTAATGTTTCTCTTTTGTAGGTGCTGTGGCTGGCCCAAAAAGGAGGAGGATCCTCATTTGCGGCCACAGTATTGTGTTCTGGGCAGCACATCAGGCCCATTGGATGCCGATGGGATCTCAGTTGGGCCTGAGTGAGCGGGCCGTTATTGAATGGCAGGGCCGACGTGGCATGAAGTGGGTGGGACTCCTTTCACTTTTGTTCAAGGAAAGGAGGGGCCCGCCGCCGCATATCTTGGTGATTCACCTGGGGGAGAATGATTTGGGCTTAATGAAGGATAAGGCCCTATCACTTCAGGCCTGGGATGATATCACCCTGATCAAGAGGAGATGGCCGGGAGTCCTCGTTCTGTGGTCAACCATGTTGCTGCACCGCGTGTGGCGGGTGGCCTGGGAGCCAGCAGGCTTGGATCAGGCCAGGAAGAAGGCTAATAGGGCCTTATGTATTGCCATGGAGGCGGGATTGGGGGTTTATGTGCCCCACCCGGCTATCAGGGCCAGTTGTGCGGACCTGTATAGGCCTGATGGGGTGCATCTTTTGATAAAGGGCAACGAGGCCTTTTTGGCAGAGTTATGGCAGGGGCTGGAACATGTTCTCGTTTAGGTGGGGGACAGTGGCCTAAGCTGAGGCTTGGCTCTGTCTCTGGCGGTTTTAATGTTGGGAACATGTTCTTTTGGGGTATTGGTGAGCTCCCATGGCAACGCACCTTTGGGGTGTACGGCGTCCCTGGGGTGACCTAAGCTGCACGGCTCAAGGTTGGCTCCAGGGAGCCTCGTGATCCCATCACTAGAGAGTGGTCCACATCCCAGGCTGCACGACTCGGGTGAGGGTGGAGCTCAGTGAACGGGATCTTGTGCCTGGCCGGCCGAGGTTTGAGCCGTTGTGTCAGCTCGCACCCAAGGCCTGGGACTCGCCCAGTTTTCAGGTTGAGGAGGTGGTCGGTGTTATGACCCCTGGCTTAACCTGGCCCCATTTTCCCATTGCCGTTAAGTTTAAATAAAGTGGCCCTTTATCCCACATTGTTGTCTGTCTCGTTATTCTGAATGGGGGGGCAATAGCCCCTTTCCTCCACTGTAAGATGCTTTCTCAACTCAAGAGGCTTTTCCACCAGAAGAGACTCTTGCATTGGGGAAAGGCATTTTGAGACTGAGGGAGGAGCTACTTTTAGTGGAACAAATCTATAGGAACCAACCTGGTGAGAGGAAAAGTGAGATTTTTGAAATTATTTTTAAAGCAAAAAGACTGATTTCAAGAGTGTGCTGTAGATAGTCTCTAAGGCTGTATACATTACTATTCATGTGTTTCATGAAAATGTACAATATAGGCAAGGTTACAACAATTTACAATAATTCAGACATTCATAAGTTTGATAGTCATGAAGTAAAGTTTGGCAATATTTGAGGGGGGGAATCTCTTCATTTTCTGGTCTAAGTATAAAGTTCTTGGGAGAAAAACACCTAAGTTTAGTCATGTTTAAAACCTGACTTTTGGGAAATGAGATAGCAAAAAAAAAAAAAAATCTGCATCCTTGAAACTGAAATTTAGCATGGACATGGTTTTTAAAGTGTGGTCTATGATTTGCTAAGTTTTGTGAAATTTCAGTGTGAAATTATCAAGTTGCGTCACTCCAGAAAATCAACTTAGAATGGAAAAAACTTGTATGCTGTGAAGATCCCCCTGGCAAAACTCTCATGCAAGCAAAGACAGCTAAAGTTTCCTATAAGTTTAAATACCACTTCCTTCACAGACTTTCCTCATCATAGCTACTCCTAGTCATTATTCAGTCATAAAAGTCTTTTTCTTTTAAAAAGGAGCCTATGGAGATCAACTTGTGAAACTATATTGTTGGCTGTTCATGTCAATTGATTGCATACAGGTATGAATCATGTTTTTGAAACTGAAGTTTATGATCAGCAGAATCACATGGCACCAGTTGCCAGTTTGTTAGGTGAGCGCTGTAGGGAATGCAAACTGTATCCCTCTCTTGTACAAAAATTCCCTTTACATACAAACTTAGCATGTCAGAAGGAGGCTTAACCGTAATTCTTCTCCCTAACATACTAGCTTTGTATATACAGGGAGTTTATTTAATAGGGGCAGCATTCAAACATGTTATCCCCCTGGAAATGAAACAGTACAGCCACCAGAAGTTGTGCATGAGCATTCTGGTTATGCCTTTAGGTTCTCAGACATCTGAATAGAGACATATCACTACTGAGTGAGCCTGTGACCTAGCAGACCACCAGCCACACACATAGTGAGATACCAACTGCTTGAAAACCTCCTTACAATATTCCCTCCACCAGACTACATTATTAGCCAGTTACCCTATCAGTATGGTTGCCAGGTCTGACTCAAGAAATATCTAGGGACTTTGAGGGTGGAGCCAGGAAATTTTGGGGGTGGAGCCAGGAGCAAGGGTGTGACAAGCACAACTGAACTCCAAAGGGAGTTCTGGCAATCATGTTTAAAGAGACTGCACATTTTAAATGCCTTCCCTCCATTTGGAAATAATGGATAGGGTTGCATTCTTTGGAGGCTCATAGAATTGAACCTTCTGATCCAATCTTTTTGAAACTTGTGGGCATTTTGAGGAGAAGCACTGGATGCTATGTTGAAAATTTGGTGCATCTACCTCAAAAAAACACACACACACACCCAGAGCCCCAGATACCCACAGATCAATTCATTATACCTTATGGGAATCAGTCCAGTTTGGACTGCCCAGCAGACATTTTGCTCCCCACCTCACCCCACTGCTTTCTGATAAGCAGAGAAGGGCCTCCAAACTGGGGGATCCCCTGTTGCCACTTGGGGATTGGCAACTCAACCTATAGGAGAGGTAGAGAAAATGAGGTCCCTTCCATTGAGAATCAGATGGGAAAACATGAAGGCTGGGGAGAGAAAATTATACTATCACTGGCTATCTGCTTCCTCTGACACTATTGGGGAGGACTATCATTTGACCTCAGAAAGGAAAGTGCTATCTCCTGGAATGACCACAGTCAGCTTCTGGGTCTAGGGTTGCCAATTTCATCTTGGGAAATTCAAGGACTGCCTGTGAAAGGAATGGAAGGGCTCAGTGGGGATATGGGGCCATAGAGCCTTCCCTTCAAAGTTCCCACTTCCTCCAGAACTAACTCTTGTACTCTGAAGATCAATTTTAATTTCAGGAGAATGGCAGGCGCTACTTGGAAGTTGGCAAGCCTATGGTGGGTACTATTCATGGCCTATTTCTGGTATAAAGAAGTATTTCTCCCATGAGCTCTTAGAAGAGCAGCAAAGTCTACAGCCACTGGAAGACATCCCCCACTCTGATCTTTCATTGTTTTGTTGCTATTGGGAAGCAGGCAAGGAGATGCCAAATGTCATCTGGATTGAGGTTGTCCCCTGGAACAAAACAGTATACGTCTGTTGAGTCCCAGTCTAGGAGCCTGCTTCTGGTAAAGGAAGATATGATCTTAATGGGCATTGCTGCTTCCAAAGACAAGCAGAGACAGTAACAAGCAGCAGAGGATAACAAGAGGATTTGGTTAATTTTCTAACCTTGTTATGCTAATTCTCAGGGGTCATTTTGTAGAAAAATAGTTGGTCGAGCTCATCCAGGGATTGTTATACAGCTGCATATACTATTCAATGGACAAGGAGGTGGAAGTCTCAGAAGGAGGAGGGAGAACTCTCAGAAAGGTTCAGGAGTTGTGCTCCTGTGAGCTCCTACTGAATCAGAAACCTGCTAATTCTGTAAGAGAAGTCAGGGTATAAATGTTTCAGTGACTTGCAACAACATTACTAGTAACATCCTGTGATAGCAACTGAGGCCACTCAAATTGGTTGTTCACATGCTGGTGCAAAAGCCAGGCACAACAGTGCTGGGGCCATTCCATCACTCATCACATTCCACCAATCATCACATAGTAATTCTTGTCCCTCATCCAATATAATTTCTCATAAGTAAAGAAGTCCCCAACTTTTTGCATCCCGTAGGCATCTTAGGAATTCTGACTAGGTGTGATGGGTAGAACTTCAAATTGACTGCTGCAGGAAGTAAAGCCAGCCACAAAATGCCAGGGAGTGAGGTTCCTCATTATTCCAACAGTACAATAACTCTTCAACATTTCAAGTGGAAGCTCAGGACGCCTTTTAATCTGCACAGCCAATCAGATCTCCAGTGGCCTATCAGAAGCTGTGCTGCACTTAAGCTCCACTTAGCTCCTAACATACTTGGCAGGTACCAAGAAAGGTGTTGATGTGTGCCATGGTGCCCGCAGATACCATAGTAGGGTCCCCTCTTGTAGCCCCTTTCTCATGAAGATAAAATAAATAAGAATGTTGGGTTGGTTGATTCTGAATAAGGTTTCCTTAGTGCTGATTTGAAAAAGGTTTACGTGATGTTGAATTATTGGTTCTTTGAAAATGAGAAGACAACTATAAGGAATTATTGTTAACTGATTGTACAGTTTTGAAGTTCAGACACCAAGCCATGGAATGGTAAATAAACATTCTTCCACCCTTTATTCAAGGTTTACAATCTTAAGCAAAGCCCCGAAGAAACAAAACACAACTCAGGCACATACATAGAGCTGAAAAAATGGAACTGGTTTTCTAGGACCTTTTACAACCCAGGTTTTTGAACAAAGTTAAGAGTCCAGTGGCACCCTCAAGTTTAATTCAAGATGTGAGCTTTCATGTGCAAGCACACTTCATTAGACAATAAAATGACAAAAGTGCACTTGCACACAAAAGTTTGCAACTTAGGGGGTTTTTTAATCTTAAAGGTGCTACTGGACTTAACTTTGTTCTGTTACTTCAGACCAACACTATGTTTTTGTTCATCTCAGGAGCCTTCATGCTAGTGCTACCAAAAATCACCAAAAAGGAAAAAAAAAAATCTATCATGTACTAGATATTGAAAACAGAAAAATATAACAAAGTAACTAAAGACTTTCTGTAGGTGAACAAAGCTTCCTCTTCAATCCTGCAAGTATTACAATGACCATAAAATTCATATTATGTATGGCATCACTAGCAAGCCACATTGTGAGTTATCAAAATCAAAAAGTGTGTTTAACTTTTCTTATGCCATTTATGTTCTTAGCAGCCCTCCTTACCAGTGACAGTCCCTGTTTGGAAGCATCTAATTTAACTTTTGGGGAGATATTGGGGCTGAATTGTTACAGTGCTGTTCAAATTATTCACACACTTTCTGTTTTGGTCTTTTTCTTGGTTTTTAGAAGTTAATTTCTCTCTGTGTCTGAATGGCATGGTGAGGTTAAACATTCTATTAAGAATAATTACACTTTTTTTTCTTTAAAAGAAACCTGCCATGGTCTGTTTACTAATACAATTTACTTCATGGTGCAAGATAGGCTATCGTATACTTGCAGAGTAAATGTATACAGCAGGTGGAGAAGAGCCTTCAGCAGTACATAAGAGAATGGAGCGGTAGGACTTTGACTGGCATGCACCTATTTAATTCACTAGGGAAAGGACTTGATTCCATATTGGAAAACATTATATGTAACCTGGCTGCTTGGTAAGCAGAATCAGTCAAAGGAAGCAAGGTCTTGCCCAAAGCAGCTGAGGATCTTAAAGGATTTAATTAATTCAATTTTTTTTTCAGTGAGAAGCAAAACCTTTTTCATCAGTCTAAGTTAAAATTGTCAATGAATGGACCACATACAGCCTTGAGCTGAAGCTAGCAATGACTCACTACCTGTCTGTATGAAGGATGGGATAGCAGTAGGGTCCAATGCAGGTCTTCTAGTCTGCATGACCTAGAATGTAGTAACTGCAGGAGGCATTTCCAGGTCATATAGTAGCTTTTGGTAACTCTTCCAATAAAATGAATTCTGACATAGAACTAGGAGATGTTTCCATACAGGTACACCCTAAATTATCTGGCTACTTAATGGCAGGATTCATTTTGAGATAATTCGGCCCCGCACAGGCCGCGCCGCAAAGCGGCTGCACGCCGCGGGGCCGCTTTTTGCCTCCCTGGAAGGAGGGGAGGCTGCCTATGAGCTTCCCGTCCATCCGGGAGTTTGCAGGCAGGCGGAGCATCGGGGCTATTTGTAGCCTCAACCCCGCCCTCCCAGCTCAGACTCGTTGCCGCTCTCAGCCCACCCACCCACCCTGTGTAGTACAGGTTTAACCGGTCGTCTTATTAGGGGCCAGGTAGGAATTTTTCATCTCACCTGATTGGCCTGTGGTGGGTGTTTTTTCGCCTACCTTGTACTACTGACAGTGGTGTGGATATTAAGTAAAGGGTGGGTGTTTAATTTTGGTCACTTGGCAGAAGGTGCAAGGGGGTTATACCTTGCAGGTGAGCACCCAAACAGCTGCACCTGTTCGTGCAGTCGATACGCAGGAGCGGCAGATGGGCTTTACGGCTCAATGCTGGATCGTATTCATGCCTCCTCCTAAATTTGCCTCCTTCTGGGTATCAGGGCAGAAGTTTAGGGGAGAGTTTGGCCTGGCCGGCCTGGTATTAGCCAGAATCTTGTGGCTCGTGCTGGGGGCAGGGTGACTCGCCCTTCGTGGGACTTGGCGGGGTCTGAGGAAGACCCCAGGGCTTGTCCCACCGCAGGTTGCCCTTGCCGTGTTAGTGGTGTTAAATAAAGTGGCCCATTTCCCAATATTCTGTGTCAGCCTCTTTATTCCGACTAGGGGGGCAATTTGATTTAGAGATTGTTTCAGTGGTTTACAGCACAATCCTAAATTCTAAGCACATTGACTTCAATGGATTTAGAAGACTGTACTACTCTGTTTAGCATTGCATTGTTAATACTAGAAATTGTGATACTAAAAGCTTTCCAGTGCCTTTAATGGAAGAATTTGGTTCATTCTCTGATGATAAGAATTAAGACAGTCACATTCATGGCTTGGTTACAATAATTTAATACAAATAGCATTCTGTCCCCAATGCCATGTAAGAACTGCCCATCAGCCAAAAAGCTAAAATATATAATCTACACCAATTTGCATAGATAAGTGGTACTATTTAATTGTCATCTGTTGAGATTATGAATTCTATAGAGATCTAACAGTGCAATTCTCTGCAGGCTCACTCCAGTCTAAACCAATTGATTTTAATGGTTTTAGACTGGATTAACTCTGCATAGGATTGCACTGTAAAGCCTTTGGCCAAGGATCAGTGCAATGTTAATGAGAACCAGAGCCTATACTCATGATACAGAAAAGCTAATTGAATATATATTAGGGAAGCATGGACCTGTACATTTGTACAGTCCACTGATGCTTAAAAAGTAAAATTGCAGTTCTTTTAGTGTTTGGCTGTGAAAGAATTCTAAATTCTTCAAAAAAATAAGTTTGGGTCTTTCATTGCATTTTAGTTGCTAATATAGGCTACACAATAACATAAAAAGAGTTCTGCAAATCCATCTAGCCCAGCATCCTGAGTCACACAGTAGCCAATCATTTGCCTTGGGGGCCAACAAACAAGGTGCCAAAGCCAAGCACTAGGTTTCAGAGGTTTACAGCTTCTGAATATGGAGGTTCACTTTTAGTTTCCATGGCTAGTAGTGAATAAAGGGAATCACCATAGAGAGTAAAGAGAACCTTCTTTATGCCTGGTTATGTTGCTTTTATTACATCTATTAATTTTTTTTAATGGTTGCATTGTCTCCTGGTGCACAAATTACATCAGAGAAGCTTGCAGGCTGCAAAAAAGAAAGTTAGAGGATTTTTTAAAATCCCAAGCTGACTGCAAACTGCTTTCCTTTCAACCAAACATGCTCGCCCAACAACTTGTAAATTAGACCATGCCCTTCCTGGCTTATCAAATCTTGCAAGGGGGACCTTAGATATCCCGTGCGGGATATCATAAATAGATCCCTAACGGAAGGGCACTTTCCAACGCCACTTAAAGAGGCTGTGGTCCGACCCCTCTTAAAAAAGCCATCTCTAGATCCGGCCCAATTGACACACTATCGGCCGGTTTCAAATTTGCCCTTTCTGGGTAAACTTATTGAGAGGGCAGTGGCGAAGCAGTTACAGACCTTCCTGGATGACACTTCCGTCCTCGACCCATTTCAGTCCGGCTTTCGCCCGGGACACGGGATGGAGACAGTGTTGGTTGCCTTAGTGGATGACCTTCAACGGCATCTGGATCGGGGTGGCTCGGCGGTGCTGATGTTGTTAGACCTGTCGGTGGCGTTCGACACGGTCGACCATCGGCTACTGACGTGCCGCCTCGCCGACGCAGGGATTCAGGGGTTGGCCTTACAGTGGCTTTCCTCTTTCCTGGAAGGTTGGGGACAAAGGGTCGCAATTGGGGGGGAGCTATCTCGGAGGCGCTCACTTGATTGTGGTGTGCCCCAAGGGGCGGTTCTCTCCCCGATGTTATTTAACATCTACATGCGGCCTCTTGCCTAGATTGCCCGAAGGTATGGGGTGGGGTGTCACCAGTATGCTGATGACACCCAGCTCTATCTGCTGATGGATGGCCAGCCTGTCTGCGCCCCGGAAAACCTTGACCAGGCACTACGGGCCGTGGCTGAGTGGCTCAGACTGAGTGGGCTGAAGTTAAATCCTACGAAGACAGAGGTCCTTTGCTTGGGCCGCCGCGGCCCGGGGAGGGGGATCCCCCTGCCGGCTTTTGATGGTGCGCCGCTTATGGCGGCGGACAGGGTCAGGAGCTTGGGGGTGCTATTGGAGCCTTCTTTAAAGATGGAGGCTCAGATAGCAGCCGCTGCCAAGTCCGCATTTTTTCATCTTAGACGGGCAAGGCAGCTGGCCCCCTTTCTGGAGCGCGACGACCTAGCAACAGTGATCCATGCTACGGTCACCTCAAGGTTGGACTACTGCAACGCCCTCTACATGGGGCTGTCCTTGTCTCGGACCCGGAAACTGCAGCTGGTGCAGAATGCCGCGGCCCGGCTGTTATTGGGTCTCCCAAAGTGGGAACACATCCAGCCGGGTCTCCAGACTCTGCACTGGCTTCCAGTGATATACCGAGTCCGGTACAAGGTGCTGGTTATTACCTTTAAAGCCCTATATGGCCTGGGACCTGCCTACCTGAAGGACCGTCTCTCCCCACATGTTCCCCAGAGAGCACTGAGGTCAGGAACACAAAATCTCCTCACTATCCCCGGGCCAAAAGAAGCCCGCCTGAAAGCCACAAGGGAAAGGGCTTTCTCCGTTATGGCCCCCGTATGGTGGAATCAGCTGCCGGAAGAGGTGAGGGCCCTGCGGGACTTAGCGCAGTTCCGCAGGGCCTGTAAGACGACCCTCTTCCGGCTAGCCTATACCTAGCCTACATTTAGCTAGGATAATAACTTGAGGAAACTGGCCAGCCATCTGTTCATAGGAAACTGAATTACTCTGTTTTAATGTTTTAACTGCTTAAATTACTTAATTGTTTTATATTTGAAATTGTTTATTTTTAAGTTTGATTAATTGTTGGAAGCCGCCCTGAGCCATTCGTGGGAAGGGCGGGATATAAATCCCAAATAAATAAATAAATAAAATTCCCAAATTGCAGAACTCTCACTTGGTTCAATCTGGTAAGAAGATGGATAATGGGGAAAATGCTCTGTAATGCTGCTGGTAGGTCATGAGAGAAGCCCTCAGTCAAAGAAGGGTGCAAATCCAAATAGACAATAGAAAAGAGCAAGAGTCCAGTAGCACCATAAAGACTAACACAAAGTGTGGCATGGTATGAGCTTTCATGAGTTGCTGCTGACTTCTTCAGATAGAAGACAGCAGTGACTCACAGAAGCTTATACCCTTCGCCAAATGTTGTTAGTCTTTAAGGTTCTAATGGACGCTTGCTCTTTTTTACTGTTACAGAAGCTTATACCCTTCGCCAAATGTTGCTAGTATTTAAGGTTCTAATGGACTCTTGCTCTTTTCTACTGCTACAGACAGACTAACAGGGCTATCTATCTTAATCTATCTCCAGATATACAAAGTACAATAAAGTCCTGATTTCCAAAGTATAGAGGAAAAGACTTTGGAAAAACTCACCTACATTCCCATGTGCCTGCTCTGCAAAGGAGAATTTAATAGCCAATAAACTAGAATTCTGTTTCCTCTGTCTGCATCTTGATAGGAATGTTCCCTTATATGAGACAAGTAATCTCTCAGCATTTCATCCCAAAAAGGGGGAGGCAGTGTTACTGACAGTGGTGTGCTTCTATATTAAAAAAAACAGTGTACAAGTCATCCAAACTTTTTGCCTGGAGAGGCCTTGCCATCTAGGCTGAGCTTTTCTACTTTCCCACCCCCACCCCTTTGCTGTCTGCCTGGAAAGCAAACAAACTCAAAAGCTGGTCCTCTTTTGTTAATTCATAGCTTATTGTTTTATGTCTGTATTATAATATGGTGTTTCATATTCATCGCCTTGAATGTTCTTTTGAACAGAAAGGCAGGATAGAAAGAAATAAATACAATTGGAACATGTGATGCAGAGAACAATGCTAAAGCGTGACTACTCAGATTCCTACTAAGGCCTATTCCAGTAGGAATTGATCCCAGAAAAGTGTCCTTAGGGTTGCATTGCTAATGAAATAAACCAAAACCAAACTAGCCAAATCTGAATACAAATTCATGTGCACTTGACTACGTTTTGGACTACACACTGCAGCATATATGTGAATTTATTAACTTGGGTTCAGAATGTGCTCCCATATCAATATACATTCTTATTTTTGTTTATTTATACCCACCTCCAGCAGGTATCTATAGCATCTTTCAGTGTTGCTCTCCCCCCATGCCCCGCCCAGCTACATTTTATCCTTATAGTAATTGCCCTTTGGGATAGGCTAGGCTGAGAACGAGTGGCAGGCCCCAAGTTACCCATGGAGCTTCCATGAAAGAGTGGGGAGATTCACACTTGATTATTCCAAATTCTAGTCTGGCACTCTAATCAGCACTTCAGGCAGGCTATCTTGGAATTACCAAGGAAATATTAAAAATGATTTTCCCACATATACATTCTTGCCAAGAGGAAGAAGTGACTGTGCATACTGCTTCAGAAATCACTTAACGGGCAAAATGGCACTGCCAGTTTTTTTTTTTTTTAAATGAGTTGCTAAAATTCCCTTGTGCTTTACAAAAGCATCATATTGGAAGCAACTCATATAGATAAGGTCACGATCAGCATTTCTTTAGCAAGCTGTAGCCCTGGACTTATCTGGGGCTGTCTTTGTGGCTGCCAAGCAATGGGCTGAAATGGAGGCAGGCTAAAGCGCACGCACTGCTCCTGTTCACCTCTGTTGGTGGGTACCCGGAAGCTCTTTTGGCAACCTTGTCTGGATGGGTGGTGCTGAGTTGGCCCCCAGGCTGGTGTGCTGCTCTAGACTGCCTCCTCTGAATTTATGTCCTTATGACTGCTGGGAGTCCACCAGTTCATTTTCAGGTCACCTGATGCTTGGATCCATGCCCTATGCCACACCAGTGCTCCTGTTGTTGTTATCGATAAAGCTGTGACCTGTTTTACCCCAATACTGTCTCTGCATGTTTGTTTATATGGGGCTGTCTACTCTCCCACCCTTCACCTGCGCTTTGGACCACAATTACGTTTTATCCTTGTCATCAACATATCTAATTCTCAACAAGGGCAATCTGTGGATACTTAAATCTGGAGAATGGAGCCCTGAGCAGAAAAGGAAGTTTTTCCTATAAACCTTAAAAATATCCCAGGATGCAGAACAACTCCTCATCCCCTATTCTGGCTGCCCTTATATACCCCTCCCATCTCCCTATCCCTTCCCCTGCTGGCTGTCCCCTTTTGCCCTTTCCTCTTGATATGCTGGGATACCCAGATGGAACTCTGGGCCATGGGGCATTTTCTTGTCAGGGCCTGTTGTGGTTTAGGAGATGCCAGTTCACCTTGCTTTGGGGTCATAGCAACTGCATCAGGTGCAGCTGGGCTTTCACAGCCCTGAGCTATTTTTCTGGCCTCCTGCAGCCATCTGGGGGTTGGGTACTGCTCCACCCATGCCAGGGCCCTGGCCCAGCAGCCCTTCGGGACAGCTCCAGCTCCTTGACAGGGCCCTGCCTCCTTTTTGGCCAGCTGGACACTGCCACATATCTCTGGATCATTTGTTTGGTCATCTCTCCTTCCGATGGGTGTTTGGGGCATGGGGCTGTCTGGTTCGGGTTTGTTTAGCTCAGAGCAAGCCCCAGCCAGGAGCAGTCAAGACAGGAAGTCCCAGTTCAAATCTCCACTCACTGGGTGACCTTGGGCCAGTTACATATTATCAGCCTAACCTAGCTCACAGGTTGTTATGAAGATAAAATGGACAAGAGGAGAATGATGTAAGCTGCTTTGGCCCCCATTGTGGTGAATGGGAAGAAGAGAAAGAAGAAGGGAAATGTGTAGATATGGGAGTTGGCAGGAAGAGAGAAAGAGGAAACAGTGTGGGGAATGGGATACACAGGAGAATGAGGTGTCCTTTGAAAGTCCCCATGAGTTCCCCACTGCATAACTGGGTCTGGTCTGGCACCTAGCTCTGTGAAATTGGACCATAGTTTTCCTGAGTGTAAGGGGGCAGGAAGCAGAGAAAGAAGCAGGAAAAGGGGAAAAGGCTGTGGAGGGATTAGGGAAAGGCAAGAGTATATAGTGGTGAGGGGAAGGTCCGGCCCCTTCCCAGCTGAGCCAGCTTGCAGGCTATAGGCTGGGGGCCGTCTTTGCCTCCCCGGAAGGAGGGAGGGGCAGCAACATCACCCGACATACGGGTGTTTGGCAAGGCGCGGAGCTGGGGCTATATAAGCCCCGGCTCCCGCCTCTCTACGCAGTTGGTTTTCGGCTCTCTGTGAGAGAGCCACGTTCGTCGGGCTGCTGCAGGGTTGAGGCCTGGGCAGCTAGGGTCGGAGCAGCTGATCAGCGCGGCGTCTGGGGCTTCGCGCGGCGAGGCGCGCTTGCGGCGGCGGTGTCGAGCGGCGCGGCAGAGCTTCCTGCGGGGATCAGCTGTTCGGCGCGGCGTGGGGGCCTCGCGCGGCGAGACGCGCTTGCGGCGGCTGAGAAGCGCGGCTAAGGCTCAGTAGTATCGGGGGGCTTGGGGGGAGGCCGGGACAGGCCGGGTCGGCACGGACGCTTCCTTCTGCAAGGCCCCTTGTGGTGGGGCCGATTCTGGGCAGCATCTTGCTGGGCTATTTTTCCCCTTCTCTGTCTTTGCCCGAGCAGGGCCGCGCGAAGCGGCCCCTAGTTAACGGGAGCGCAGGCGGCTGGCCACCATTGGGCGGACCCTTCTCCTGAGGGGCCACCACGGTGTTATAATTTTCTTCCTTGAAGGGCGAGCCGGGCTCCTGTTTTGCTGGTGGGGGTGGTGAACCACTCCTCCCCCCCCCCCGGTTTTCTTTCCTGAGGGGATAGTTTTTGGCCACACACTTTAACGGCCTGGTGCCTGGGCTTGTGCCTTTAGCCCCCCCTTCCCCCCTCTCTCATCATCCCCTTTCCTTCCTCCTTGGGGTTGGAAGTTCTAAGGGTGGTGCCTGTCCTGGGTTTGGGCTCGGTAGTTTGGGTCTACCCCATTAACAAAAGTCGTATCCATCTCCTCCTATTGGGGGAGGGGGGTGGGGCTGAGAGGGGCCTTTGGGTGGCCGGTGAGCCCCAGCCTTGTTCATTGCTGGTCACCAGTAGAGGATGGCACCAAGGAAGGGACAGGGCAAGTCCAAGGGCAAGCAGCCCGCTCGCCCACCCCGGGGGCGGGGTCAGCAAGGAGCCCCAGCTGAGGATCAGGGCCAGAGTGAGCGGGTTCGTCTCGCCATTATGAATCAACTGGATGCCCTCGAACAGGAATGTGTGGCCAGGGGTGCCCCCATTTGGGAGGGCCGTCGCCGTGCCACCGGCCGGTCGGCGTGGCTGACTTTTGAATCTGAATTGCTTGCACGGCTGTCTGCTTTACAGGGTGGGCAGTCGGAGCCTGAAGCGCCGCTGGAACCTGACCAAGAGGAAGATCCAGGCGAAGGCCCATCGGGCATGCCATCGGGCGACGGGGCATCTGGAAGCGGGGGGCCGGAGCCCCCTGGAGGTTTGGGCGTCTTACCGGGTGATGGTGGTAAGCCCCTTACTCTGCCTGTCCAAGGTTGGCCTTGGGGTCCAGTCCAGTCAACCCCCCATGTGCTGGGGGCGAGCGGGGTTGGGTGGGGGCCCGGGTGGTTAGGTCCCAGTGAACAGTTGGGCCCCGCACAGCCATGGGCTTGGGGTTTGCATACACCCAGTTTGCTATCCAGTGCTGTTCTTTCCCCTATTGGTCAGCAGGTGGGCGCTGGGGCGCCTCCTGCAGCCCCCCCCTGCCCACACCTGGCATTTTGCCTTGGGGCGGTCAGCAGGGGGCACAATTGCAGGGGGCGTGGCCTGCAGCTCAAGTGGGCGGGTGGTTCTATCCCCCGAACCCCTATGCAAGTATCCCCTTTCATGCTCTCCCTTATGGCGATACCTCCTTGCCTTTGGGGGACCATCTGACGGCGGCCACGCGTGAGAAAATTCTCCGCGGGGAGTACGTGGATGTTTTTGGTCTCCTGTTTAGAGAGCTCGAGAAGAAAAGTAAAGACGAGCTCGACGACAGGGACAAGGAAAAGCTAAAGCGCAGGAAGGTTGACAGGGCCTGGGCAAATTGGTTGCCCGGATTCCTGATCTATGCCGGGGTCATCGCAAGAGCACAGCCGGCTAGGGCGGCGGCCCTCTTTCAGTATATCGACATAGTCTATAGGGCTTATAGGGACTTCGCCGGTGCAGCATGGCTGCAGTACGACAAAGCCTTCCGGATGCGGGCCGCAGTCAATCCTGGAATGCCGTGGGACCAAATAAATCAGCAGCTGTGGTTGCAGCTGATGGCCCCAGCAAAACCAAATGCTGGGGATAGGTCCGATAGCGGCCATTTGGTGCAGAGATCACAGCAACAGCAGACTACCACAGGTGCCCGCGTTTCCGCGGGCCAGCCGGTTCAAACCCGGTTGTTGTGCTGGGAGTTCGCTTCCAAGGGTGTCTGCCCCAGGAAGCCCTGTAAATTCCGTCACGAATGTCCGCTGTGCAGTGGGGCCCACGCACTGTCGGCCTGCAGTAGATCGAAGCCTGGAGCGGGCGGTAAGCGCCCTGGAGGCGGCGGTGGTGGTCCACAGCCACCTGGAAAAGGGGCCCAGCCCCATCCGCCTGCCGGCTCTCAGTAGGTTATTGGCGGCATACCCGCGCAGGGCTGATGCTAGATATTTACAGGATGGATTTACTTTGGGGTTTCGGATTCTGTACAGGGGGCTTAGGGCCCCCTTTTTAGCTCCCAACCTAAGATCGGTTGTTGGGCTTGAACATGTGGTCCGGGATAAAATAGCCAAAGAATGTCAGGAAGGCAGGGTCCTCGGACCCTTCGATGCACCGCCGGTTCCCACATTGAGGGTATCCCCGTTGGGGGTGGTGCCCAAGAAGGCTGCGGGTGAGTATCGGATTATCCACCACCTGTCTTATCCTAGGGGAGCTTCGGTGAACGATGCTATTCCTGAGGAACTCTGCTCAGTGCGCTATACTTCCTTTGACCAAGCGGTCAAAGTAGTTCGCGGCTGCGGGGTTGGGGCGGAGTTGGCGAAATGCGACATTAAGTCGGCATTTCGCCTCTTGCCTGTCCACCCCGAGGATTTTGAGTTATTGGGTTTTTCCTTTGAAGGGAAATTCTACATGGACCGGGCATTGCCGATGGGCTGCTCCATTTCCTGTGCTGCGTTTGAGCGATTCAGTTCCTTTTTGGAATGGGCGCTCAGGGATAGGACGGGGGTTAACGACACGGCGCATTACCTGGACGACTACCTTTTCGTCGGTCCAGCAGGATCTGGTCAGTGCGCCAGGTTGTTATGCTCCTTTCAGGAGTTAGCCCTCGAACTTGGGGTGCCGCTGGCACACGAAAAAACCGAGGGCCCCAGCACGGTCCTTACTTTTTTAGGCATTGAGCTGGATACTCTCCAGCAGACATCACGTTTACCCGAAAATAAGGTCTCTGACCTTAAGGGCCGGTTGGCCGCCTTGAGGGGGCAGCGTAAAGTTTCCCTGTTAGAACTGCAGCAGGTGGTGGGCCACCTTAACTTTGCTTGCAAAGTGGTGGCCCCCGGCAGGGCCTTTTTGCGACGGTTTTGCGATGCCATGGCCCGGCTGCGCCTCCCCCACCATAGGGTCCGAGTCAATGCTGGAATGAGAGCTGACCTGGAGGTTTGGGAGGAGTTTCTGGAATCCTTCAACGGTGTTTCTTTTTGGAGGGAGGACCTGAAGATTGAAGCAGAGCTTCAGATTTCTTCAGACGCATCCGGTGCCAGCGGTTTTGGGGTATACTTTAGGGGCCATTGGTGTGCTGAGCAATGGCCCGCTGAATGGTTGGATAGCGGGCTCTGTAGAGATCTTACGTTTCTGGAATTTTTCCCCATCTTGGTGGCCGTTTGCCTTTGGGGGGAGCAGCTTGCCAACCATTCAGTCCTGTTTTGGTGTGATAACATGGCTGTAGTACATGTCATCAATTCCTTGACTTCTAAATCGGCTGCGGTCATGAATCTGGTTAGGTTTTTTACCCTGCGTTGCCTCCGGTTGAATGTTTTATTCCTGGCTAGGCACGTACCGGGCGTATGCAATGGTGTGGCGGATGCTCTGTCTCACCAACAGATGGAGCGTTTCCGGCAGTTGGCCCCAGAGGCAGATTCATGTCCGGCGGAAATGCCCGCGGAGCTCTGGAGGCTTGGGAACAGGAAGCCGGTAGGGCCATTCAGTTGGCGCTAGCCCCTAGTACAAGAAGGGCATATGCCAGAGCGACCGCTCAGTTTGGTGAGTTCAGGAGGGCTGTTGCACTCCCGGATTGCTGGCCGATTCCTGTGGCGCACATCATGCAATTTTGCGTGCATCAAAAGGAAAGAGGCTTGGGGTTAAAAACCATAAGGGGACATTTGGCAGCATTGGCCTTTGAAAGCAAGGCCCGCGGCCTCCCGGAGGCCACGGGGGACTTTAGAGTTAAGAAAATGCTAGAGGGCTGGGCACGGGAGTGGGTCCGGCAGGTAGATGACAGACAGCCCATATCCCCGTCTGTCCTCCGTGGATTGTTTGGGGGTTGGCCCAGTGTTTGCTCTTCCCCATTTGAGGCGGCATTGTTCCACGCTGCCTCGCTGTTGGCCTTTTTTGGGGCCCTGCGCGTAAGCGAGCTGGTAGTGCCGTCAAAGGCTGACACTTCTGGGAGGGCGCTCCAATCCAGAGATGTAAAAATTACCAATAGCCAGCTGGTTCTGACGATTCGCCGGTCAAAGACTGATCAGAGGCAGAGGGGAACCATCATCACGATCGGCATGTGTGCATCGCAGGAATTATGTCCGGTCAGGGCTGTTCGTCGGTATGCCCAGCTCAGGGGTGAGGTCCAAGGTCCTTTTCTTAGGCATGATGATGGCTCCCCTCTTACCAAATATCAGTTCTGGTCGGTCACAAGCAAGGCCCTGGTTCGATTGGGTCTCACTGGCGTCAAATTTGGGACGCATTCCTTCCGGATCGGGGCTGCCTCCACAGCCGCTGCTATGGGCTATACGCCCTCCGCCATCCGCTATATCGGCCGATGGCGGTCGGCGGCTTATAAGTCTTATGTGCGCCCCCTGGTTACCTAGCGGGTAGGTGGGAGGTTGGTTGATTGCTTGGTGTATGTTACGCTGACAGTTGTTTGTCTTTTCAGGTGCTGTGGCTCGTGGTGAGAGAAGGCGGGTTCTCATCTGCGGGCACAGCATGGTTTTCTGGGCGGCCCATTTCGCCAGGCGGTCTCCTGTGGGCACCCAGCTTGGTCTCAGTGCGTGGGCTACTGTGGAATGGCTGGGTCGTCGGGGGCTGCGCTGGCCCGGGATCATGCCACTGTTGTTCAGAGAACGGAAGGCGTTACCTCCACACATTCTTGTCGTTCACTTGGGAGGGAACGACTTGGGGTTGCTGCGTGGGAAGGCTCTTTCCCAGCAGACGTTGGCTGACCTCCGCGAAATTCGGCGCAGGTGGCCTGGGGTTATATTGGTGTGGTCGGCAATTTTGCCGCGCAGGGTGTGGAGGTACGCCATTTCCCCGGGTGGAATTGAACGGGCCAGACGTAAGGCCAATAGGGCCATTCAGAAGGCCATGGAGGAGGGATTGGGAATTTTTCTTTCGCATCCGGCCATATGGGTCAATCAAGTCGACCTGTATCGGCCGGATGGTGTTCATTTATCCGATTTGGGCAACCGGGCCTTTTTAGATGAAATTCGGCAGGGGGTGCGGCTGGCTCTGGGCCACCCGTTGGGGCGCTAATGCCTAAGCAGAGGCTTGGCATTGGCGGTGGCTGGATGAGGTTTGGCCACAGGGTTTCCCAGGGGAGCACCTATGGCCTAGCACCATTGGTGCGGTGGTCTGCAGGAACCGTAGATGGGCTACACGGCTCAGTACGGTGATGCAGATCACAGGGAGCCTCACCTGGGTGGATCTTTCCATGGGGATTGATGCCAGCCCGGTTGGTGATGGCTGGAGGCCTGGCCGCTCAGTTACAACCCGATTACGGCGGGTTTGTGCTGGGGGCAGGGTGGCTCGCCCTTTGGACAAGGCGGGGTCCAGGTGTTGACCCCAGGGCTTGTCTGGTCTGGTTTCCCCCCCCCCTGCCAGTTATATTTGTTAATTCTAATAAAGCGGCCCGGTTTAAAACCCAACACTTGTGTCTGCCTCTTCATTCCGACTGGGGGGGCAAGGTCCGGCCCCTTCCCAGCCGAGCCAGCTTGCAGGCTATAGGCTGGGGGCCGTCTTTGCCTCCCCGGAAGGAGGGAGGGGCAGCAACATCACCCGACATACGGGTGTTTGGCAAGGCGCGGAGCTGGGGCTATATAAGCCCCGGCTCCCGCCTCTCTACGCAGTTGGTTTTCGGCTCTCTGCCCGCCCACCCTTCCCATTGGCAGTACAGGTGTATGCTGGTCGCCTTTTGGGGCCAGGTAGGAATTTTTTCACCCCCGTACAATTGGCCCATGTGGGGGTGTTTTTCGCCTACCTTGTACTGCCTAGTAGGTTAGGTTTTGTTATGTATTAGTTTGGTCGCAGGCTGGATGAGGTTTGGCCACAGGGTTTCCCAGGGGAGCACCTATGGCCTAGCACCGTTGGTGCGGTGGTCTGCAGGAACCGTAGATGGGCTACACGGCTCAGTACGGTGATGCAGATCACAGGGAGCCTCACCTGGGTGGATCTTTCCATGGGGATTGATGCCAGCCCGGTTGGTGATGGCTGGAGGCCTGGCCGCTCAGTTACAACCCGATTACGGCGGGTTTGTGCTGGGGGCAGGGTGGCTCGCCCTTTGGACAAGGCGGGGTCCAGGTGTTGACCCCAGGGCTTGTCTGGTCTGGTTTCCCCCCCCCCTGCCAGTTATATTTGTTAATTCTAATAAAGCGGCCCGGTTTAAAACCCAACACTTGTGTCTGCCTCTTCATTCCAACTGGGGGGGCAATAAGACCCACCCCTGCATGTCCTTGTGAGTTCCCTGCTTTAAAAAAAATCCTGTTCACAATGTGCTCTCAGCTTCTTAGCCCTGTCTTTGTGACAGCATATGTACATTTGCTCTGTCAGGGGATACAAAGAGAACTTTCTGCAGGCCCCTTAAGAAATTCACTACTGTGACCTATCACATTTTAGAATTGTTCCTATTCTTGATCCTAATTGCTGAGTGGAGCAAACATTGACATTGAAGGAGAAAAGTTACTTTAAAAAGTTATTTTAAAAGCAGACTGGTCATAAATTAGCATGACATGGTCAGTCTCCCTGACTTTTGAGTAGTACAGTTTTGAGCACTGCTTCATTTTCATTTATAAATGCCACACAGAAGAAAGGTAAACTTGAAAAAAGAAGGTTGCAAAGTGAAATGAGGGACAGAATAGTAATTCCACTCTAGATGCAGACTGCAATCTAAGGTTACCAATCCCTAGGCGAGGGCAGGGGATCCCCTGGTTTGGAGGCCCTCCCCCCACTTCAGAGTTATCAGAAAGTGGGGGGGAGGGAGGGAAATGTCTGCTGGGCACCCTATTATACCCATTGGAAACCAATTTACATAGGGTATAATGGAGAATTGTTCTGTAGGTATCTGGGGCTCTGGGGGGCTGTTTTTTGAGGTAGAGGCATCAAATTTTCAGCATAGCATACAGTGCCTCTCCTCAAAACACCCCTTAAATTTCAAAAAGATTGGACCAGGGGTTCCAAATCTATGAGACCCCCCAAAATGTGCCCCATTCTTAATTAGTTCTAAATGGAAGGAAAGCATTTTAAAGGCATGTGGTCCTTTTAAATGTGATTGCCAGAGTTCAGCTGTGCTTGTCAAACCTTGCTCCTGGCTGTACCTCCAAAGTCTTCTGGCTTTGTGAAACAGAAAATGGCAAAGTAAAGAAAAGCAAAGTCCCCAGATATTTCTTGAGTCAGACCTGGCAACCCTAATCTAGCACAAAAGTAAGAGTGCCTGTGTCTGCTGAAATAAGTACTTTTGTTTCCTTTATTCTGCATTGGGCAGTGAGCAGGTTCTTTTGGGGGCAGGAGAGAAATAAGCATATGTTCAAAATCAACCAGCAAAATAATACTTCATTATTTGTAAGTGGCCCTTAGACTCCAGCACTCTGAACCAAGGATAAACAAACATCATATTTCATTTCTTCTTTATGTTTGTTTATATGTTTTCAGAGGTTTCAGTTCCCTGTGAGATTTGTAGATGTGTTTGTATCATGTACTTATGTTGCACAGAATTTAAATACAGTTTATACAGTATTTATGCATGCGGTCTGTGTCATTTATACATAATGTATGCAAGGATATGTATTTTGTATAATGCTGATTTATTGATAGTCAATTAAAGTGCAAAATGCATACACTTTGCAGGTGGACTTGTTACAGTGAAACAGAAAATGGCAAAGTAAAGAACTGTGGGCCTGCTTCACACAAAAGCAAAAGAAAATCAAATCAGAGATCTTTGATTTGGAATGGGAGCAATGATAAATTCAGAATCTCCCATACTCTGGTCCAACAATGTTTTTGGGGTACATGGTTCCAGTGCACACTCAGAGGATTTTCTCCACCCTCATTCAAAGAGCTCTGAATCTGACAGGAAAACCTCACAGGGATGAAGCAAACTGGAATGCTTTATTACACAACAAGGTCCATATCCACATAAAAAGGTACATGAAGCTGTGAAGCAGAGACCAGTTTTGCGCTAGACCTGTAATCCTGGTTTAGCCCTGACCCCAAGCTGCCATTCTGCACTAAAATCATAGAATCATAGAGTTATAGAGGGTTTCTCTGAGTCTATGATTCTAATGTAGAATGTGAGTTTGGGGACAGGGCTAAACCAGGATTAAAGGTCTAGAGGGAAATTAGTCTGAGTCTAGGTATGTATGGGAGTTGTAAGATAAGATCTGGCTAAAGGATTGTACTTTAACCAACAATGTATCATATAACATGGGTTTTTGTCTAACCCTTTCTTAAACACTTTAAAAATATAATTTATATTGATCTTTTGAAGATAGTATTGAAATGAAAATATGTGTTTAAATTTTTCAATCCAATTAATTTTATATCCTCAAAATTATTTATTTCATTGAAAATATTTCAAGATCTATTCATCATGGAGCCCAACCAACAATGGGCAAACTTAAGCAAATTGATTGTTTGTTTGTTTGTTTTTTTAAAAAAAACTTTAGGAAATATGATTTTCATATTTTCATTTCTTTGCTAAGTGTTTTTTTTTCCTCCTCATACAATTTTTCAATAATATTAAATATGCCCTTTATCACTATCATGGAAGATATTTTAAATATTTCAGGTTTAAAACTCACAGAATATGTGTAAAATCTAATAAAAAGTACCTTTAGTTATAACCCATAGCTCTGGAAGAAACAGCTTGAAGAAATTTTATTTTATTACCTGATTTCATTGGCCTTCTATGATTTTACCAATGTTCGGGAACTCATAAAATGGAATTTGCATTTGATAAAGGTTTTTCCTCCAATGTATTTCTATTTCTTTTTTACCTGGGTCCGTTTTAACAATGTGACTAAATACCCATTTCCCATGGTATTATCATGAATTGTTTATTTGTTTCCAAATGTTACCCCCTACATTTTTAAACTAGAAGGAGAACTTTGTAAGACTCCACATACTCTAAGAATGCACCATCTTAGGCGGGCTTTTTGTTTGCTTATTTTGTTTACGTGTCTCTGAGGAAAACTGTTTACATGAGATTGTGTTGGAGAGTGGATTGGAGGTGTTGTTAGCACAGAGCCCATTAGAGTGGCCAATTATGGTCCATTACTCATTTTTAGCACACACATTTTCTGACTTTTCAACACACAGGGTTTGTAAAAAGAGAATGAAAGCCTTTTGAATATGTTCCTTGGTGGTACATTGTAAACTTCAATTATTTGTTCTCAGAAACTTTTTTTTTTAGTAGAATGAAATGAAAATCTCTCTTAAATGGAATATGATTCAGAAACCACTATTAGAAAGGTTTTAAACATTCCTCATTAATAACAGTAATCTGGGGTCCTAGAGTGCACTGTCACTTAAAAATGCAGATTTCTTGTTCCCATAGTCCTTCATTAAGCTAAAGCCATTTCTGCTCTGCAACATGCTATCAGCCACCTCTTCCTGAGAAGGAGGAGGACATCACGCTGTTAATGCAGAGCTGTCACTCACCAAACCTGGCTGAAAGGCAAGCGAGCATTAGGCTGTAATTCTCAAAATTTACATCCCATGTAATTTTCTGTAGGGTCTTTGCTCTTTTTGGCTTTCAAAACAGACCAGCCCATCATGGCCAGTTTCCATCACAGGCATGCAGTAGTGCCAGCCTAGACATTTCTCTCTCTTCCCTGTATACTTGCCCTTCTGGCTGGTCTACATATATGGCAGAATGAGACAAAAGGCACTTGGGGTAGTAGAAAAGACTTCACCACTTCAGAATCACATGGCAGGGTGCTTTTTTAAAAAAAAAAAAATCCACTATGTTAAAAAAAAAATCCTTGCAACTAAAAATAACCTAGCACAGTGGAGCAAATAGTCCTATCCAGCCCAATCCCTATAGTGATATTCAATTTATAAGATGTTTTTACATAGGGAAAGCCCTCGGAGTTTGTACAATCTACTCTACCATTGCACAAGACTTCCACTTCATTGTTGATCTATTCTTCTGTGTGTGTATATATCATAATTCACACCTAGGGCAATTATCCTCATATATGATAGTGTATGCATCTTCATCTACATCTATAGACATGTAGGTAAAATGTTATGTAGGCTGAAGCCTTAAGTGAGATATCTTGGAATCCTACATAGTACATTTTTTCAAGAATTCATCTGCTACATAGTAATTACAGAACAGAACTACAGAATAGGCAAATTCTATATTAAGTATTAATAGAAAGAGATTGAGAATAAAATGGCCAATATTATAATGCCTCTGTATCCATCTATGATGCAGCTTCATATGGAATACTATGTACAGTTCTGGTCACTATATCACAAAAAGGACATTGTAGAGCTGGAAAAAAAATACAAAAGAGGTGAACCAAGATTAGGGAGTTGGAACACCTTCCCTATGAGAAAGGACTGAATAATCTGTGACTCTTCAGTTTAGAAAGAGATTACTAAGGGGGCACATAATAGAGGTTTATAAACCCATCCTATGCATAGGATGAAGACTGGAGAGAGCTGAGAAAGAAATTTTTCTCCCTCTCCCAAAATACTAGCACTCAAGGGCATCCAGTGAAGCTGATCCAGGGCTAAAGAAATGCTTATTTACACAGAGAGTAATTAAAATGTGAAATTCACTGCCAGAGGATGTTGGGGTAGCCACAGGAATAAATAATTTTAAAAGGGGATTGGATAGATTCATGGAGGATAGGTCTATCAGTGGCTACTTGCCATGGTGACTTAGGAGAACCTTCACATTAAGATGCACTAAATCTTAGAGCCAGGAGGCAACATCAGGGGAATCTCTGCCTCTTTGCTTTTATATATTTTATAAATGTTTCCATTTATATCCTGCCATCCCCACTGAAGCAGCTCAGGGTAGCTTCAGGAACTGGTTGGCCACTGTGTGAGACAGAATGCTGGACTAGATGAACTACTGGTCTCATCCAGCAGGACTGTTCTTATGTTCTTAATCCAATGGCATTTTCTAAAACTTGCAATACAATTACTTTATCACTTAAGAAAGGATCTGAATCTTTATTGACAGTCATCTACTCCTTTTGCTTACCCCCGTTCACAAAGTATAATAACCTCGATGTCAAATCTAGATTAGAAAGCACTGAATATAGCCACCATTTTGAAATGCAAGGCTTTTTTTTTTTTGGCCTATCAAGTTTGTATATATTTTCACAATTGGGTGAGCGTATATTTTCTACTGAAACAGTGAAAGGTGTCATAGATGAGAAGCCATCAGCTGCAAGGCTGACCTTTTCTTATATGCCCGCAATGAAACTATTCATGGCTGAATGTCATTCTAGATCATCACAGACTTCCTTTCGTAAAAGAGCACACTGTTGATGAAAGACACACATGCGCTTCTCGGTGCCCAAGTGCTCACAAAATTAACTCCCTACCCAAACCTTACAAAGCCCCTTCTGCTTTATCCCATTTTCTCTTTACCACACGTGCTTCAATTTCTGGCTTCAGTGAAGACTGAGAGGCAGGGGGAGGGGAGCAAGCCAGGGAGTAACAGAGGACTGGAACTTTCATTTAAAATGCAGACAAATCTGCCTTTTCTGCTTGATGGTCTGTAACATTTCCATGTAGTGCACTTTGCATGGCAGAATAGCTGCTAGTAATAGAATTCTCTCACAGCGGAGGTTAATTACTTCTCAGCTACAGCAAAATAAATTTCCTGTCAAGATCAGTGACAGGAATATGCCAGTGTCACTATTTTTACCTGTGGTTTTAATTCACTGTTAATATCTGACACTAGTGTGCATTTAGTGGGTTGGTGGTCTCCCAAACAGACTTCCCTCTATCTCACCCACTCCATATACACATACAATAGAGAGATGAGATAGGCAGGAATGAGAAATAAAGATATATGCTGAAAGAACACGTTGCCTTTGTACCTTTGAAAAAGAAACTGAATAATCTCTCCCTCCCCTTAAGGAATAAAGGAGACCCTCTCAGCAATATAATTTCTTTTTAAATGGCAAAGAGAGTAGACACATCCTTCTACTAAGCAATTCTGTACAACATTCCAAATCATGTTGCTTTTGATCATCAGAACCTCATAATATTTGTAAGGAAATAATAACTCCTTCACCTGGAGGCATGTTCTGGAGTTGAGATATATACTTGCAATGGAAGGACCTTAGCTGGCATATGAAACAATATGATGGTCACAATGAGAAATAAAAGGACAGACACCAGAGGTATGAGAATGCATAGAATTAGTCCAGTGTTAGGATCCTTAAAAAAGTCATTGATAGACAGGGTCACTCAACTATATTACATTGTATCACCTCCCCAAATTTGTAGACATATACAGTAAATGAAATTACCTTCTTCCCTCCCCCATGTATTTTGATACTCCTGTCATTCTCTTTTCCCCTTATCCATGATACTCCTGTGTTCTTTCAACTCCTCTGTTCTTCACATATTGGAAATTTGCCAAGTTACTTCTTTTCACCATCCTCACCTAACTTCAAATTGGTCCCTTATTCCTAGGTCAGAGCGTAGGTCAGAGAATCTAAATCCCTTTTTTTCTTGTATTGTTCTGAATAGAAAACTCCAGAAATGGGCAGAAGTGGGACTTGGAGATCTGAGAGATGATAATGCAGAGGTATGGGAGACAGAAACAGAAGCAGAGAGAAGAGACCGATGGTAAAGACACCATGGGCTGTGAGACAGCAGGTAAAAAGATCTGATGGAACAGAGGAAAGAGACAGCAGAAAAATAATATGACAAGAAGTGGTAGGAAGGAAGAGGGTTGGCTAGATTAAAGAAACAGGGAGTACAGGAACAGGAAAGCACAGGGGGATGTATCAAATGGAGGAAAGGGAATCAAGATTTCCCTTTTCACCATATAGGTGCCCAAAATTTATTTGAAAATTACAAACTTGTCATTCACATTCCATAAATGAAAACATTGGTATGCTTATAACACTCCAGTTTTCATACTAAGTTTTCACTAGACATTTCCCCTTCTCCAGTCATCATCATCAATCATCTGTCATTGTGTGTAGTATAGCCAGGTGATCCTAAGATTGTCTGGCAACCATGTGAGAAAAAGACCCCTAACTTCAGAACATTGTAGTCATCCGTTTGGTTGCCAGGGTGCATGGAGATTCAACTCACACACATCTGCCAGGAGAATGTGGGTTTTGTTTACCAGACTGTAAGGGACTTATGTGAGTACTAACAGCCACAACGTTGAAGCAGCACTCCGTGTCTCTGGAAGAGTGCTAACCAGGAGAACAGATGGGTTTCCAGTCACTCTGTGCGCTCACCATCTCAGCCGTTGCAGCAGAAGAAGTTGCGCCGCCAGGAACTGTCCAGGCAAGCGGTTTCCAGCCTTGACCATAGAATCCATATGGGAAGGCTAACATCACCAGCAGCTATCTTCCTGCAGTGCCAGACTCCATTACAGCAAAGCGGGAGGCTCACGTACTCAACACCTATGCATGTCACCTATGCATTAGGCAATCAAGCTTATCTTAGGCGTGGATCCTGTCAGACTGCCTAAGCCTTTGTCCAGTGGAACTCAAGACAAAGGATGGTGCCAGTAGAGGAATGAAGAACAGGAAGAACATCTTCACCCAGAGCCAAGTTTCTTTGTATAGATCGGGTGTTACCTTAGGTAGCAATGTGGCCATCTATTGTCACCTTTTAGATAAGTTTTGATAACCTTAATCACCTCCACCCCAATAATTTCTCCCATTCTTTCCCTTAATGGTCATCCTGGAGCCTCCCCCTTTGGCCCATTGTTACCTGGAAGTCCAATCAGGTAACCAGGGCCAAGTCTGCTCATTGGCCAGGTATGGGCATCCAATCAGGTGCCCCCAATAAACTGGCTATTGGCTACCGCATAAGTCCAGCCCTTATGGTCATTGCGGAGCCTCCCCTTCTTCTGAGGTCATGTACCAGCTGACTACCTGTCATCCGCCCCTGTACCTCCCATCCCCTAAGGGCTCAAGGTAGTCCTTATAACCTGTGACCCAGCTCCCCACAGGTGTGCATCTAGCAATACCCCATTCCTGCTGCTTAGATACATCCCCGATTCTTGGTCAGTTGAGGGTCCTCGTCCCCATCATCCTCGTTTGTCACCATTGGAGCCTTCCTTGAAGACTACGATCGGTAATTATCACCCTGTTTGTCCATCCTTATGTTACTGCTATGCATTTCTCTCTATTTTTATTACGACTGTATGTGCGTTGTATGTATCCATTACCTTGTATGTGTGTTCTATATTTTTCTGTAATAAATTTTAATTGTTTTACTTAATTAATGTCCTTGGTAAATTTAAGCAATAATTTCTGGAAGTGGAATCCTGTATACACAGATTCTAGATCCTTTTTAAGCCAAAGGTGCCCACCTATCAATTCCCCAACCTCTTTTGAGGGCATTTTGGCTTACAACCAGATGTTCTAGCTCTTTTAGTGTTATGCACCAGTAGGTGGCAAGCTAGACTAGTTTTTTGGGATGAGAGAGTTCTAAGGGAGCTGTGACTCACCCAAGGTCAATCAGACTGACTCTACAGATTAGAGTTCACCGCTCTTAACCACTACATCAAGCTGGCTCTTCTCCAATATTAGCATATATGTGATGCATAATTAATTCATATATTATGCCCTAGTTTGTCTTTAATATATTTCAGAGCCACAGGGGTGATTGTTCCTTGGGGTAAAGGGACAGAATAGCACAATTCTTCTACAATATATTATCAATTGTTGAAGGTACACCTTAGCAGCTACAGCATGAACGGGCAAGCTGCATAATGCCATCTTGTAGATGTATTTACATATTTGTGCACAAGTGCCCATACCCATCCAGATATTTAATGTATAGAGACAGTAGGGAGGGACCTAACTCTGAAGAAAGATAAAGCTGTCAACTCACACTTGCATTCCTCAACAGGCAATAATGGAGACAGTCCTAGAGACAGGGAACAGGAAATAAGGACAGTCCATGACAAATAGGGCCAGTTAGAAGACACAGTCCAACTTTGTACTGTCTATCTAATTAACAACAACTGGGCCATAAAAGAATTTGGTTTATGAAAATTAGGCCCAAAACACTTTTAGCTTAAGTCAAGTTGAACTTTTGGCCTTGAAGCAAAGAATGCTCCAAAGGGTGCTATCATTTGACTTTCTGATTCAGCATTATTTGAGTTCCTGATGCAGTTCCTGGACCATTTTGAAAGTGGTTTATGCATTTTGACTCATGTTATTCATCTCACTTAAAAGTCTGGTGCAATGGAAATGCCAGCTCCTTTGCAATATTGTATGGGTTTTATGGTACCCTGTGAGGTATTCATTATAGATACTTAGCATTAAAACAGACACTTAGTTCTCCAGTACAAAGCCCAGACCCTAATTTCAGTTTTATTTTTTTACACAGAAATGGTATAAAAAGGTATAAAAAATAAGGTGCAATTCAGATCTGTTCACAACAAAAAATTTAAGAGTATATATGCTTTATAATTTATAAACACCTTTGTGGAAGCATTAAAAGCATCTGGATCAAGGCAGCTCGGCAGTACTGATGTTGTTAGACCTATTGGCTGCGTTTGATACGGTCGATCATCGGCTACTGACCTGCCGCCTCGCCGACGCAGGGATTCAGGGGTTGACCTTGCAATGGCTTTCCTCTTTTCTTGATGGTCGGGGACAAAGGGAGGTGATTGAGGGAGCACTGTCCCAGAGGCACATGCTTAATTGTGGGGTGCCTCAGGGGGCGGTGCTCTCCCCAATGTTGTTTAACATCTATATGTGCCCTCTTGCCCAGATTGCCCAGAGGTATGGGTTGGGTTGACACCAGTATGCTGATGACACCCAGCTCTATCTACTGATGGATGGCCGGCCTGACTGTATCCCAGAAAATCTGGATCTGGCATTGCAAGTTGTGGCAGGATTGCTTAGGCTGAGTCAATTCAAGTTGAATCCAGCGAAAACAGAGGTCCTTTGCCTGAGTCGTGGCGGTATGGGTGGGGAAATCCCCTTACCAGCATTTGACGGTGCACCACTGACAGTGGTGCACAAGGTGAAGAGCTTGGTGGTGCTGCTGGAGCTTCCCTGACAATGGAGGCCCAGGTAGCAGCCACTGCCAAATCCGCTTTTTTCCATCTTAGGTGGGTGAAGTAGTTGGTCTCCTTCCTGGAGTGCGACGACCTGGCAACAGTGATCCATGCAACGGTCACCTCAAGGTTGGACTACTGTAATGCCCTCTACTTGGGGCCACCCCTGTGCTGAACCCAGAAACTACAGCTAGTGCAGAATGCGGTGGCCAGGCTGTTATTGGGGCTTCCCAGGTAGGAGCACATACAGCTGGGGCTGCGGAAACTGCACTGGCTGCCAATAGTATACTGGATTCATTACAAGGTACTGGTTATTACCTTTAAAGTCTTATATGGCCTAGGATCTGCCTACCTTAGGGACTGTCTCTCCCTACACATTCCCCAGAGGGTACTTCGATCTAGATCTCAAAATCTATTGGTAATCTCCGGGCTGAAGGAGTCCAAATTAAAGACCACCAGAGAGAGGGCCTTCTTGATTGCAGCTCCTACTGGTGGAACCAACTGCCAGAGGAAGTGAGGGCCTTGTGGAACCTTGCTCAGTTCCGCAAGGCCTGCAAGACCACTCTCTTCCGGAAACTGGAAAAATACTGTCACCACTGAAAATATACAACATCTAATGAGATTAGGACCAAACCAATTTTGATTATTTTAATTGTAGAATTTGCAATTTTATAATATGTATTGTTTTAATTGTTGCTGTAATTTTATACTGTGCGCCGCCCTGAGCCTGCTTCAGTGGGGAGGGCGGGATATAAATTAAATCAAATAAATAAATAAATAAAAACAGCCCTAGCAAATTCCTGGTTCTCAAGCCATACGCAACAAGACATTCATGGGTCACAATGGAGGTTAATCAGGCACATCGCAGGTCACAATACAAAACTGGTATTCCATGCTGCGTAGAATCCAAGTGAGTATCAAAAATGCACTGCAGCTGACCAAAACTGCAGGGATGAAATGTGCCTTTTTAACAATGAATAGTCTTACATAATGGAAAGCTACCAAGATATAAAGCAAATAAACAGAGTGTATAATCATTTCATAATTAGATTCTGACTTGAAGTCAACATTAATTAACAAAAAAGCATTCTTTCCCAAAAGATGGACACTAGAATGGTACTATTGTAACTGAGTTGAAGCACTGCTCCAATAAGCCATCTGTGCAGGCCAGCACATGTGACTCGTTCAAAAACAAAGGATAGGTATAAATAGACAATTCTCATGTTTGAGGGGGTACACAGTAGAATGACCTAAGGAGTCTATTGCATTTAATACTTTTGTACTGCTTTGCTAGGGTGGAATGGAGGCTACAAAGCAAGCACTCCAGACAAACTATAAAGTAAACAATTATATATCAAATATAATACTGTTGTATCGGCAAGGAAAATAGAAACCAAAGCTAACTAATACATTTTTTAAAAAAAATCAGCTTACTTTTAACACTGTAGATGAGCTCTGAAACCATTTGAAACCATAATGTCTTGGCCAGCTTTCAAGAGTCATTGAGAATGTACCACTCTGGGTCTTGATAGGGAAAGAGTTTCAGGGAGGTGGGTCTATAATGGAATAAAACTTCTTTTCTTATAAACAATGTGGTATTTGGTCATGAGACATGCACAGGATCAAGCAAAGGAGAGAAAATAGGTAGTTTTTTGGGGGTCAGGGGTTTGGAGAAACATAGCCAGTACAAGGCCAGTGTAAGAATATGATTTACTTATTTCAGAAACAAAATAGGATTTTTTTTTTCATTACTCATACAGGGATGAGAACTGAGGGGAAGGCCAGTGTTACAAGTTCATAATCAGCCAGGAGAAAGAATGATGGGGCCCATTATACACAAGCATAGTAGATCATGGACTGCTATAGAGAGGTGCATCTGTACCTATGTATGAGTATAAAATGTAATAGCGTTTGAATAATGACAAACTTCAAATTATGTATATAAGTGCTGTCAAGTCCCAGTTGACCTATGGCAACTACAGCAAGGGGCTTTCAAGGCAAGTGAGAGGCAGAGGTGGTTTGCCATTGCCTTACCCTGCAGAATCTTCCTTGGTGGTCTCCTGTCCAAGTACTGACCCTGCTTAACCCCCAGATCTATGAGACTGGGGTATGCCATGCTGTCTTCCCTCCTAAACCTTTAGATTTGCAATTCCCAAAGAAGAGCATGAGTTACTCAGACAATAAAAATGGTTGATAAAATGGCACATGATACTGAGTGTTGGTAAGTACAAAGCAATGCATTTTAGCATCGCATCATCACAACCCTATGCATGGCTTTTGTTAGTTCTAATAAAGATAATCAAGACAGTAATTTACCAGTGTGTGTGATTCTGGAGAGAAAATAAGCACCACTTGTTTGTATGAGCCAATCCTAGAATATGGGAAAGTGGAGATGAAATGGTTTTTTCCCCCCACTATTCTCATATATGCTACTGGGCACTGAGGAAGCAAAGTCCTGGTAAAAGTTTATTTTGCCAACAAATGTATTTATTTATTACAGTTATATCCCATCCTTTTCCACAAGCAGACTCAGGGCAGCTCACAAGTGAGTAGTAAAACATTAAAGCCCCATAATTTAACCACAAGATGGCAGAACAAATTCACAAAGTTCTCAGAGTTATTGCGTGTATGCCTGATAGACCAGGTGTTTTGGAATTAGATAATAAGCCCCATTAGTAAGATGGAATGTGAAGGATGGGGTAAAGCAGAAGAGGCCAGTGTACCAAGGCATCTGCCACATCAACTGAAGGCCTGGCAGAACAAGTCTGATTAGTAGGCCCTATGGAACTGTAATAAGTCCCACAGCACCCTGAACTCAATTGGTAGTAAAGTACACAATAGTGACCCTACAAGAAGCAACCCAGGAAACAGAGGATTCATAAATAGATTAACCTTCCTACACAGTCTCTTGACCCTGGTTTAGAGATCTGTACACAGGTTTATGTGTACAGAAACTTAAAGTTGGTGCAATATTTGGAGAATATTAGAAAGAGACTTCATTAAATGACAAGTTCATGTTAAATGGCTACATAAGAAGACAGAAAAAGCAAGATAAAAGAACACAAGGCAAAAAAAATGAAATTGCAAGCAAAAATACAGCAGGCAGTTCTAGGGATGAATTTGAGATACCCAGATGTGTCTTACCTAAAGTTAGCTCCAATAGAGTATACCTGTTAGTAGGCTTGCTCTTTGCCCTCCCCTGCAGAGAGTAGGAGCCAATCCCCACTCTCAAGAAGATGAAAAAATGAAGGAAAAAATGGCTGGGAATGGCCACTGTAGCAATGCTTTAGGAATCTACCCATGGTCTTACCAGAGATTAATGGAAATTCCTAGAGCATCGCCCTGAAGTCACACCCTTCCCAAACTCCACCCTCCCCAGGCAGTTTATTAAGGGAAAAGGCTTTGTATGGGAAATGAGCATCAGTCAAGATGGAGGAAGGAATGTGTGGATGGGGGAGGGGGAGCATCAAAGATGGAAGAATGTTGAAGTTGAGAGAATAATGCTGAAGTTGAGAGAATAAAGCCAAAATACTTGTATGGTGTGGGAAGAGGGATAGAAGATGAATCACCAACAATACAGAGAGGGATGGGATTCAAAATATGCATTGCCTGTTCCTGAATGGAGGCAGGTCTGGGCCAGGAATTGAGGCTAAAATGCCAGTGTGAAAGTGGATCAATTAATTTGGACCTTGAATTTGTGCATGTTTTGTTTAGTAATGGAGATGAAAAATTTCCCATTGGGGTGGGGGGCAATGTTATCTGTGTCCCATGTCTCATGACTAACATTGCCTTCCTCTGATCACCTCTGTTCCCCGCCACTGCTGTGAGGGGGAAAAAAGCAGTCACCCTCTGCCCCAGTGTGTCACTTCCAGATACACCCCAGAATTGCTGGAAACTCTATGGTTTCACTGTGGTTGTACCCAGAAGTGATGTAGTGACATATGCAATGTCACTGATGTCACATGCTTCCCCCATGTCCACACCACCCTACTCACCCTGTACTGGTTGTCAGGCTTTGCCTGGCAATCCTACTTCTAACTAACTCAGAAAGGTAGCTTAGCTGCTGATGGTTTGGTGTTATTTTGAAAGTTTGCTAGGATGTTTACTAATTGTTTTACAAGCACTAATCATCTGGATTGGGTGTGATCTCAATGAGCTACAAGACTGGCCTTTGGATGGTGGGAGAGGCTTTATAGTTTACCAAAAGAACTTAGTTACCTCATTGTGAGATAGCATTTTACTGGATTTATTTTCAGCTGGGTCATGATTCCTTTGGACAAATTAAGAAAAATTCTCCCCATACCTTTGGTAGCATGTGGTCATCATGGACTTGTTAGGGTTTGGGAGTAACAGAAGTATTGAGCCTCAGCAGCTAAATTGCACCCATTATTATCTGACAAGATATTTTCAGGCATGCAAATGTGTGCAAGGAAGAGGTGCTGGACTGTTATTTTGATACAGAGTGATGCAAAGCTATGAAAAATAATATATCACTTTGAATTTGTCTCTTTAAAAGGCAGCAGGGCTTCTTTTATCATTCTGTATTGGTTCTGATTTCTCATACAGAATGCAGCATGTTACAAAATTATTAACAAGGAACTCCATCTTCTAATCTTGGCTGTCTTGAAAACATTAGCAGAGGGGGCCATTCATCACCATACTTCTTATTAAAGCTTGGAAGAAACAGCACTCAGCAGTGCACCTTGGAAGCTGAAGCTGAGAAGAAAATGTACTTTCGGCTCTTTTCTCACTGATGGTGGCTAATGCTCAAATAATTACCAGTAGAGATGCTCTCTGCTGTTTGATGGCCAAATTCCAAAGATTTGCTTTGTAGGCTTCCAGTCCTTCTCGGCACTCAAATATCACTTGGTCTGGCTTTTGAGGCCTTAATTTGTTTTGCTTTTTTATCATTCTATAGTATGTCAAGCTTTCTTTGTGGCAATCTAGGCAAAATCACATCCCTAATGAAGATGCATTGTAGGTAAGTATATGCCCTGTAGTGAAAATACACTACAGTAAGATGAGATTAGCTCCGACTGAAAACACTGCAGAAAGTGGTTAAGTGCCTCTGTGGACTTTATTCATTGCTATTTCATTGCAGTCATTCTCATGTAGGTGCAACTGAAGGAACATCAGCATTACAGTGAGGTAGCCAAGATACCCTTTCTGGGAAATGCCTCTTCACTAAAAATACTATCTACTTGTAAAGTTTTCTATTGTTTATGGATGGAGGGATGTGGAATTGTATCATATATCCCAATTTTGTGAAATCTTGGAAGCTAAACAGGGTTGGTACTTGGATGGGAGACCACCAAGGAAGACTCTGCAGAGGAAGGTGATGGCAAACCACTTCTGCTGAATCACTTTCCTTGAAAATTGTACAGGGTTGTCATAAGTCAGCTGCAACTTTATTTATTTGCATTATTTATAGTCCAACTCTCTCACATAGACTCTAGGCAATTACCCATACTGAGTCAGTACAATCAGCAAGTTGGGATATTCAGTAATTAGGATATTAGAATACTGAAAACCACCAGAAATATCAGGAACATATGAGGTATTAATATTACATATTAAATGGTACATAAATTACATAATAGGATCCTGTTTACAATATGCTATATACAGCAGAAAAGACTGCAAGTCCTGATCATTTATTCAAGTAGGTTTGTGAAACCATTTTGTGCTGTGCAGCCTTATTTCTCTCTCTCTCTCTCGGCTTGACTTCACGAACCAAGATTTAAGAAGGGTGCAGTAGTCCACGTCTGCTGCAGGCTCGCTGGTGGCTGACAAGACCAATGCGGGACAGGCAGGTCCGGCCACAGTGGCTGCGGGGAAAAGTCTGATTTGGGGTTGGTGCTGTAGCAGTGCGATTCTTCCTCAATCTCCTTTTGTCCTCAAGACCAGCTATGCGTGCGTTCTCAAAGGAAGAGACAACCTGGTGGATGGTGTGCCTCCATGCTTTGCGATCTGAGGCTAGGTCAGACCACTGGTGATGGTTGATGCGACAGGTGCCAAGGGATTTCTTCAAGGAGTCCTTGTACCTCTTCTTTGGTGCCCCTCTATTTCGATGGCCGGTGGAAAGTTTGCCATACAGAGCAATCTTGGGAAGGCGGTGGTTTTCCATCCTAGAAATATGCCCTGCCCAGCGCAGCTGCGTCTTCAACAGCAGTGCTTCGATGCTTGTAACCTCCGCCCTCTTGAGGACATCAGTGTTGGTCACAAAGTCACTCCAGTGGATGTTGAGGATGGTGCGAAGGCAGCGCTGATGAAAGCGCTCAAGGAGTCGCAGGTGATGACAGTATAAAACCCACGATTCAGAGCCGTAGATGAGGGTTGTCATCACAACCGCTTTGTAAACATTGATCTTTGTGCCTTTTTTCAGATGCTTGTTGCTCCACACTCTTTTGTGCAGTCGGCCAAATGCACGATTTGCCTTTGCCAGCCTGTTGTCAATCTCCTTGTCGATCTTGGCATCTGAGGAGATGATGCACCCTAGGTAGCTGAACTGCTGGACTGTCTTCAGAACTGATTCACCCACAGTGATGCAGGGAGGGTGATAATCTTCCTGGGGTGCAGGCTGGTGGAGAACTTCTGTCTTCTTCAGACTAACTTCTAGGCCGAATAGCTTGGCAGCCTCTGCAAAGCAGGACGTCATATGCTGCAGAGCTGATACCGAGTGGGAGACGAGTGCAGCATCATCAGCAAATAGTAGCTCTCGGATGAGTTTTTCCATTGTCTTGGAGTGAGCCTTTAGTTGCCTCAGGTTGAACAGGCTGCCATCAGTGCGATAGCGGATATAGACACCATCGTCATCATCTAGATCTACTGCGGCTCTTTGAAGCATCATGCTAAAGAAGATCGTAAAGAGAGTTGACGCGAGAACGCAGCCTTGCTTTACACCTGTGCCTATTGGGAAGGGCTCCGAGAGGTCGTTGCAGTGTCTGACTTGGCCTCGCTGGTCTTCATGTAGCTGGATGATCATGCTGAGGAACCTTGGGGGACATCCTAGACGTTCCAAGATTTGCCACAGGCCTTTCCTGCTAACGGTATCAAAAGCTTTGGTAAGGTCGACAAAAGTCACATATAGACCCTTGTTCTGTTCCCTGCATTTCTCTTGGAGCTGCCTGAGAACAAATACCATGTCGGTGGTGCTCCTGTTAGCTCTGAAGCTGCACTGGCTCTCTGGGAGGAGTTCTTCTGCAATGGTGGGCACCAGTCTGTTCAGGAGTATTCTGGCAAGGATTTTGCCTGCGATGGAGAGCAGGGTTATCCCCCGGTAGTTGGAGCAGTCTGACTTTTCTCCTTTGTTCTTGTGTTAATGTTGTTATTGTTATTATTTCAATTTAATTAATCGCCCCTTCCTGGCCAGGCTGGGGTATGGGCAATGTACATCAGATAAGAATACATAAAATAAAACAAATTCATAATTTACCACAATAAAACAATAAGAATTCCAACCCCCCAATGGTGGTTTGCTAATTATACTCATTCTCATCAGACTGCTAGAGCATGGACCGGGAGGGGGAGAGAAGCATTTCTGAAGGGAGTGGACAAAAGAGGAGGCACCAAATATCACTGGATTAGGAGCTTTAACTCCAACTGACCTCCTCAGCCAGGCAATTCCTCAAGGTGGGAGCCACAACAGAGAAAGCTCATGTATGGGCAATTGTTGATTTTGCCTATTTGCAGGTTGGCACGTGCAGAAGCCCCTGCTGACATGGAGTTGTTGTGGCAGAGCATAGAGAGACAGGCAGTCCCATAAATAAGAGGGACCAAGACCATGGAGAGCTTTATATGTGAGAGCCAGCACCTTAAATTAAGCTTGGTAACAAATGGCCAACCAGTGGAAGGTTTGCAGAACGGAAGTAATATGCACAGTTCCTCTAGCTCTCACTAATAGTTGAGTCGTGGCTTGATTATTGATTTGACTGCACTCTACACACACTCACTGTTCTCAGGTGTTTTCAATCCCATAATGTATCATTTGATAATGATTTTTTTTCTGGTGGTAACAACACAGAAGAAAAGAACCAGATTGTAGATTTTTATTGTAATGTATTGACCATAAATCCTAATATTGTTACAATATTAATACAATTTAACAAAATTCACAATGTTACAGTATTACATAAGTGATACCTATCAGGGCCTGTAAGCATTTAAAAAAGTTAAAATATAGCCAGCAATTTATAACTAAGGTTCCATACCATTTGATCTAATCTTTCTTGCAGCCATTGCAAACAAAGCAACTCTATTAGAGATATAAGCATTCTCATCTGCAAGCAAAAATATTATTTTTTCCCAATCCGAGGCTCCTTCACATGTTATGTTAGCAATAACATATTAGCGATAAACTTGTTTTGGGTATCATGAAGAAGGGGAGGGAAAGGAATTAGAACCATACAGACATTGACTGCTTTGATTAAATCCTAGTTAGATATGATAGCCACAGGAGGCAGTCCAGCAAAAAGCACCATATTAAGGTGGTGGTTGTCAAACATACATACTACTAACTGTGGTTTGTTACAACATCTGAATTCACAAACCACAATTTGGGACAGGTGCATTCACACACACTAAATAACATGCTTTGCAACTGGATTTTTTTCTGTGAAAGAATGCCAAAATCCACTTGCAAACAATTGCTGTGTGAAAGCACCATTTGTTAAGTAGCTTACAGCTGCAAGATCACACAAACAGTGATGCAAAGAGGATGCCCTACTGAGAGGCAAGAATTGTTTATTATACGAAGCATTTACATCTTACCTTCTCCACTAAAAATGGGTCAAAGTTGTCTTACAAATATGCGAAGCATAATAGAAAAAAAACAAAACAACAACTATCGCTACAAAACTGAAACCATTAATCCATAACTCTTTGCCAAAAGTGACCAAGAACCCACCAACAGGTATCATTAGTCTATTGCAACTAAACTACTAATTCAGCAAGAAGCCCCCTGAGAAAGCAAACTGGGACTTGAATACAAACCATAATTTCTTACCTCTAGTAGATGCTCCAAAATTTGTTGTGTACACCATGGTTTACATGTACTCATATGCATCTTATGTATAACTAAATACCACTAGTTTCCATGATGTTCTCACATTTCCTTTTCTGGCCACAAACATCACTCACTTCCATACCCTTAGTTAAACTGGGATACTATGAAACAGCATAAAGAGCATATTATATCTCTATTGAACCATAACTCTTCAGAACAAGTCATACTTCATTAGTCATATGGTTGCCAAGGTCAATCTAGACAGGTTTCCATGGCTTGGATGATTCTTCTTTTCATTGTATGTGTCATCTCAACACAGTTCTCTGCAATATGGTATGAGGTCTTTGAAGACAATATTTTCAACCTCCTGCTGCTGGTATTTTTTTTTTTTTTTTAGGTAAAGCACCACCACCTGTAGAATGTAATCAGGATTTCTTGTTATAATGTGAAGTGGAAATATAAAGATGGGTTGATTATCTTGTGTTAGGACCAGCCATTCCATTCTATCACCTGTCTTTTTTCATCACTTCTACTGTGATATTCTGGAATGGAGTTGCTGACATGTAATAGAAAGCTATGGTGAAAACATTAATACGTTCTTTAGCTCAAGCAGTCCATGTTGTCTCAGAACTAAATGAAAAGTCTCCCAATCTTTTCATTTACTTTGGACACAACATGCTCTGAGAGGAAAGATTTTGCCAGCTGTTTGAGTTTTAAATTACAGTGCCATGATTGGTTTCATTTCTGGGTCACCCATAGCAACCATAACTTGAAAGCAGTAGAGCAGGACTGCTGTTATTTGGAACTCTTCTTGGTAGGGTTCAAAATTCTTTTTTTTTACTTTCCTCCCAAAATGTCTCATATGTTGCTATGTTCATTCCCACCCCCATTTATTGTACTGTTTCTTTTCTCTTCCTTAAAACCTGGCCCTGACATTAACAACCTGACATTAGCTAATTAGCAGCTCTGTACTTTTGGGAAATTTGCTTTGCACCCTGGTTTACTTGGGATCATAGGGTTGGATCCAGACTAAGTTTTCCAATGGTAGAATAGAACTTTTCTGCCTCCCTCTCCTTTCCACCACAACCCACTGATATCCATGAAATACTGTTCTAGAGGATAGGAGATCCGGAAGACTGGTACAATGGGGTTGTGAAACAGGTTGGAGGAATCAGTGGAAATTGCTGATTTAGCCTGAATTCAACCCAATCCTGATGTGATATAGCAGGACTTCAGTGATCTAAGCACACAATATTTAAAACTCAACTATTTGGTTTGAGTCTTTGTCACTATTCAGTGCAACTTTATGTTTCATAGAATCATAACAACAATTTACCATAAAGACTCTGGCAGAGCTCAGTCCCAGATCAAGATGGTATAAATATCCATCTTTCTTTCTCCATTCTAGATTTACCTGAATATATTATATAAATTCTTTGCTAATAATTATTTTAGTTAAGTGCACAAGTATCTATGTTCCTATAATGATTCCTATAACAAATTGTGTATGTGTACACTAACAGTATTTTCACTTATTTATGATTTCTGATAATCTACATGTTTTTGGCACACACACAAACACACACACATAATGCTAAATGAATCACTGTTTAGTCTGCAACCAGTATGCACCAGACATAGAGAGCAGGTCTTGGTCAGATCTATTTCAGTCCTGGTGAGTCCTAGTACAGTGCAAAACACATCTGAGAGAATGGACCCAGAAATGTTCAAGTTTCAGCAAATACCTAAAGCTGTAACTTGAAAATCCATTCCTGTTCTATTCAGAATCTCTGGGTCATTGTTCTGGGTTACATAACACAGATGCACCAAGGCCAGCCAAACTGTGGTTTAGCTAATTTTCCCCTCCCCTCTATTTTCTCTTTTCCTTCCCTGAAAGCCCTATGTCCCTTCCCTTTTCCCTTTTCTCCTCTCCTGCCCCACCAACCAATCTGTATCTACCCTTCTGTCTTCAGCTTTCTCTCTTTCACTTCACCTTACAGCATTTCTCAGGAAAACTTTGACAATGTTGTGCAGTTGCCTGAGCCTGCAGCAGTTGCTCAATAGGGAACCCATAAGGACTTGCAGGAGGCACCTTGCTTTTCCCTGTATACCCCTCCCCACAGTAGCAGAAGACGGCAGATTTATACCTCACCCTTCTCTCTGAATCAGTCTCAGAGTAGCTTACGATCTCCTTTACCTTCCCTCCCCAACAACAGACACCCCGTGAGGTGGGTGGGGCTGAGAGGGCTCTCACAGCAGCTGCCCTTTCAAGGACAACTCCTGTGATAGCTATGGATAACCCAAGGCCATTCCTGCCGCTGCAAGTGGAGGAGTGGGGAATCAAACCCGGTTCTCCCAGATAAGACTCCGCGCACTTAACCACTACACCAATTTGGCTCTTTCCCTCTCCTGCCATTTCCCATATCTTCACCTTTCTCTCCTTCACACCTACCCACCAACTTTTGATCTGCTACATTATTGTATTTCATTTACTTCCACTTTTGTCCCCAATGGGGACCCAAGGCAGCTTACATCATTCTTATTTTTTTCCATTTTATTCTCATAACAACCTCATGAGATAGGTTAAGCCGAGAGTGTGTGCCTGGCCCAAAGTTGGCTTTAATAGGGAATTAGCCAGAGGTGTTGAACTCATTTGTTATGATGGCTGATCTGATGAAAATGTCACTTCATTGGGCTGGGCCATGTGTGCCATAAATTGTAATGCCAAGTACTAGAGATATTTTACCACTGACCATGACCCACACTGCTCCTCAGCACCTAACTAACCACCCTTTGCTTGATATGCACAAGGCATTTTGCACAGCACAGACAGCTGTGACAATCAAGGTGCCACAAGTCTTTTAAAAGACTAATTTAATTTCAACAAACATTTATTGAGCAAAATAAAGGAGGAAGATACATACAAAAATAATCTACAATAAATTGATAAAGATGCATAAGGATAAAAATATAGTAGTTGGTTGAATACATTACAGATGAAAAACAAAAAGACTTTCATTAATTATGATAGTAGATGACTTAGTAAATGGCATTAGTAGATTTGAAAACTGAGTCAGATTCTGGTTTCTTAACTAGATGTTCTAGGAACAGGAGCCATAAAGCATTAAATTAAGGAATATAAGAATCGGCTTCGTCTTGGTCAATAGATTCAGATAACTTATTCATAATACAAAATTCTTGCACTTTAAGGAGCCATTCATGTAAAGTAAGCTTTTAGGTGAGCTGGAGCATGAAGTGCTGCATTCCATTGCTGCAGGTGTGGCAGACAAAGATAGGTGGCCAAGTAGCATCAACCAGGGGAACTCAATGAGCCATGCCTTAAAGAAACTGCTACAGTCAACAGACTTTGGGGAAGTGATGGGAGTGAGGCAGCCACACAATCCCACACTGCCCTCTGTCAAAGTCCCACATTCAGCAACAACCTTGAACCATGAGAGGAACTGAGATGCATCTTCAAGCGCTGCCACCTCCTGAAGATACCGGCTCCACTTTAATTGCCTTTTGCAGACTTTTATTTCCTGCCAACTCCATGGCATTATCCAACCACTCAAAATATTACTCCCTATGTGCATGTGCACAGATGTGCATCCAGTGCCAGTCTCTGCCATGTGCAAACCCAGTGTGCTTTTCTGAGTGCCTGCTCCCATCCCTGACTTTCGCCTAACCCCTGTCTGCAAATTCTGCTATATAAAGCAGTGCTTGCTTGTAGGGAGCCCAGGGAGCAAGTGTGCATTTCAGTTTTTCCTCTTATTTAATCCTCTCCATGCTGCCAAGGGAGGAAGGCAGGAGAGTAGCTACACACATTTGGGTCAATGGGTTAAGCAGGCTCCAGCTCACCAGAATTGGTGGGACTCATCTACCCCCAGTCCTCAGTGTTCTGCATGTGTTCCACCCCATAAGCAAGCATCAGGCTTTTCTCTTTTGCTCAGCTGGCCCGACCAGTCTTTCTGTCCACATGCTTATATAAGCAAGCATGTTTAGTGAGCTGGCCAGTAGCTTTCCGCAGGTGCTTGTGCTCATGAGTGCCTTTCCTGGGCTGGGGGAGGTGGTGCCAAAGAGATTCTGCCTACCATACATGAACAGCCAACCATCTTTGGGGTGTTTATATACTCCCAAATTCTAAATAGATACCATATCAGAATCTAGCTTCCTGGACTCTCTGAGTCACCCTAGTACTTCCTGGGTTTCCTTGACCTTCTTGACCCAGAGAGATGGGGAGAAAGGGCTGAACTCTGTTGTGTACGTCACTATATGTCAGATGCTCGTCACAGAGTTGATTGACAGTTACAGTGGCTCCAATGAATGGAAAAAGGCATCTAAGGTTATTTGCCAACAACCCATTTTCTCTGGGTCTTGATGAGAGCATCCAAGAGCATCTCTTCTAAAATTAATGTGCATGATGTTTAAGTATTGCATTTTTATTAATGGTGTATAAATCTTATGTTTTAATGAATTTACATTTGGGATTGAAATTAAATAAATAAGAGGGTTTTTAGGACAACTGTCTCTCTTTCTTGATTCAGTTGGGGAACCAGCTTCTCTGTCTCCCCAAATGAATACAGTAGAAATGGGAGTGCATGCAGTGGTTCCTGTGCCCCTCATTTCCCCAAGTTTCCCCCAGTTGATTGCAGGTCAGATAAGACTCCTTGACATTGCTGATGTCACATGGCGATGCTCTGGTTTTTCGGCAAACTCTTCCCCCCCCCCCCCCATCAGCAGTGAGGCATGATTTGGCAACTTCAGTGTGAGACAGGATGCTGGACAAGATGGACTACTGATCTGACCTAGCAGAAATCTTTTTATATTCTTATGTCTAATGCGTGTGTGTGTGTGTGAAAATGACTTGAAATGGGGGGGAGGTATTTAAAGAACAGGCATCAGCTGTACCATACCAATCTTTGGAACCAAAGAAACTGGGAATATCAATGTTTAAAATAATTAATAAAATGTGAAAAAAGAATCACATATGCAGGAGTGTTGTAAATTGCAAGTCAATCACTTAATATTCTTTTCTCTTTCTGTCTGAAAGGAGTAAACTCTTCTTATGCTGCTGCATTAAATTATAGTGTCAAGAATAGATTATGGACTGGATCCTATAGAGCTTTTATTTATTATATTATGTTTTAAATTGTTTTACCCCACCTTCAGTCTCATATGCCCCACATCCAAACTCTTTGATAATGGGCAGGGGAAAAGCAGACCTGACTTTTAAAAACTGAGACCTGCATGTTCCCAATTGCAGCAGGTATTTCAACATGATTTAGCTCACTGGCTTTACTGAACAAACTGCAAGTATTAGTGCCATTTTTTATTATCTTTACTTTAATATAGGCTGGTTTTCATTGGTATTGTTAGTAGGGTTTCTTGGGGTTTTTTAAAATTACTTTTTTTTACTGTAAACTGCTTTGAGCATAGTTTAATAGGAAAAGCAGTGAAAAACTTTACAACCAATTCAAGAAAGCCATGATGCAATGCAACACATACTTCTGCACTTCTTAGGATTTTTTGTTTTTTAAAAATTAGAAATATAAAATAAGACAAGCACAAATATTAATAATTATGCAATGCCCTAATTAACCAGTCATTATTCAACACTGTTTCAGAATGTAAATTCCAAAGAGTAGGTGGTTTTGCAGATATTAATATAGATATCTCCATTGTTATCTTTCTGCCTTCTCTGTTCCTATTTAACTTTTTTAAAGTTTCCTTTAGAATACAATTGCATTGAAATTGTACACAAGACCCAATTTTAGCAGATTTACTTAATGCTTCCCTTATTTCTAACAATATGCATGAAATTCTGGGAATCTTCTTTGTTTTCCTTTGCAAGTTTCAGTATGCGTTTTCTGAATGCCACCAGCCAGTTCTAAATTTGTGCAGTGTGACTGAACATGTCAAGGTCACTGTCTGTCAAGTATAATTTGTTTCTTTATTGGAAACTTGAATGTGTGCTTCACCTTAATTGAGGATGTGCATTTCATGTAGGCTCCCCATGATGGGATGTAATGCTGCTGTCACTTTGAGCCAAAGAACAAAAAAAGGGCTTCACGATCACATAACACCCCAACTGATCAACTGTCTTGGACCTAATATTCACCATCACATCAGCCACTGTAATAATGTACCTGCACTACAGAAATTCTGTGTTGGCAGTTATTGATGTGTTTCCAGTAGTAGTACTTGTGTTCTTGAGTTCAGATCTGAATTCTTTTCAGCATGATCTATAGTCCAGCAATGACAACTACCTTCTTCAAGGGACAAGTGCAAGAAAATCAGAAAACCAGTTTCTCTGCCATGCAAAATCAGTTTCTCTTTGCCGTGCAAAAACGGTGATGCAGGCTGAAGCCCCGGGGCAGATAGTGGGGGAATCGGAAGGATGCCGCACTGAAAAGAGGAACATCAGAGCAGCGTAGGGTGAGTGTGAAATCGGTCATTGTGTCCACCAAATATGTGAACACTAAGCTAAGAAAAGCTAAGAAGGGGGAAACTACCACATCAGGAGTGTTCTGTCTTGGCAGCTGAGTCCTGGAGTTAGTTATGATGTCCTCTGGAGCTGGAGGATGGACTCCAGGGCTGCCAGTCTCCAAAACGGTATTGGAGATCTCCCAGAACTTCAACTGTTCTCCAGGGTACAGAGATCAGTTTCCCTGGAGAAATTGTTGCTTTGGAGGGTGCTGTCTATGGCATTATGCCCCACTGAGGTCCCTCGCATCCTCAAACTCTGCCTTCTCCAGACTCCTCCTCCAAATAGCCAGGAATTTTCCCAACCCAGAGTTGTCAACCCAACTCAGAGTCCAGGGATTCTGGGACCAGACTTTAGTCTGGTGATACAAACCCCTTGATCTTCTAGGATGGTCTCTAGCTCCTCCTGTTTATCATAAGAGAAGTCTGTTGCTGTGTCTGTGCCAAACCCAGGAGGGACCCTAACAAGGGACTATCTCCACTGATTGACTCAGGAATGTGACTTAATTACTTTATCAGAAGTTTTTATATTGTTTATTGCAGCTAAATATACCATTGCTGTTAGTGGCAGTCATTCTCTCCATTCTCAATTCACACGTGGGTGCTAAAATTGTGGGAATATTTCCTACTTCTATCCAAGTGCCGTGGTTAAGCTAAATGCAGGGTTATGAATGGTTATGTGTTTTTAGATGCATTTAAATGGTTTATGTATATGTCCTTTTGTGGGTGTTGATGTGTTGGTATGTTTGTGGAAGAGCACCTCTTTTCGTTGCTCTCATTTTCTTTTTTGAGAACAATGACAATAAATTTATCTATCTATCTATCTACTTGAGAAAATTACTGAATATAAACTAACTGATTCATTCATATCTATGCCAAAAGTGGGAACCTTTCCTTCGATGGAATGCATCTTGTTTCAAGACAGTGACACAAGTGTTCCACTAACCTTTTATCTGTTAAAAGTTTAATTGTATTATAAGTATGAATCTCAAGTGAATATCATGTATTTAACTTTTATTGTTATATTTATTGTAATTTTGGAATTCTAAATAAAGAATTACTTTCTGCAAAAAATTAGGAAGGAAGGAAGGAAGGAAGGAAGGAAGGAAGGAAGGAAGGAAGGAAGGAAGGAAGAAAGAAAGAAAGAAAGAAAGAAAGAAAGAAAGAAAGAAAGAAAGAAAGAAAGAAAGAAAGAAAGAAAGAAAGAAAGAAAGAAAGAAAGAAAGATGTGTTATGCTACTGTTGTGGGTCAGCCAGCACTCAGCAATAGCGAAGACTGCTGAGAAAAAGCATGGAGTCAACAGAAGCTGACCAGCAGGAAAATGAGCTTTAGGCTTTTCAGGATTCATATCCAACAGCTGGTGCAGAGCTACCAACACTCTCCAGCCCTGATTCAGCAGGTGAACCTTGACTGGCTGTTCCCAGCCCACCAGTATCCATTGCACCCTTAGAGCACCACAGACGAAGGCTGAGAACAGATGTACAGACAAGACAGCAAAGTGTGTGCAGACACTGACCAGACACCTCCTGGTCAGATGCCAGCTGCTTGCTGATAAAGATAAGTAATTGCAGGATTGCATCTGAGCAGCTCACTGCAAGCATTACCCTTAGGCATGAGGCTATAAAAACCAGCCAAGAGAGCTTGTAAGGTATGGATGCAACAAATATTATAGATGCTAAGCCACCAACTCTGCCTTGCCTATCATTGACAGAATGACTCTGACTTCTGGCACCTGATACTTGGAGCCTGCAAGTCAGTACAGATACTATGCCACAAGCATCATAATCCTATTAAGTACAACTGATCTCCTGGAGTCATAAGGCAGAGGTTTTGTACGTTTTTCTTCAGGAATCTGGGTGCTTCATCATTATGATGAGGCATTTTATTGTTCATATTTCTGACTGCTGTGAATCATGAGTTCTTTGCTCAAATTAAAATGGATTCTTCCAACCCCCTTGAAATTGTATGACCCTGAATATGTACTTTTTGGAGGGGACAGAATATGCTATTACTATATTTATCTATTATTTGGAACATTACATATGCCACCTTTCTTCTGACAAAGGACCTAAGACAACTGATGATACATATAACACAAAAACAATAATCTAAACACACAGTTAAACACAGATAATTAAATCCAATAATTAAATAAATAGAGAATCCATTCAACCTGTTCCATAAGCTTTTTTAAAAAAGTAAAATAAAAATGTCTTGTGGCCTCCTCCATAACTACAGGACAATAATAGGAAGCCCTGGACCTGGGCCACTGTACTGTTTTTTTCTAAGTCCCACTGCATGGTGCGCAGAAGCAAATAAGTGCACACGTGCTCCTTGCTGGTTCTATTGGGGCACTGAAGCACAAGCTAGAGTGGGGTTTAGAGGAAAAGAACATGCTGGAAATGGAGTGGAACGATTACATTGCTCATGTGTTTCTATGGCATGTCATGGCAATCAGATGGCAGGAAACCCACCATAGAAGTCACCTGAATTTGCTGGTGGTTTTTCAATCCATGTGGGAGTCATTTTAGCATGAGGTAAGGGCAAGTGGGGCATGGGAGCTGTATGTGTGCATGTGATCGTGCCCATTTAATCTGGGGGGGGAGACTTTTACAGGCCAAACTGCTCACCTGATCATACCCTAAGATCCTACATACTGGCAGAATGATTCACTGTTTTACCTAAATTCAGCAAGTGACCATTTACCCCCTACAAGAGATTGAAACATGCACCTTAAAATGAAAGTGATGTTCTAATTAAAGCCATGGAAGGATCAAGATGGTGTCTGTGGCTTGTATGACTGTTTAATATTTAGTAGTCATAGCTGAACATTTGTCTGTTCTTCTCATTACAATAATCAAAGGATGTTACATAAAAGTGGCAAAATCGAAGTCAGCAATGAAGCTGATACAGTATTCCTCATTCACACAATTGTGCTTTTCTTTTTTTCTCTCTTCTTTTATAAAAATGACTTCTGAATGGCACAGACTCTAGCTTTAATTCATTGCCTGTTGCCACTTTGTGTCACAACACTAAGGCCATTCCACTGTAGTTTTTCATGCACACAATGATTTTCCTGTAACTTTGCATACGAAAAAGTATAACAAACCTGACAGGACATTTTGAAGACAAATGGTTGCTTTGAACAGTAAAAAGAAAGTGAAAGAAGCTCATGCACGATAGCTATTCATAGCAAGTAAAGTAGTAGAATTTAAACTACTATCAGCTATTGAATCATTATAATGATGGATTGTCTTTTCTGTCTGCAAATATACCAATCTTTTTATCCCAAATAGCATTCCTGATATTTTTAATCTATTATTTTAACACTGCCTATTATGACTTTAGTTTAAATTAAAATTAGAAACCCACCTCTTGAAAACTGTCACAGTGGAAATAAAACAGAATGTGATCTAAAAAAAAGTGTATACTCAGGCAAAATGTCCAGAAAACAAACAAAAACAAGATTCCTTATCCATCTGGGAACATTAAATTTCATTGCTAAAGAAAATGTGGATCAACAAGACTGAATTCAAAAAGTGGGACTCTTAACAGATTTTAAATGAGGAATGTCAGGAAAATAATCAATATTTGGACAAAGTGATATGCAATTGTTTACTACCTTGTCAAAATAACATTGAAAATATTTGGTGTCTTTTAGATTTACAAAATCACCTATTGCAGTGATTCACTGTGAATATTACTGTAAATGGAGGGGCCACAAAAGAACAACTGTGAATCCCCAGTGCAAGAATGCTGAATTCTGGAGCCAGAAGGATAATTTATTCCTTTTCTAGTCAAGCTCGGAAGTCAAATGGGCAGGGTTGTGGTTCAGGGCTATGGCATCTCCTTTGCATTCAAAAGGTCAGTCCTTTGCATCTTCAGTTCTAAAAGCTCAGGCAATAGGTAACATGAATGACCAATGGTTACTAAGAAGGATTGCTCTTCACTTGTGAGGGTAGGTACATACATACTTGGGGAACTGGGTAGAGAAGAGCCAAGGGAATCCTTAGAATTTACAAGGGCAAGAGTAACTGATCTTCATTATACACTATCAGTTTTCCTAGGCTATGCATCACATGAAGTATACTTGTGCTAGACAATTTCAATAGTGAGGGAAAGGAGGTGTTCGCTGCCTTGCTGATGCATAAGCTTGAAAATTTAGGGAAAATCATGTACTGACTGGAGTGCCAGACTAGAAGACCCAGTTCTGAATTTTACTGGATTAGGCCTTTCACTATTCAAAATCTGGAGACAAGATAATGATCTGCATTGTGGTTCTTTCTATATATGTTTATATTTTCAATCAAGACAGCCATTTTCTACTTTTCACTATTGATTTTGTATATTTCTTTGCATTGTGTACACACATTGTGTCAACTGAAGAAGCAAGAAAAGGGTTAGATTGAAACACTAGCTACAATGGCACATTTGTTGTCATTGTCAATCAACTGTCCTGCGGTAGCTAAATATTTCTCATTTTAAAGATTAATGGGTGTGATTTTACCCTGACCAGAGTCAATAGTTTTGATTTCCCTGGGCTGATTTCTGCCATTCTAGCAACTAATACTGGTACTGTAAGGAAGGACAAAAGGTGACAAAAGTAAGTTTTGTCACAGCATAATGTGAGGTTGTTCCATCCTCTAAGGATTCATTCAAATGGCCCTTCAATTTATGTGGCACCTTTTTTATTACCTGGATCCCCAAGTGCCCATAGTGAAGTAATCCACTGAATGCTTCATCATAGATGGCAATAGCCAAATTCAAAAATATGATCAATGTGTAGCCTGGGAAAGTTTGTGGACAAAGGATGTGAAATTTACTTTAAACTCTAATCTTAAAGAGAACTTTTATAACATGATGTAACAGGTGACTACCTTTACCTTTATCTTACCATTGGTATATGTCTCCAGAGAAATTGTTTAAAATGTATAAAGGTGTTTCTAGTCTATGTTAGAAATGTAAACACCAGGAAGGGACATTCTACCACATGTGGTGGACTTGTAAGAAAGTTTTAAAATGTGCATACAACTACAAGTAGCAATACAGAAGATCTTAGAGATAAATACACAGTTCCAGAGGAGTTTTTTGCTAGAACTAATGGATAATCAGGAAAGAAGCCACGGAGCTTTATTTCTATATAAGTCTACCATAGTGAGATTATTATACACCCAGAAATGGAAGTATCCAACAATATCTACAATTGAAGAGTGGTTGGAGAAGGTGTCAGACCTTGCAGCAATGGCAAAACTCACTACATTGGTTAGGGGAAAGACAATTGTTTTATTGCCAAGTGGAACCCCCTTATGGACTTTTTGCAGGAAAAGGAAATAATGATTTGATGATTTGTGGTTTTGGTGATTAAGAAATTAAGATACAAGAAAAAAAAATAGAGTTCTATATTCTATGTATACGGCAAGGGAAAATTATGTAATCAAATTTATATTTGTTGTCGATAAAATTGGAAACCTTTTTTACTTTATTTTTTTTTCATCTTTGCTCTCTATTTTATTTATGTTTATGCATTTTTTAATCTTCTCAATAAAAACTGAAATTTGATGTAAAAAAAGATGTAGCCTTTTACAGTACATGTTGAAGAGGGGACAGCAAGGCGACAGAGACAGATAGCAGAGATGGTAGATGTGTGTGAGAGAGAGAGAATAGGGCAGACTGGCCATTTAACTTTCAGGGGAAAGTTTCTTGAGGGCAGCTGCAATGAATTATTATTATTATTACTTCCCATTTATATCCCGCCCTCTCCGCAAGCGGACTCAGGGCGGCTTACAACATTATAAAAACAATCAATCCAATAAAACATATAAAACCATAATTTACATATATTAACTTTAAAACCATTCTATAGCGCTATTTCAGTCCAGTATGACGGTATTGACTTCTCGACCAAGATCGCCAGCATTCTGTAGGATGTCCGGTGGCAGCCTTTTTTTTTCAATCAAACCGCAAAAGCCTGTTTGAACAATTCGGTCTTACAGGCCCTGCTGGCAGCCAGAAGCAACAGCTCTCCTTAGCACTGCAGGACCCACTCTGCCTGGCTTGCTCCAGGGCTAGGGTTGCTAATCCCAGTTGGGGGTGGGGGATCCCCTGGTTTGGAGGTCCACATCCTGCTTCAGGGTTATCAGAATGTATGCTGGACACTCCATTGTACCCTATGGAGAATCGATCCATGGGTATCTGGGACTTAGGGGGGCTGTTTTTTGAGGTAGAGGCACCAAATATCAACCTAGGATCTGGAGTCTCTCATATAAAAAATCCCAAGTTTCAAAACCATTGGACCAGGAAGTCCAATTCTGTGAACTCCAAAAGAAGATGCCCCTCGTCCTCCATTGTTTCTAATGAAGGGAAGACATTTAAAAGCAGTGCAATCAATTTAAATGTGATGGCCAGAATTCCCTTCCAAGTTCAATTGTGCCTGTCACAACTTTGCTCCTGGCTCCCCCCCAAAGTTCCCAGATATTTCCTGAGTTGGACCTGGCAACCCTACTCCAGGCCCATTGACTTTCAACTCTGTGCTTGCAACAGGGAACATTTGGCCTATTTGAATTGTAGAGGGAGCTACTGTTCAGAGCTTGTTGAATATTCCTCTCATTTTTATCTGCTCTTGTGTTTCTTCCTTGCTTCTCCATAGTCGTATCATGAGGTGTCTCTGTACTGAAAGGCCTGAATTAAGAAGGCCTAAAATTTTTGTTAGGCCCATTGGGGGGGGGGAGTACAAATCTGTTTTTATGGTAAACTTTACAGAATGTAGCTTTCTGCATGTGGAACTGGTTTATTCCCCTGACTCTGTGATTAGTTTATGGGCAAGAAAGCCATAACTATGGGTGGGATCATGCTAGGTATTTGGCATGGTGGTGCTCTGATGCATGCAGTGGCAATCACACAGCCCCTGCCCTGTTGCCGGGAGAGGTATGAGCCACACATGAGCAAGAGGAGCATTCTGGGCATGTGGGGCAGGTGCATCACACACTCTCACCATTCAGACAGCTGAGAAACATGCCCTGCTTGTATATATGGGCAGGACTCAGGGGCAGATGTGTGTGTTTGACTGCACACATTAAATCTGGAGGGGAGGCATGGCTAGGTTGGGCCAATCTCTCATGTGATCTCTGAATCAGTAAGAAAGGAAGGGCACTTCTAGTTTTCCAGAGGAAAGTTGAAAGCAGTGCATATCTTAAGTCTGCTGTATTCATACTGAATAACGGTGATTTATCAATCATGTAAATTCAATGTGGAAATGTTGCTACCTCTGTGATGTTTGAAGCCCTGGCAGACTTTCTGATCAGCCAACAGATGGAACTGATTTATTTCTCCACTCTTTTAACAGTGCAATCATGTGAATGGAAGTCCACATGGCCAGCAATGTTCTTCTTGCTACTTTTAATTTTTTGTGTGGATGAAACCCAGCATACAAATAGCCATTCTTTACCCTAGTTTTTTTTAAAAAAGTGTGCCTAACTCTATGCTAAATTGTAAACTACCTTGCTTTCAGTACCTGCCTCCAGTTAATATTAGCACTAATGACAAACTAGTAACAAATACTGCAGATGGTAGTGTGGCATGCACAAACTGTATCCGTTTAAGTGTATAACCACTTGCTATAGGTGGATATTGCCTCCATGCCAGCTTATATTTTATTTATTTATTTTTGTTTATTTATTTATTATATGTATGTGGCTATGTTGCGATGCCTTGTTTTGATGCACAATACTGATGCAAAACCATTCTGTTGCAAAATTTCAAGCAACTCTGTTTGGAGACAACATTCTGGGGAAACAGATTGTGGGAGGTGGCAAGAGGCATTGCTGAAATCTCAGCTTGCTGTTGTGTGTGCTTTGAAATGGCCCAGCACAGAATGAGAATATTTTCTTTCTGTTGCCAGAATGGGTCTTTGCAATGGATTTGAGAACAAAAATACGGCTCATTTCCTTTACGAGTATATCAATGGGATTAACATTCTCCTACATTACTTAGGAGCAATTTGAGACTTTCAATTCCTATTGCAAGGCTTATTTACAAGGCAGGGGGTATTTTTAAAATTCTGCATTTTGTTTCCATTTGTCCTTATGCTTCAGCAATTAGAACAATGACTGTATGAGCACAGCTCACACAAAAGATGCAGCTAAAGTTTTATACATCAGATTTCTGGTTACATGTTTTTGCTTAAAAGCATCATTAACTTTTGAGATTATCATAATGGTACTATTATTTAAAATTGTTTTTTAAAATTATAAATAGTGGCAGTGGTACTCAGGTGTGACTTAGGTTATGACTCAGGTATCATTCAGGTATGGCATAGTGGCCCTAGGAAAATAAACTGGCAGCATCTTTCTCATTGGCTAGAGTCATTTCTAGACACAACATAGCCAGGTGGCACAGGAAGACTATATTGCCTCATATAAGACCCCCTTCTGGGTTCATTAGCACAACCCAAGCTCTCTGCCACAATAGCCCTAGAAAATACCTTTGAATTGATACCCACCAGTTATCAGGGGTTTTTTTTAGCAGACTTCAGAGGATGGTAGAAGACACAAAGAGTTGGACTCAACTGTGCGACTGAACAACAACAAAGTTATCAGTTTTTAGCAATTTTAAACTATGTTGAAAGGATCCTATTATTTAATTCTGAGTAGATTCTGTCTTTGTAAAAAAGTGTTTTGAATGCCACAAACGCAACTATATATGAAGATCACCTTTGGCAGTGCAGAAGCCAGGCTTTCTACCATTTAGCACATTCAGAACTACCACCACTGTAGCACCTTTGTTACTTTGATTGGAAAAAAAATTCAAATAGTAAAACAAGTTGATTGATTTCTTGCTGCTACAACATTGCTGTCTAAATAGAAGAGAATACAGAGAAATGTGTGGGAGTGAGGATCACAGTGGTGCCATGCACTGTAAGTCCCCAGTAACAATCACCATCCTATCTAACAGTTATCACCAAATGTAATACCATCATCATTTCACCTCAAACGCAAAACCCTGTTTTTGGCTTGGTGTTGACAAAAATATGAGAACTGCTGATAAGCAATCAAGGTAAATGTACCTTCTTCTCATACTGGCTTCTCTGTAGCGACCATACAGACTTTTAATCACATTCTTTCACTTCCTACTGTGGGACATAAATTGTCTCATTATTTGAATATTATTCTGTTCAGCACTGATATGTTTACTGTGAGAAACTGCTGGAACTGTATTGTTCACTTAAAATTAAGCAAAACATCTCTTTGAAAATGATTGACCATCTCTGGGGTGGGGGGAGAGCTCATTTGAATGCATTCAAAATACATGCTAGTAAGCCGTGGCTGTAGCGTGTGAAGAAAAGAGCAACAGTGGACAATATTCTACTACTGGCCTTTTCAATCACTTACTTATTGAATTTATCCTCTGGTATCATGATTTTAAAATGTTGCAATTGTAAAACTGAATATTCTGCCTACCTATAATACCATTAGGAACATTTGTTGTTAAGTCGCAACTGATCTATGGCAATCCTGCAGGATTTTCAAAGCAAGAGACATTTCTAGGTGGTTTACCATTGCCTGCCTCTGCAACACTGCCTTGATATTCCTTGGAGGTTTCCCATCCAAATACTGACTACAGCCAACCCTGCTTAGCTTCTGAGATCTGACAAAATCAGACTACCCTGGGCTATCAGGTCAGGGATTAGGAATATTCCCTGGCAGATTTCATAGTATAATTAAAGAGCATGAAATTACCCATTTTAAAAATACTTTGGTTGTTTTTCCACCAAAATGTCTTTGGACATCTCTGTACAAAAACTACAAATCCCATGATCTCTGGCAGTAACTGACTGCTTAGGATCTGTCTTAAGAGACCCGACCCTGAAGCAGGTTTTTCCTGTGCCCAGTGAGACTTCCCTTCTTGTTCCAAGGTAGGTTCTTGTAACTGTTTGGTAAAAGGAAGAGCTGGCAAGGATAGGGGCATTTTTTTATGAGCACTCCCATTTGGGTGCTTTAAAAAAGCCTTGGATTTTCAGAGTGTTCAAGAAGAACACTCACAAAAACAAAGATTTTTAAAAGAAAGCTGTGGAGGGTGCTGCATCTTCTAAGTTCTTAGTAACAATCACCATCCTATCTAGCAGTTATCACCAAATGTAATACCAATCATCATTCATGTGGATACTTAGGGGAGATTTCATTAAGACAAGGTGTGCATAACTCCTTTACTGTCTTTAGTACAAAAACTGAATTTAAATAAGGAGTAAGGGGGATAGTTGAGAGATTTCCATTCACCCCTCAAGTGCTAAATGCATCTACATTTAAAAGACTTAATGGCTTCTTCCCATCAAACAACTTTGTAACATATATTAAGGAACTGAAAATAAACAAAGTTTGCCTCATGGTCTCACTCTGAGGAAAACTGTGTTAAAATTCTGTCATTCACTAGCATGTCAGTAGAAAGAAGGTGCTGTAATAACTTCACTGGCTTGTAAATGGAAATATGCCATAGTGGGAGTACCAGGTGAGCCTTACTAGCATTTTACTTGAGTGATTGCAAGGAACAAACTCTTTACATCTAGAAGGAAATTGTAGCAGTGTGTGTGTGTGATTCCATATTTTCTGCATTTTTACTTCAGGAATGTATATAGTTTTATTTCTACAGTGATCACATGAAAGTAGTTTCAGTTCTACTCACACATATTTATTTAATTATATTCCACTTTTCTTCCCAATGAGGGTATAAAGTGGTTTACAGCATAATTCTCTCCACTGTTTTATCCTTATGGCAACAATCCTGTGAGGTAGTTAAGCATTGTGGTAGTTAAGCATTGTGAGCATGAGTGGCTAGGGTCGCTATTCTCCCAGAATTACGACTAATCTCCAGATAACAGAGAACAGTTTTCCTGGAGAAAATAGTTGCTTTGAAGGATGGACTGTATGGCATTATACTTAACAGTAGGCTTGTTCCTCCCCAAACTCTACCCCACCCAGGCTCCACCACCTAAATCTTGAGGAATTTCCAACCTGAGTTGGTAAGCCTATGACTGGCCCAAAGTCACTCAGTGACCTTCCATGGCAGAATGTAGATTTGAAATGTGTCTACCAGATCATAGTCTGAAACTCAAACCACTACACCATGGTGGCTCACTGAAGTCTGCAACCTTCATAGGAGTCTGCATAGTAACTCTGCATAGGAGTCAAGAGGGACACAGTAACCATGTGGTTAGCTTTCCTGAACCTCGTGGGAATTTGTATTTATCCAGTTAGCTTTTAAAAACATTTACATCCCATTTGGTGGTGGAAAGTGCTGTCAAGTTGCAGCCAACCTAAAGCAACCATGTAGGCTTTTCAAGAGAAGATACATTCAGAGTTGGTTTGCCATTGCCTGCCTCTGCATAACAACCTTGAACTTCCTTGGTGGTCACCCATCCAAACACTAACCAGGCCAGCCCTGCTTAGCTTTCAAAATCTGACAAGATCAGACTAGCCTGGGGTACCCAGGCCATTCAAACGAAAGCAGGCAAATCATAAGAACATAAGAGAAGCCATGTTGGATCAGGCCAATGGCCCATCCAGTCCAACACTCTGTGTCACACAGTGGCAAAAAATTTTATATATACACACACACTGTGGCTAATAGCCACTGATGGACCTGTGCTCCATATTTTTATATAAACCCCTCTTGAAGGTGGCTATACTTGTGGCCGCCACCACCTCCTGTGGCAGTGAATTCCACATGTTAATCACCCTTTGGGTGAAGAAGTACTTCCTTTTATCCGTTTTAACCTGTCTGCTCAGCAATTTCATCGAATGCCCACGAGTTCTTGTATTGTGAGAAAGGGAGAAAAGTACTTCTTTCTCTACTTTCTCCATCCCATGCATTATCTTGTAAACCTCTATCATGTCACCCCGCAGTTGACGTTTCTCCAAGCTAAAGAGTCCAAAGCGTTTCAACCTTTCTTCATAGGGAAAGTGCTCCAGCCCTTTAATCATTCTAGTTGCCCTTTTCTGGACTTTCCAATGCTATAATATCCTTTTTGAGGTGCGGCGACCAGAACTGCACACAGTACTCCAAATGAGACCGCACCATCGATTTATACAGGGGCATTATGATACTGGCTGATTTGTTTTCAGTTCCCTTCCTAATAATTCCCAGCATGGCGTTGGCCTTTTTTATTGCAAACGCACACTGTCTTGACATTTTCAGTGAGTTATCTACCATGACCCCAAGATCTCTCTCTTGGTCAGTCTCTGCCAGTTCACACCCCATCAACTTGTATTTGTAGCTGGGATTCTTGGCCCCAATGTGCATTACTTTGCACTTGGCCACACTGAACCGCATCTGCCACGTTGACACCCACTCACCCAGCCTCAACAGATCCCTTTGGAGTTCCTCACAATCCTCTCTAGTTCTCACCACCCTGAACAATTTAGTGTCATCCGCAAACTTGGCCACTTCACTGCTCACTCCCAACTCTAAATCATTTATGAACAAGTTAAAGAGCATGGGACCCAGTACCGAGCCCTGTGGCACCCCACTGCTTACCGTCCTCCACTGCGAAGACTGCCCATTTATACTCACTCTCTGCTTCCTATTACTCAGCCAGTTTTTGATCCACAGGACCTGTCCTTTTACTCCATGACTCTCAAGCTTTCTAAGGAGCCTTTGATGAGGAACTTTATCAAAAGCTTTCTGGAAGTCAAGGTAAACAATATCTATCAGGTCTCCTTTGTCCACATGTTTGTTCACCCCCTCAAAGAAAAGTAACAGGTTAGTGAGGCAAGATCTTCCCTTGCAGAACCCATGCTGAGTCTTCCTCAATAACCCGTGTTCATCAATGTGCCTACTCATTCTGTCTTTGATAATGGTTTCTACCAACTTTCCCGGTATTGAAGTCAGACTGACTGGCCTGTAATTTCCCGGATCTCCTCTGGAACCCTTTTTAAAGATGGGGGTGACATTTGCTACCTTCCAGTCCTCAGGAACGGAGGCAGATTTCAATGAAAGATTACAGATTTTTGTTAGAAGATCCACAAGTTCAACTTTGAGTTCTTTCAGAACTCTCGGATGTATGCCATCCGGACCCGGTGATTTATTAGTTTTTAATTTGTCTATCAGTTGGTTTTGAGAGCCACATCTGGATCTCTATACAATTTTGTAACAGTTCTTCCTGTCAGCTATCCCATGGGCATTTCTCAGGCTACTTTGAGTAAACCTCAAATTACTTTATAAGGTTGATTTCATCCTCCCCCCCCCCCTTTAAATAAACATCAATACATGCCTTACTTCATCAAAGGCTGGTAGTTTTGGTTCCTGTTCTGCGGATGAAGGAGTGACTCTTCCTGAGATGAGAAGTTAGTCTTTGGACCACCAGCAATCTTTAGCAATCGTCTCATTTCCCTCTTGCAATGCCAGCAAAGTGCCAGCTGCAAAGGCTATTTTAATCCAGTTGCAATTTCAGAATTAAGTGCAATGTAATTGGTTCCTTTTACTTATCTGGTAATCCTGTTAAAACAACTCATTAGGTGCCATGGCAATTGGAAATTAGTAGGTTTCAGAGCATGTACACTTCCTTTGTTTACAGCAATTATTTGCAAATGAGGCAGTTGTTCTTTAAAAGCAAGGGAGGCTTCTTAGAAGTTTTCCCCATGACTCAAAATACTCTAAAATTTTAAATGTATGACTCCCCTTTAGAAAACAAAGATATATGCTGATCTATATTAGTCTATATTACTCAATTTATTCCAATACTGATTATTCAGTAGCACTCAAAAGAAACATGGGTTGGATCCAAATTAAACTTTAATGCCACAAAAGAAGAAGAGATTGGATTTATACCCCACCCTTCACTACCCAAAGGAGTCTCAGAGTGATTTATAATCTCAGTTCCATTCCCCTCCCCACAACAGATACCCTGTGAGGAAGGTGGAGTTGAGAGAGCTCTCTCAGAACTGCTCTTGAGCAGAACAGCTTTGAGAGAACTTGTGGCTGGCTCAAGGTGGCATCAGCAGGTGGCATTCCTCTCCTCACAACAGATACCCTGTGAGGAAGGTGGAGCTGAGAGAACTCTTCCAGAACTGCTCTTGAGCAGAACAGCTTTGAGAGAACTTGTGGCTGGCTCAAGGTGGCATCAGCAGGTGCATGTAGGAGTGGGGAATCAAACCCAATTCTCCCAGTTAAGAGTCCGCGCACTTAACCACTACACCAAACTGGCTCCCCTCTAATGCTGCTTTTGGGTGATAGGGTACCCCCCAAATTGAAATGAATGTGTAAGGGGAAATTGACGGAATTTGTCTGGAATTAATTCCCTGTCACTCATTCCAGTCACCAAAGGTATTTTAATTGGTAGCATCATGGGCTAACTCTGAAACCTTGTACATTCAAAGTATTGTGCTCTGCTCTTGAATTATAGCATAAGTATTTCTAAGTGATACAATGGATGTGATTCTTAGTGGATTGTACCTCACAGGAAATTGCTGCTGACAAAAGAGGGGATGATTTTTGCCAATTGCTCTATGCTGATGCAGACCTCTAACTCTCTCCATGCTGTTCCTGATGCTCCCCCCTCCCCCAAGGAGCTTTTGCTCTGAAAGTTTTCTCCATGCTGTTTCCCACTCCTTAATTTTCTAAAATTAATTTCTAAAATTAATACCAGAATTAAGTGTATGTAGTGTCCTGCAATTTACAGTTCAGTTTATTTTCAATCTTTTTTTCTTCTTATGAAATGGTATGAATGTATAATTGTAAACCAAATTGCCCTCAATGAGAGGCTGGGGAATTAAAGTGGTGGACAACTATGGTTCAGCGGGATAAAGAACCTATGTATACAGGAGATGACCTCCAGAACATCCCTCCAAATAACAAGAACAGTTGGTAAAATACAAACGGTTTTTATTATAAAAATCAGTCAAGCATACAAGGAAATAAATTCATTCAACATTCAAACAGACCTAAGAAAAATAGAGATGAAATTGATAGGGGTAACATGAAGGGGAAACACAGACAAGGTGATGCTTTACCTATCGTAGTCTTCAATGGAAGCTCCAATAGCAACGAAAAAGGGAATGGGGAGCAAGATATGGCCAGCATATCTTACTATTGAGCAGGGGTTATTTTGTAGAAAAATAGGTGGTGGAGCTCATCCAGGGTTTGTTATGCAGCTGCACATACTATTCACTGGACAAGGAGGTGGAACTCTCAGAGCTGTGCTCCTGTGAGGTCTGCTATTGGGGATCCAAAACTGATCAGGTTTTGGGGCTGAATCTATACAGCAGGGTAGGTATACTGTCACACCTGAGGAATCATGTGTCAGACCCTTTAAGGACTACCCTGGACCCTCAGGGGGTTGAGGTCAGATGACCTGTGACACAGGGGTCAGGTGGGCTATGATGCTGGGACATGTGGTATGTGACCCCAGAAAAGGGGAGGCCCCATAGTGATGTTTGGAAAGTAACTGGGGACAATGGGTTTAGCATAACTTAACAAACTTAGCCAATGTGACAATATAGGGTTGAATTGTTATCTAAGGTGACACCCAACTTACACAATATCATTGATCTCTGGGTCTGGCTTGGTCTTTGTCTTTGGCTCATCTTGGTTGGCACAGTCTTTCGTGTGATGTTCCACTTAGAATGGCTGGCAGGATACATACGGAGATAAGCTTGATTGCTTTATGGAAATGTCCAGGTTGTACGTGGGGCTCTCGCTTCACTCTCATGGCATCCAAAGATGCAGGAAGATGATCACTGATGCTGTTAGCCCTTGTAATGACTTCCATCGGGAGGGCTGAAAACTACATTGTTGGATAGCTCATGGTGGTAGCACGATCTCTTGTTTTGCAGAGCAGGGAACTTACGCATGATAGCAGGCTGGGAGTCCTTCATACCAGGTTAGGGCTTGTTTGTAGAAGGATTGCCTTGAGGACTGAGGCCAAACAACTCACATAGGCTTGGCCGGAGGCTGACAGCTTGGCCTATGTCCAAGTGTAGATGTGTGTGAGAACTAGAAGTCCAAGCATCCTGGCAGCTAGACCAGAAATCACGATGTTCGTATGGAATGGAGAGGGGACTTTGGCTCACATAATGCTAAAACACTGCAAAAAAGCAATCTTCATGTTACTGTCCACATGAATGCACTGAGACTGTATTTGCTTAGTGTTTACCTGATGGATGAACTCTTGCACTTTATCAAAACAACCACCACCTAAAAACAATCCTGATAACTTCATGTACAGTCACATGTTTTACTCTGATGTTTTCTAAGTGCACATGCACAACAGGGAAGCACAGCACCAGAAGAATCCTGGTGGAGCATGGTCACATCAGGATTGAGTTTTGCAGTATTTTATATTGCACATGGATGCATCTGTAATAAAGACAAAGGAAAAAGCTGTGCCAAATAGCCCTTGAAAAACACTTTGTACAAACTTCAGAAATAAAAAAAATATACCAACTGAAGTTTCCCAGTGCATTGGTTCCACTTTGGAAAAAAGATGATTTGATACCCTAACATCTGGATTGAAGTCAAGGCACAGAGAATTTTGGAAGCACCCCTACTCCAGACATTACATGGGATAAAACAGAAAAAACGAAGATGAATAGAGTTGAAGAGCTCTGTTTAGGTAATGAACAGAGTTTCCACTGAAAATAAGAATGAAATGGTGCGTGTATTTGTTTAGAGGAATGATAATGGAGTTGATGTCTCATGAAAAGTGTATACTTGATCTTTAATTGGTCCTCCAGGTATCTGTGCTTTAAGCATTTGTAATGTTATAGCTAGTGATTAACATCATTTGATCAGTAGCAAACCACATCAAGAGTTTAGCACTCAAAAACTTTTCTTTCTTTTCAGTCCCACAAAGCTGTTTTGGTTTGTGGTTGCAGAAATCATTGTTTGGTAATACTAAAAATGTGAAGACTCCTTTCCTATCATGATCCTTAGATTTGAACAGCAGTTCCACTGTCTTCTGCTGTTCACCAGACCACACCTACCTGGCTTTTTTCCCCCTTTAGAATGAGAAAAATGTATCCATCTACAAATATCAGGGATTGATCCAGCATGGTGAGAGCTAATGTTCTGTAGTAGTTCATCACTATTCATTAAATTTACAATGCAATCCTAAACAGAGTTACACCCTACTAACCTCACTGATTTAGAAGGGTGCAAGTCTGCTTAGGTGTGCATAATTACTGCCTGGGCAAAAACTAATTATGACTGCAGGTTTGACTTTGTAAGGCTGAGTTGTATTTGAGGTATTTTGCAAGCCAGATAAGCAGCAGAAGAGGAGGCCTTGTGTCTTTTCTTTACTATATCGTGCACACAAGCAGTCACTTTACAAATTATCCACATTTGTAAACTGAGCTTCCTCCAAGAACCTCAAAGTAGTGTTTCATGAAAGATAGGACTTTGTCCAGTCATCTCAAGAGCTGAGAAGGAGCTCAGATGTCCCAGATTAGGGGAGGGACAGTGGCTCAGTGGTAGAGCATCTGCTTGGTAAACAGAAGGTCCCAGGTTCAATCCCCGGCATTTCCAACTAAAAAGGGCCCAGGCAAATAGGCGTGAAAAACCTCCGCTTGAGACCCTGGAGAGCCACTGCCAGTCTGAGTAGACAATACTGACTTTGATGGACCGAGGGTCTGATTCAGTATAAGGCAGCTTCATACGTTCATATGTTCACATACATTCAGATCTGCACACTCCAGCTGCTGCACTAGTTGAAATCTGAAATACATGAAACTTAGTTACAATGAACATTATCTGCAGCAATTTGACAATCTGTATAACAGCTCTACATGATGATAGATAGATAGATGATGGATAAATGGAGGACGGATGGATGGAGGATGGATGGAGGACAGATGGAGGAGAATGGAGGGAGGATGGATGGAGGATGGATGGCTTGATGGAGGAGGATGGATGGATGGAGGATGGAGGAGGGATGGCAGCGGATGGATGGAGGTACATTATACTTGTATATTGCACAGTTATTGGTGTACAGATGTATAATGGTTTTCAGAAACAATCCAATTAGATTTGAGTCCAGTAGCATCTTAGAGACCAACAAGATTTTGGGGGTATAACTTCAACAGATATCTTTGATTCTCAGGAGATGATACCCTGAAAATCTTGTTGTTCTCTAAGGTGTCACTGGACTCAAATCTACTGCAAGATCAAGGTGGGTAGCCGTGTTTCTCTGTAGCAGTAGAAAACCGGCCCCTTCCCAGCCAGGCCGGCTCGCCGGCTAGAGGCTGGAGGCCGCGCTTGCCCTCCCGGAAGGAGGGAAGGCTGGCCCCCGTTATTTCTGGGCATGTGGGTAGGCTGCTGGGTGAGGCGTCGGGGCTATAAAGGCCCGAGGCCCGCCCAGTTCCATGCAGTGGAAATTCGTCTCTTGGAGGGAGAGCAGCTGGTCGTCGGTATCGCACGGCTGGAGCCTGGGCGCGGCGGCGCATGCAAGGCCCTTAGAAGCACACGCGGAGGCGCGGCAGGCTCAGTGTGTTAGCGACGGCTTGAGTGCTGGTTTGCCCAGCGAACCGCAAGTTGGGGGGGGAGTTCTTGTGACAAATTGGGAGTGCTTTGGGGTGGTGCGTGTACCAGGCCAGCAGCTTTTCGCCCCCCCTGGGACCAGGAGTGGGACTCACACCCGCCCCCCCTGCACTTAAAAGGGAGAGGGGACCTTAGTCTTAGGAACTGCCCCCCCCAAAAAAAAAGAAAGAAAGAGGAGCATGTGCAGCAGCCCCCCACACACACCTTTGGTGCTGATTGGTGAAGCTGCAGGCTGCAGCCTTGGACTCTGCTCATGACCTGAGTCCAGCCCGGGGGAAGCTGGGTTTGAGTAGTGGCTCAAAGTTTTTTGGCTTATCTTCACTGAGAGCATTGGTTGCCTGGGGGTAGGGCGATAAGCATGGGTGCTGGGTTACTCGAGGGGTGGTTTTTCTGGTAGGCAGGGGTAGTTAAGAGAGGGATGGCTCCCAAGAAGGGTCAAGGCCCCTCTAAGGGAAAACAGCCCGCTAAGAAGAGAGGGCAGCAACCTAGGCTACCTGGTGACCCGGGCAAGGAGGCCCAGCTAAGGCAGGCCATCATTGGACAGCTGCCTGCTTTAGAGCAACAGAGGGGTGCTGCAGGGGCCCCCACATGGGAAGGGCACTGTAGGGCAACTGGCCATTTGTCCAAGTTGACTTTTGAAAAGGAGGTGCTGGCTCTCTGCGTTAAATGGCGTGGTTGTTGGTTCGGATATGCAGCAGGAATCAGATCGGGAAGCAGAGGTGGATACAAGAAAGGCCCCCGGCGGGAAGCCTGTGGATCCCGGCGCAGGAGGGGCGGTGGTGGAGACAACCCCGGCGGTGGCAGTGGCTGTTACCCCTTCAGGGGTAGTGGGTAAGTTACCATTGCAACAGCAGCTGCTGCCCTGGCCATGGGGCCTCCCCCAGCCATTGGTTATCCATAATACACCGTATATGGCGGGGTCACTGCCTGGGCAGCTGGCCCCTCCTGGGCAATACTGTCAGGTGGGACCTTCTTGGGCTTGGGGTGCACCTTTTGCCCCACTTCAAAGCCAGAATACGGCGGGTTCTGCCTCACAGCCTCCTTTGCAGTCAGTGGCTACGCCAGTGTCGCAAGGTGCATCTACTTCACAGTCTGCACAGGGCGTGCTGCCATGGGGTGGGCAGCAGCAGTTGCTGCAACAAGGGGCGTGGTCGGGGCACCCTTGGGGTGTGTGGCATTATCCACAGAGTCCTTATGGGTCAGTACCATTTCAAGTCTTGCCATATGGTGACACCGCATTGCCCCTGGGTGATCATTTGGCAATGGCCACCCAGGAACACATACTGAGGGGTGAATACATGGATGTTTTCAGTCTCCTATTTAGAGAGCTAGAAAAGAAAGACAAAGAGGAGCTAGACGACAAGGAGAAGGAGAAGCTGAAGCATAGAAAGGTGGACAGGACTTGGGCCTACTGGCTGCCAGGTTTCCTGATTTATGCTGGAGTAATTGCAAGGCGCACAATATCAGTATTGTGATATTATCCACTGTGCATATACGGACTTTGTTGGGGCCGCATGGTTGCAATTTGACAAGGCCTTCAAAATGAGGGCGGCGGTCAATCCTGGGATCAAATTAATCAGCAGCTCTGATTGCAGTTGATGTCCCTGGCAAAACCCAATACAGGTGATAGGGCGGATAGTGGGCATTTGGTGCACAGGCAGCAGAATACGGTTGGTGCCCGCAGTATGGCAGGCCAGTCGGTTCAACCCCAGCTGCTATGCTGGGAGTTTACCACCAAGGGCATGTGTGCTAGAAAAGCCTGTAAATTTAAACACGAATGCCCGCTATGCGGGGGGTCACATGCCTTCTCAGCTTGTAGCAGGTCAAAAACTAAGGGAAATGCCAAGTGCCCCGGCGGAGGGAGCAATCCGCAGCTGCCTGGAAAAGGGGCCCAGCCCCATATGTCTGAAAGTGCTTAGACGGTGGTTGGGTAATTATCCTGTGGTTGCCGACAGTCCTATTTACTGGAGGGATTTAGCTTTGGTTTTAGGATTCCGTATCAGGGACCTAGAGTCACTTGTATGGCCCCCAACCTTCATTCGATGGTTGGAATGGAGCACGTGGTTAGGGCAAAAATAGCCAAGGAGTGTTTGGAGGGGAGGGTTCTTGGCCCCTTTGACGCTCCGCCAGTGCCTACTTTAAGGGTATCTCCCTTAGGGGTGGTGCCAAAAAAGGCGCCGGGGAAATACCGTTTGATACACCATTTGCCATACCCCAAGGGCGGCTCAGTGAATGATTCCATCCCTGATGTTCTTTGTTCGTTCAGGTATACTTCCTTTGACCAAGTGGTCAAAGTGGTACGGGGTTATGGTGTGGGGGCTGAAATGGCAAAATGCAACATTAAGTAGGCATTTCGCCTGTTGCCAGTACACCCAGAAGATTTTGACCTCCTGGGGTTTTCCTTTGAAGGAAAATATTACACATGGATAGGGCTCTACCCATGGGATGCTCGCTATCTTGCGCGCTTTTGAGCATTTTAGTTCCTTTGTGGAATGGGTGCTTAGGATTAAGTTAGGGTTAAACAACATGGTGCATTACCTGGATGACCACCTTTTCGTGGGCCCTGCGGGGTCAGGGCAATGCGCCAGGTTGTTACAGTCATTTGAGGACCTGGCAGGGGAACTAGGGGTCCCGTTGGCTCATGAAAAAACTGAGGGGCCCAACTCAGTGATTACCTTTTTAGGCATCGAGCTGGCCACTATTCGGCAAACTTCACGGCTGCCTGCAGATAAAGTGGAGGGTCTTAGGGGTCATTTAGCCTCCCTTAAAAGGCAGCGCAAGGTGTCGCTTTTGGAGTTGCAGCAGGTAGTGGGGCACCTCAACTTTGCATGCAAGGTTGTTGCGCCTGGCAGGGCCTTCTTGAGGCAGCTATGTGACACCATGGGGTCCCTGCGGCTGCCTCATCATAGAGTTCGGATTACCACAGGTATGCGTAAGGACCTGGAGGTGTGGGAAGAATTTTTGGAATCCTTTAATGGGATTTCATTTTGGCAGGAGGAATTGAAGAAAGAAGCGGAGCTTCAAATTTCCTTCAAATTTCAAATGCAGCGGGCGCCACTGGTTTTGGAGTATATTTCCGAAGACACTGGTGCACGGAGCAGTGGCCTGTGGCGTGGTTGGCCAGTGGTCTCTGTCGGGACCTCACCTTTTTGGAGTTCTTTCCCACTGTAGTGGCAGTTTGGATTTGGGGAGAACAGCTGGCCAACCACACAGTTCATTTGTGGTGCGATAACATGGCTGTGGTACATGTTATCAACTCCCTGTCATCCAAGTCTCCAGCGATCATGAATCTGGTGTGGGCATTCACATTGCGATGCCTTCGTTTGAACATTTTGTTCCTGGCAAGGCAGCAGGTGCAGGTGGTCTGTATGAACTGCAGATGGGCTGTACGGCTCAATGTGGGGAGTGCAGATCACGGCAAAGCCTCACCGGGGCAGAACTTTCCAGAGGGATTGATGCTGGCCTAGTGGGAAGTGGAGTTTGGGCCTGGCCGCTCAGCACCAGCCAGAATGTTGGGCTCGTGCTGGGGGCAGGGTGGCTTGCCCTCCAAGGACAAGGCGGGGTCCTGTGGTTGACCCCAGGGCTTGTCCTATTAGGCCTATACCCCTTGTCGTTCTAGTTGATTAAGTTATCTTTAATAAAGCGGCCCTATACCCCTTGCCATTCTAGTTGATTAAGTTATCTTTAATAAAGCGGCCCGGTTTATCCAACATACTGTGTCAGCCTCTTTATTCCGACTGGGGGTGCAAAAGAGCAAGAGTCCCGTAGAAACTTACAGACTAACAAAACTTGTGGCAGGATACGAGCTTGTATACGGGGCTGCCTTTGTGCCAAACCTGGAAGCTGCAGCTAGTGCAGAACGCAGCGGCTAGGCTGTTGCTAGGACTCCCAAAATGGGAGCACATACAGCCGGAGCTGCACGAACTGCACTGGCTGCCAGTTACATACCGGGTTCGCTACAAAGTGCTGGTCATTACCTTTAAAGCCCTATATGGCCGAGGACCTACCTACTTGAGGGACCGTCTTTCCCCATATGAGTCCCAGAGAGCACTGAGGTCAGCAGGGAAGAACAAGCTGACTGTCGTGACTCGAGCCTGGGGTAGGAAACGGCGGCTGCTAGCGTCCTGGCAGTCAGCCAGAACTTTTGCAGCCGGCTGAGGTTTTCAAGTAGCAGCACAGAAGTTATCTCAAACAGTCCAATTAGTCAAAACCATAAATCAGTCCGAGCCGAGGGATAAAGCAGGAAGCGTAGACACAAGAATGCTGAGGGTCTGGTAACCGGGGAGAATAGATACGAACGAAGCCGAAATACCAAAACAAGTCCACAGAGTAGAGTCACAGTCCAGAGTTCCGAAGTCCAAGGTCCAAGCCGGGTCAGAAATACGCGGGTTCTCACAGAAGTCACGAGGGTGCAGAGCACGGTCACGTTCCAGGAGGATCGTTCGTTGCCAGCACAGTTTGCCAAAAGGCCAGGGTTGCAGATATACTGTGCTGGCTTGTTAACCCATTAGTATGCCGGGCTTAGATCTCTCCTCCCCCTCATGCGTGCTTCGCTTCTCCTGTTTCTTATCTCCTGCCGTCTCCTTTCACGGAGCCGGCTAACAGGTGGTGGAGATTCAGGAGGGGATGAGCTGGGGCCCGGCGTGGCCTGATCAATTCCAGGTGGCTCCTGCTGCCGACTTGCCTCCTCAGGACTTACGTCCAGAGCTGTTAAAGGCGCCTGCTCTGAGCTAGCAGGGGCTGGGTCAGGAGCGGGCATGACACTGACTATCCCTGGGCCAAAGGAGGCCAAATTGCAGAACACCCGCACAAGGGGCTTCTCCATCGCAGCTCCATGCCTATGGAACCAGCTCCCAGAAGAGGTGTGGGCCCTGCGGAGTCTCGACCAATTCCGCAGGGCCTGCAAGACCATCCTTTTTAGGTTGGCCTTTGCAGATTGTTGATTAATGATCGCTGAACAAATGGATCTGCCAAAATGATTTTGCCTCAGAGATCTTCGCTATCATGTAAACTGACAGAATAGCGCCAGGAACACCACTGTTACTGTCAAGTTATGTTAAATGTACATTAGAATGGTTTTTAGATAATGTTGATTTTAAAGTTTTGTATAGCTACTGTATTGTAAAATTTTATAGATGTTGTTAGCCGCCCTGAGCCTGCTTAGTTTTATTTATTTTTTATTTGATTTGATTTATATCCCGCCCTACCCCTCCGAAGCGGGCTCAGGGCGGGGAGGGCGGGATATAAATAAAATTTTATTATTATATTATTATTATTCACTTCTTCAGATACTAAGCAACATAGCTACTCTCTGAAACAAACAATAATTTAAATTCCTCTCCATTAACACAAGGTGAATCTAAATCAATCTTATTTAAGCCTTTAACAATGCAATCCTAAGAGCACTTTCCTGGGAGTAAGCCCCTTTGAATACATTTTAGTAAAATTCAGAGTAGACCTGCTTAGGATTGCTCTGTAAATATCTTTTTAAACTTATAACAACAGAATGAATAAAAACTCAAATTAACACCATTTAGCAAAACAACCATTTATTTTTGCAGAAGTAAAACAGACCTACAGCCATCTTAGAAGTCACTAAGCCAGAGTACAAAACAGACCCAAGTAAAATGTTGCTGTGACCCACAGGACTGCATATCGATGGATCGTATGCTCATGACATCCAGCATAAATTCAGTGCCTATCTGTAGAAATCAAAGATATTCAGTTCGCTCAGCAAGTGGGCTTAAAAGCTATTGTGTTCTTAAATTCTTTAGATTTGGGTCAATGCCATGCATTGCTTTCACATAAAATGAGAAAGAAACATGGCACTGATGCAGCTTTTCTGGAAGGCTAATACATTGAAGATATTGATTGCCTTACTGATTTATTTAGTTGACAGAATATAGAATGAGATTCATCTATCATTATCCCCAAATCATCCATCAGTTGTAGGCTTCTCTAGGCAATGAGGGGTGATGTTATCAACTATTTTATTTGCTTTGTAGGTATTCAGATTAGTGTATGAGCTGGATATGACCTATTGAGCTGGCACTTATGTAAGAAACTTGAAATGTCTGGGGGGAAAGAAAACCCCTCCATTTATGCTATTTCATCTTGAATTCTTACTAGGGACGAATATATTCAGGTATATTTTTTGTCAATCCATTCTCAGTTTTCTACTGTTCGTTTCATAGATTTTTTTCCATTGTCTATGCATGTGGTGCCATTTTTAAAAACACAATATATATTGTATTTATACATACAATGCACCTTTTATATATGCAGAATACAGATTGATCCACATATAATTTTGAGGAATGCAGACACTGGATGGGCAAAATTCTCTGTCAGGAAACAAGAAATGGATGCCAAAAGACAGAACCACAGATTCATATACGGTACATGGGAGGGAGAAAAATTGAGATGTGTAGATCAAAATAAGCAGAGTTTGGAAAAAAAACAGAAATTATTTATTACATCATGACTTCTTTCTCTTTCTGATTACAGTGTTATAATAGTGCTATAGTCTGCAGCCAAAATAATATATAAAATTCAGTTCTACCTCAGACTTCAAAACTATTCTTCCTGCTAGCCCCCTTTTTCTTTTTGGTCCACCCAGGGCTTTTTTTGTAGCAGGAACTCCTTTGCATATTACACCACACACCCCTGATGTAGCTAATCTTCCAAGAGTTTACAGTAGGTCCTGTATTAAGAGCCCTGTAAACTCTTGGAGGATTGGCTACATAAGAGGTATGTGGCCTAATATGCAAAGGAGTTCCTGCTACAAAAAAAACCCCTGGATCCACCATCTTTTTCTGTTCCTCCCTCCCTTCTCCTGAGTTTTTTCACTGCATTCCAAGTTGGGAAATTCCTGGCGATGTTGGAATGGATCCTGTGGTGGGAAAGGTTTGGGGAGGGGAAAGACATTGGAGAAGTATAATGGCATACAGCAGCCACTTTCTCCAAGGGAGTTGATCCATGTAATCTGGAGAGCAGCTTTAATTCAGGAATCCTCCAGCAGCCACCTGGAAGCTTGCACTACTAATCTCCATCTTGGTTTAGGTAGCTACAATGCCTGTTCTTCCTTTTCTTTCATAGTTTAGAGTTCCTTAACAATGAAGAATATAAATTCTTTTCAAAAGCAACAAACTTTGTTGGACTTTTTTCTCTTTTCTGCTGGCCTAAGCTAACAGGGTGAAGATCTGGAAATCAAGCTTCTGTTTCTCTCTTAGGATTATGTTCATTTCTGGATAAGACTGTCAGCCCCCTATCAGAGGTGGGGTTGCATCACCATCACTGGAGTGAAGCTGGCAGAACAGGACTTTCTCCACTATTCCTGTAGTTCAACACATGTCCTAAAATTCTGCCCTAAGGACAGGGGAACTTCTGAAGCAGCATGGGGAAAAAGGAAAGATTCTGGGGAACATCACAATAGAAATCAGTCTCTCTCTGCTGCCAATAAAAGTGCTAATGTAAATGCCATTATGCCTCTGGAAGAACAACCTTGGATCCAACTTACAATGTGTAATGCTGATTCAGGGATGCAACTCCACTCCACTAAAAATGTGTATATTTTACTGGAAAAATTCAATGTAAGAAAACAAAACAGTGCAGAAATAATAAATCCTGAGATTGATTTGCCCAAGAAAGAAGTACAATCAAAATGGAAATTTTCAGGTCTAAATAGCAGGAGAGAGAAATTTGAAATCATCTCACAGGTGTATGGATTTCCACCATTTGGATCAGGAAGTGAATGGCAATCTCTAGGTCTAAAGCCATACTAAGGAAATAGACACTGAGTTAGGGACCAATTATTAAATATTTTTTTCCCTGTTGGAAGACTGATGCTTACCTACCTTCTCATTTGTCTTGTTAGTCTAAGAACACATCATGCAATAGGAGATGCTCTCTGACCATTGCAACTTTCCATGAAGGGATGTTTTTATTTAATTTATCAATCTGGGGGGGTGGTGGGGGGTGGGCTCCCTCTGGGAATCCTACCCCCCCAGGGAAAGTGCATGCGCAATACATAGCCTCTCCTCTCCCGGTGTAGTGAACGCCGCGTGGTCACTGTCTGGCTATGCCTGGCAGATGGTCACTGCAATGGCCTCTCCTGCATTACTGCATCCGTAGCAACACCTTCTCGCAGATAGAGCTCGTTAATGTAACACCTACCACCTGGAGGACTCACTGCCGGCGTCCCGGCTTACTGGGCCATGGCAAATGACCCCCAGGTGAAAGGGTGGAGCCAGTACCGCGCACACTGCGCTTCACCTAAAAAATTCCTCTGCGCAGGCCTGAAGGGCATATCCACACACACTGAAGGGCATATCCAATCTGGAGAAGAGAGGCTGAGGGAGGACATGATTGTATTTGAAGGGCTGTCACTTAGAAGAGGGCAGGGAGCTGTTCCTGTTGGCAGCAGAGGAGAGGACTTGCAATTATGGGTTTAAATTAAGGGCATGAACTGGACTGGATATGAGGAAAAATGTTTTTAAAGTAAGAGTTGTTCAACAGCGGAATCAGCTACCCAGGAAGGTGGTAAGCTCCCCCTCACTGGCAGTTTTTAAGCAGTGGCTGGACAAACATGTTGGGGATGCTTTAGGCTGATCCTGCATTGAGCAGGGAGTTGGACTAGGTGGCCTATATGGCCCCTTCCAACTATGTCTCACATTTGTATAAAAGTGTCTGATGTCTCACATTTGTATAAAAGCTTGATTTTAGCAGTGAGGGGCTGGCTGGGAGGTGACACCTCTGCCACACAACTAAAGTAAAAAACATTTTCAGATTGCAGCTTGCTTAACAATGTAACTGATTCATAATTTAACCATCCTAGTAGATGTTGAGGATATTTTGCACCCATATGCACCTGGAATGCCTTAAAATGCCAACCAATATGTTTAATCTTTTAAAGTGTCTTCGCAAAGGAAAGCATGAAATATTTCAGTGCCCAGAAGAAAGGAATGTGCATCATTGGCTGATTAAATTGCTGCACATTGGGGCATCAGTTAAAAATAATGGCTCTGAAAATTAAAAACGAGTCTTGAATTTGCTGATAATTTGGGGGGAAACATCAGAAAACCAAAACAGAAGGGAAAACATCAGAAGCCAGCTTGTATGCGGCTTTATCCACCATGCTCCACTGACTTTTAATATGAACTGATTTTTCTTTTTCCCCAAACCCAGAAATTATCTTCTGTTACCTTCACTGAAACTGCCTGCTCAATATAGAAACAGATTTAATGAAATAATAACCATGTTGCTTATAAATTGAGATGAACAAAGTGCAGACTAAACATGCTTAATATGTATCTTCTAGGCCTGTAGTAGAGACTTGAAATATCCATTGGTGGTATTAAATGAGCTTGTAAGGCTAAGCAATCTGTAATATAATTAATAAACATTTAATGGCATTGATTTTTATAGACTGGCTTATTGAACCCCCTTATCAGCATGGAGCAGATGGGCATAACTATGAGAAATTATATTTTAAACATGATTACTGTACTTGAATTATATTTGAAAAATGCTGCTCAGTGAAGCATTTACAAATATAATTTAACTTGCAGGCCATCCTCTCCAACTTTAAGTATTTTTTTCTGTCTTCAATACAATAATAAAGCAAATTATGCAACAAAATTTCCAAAAAATTTAATTGATATAAAACAAAACACCACTTACTATGCCATTTTGCAATGCAAATTGTGACTTTATCAATACCATATTCAGTATTTATTTAGTAAATTTGTTTTCCAATACCAGACTTAAAAGTGCTATAAGGTCTGTTTTGGACTGGAATTTAGGATTGCATCAGCTTTTGTCTGTTGAAATATGAACACACAGGTGCATGATCTTCTAAAATTAAATAATATTTTGTAGATTCTGTAAATGTGTGTGTGTGTGTGTGTTGGGTTAAGTTTCTCTAAATAATTTATAGCTGTCATAGATCTACTAGCCATGTATGGAGTATTCATGCAGATTAAAAGGGAAGGGGCCTCAAGGCATATGATTCCGCTAAGCCAGAAATCACCTCAGGTTTACCTCTAAATAGGAAAAACATTTCACAGTTAAGCTTTAAGAAAAACCCCTCAAAATAGTAACAGTGATATCTGGGCATGTACAGAAATCACAGAAAAAAACAGAACTTCAAAAGGGCACCCAACAGTACAAAAAGCGGAGGATGGACAAGTAAGAATGAGAACGGGGATGAAAAGAGATAATGTAGGGGCAGTGAAGCAGAGAAAGGAGAGCATGGGTTGGCAAAGGTAGGGGACCTTGGAAAGGAGCAAGGGGGGAAATTTAATTTGGGGGCTTCATTCGGTGGAAAGTTGGCATATAGATGTTCTAAATAAATAAATGAAGGACAAACTGGAGGGACTGCCAGGAGAACACAACTGGGAAGGGTGAGTGGCTGTGTGAAGAAAAGACCAGATGGGTAGTTGGGCAAGGGGTCAAAGAGCTTAAGTGTTGGAGAGAACAGCACAGGGTGGTGAACAAGCAGAAACAGAGCAAAAGGAGGGTGGCTGGAATGGAATTTTTCCTACCCCATAAGTCTTTCACTGAAGGTTCCACTCTTGTAAAAATCTATAAAAGAAAAAGAAACCAGGGATGTGTTCTCAAATATATTTGAAGAAGCATATATACCTCATTGGGGGAAAATTATATTTGGTGTGATATTTCTATGGAGTGAAAAATCACCATGGGGGAGAAAAGGAAATATCTGCATGCATGATACTCACTTGTTGCAAAAAGTAAGCATTCCAATTGATTTTTTAAATAACAAAAATGGTCATATTTATGTGGGAAACTGGTCTTTTTTAATAACCAGAGTCTTAAAATATACAGAACAAATGCTTTACCACTGAAAAAGGTTCCAATGGGAATACACACTCCTGGAATGTATTATTCCAGGATATTACATTCAAAAGCTATTTTTATATGAGTGCAATCAAATGGGCTCTTTATATATATATGAATGTCTTTGAATAAAGTTGTGACCTTTTTGACGTCAATTTGTATTTTTTTTTTCAGGATTTTTTGGGAAAGTTGGCTTTTCCAAAAAATTTTATAATGTGAAATGTGGATTACCAGCTAGCAAACACATAAAGGACAATTACCCTTAGAGACTGACACATGTTGGATGTGGATTCTACTGAGTGTGATTTGAAGTTTGGCACTTTAATGTGGATGGCCTATTAAGTATCTTTACTGCACCCATGAAGAATTTCAGTACAGTGGAACCCATCCTTGTTAAACTACTCACCCATTAAGACTAGCTACATTAGAAAGTGGATTCTGTTTTACAGCATATGAAGGAGTGCAACAATAAGACTGGGCTGTTCATCATAGCATTGGAGGACATTATTACTTCTGTGTTTGAAGAGTTCCATGGCGCAGAGTGTTAAAGCTGCAGTACTGCAGTCCTAAACTCTGCTCACAACCTGAGCTCGATCCCCGGTGGAAGCTGAGTTTTCAGGTAGCCAGCTCAAGGTTGACTCAGCCTTCTATCCTTCCGAGATCAGTAAAATGAGTACCTAGCATGCTGGGGGGGAAGTATAGATGACTGGGGAAGGCAATGGCAAACCACCCCGTAAAAAGTCTGCCGTGAAAACGTTGTGAAAGCAACGTCAGCCCAGAGTAGGAAACGACTGGTGCTTGCATAGGGGACTTTTCCTTTCCTTGAATCTACAGAGTTCTGTTCATCTTTGGGGTATTGTCTGATGTCTGTTGTATGTGTGATTGTTTAGGAAATTTGGTTATGGTTGTGTGAATGTCTAAAGATATATGAAATGAATGAGACTTTATACTACATAAGAAGGAATTTTCAAAACCTGGCTGTGAGTGAACTGTTCCTCTCATCATTTAAAATATCAGTTGTTGCCTATTGGATTTCCATGGAACTGGCAAACAAGAGGTTCCAGACGTCAGCCTACCCTTGGAGATGGACATGCTTTCCATCTTCAAAGGCTCTTCTTATTTGGTGCCTCTGTTAGCCTCAACTAACACCTGTTTCTCTTCATTTGTTAAATTTAGCAGTTCCCTAAAGGTTTGACAGGGGCTCTAGGTGGAATATGGACTATGGGAGATGGGCCTAAGGCTGTGTACACTTCATGGCCTACCTGCCAGGCCCCACTGGTCTTGGAAGGAGGGGCTACACAGGTCCTGCTACCAACATTTGTTGCCAGAATAGGTGTGCTGTGCAGCTCCCCATTCCAGATGTTGGGACAGAATTTTCTATGCCCAGTATGTCTTAGGGATACCTGTAATATGCAAGACACTTTTCCTACCTATTGTACCCTACATTTCATACATAGCATACAATTCACCTTGTCTGAAAACAGGGGAAGTAATTGCTAGCAAGGAGGAAAGTCCAGAGTTTAAAATGAGTTTCAATTTATACTAAATAAGTTGGTAGACCAAAACAGAAGATATAACTTCTATGATTCTATTATTTCTTTTCCTCTGATACTATACAATGTTTTCTAGTCTACAGTTTAACATTTCTTCCTCTGCTTGGACACTTTTATATGGTATAAACCTAGGTTTGCCAACCTTGTGGTGGAGCCTGGAGATCTTCCAGAATAACAACTGATTTTGAGACTATAGAGATTAGTTCCCATGGTGAAGAATGTGACTAAACCACATTAAATAAACCAATCATTCAGATTTTTAATATCTGAGAAAAACCCCTGATTTTGGATAGCTCGTTTTGCCTTTTGCTCCCCAAGGACGGAATAAAGAGTCAGACACAGAGTATTGGTATAAAATTGGGCCACTTTATTCAATATTCTAATAAACAGCAAGGGTACCCCACCAGTGGCCTGGCCAGGGATAGGGGTCACCGCGACCACTCCCCTGCCATTAACGGGCGAGAGACCCAGCCCCCCAGCCAAAGCTGAGTGTTACTCAGCTCCCTCCAGGCAGGCCCAGCAGGGAGGCACGCACCAGAGGGCCCAAACCCAGACACACGTCTCACCAGAAAGGCACCCTCTAGCCGAGCCTACCGGACAGTCTGCATTCGCCAAACCCGGGTCTTCAAACCCGAAGGCTGATCATGCCAGACCCCAAATTCCCCAAAAGGGGGATGCTTCACAGTCCTCCCCTAGCCACATAGTGCCCTAAACCCCAAAAACCTGCCACTAAAGTGACCGCCTATTTAACAGCGCCTCCCAATAGCCAAATCCTCAATCCACTGCATTGCTACGTAGTGTCACGGGCTGAGGCCGGGTCAGGCAAAGTCCAGGGGCAGTCCAAGGTCTGTAGCTGGTGAGCAAAGAGGGTCCAAGGCGCCAAAACCGAATCGCAGTCCAGGTATCGCAGGTCAGAGGTTCAGAAGCCGAAGTCAGGGGGTCCAGAAGTCAAAGCCAAAATCAGGGAGTCCAGAAGTCAAAAGCCAAAGTGGATGCTAGAATGTCAGGTAAGTGACTAGTTGCTTCTACAAAGCCTCCTCCCAAAGCCCACAGCTATATAGCCCTCTGCTGGCTGTTGCCCATTTGGGCTAATTGCTGGCTCAGAGAGGCAGCCAGGATCCTGCTGAGACTCAAGCATCCTCACTCCAGAAGGGCCAGAATCCTTTCAAAACTCAGGGCTCAGGGAGCGTCTTGCTCGTGAGCGTGCTGCCCTCCTCCGATCCCTGAGGTCCTGACAAAGGCGGTCACGCACATGAGCCACCCGAGAGGGCGAGGCAGGGGGGCTTGGATCTTCTCCAGCAGGAGGCAGGGGCACTGGTGCAGGTGGCAGGGGCACAGTTTCTTCTGCAGGGTCCCCAGCACCCATGACACGTAGGGTAGGCAGAAAATGCACCCCAGCCACTGCCAATCAGCCAAGGTGTAAAAAATTCCTACCCAGCTCCTCCAAGCAAGCAACCAGCAAATTGCCCACATAATATGCAGGGCGGGTGGGAGGGCCGATCATCTGCCAAGACGAAGGAGCCGACGAGCGCAGATCTGACAGTCTAACTATCCCGTCTTTTTCTCTGTGCGCCGAAACGGGTGCCCCCTGACTCTTCCCATCCAGGGAAGCAAACTCTGCTCATGCAACCTAGCAGCTACGCTGCAGTCTGCAAGCATAAGATTGCTCCCCAAGGACGGAATAAAGAGTCAGACACAAAGTATTGGTATAAAATTGGGCCACTTTATTCAATATTCTAATAAACAGCAAGGGTACCCCACCAGCGGCCTGGCCAAAGCTAGGGGTCACCACGACCACTCCTCTGCCATTAACGGGCGAGAGACCCAGCCCCCCAGCCGGAGCTGAGTGTTACTCAGCTCCCTCCAGGCAGGCCCAGCAGGGAGGCACGCACCAGAGGGCCCAAACCCTGACACATGTCTCGCCAGAAAGGCACCCTCTAGCCGAGCCTCCCGGACAGTCTGCATTCTCCAAACCCGGGTCTTCAAACCCGAAGGCTGATCATGCCAGACCCCAAATTCCCCAAAAGGGGGTTGCTTAACAGTCCTTCCCTAGCCGCATAGTGTTCTAAACCCCAAAAACCTGCCACTACTAAGGCCAAGTCTCTACTTAGGGCTTAGCACCCACGGGAGGCCCAAAGCCACCTGCAACCCTTGCTGCAAATCTCTCAGGAAAAGCATATTACCCTTTTCCGAGAGATGGACCCCATCCCCTCTGTAGAGGTCAGGAAATTTCAACAAAATGTCTGGATGGGGCAAATAGTGGCACAACCCCTTTTCCAGCACCTTCCTGATCTCCTTATTAGCCTTATACCGGGCCCTTTCTATAGCTGCAGGGTCCCAAGCACAACGCCACACCAGGTGATTTTGGATAGCTCATTTTGTCTTATGTATGAAGGAGCCAGAAAAGATTCTTATGTGTAAGGATGGCAATCAAAATCAAGTTAATTCATGCCACAGTATTTCCTATTACTATGCATGGGTTTGAAAGTTGATCAAGGAAGAAAGCTGATGCATTTGAAATGTGGCATTGGAGGACAGTTTTATGGATACTGTGTACTGCCAAAAAGACAAATCAGTAGATTCTAGATCAAGTCAAGCCTGAACTCTCCATAGAAGCTAAAATGAATAAACTGAGGCTGTCATGCTTTGGTCAGATTATGAGAAGACAAGACAATAATGGAAAACACAATAATGCAGAAAAAGTTGAAGGCAGCAGAAAAAGAGGAAGACTGAACATGAAATGCGTTGATTTAATCAAGAATGCAAAGGAAGATAATGGCAAACCACATCTGCTTTTTACTTCCCTTGACAGCCCTTTGCTGGGGTCACCATAAGTCTACTGTGACTTGATGGCACTTTAAATATACACATATTTAATGTGTTAGAATCTTATAGGAACCTTTAATTGTCAATAGGATGACTCAGGCAATATCCAATAGGTTTCCACAACAGGCATAGGTATGTAACAGATCAGCTACACATTAAAAGCAAAGTGATACAAAAACATGTTTTATCACCTTTATGTGGCCTAAAAAATCATAGCTTGGATAGCTGTCTCTATAAAACCAGTGTGCTGTAATGTTTAAGAGTGTTGGACAAGTATCTGGAAGACCCAGGTTTGAATCCCAACTCATGCTATGGAAGTTCATTGTGTGACTTTGGGCCAGTCACACTCTCGGCCTAAGCTGCTTCACACAGGGTTGTTGTAAGGATAAAATGGAGAGGGGACTGCTTTAGCTGTTTTAGGCTCCTATTAGGGAGAAAGGCATGATAAACAAATTAAAAAAAAACAAACACCACTCTCAAGACCGGTCCCTAAACATTCTCACCATTGATTGGAAGGGACTTTGAACAGGAAACACTGACAGCAAGAACATTCCATAATGGTTAGTAACTTTTAAGCTGATTTAATTTCAACCAATGGGTCAAAATTAAATCAAAAGAGCTTCCGGCTCAACATTAGGAAGAACTTCCTGACAGAGCGATTTCTCAGTGGAACAGGCTTTCTAGGAAGGTGGTGGGTTCTCCTTCCTTGGAGGCTTTTAAACAAAGGCTAGATGGCCATCTGACAGCGATGAAGATCCTGTGAATTTAGGGGGAGATGATTGTGAGTTTCCTGCATTGCACAGGGGGTTGGACTAGATGACCCTGGAGGTCCCTTCCAACTCTATGATTCTAAGCAGGGGCAAGCTAAACATTACTGGGAAGGGAGTTGGAAAAACGTTCAGAGCTGTTTACTGAAAAGAGGTGGTGGTGGGGGAGAAGCATCATAGAACCAGAGCTTCTAGTATACAACTGATGTCAAGTACCCTTGACATCATGGATTAACATAACTGCTTTACTGTGTTGCCATGTTTTTGCACCTGTTCTTTAGCTTAGTGCTGCCTGTTTGCATGCCTGCAGGAATGCTTTGACTAGTCAAAAGAGAGATACCTTGAGAACTGGAGTTCTGTATTATCAATGACATTGCACTTGCCTGGGACTGTGGGAACAGAGGCTGTGGAAATCAGGGGGGTGACAAGTAGGGGTGTGCATTCGGTTTGGCAGAACCGAATCAACCGCCGAATCACCCCTGATTCGGCTGTATACGGAATCGAATACAGCCGAATCCAATTGAGGCCCATTATGTGGGAGCCGAGTATGGCTTCCCGTATACTTCCGTATAGATATTCGGAAGTATACGGAAATCCATGGAAAGGGCGGGAAAGGGGCTTCTGCAGACTCAGGGGACCTGCTTGCCTCCTTTCCCGCCTTTGGTAGCCTTTTCCCGCCTCTCCCATAGCCTCCCTGGGATCAGGGAGGGGGGGAGAGGGAAGAGGAGCCCCAGCAGCCAATCCAAAGCATGCATTTGCAAAATGCACTGCAAATGCATGCTTTGCAGGGCTGTTGTGTAGCTGATCCCCCAGCCATCAGCAACAATGTTGTTCTTTTGATGTTTTGCTTACTTGGGTATCCAAGTAAGTACTATTGTCTGGCCAATCACAGAGCAGTACTATTTTTTGAAACTGCTCTCTGTAGGGCCAGAGAACCTTTTTAAGGAGTCTGCCTGGCTGGACTCCTCCATTGCTGCTGTGTTGGTGTGTGCTGGTGTGAGAGAGAGATTGTGCTGTGCTGGCCCATGGCCTCAGCTGCTGCTGCTCTCTCTCAGCCTTACCAGACTTGCCTGGAGTAGAGAAGACGTCTAAGGTAAGACAGTCTTGGGGTTCTTGTTTTTATTTTAGTTGGTAAAAGGACTTTTTAAGACTCAGAGTCCCTTTACTTATCCAGATTTGGGCGGTGGGTAGCTTATTTGGGGTTAGGGTTAGGGGGTTCTGCTGGGGGAGGGGGCCTGGGGTGGGGGAGTTTTTGCCAATTTGCCCATATCTTACTTTAGTGAGAGGATTTTTAAAAGTGCAGTGTCCTTTTTCTTTTCCTGATTTGGGTAGCTTGGATTTCTTGGGGTTAGGGTGAAGGCTTTTTTTTGGGGGGAGGGGTTGGTAAAGTTCCTGTATTGTTAAAAGTTAAGTTTTTTACTGTTTTAAAAGGATTCTGTGTTTGATTTGTTGTTGCTGTGTTGTGCTGCTGTTGTTCCTTTTCTCTTCTAGTTCTGGTTCTTGGGGGGGGGTGCTGTTTGGCCTAATTTTCATTGTTTAAAAGGCCAGTTTTTAACAGTTGAGTTTGTGTTGGCCTTCTGTTTGGATCTATTCTCTATTGCTGCAGGTTTTGCATCCTCCTGTCCTGTTGTCCCCCTTTTCCTGGTTCTGGTTTTAGGGGGGCGGGGGGTGTTGTTGACTGATTTGGCCTGAGGTTTCTTATTGGTGAAAAGGCCACTTTTTTAATAGTTGAGTTTCTTGGCCTTCTCCTGTTGTCCCTTTTCCTGGTTCTGGTTTGTTGTTGTTTTTTGTCGGGGGAGCTGGCACCTGGGTGAGAGACGCAGAACCAGCAGGCTTGTTGTGCTTGGCCAGCTCTCCCCATGTTGTTTGGGGCAGGGCTGGAGAGCTAGCATCTGTAGATTGTGTGTTCTGTGGCAGGGAAGCTGGCACCTGGGTGAGAGACCCAGAGCCAGCATGCTTGTTGTGCTTGGCCAGCTCTCCCCATGTTCTTTAGGGGAGGGCTGGAGAGCTGGTATCTGGGTTTGCTGCAGCCAGGTCTGCAGAGCAGACCTTGAGCAGATTGTGTTTTGTGTGGCAGGGTTCATAGAGTAGATAGATGTATATAGTGCATTTGGGTCCTATAGAGATTCTCTGGTGTGAAGTTAGGTTTGGCTTTGGGTGCCCCAGGAATTGGACCCCCTGGCCCAATCTTTTTGGGACTTGAGGGGTTTGTAGGGGAGAGTCCCCTGCAGATCCCCTGCAAATTTGGGGGCTCTCCTTCAAACCCCCTCCCCTCCAGGCGGCTTCATATATACCCTATTTGCCATTGATTTCAATGGCCCATAGGATATAATGGGGCCGTATATTCGGAAATAGCCACGCATCTACTGTATATGTGGCTATTCTGACTACGGAATTCAGAAATATACGGGATTCCGTATTCCCCCCCCCCTTTTTTTTTTTTGCACATCCCTAGTGACAAGAGAGCTTTCGCTTTCATGGGCGTTTTGCAAGCTATCTTTGAGATGTGAGCTTCAGTCTTGACTCAAGCCAAATGTGGAGTCACTATCTTTCCTGATGCTTTAATAAACTGAACCATTATTGAACCAATGGACTGTTTACTGGACAAACAGGGGTAGGATAGAAAACTGAAAGTTTTGTGCATACAGAGTGCTGTATTTCTTTCCCTTTGCTCTGAAATTCTTTACCTCAGAAAAGAGTGAAAACTGAATCAACTTTATACCAGAACTATGATAACTGCATTTAGTCTGTACCTTCTGGATATCACTAATCAGAGAGATCTAATTACAGGATTGAGCTATTATTTACAATCAATTAGCATATCTGGTAAGTACTCTGAGAGGATCTGGGAAAAAATATGACTATGGGTAGTGGCATCTCTATGAGTTCCTGCTCTTAAAAGGAAGGAAAAGCCAATTTCATTCCCTTCCTCAGAGGCGGAAAGTCCCTTCCTCCATTCTATGAAAAAAGAGCATTCCATTTTCACCATAGTCTTATGAATGTAACAAGAGCTCAGATTCCTCCATTGCAAAGGACTTGCAGACCCCCTGGAGTGCCCTTGTGAATCCCTGGAGGTCACTGGACCTCAGTTTGAAAAACACTGTTCAATATACAGTGTTTGAAATGATGCAGCCTAAATTCCCAGGATGGCAATAGAGGAAGTGTAACCTGATATCCACAGATATAGCTATAACAGAGCATCAGCTTGGAGCATTCAGCTGCAGTAGTAGAAATTGCTCCAAAATTACTGCAACTGTAGCAGCTAATACATTATGTATTCTTTACAATCACAGGAATGCATGTGTTTGAGGACAACTTGAGCTATATTTCATGTAGGTGATTTAGACTGTTTAAACAGGTCCCCAAATTGGATTAGAATTATGTGAGAAGTCCACAGTGCAGCAGACATTTCAACCAATCCTGAGACTTTACCAGAAAACCATCATTCTCTTCCAAGTTCATTTCTTGTACTGCAGCATTTACTATTAACTGAGATTAAAATGTATTTTGTTATTGCCATAAAGCACTGATTACTGAATTGGAAAGAGGTTTCACAAACTGTAGCTATATTTCAATGAGCCACTAAATAACTCCTTTATGCTTTTGTCTCAGACAGCTCTGCTTCAAGCCTAATGATTTGCCAAGTGTCACAGAATCAAAAGAGTATCCAGCAGCTTTAAACTGAGCTCTAAAGCAATAGTAATGAATGAATTTGGAAGAGAGCTCATTTGCATACTTAAAGTCGAACTGCTATGTATTTATCCAAGTAGAAGAATTAGCCCAGAATCACATAGTCATAATTTTAGCAGGTTTGAGACTATCAATTAGTTTAATATGAATCTTAAGTTCCATAAAATCCAGTTTGTGATGTCCCTCAGTTTACCTATTCTATTTGGACTTAAATGTTGTAGCAATTCTGAGTATTTTTTTCTCCTTATCTTTTGTTTCACATCTAGTCTATATTCTGCATGTGGCTTGAATCCAAGTTGAAAGAAAAAAATCCTTCTTGAGTGAATGAAAAAGACATGCTGGAATACGTCATCTTGCACATTTGAATGCCAACATTTTGCTTGTATTTATTTACATACTAGGAGTAAGGTCCGCTGTGGGGGGGGGAATACAACGGGCTCTAGAAGGAGGCTCTGGGCAAGTGCCTGTCATCCTTGCTGTCTTCCCACCCACCCAGCTGAAGGTATTAACCTCCCCCCACTTCAAGGGGAGCTTATCTCTGCTATCTAGGGAGCAGTTATAAATCTGAGTGATCTCCAGTGGTTCCCTAGGAGGAAATGGCATTGTACCTGTCTGAGGTTCCACCCCTCCTCAAACCCCACCCCTTAAATATCCAGGAATTCCCTAACCTGGAAACCTATCTCCTTCCCTTTATCTGCCCCTCTGACTTCAGCTTTCCATTAGGGATCTGCAAAAAAAAAAAGTTCGGATTTACACGGATTCGGAAGTGTACGGGTGGGGGGGTGATTCGGAATCCCCGTATACTCCTGAATACCGCATTCGGAATAGCTGCATATACGGTAGATGCGCGGCTATTCCCGAATATACGGCCCTATTATACCCTATGGGCCGTTGAAATCAATGGCAAATAGGGTATATTTGAAGCCGCCTGGAGGGGAGGGGGTTTGAGGGAGAGCCCCCAAATTTGCAGGGGACTCTCCCCTACAAACCCCACAAGTCCCAAAAAGATTGGGCCAGAGGGTCCAATTCCAGGGGCACCCAAATAGGGTGCCCCTATTCCATCATTATACCCTATGGGCCATTGAAATCAATGGCAACATAGGGCATAATTAGAGGCTACTGGGGGGCAGGGGGGTTGAGGGAGAGCCCCCAAATTTGCAGGGGACCTGCAGGGGACTCTCCCCTCCAACCCCCCAAGTCCCAAAAAGATTGGGCCAGGGGGTCCCTGTCTTTGGGCTCCCCAAAAGGCCCATTGCCAACAATGATGGGGAAAGCCCAATTAGTCACTTCCTCACTGTAATTGTCGTGGGAAAAGTGGCTCTGGGGAGCAGGGGGTTTTGAGGAGAGCCCCCCAAACTGCTGTGCAGCTTCAGGGCACTGTCCCACACAAAACCCACAAGGCCAAAAAAAATTGGACCAGGGGGTCCAATTCCTGGGGCACCCAAAGCCAAACCTAACTTCACATCAGAGAATCTCTATAGGACCCAAATGCACTACATCCCTCTATCTACTCTATGAACCCTGCAGGCCTGGAACCAATATAAACCCAGTTGCCAACATCACTGCCACACAAAACACAATCTGCTCAAGGTCTGCTCTGCAGACCTGGCTGCAGCAAACCCAGATACCAGCTCTCCAGCCCTGCCCCAAACAACACGGGGAGAGCTGGCCAACCACAACAAGCCTGCTGGTTCTGGGTCTCTCACCCAGGTGCCAGCTTACCTGCCACAGAACACACAATCTACAGATTCCAGCTCTCCAGACCTGCCCCAAACAACACGGGGAGAGCTGGCCAACCACAACAAGCCTGCTGGTTTTGGGTCTCTCATCCAGGTGCCAGTTTCCCTGCCACAGAACACACAATCTACAGATGCCAGCTCTCCAGCCCTGCCCCAAACAACACGGGGAGAGCTGGCCAACCACAACAAGCCTGCTGGTTTTGGGTCTCTCACCCAGGTGCCAGCTTCCCTGCCACAGAACACACAATCTACTCTGTAAAAACAAGAAAGTGACCCAGCCCACACACACCCTCGCCAACCCCCACACCAACCAGAGGTAATTTTAAAAAACCAAAACAAAACCAGCAGAATCACAAAAGGCCAAGTGTTAAAAAAGTGGCCTTTTCACCAACAAGAAAGCTCAGGCCAAATAAGTCAACAACACCCCCACCCCCACCCCCAAACCAGGAAAAGGGACAACAGGAGAAAAGGCCAAGCAACTCAAGTGTTAAAAAATGGCCTTTTCACCAATAAGAAAGCTCAGGCCAAATCAGTCAACAACACCTCCCCCCTAAAACCAGAACCAGGAAAAGGGGGACAAAAGTGGCCTTTTAAACAATGGAAATTAGTAACAGCAGCAGCACAACACAGCACAACATAGCAGAAACAAATCAAACACTGAATACTTTTAAAACAGTAAAAAATAACTTTTAACAATACAGGAACTTTGCCAACCCCTCCCCCCCAAAAAAACCCTTCACCCTAACCCCAAGAAATCCAAGCCACCCAAATCAGGAGAAGTAAAAGGACACTGCACTTTTAAAAGTCCTCTCACTAAATTAAGATATGGGCAAATTGGCAAACCCCCCCCACCCCAGGCCCCCTCCCCAAGCAGAAACCCCTAACCCCAAATAAGCTACCCCACCACCACCCAAATCTGGATAAGTAGAGGGACTCTGAGTCTTAAAAAGTCCTTTTACCAACAATAAATAAAAACAAGAACCCCAAGACTGTCTTACCTTGTCTTCTCTAGTCCAGGGAAGTCTTGTAAGGCTAAGTGAGAGAGCAGCAGGCAGCAGCTGAAGCCAAGAGCCAGCCAGCAGCAGCACAATCTCTCACACCAACCAACACAGCAGCAATGGAGGAGTCCAGCCAGGAAGACTCCTTAAAAAGCCCTGCAAAGCATGCATTTGCAATGCATTTTGCAAATGCATGCTTTGGATTGGCTGCTGGGGCTCCTCTTCCCCCTCCCCCCTCCCTGATCCCAGGGAGGCTATGGGAGAGGCGGGAAAAGGCAACTAAAGGCGGGAAAGTAGGCAAGCAGCTCCTTTGAGGCTGCAGAAGCTACTTTCCCGCCTTTTGAATTGATAGCCGTATACTTCCGAATAGCTATTCGGGAGTATACGGTGAGCCGTATTCGGCTGCCGTGTAATGGGCGCCTATGGGGATCGGCTGCAGCCTATTCCGTATACAGCCGAATCAGTGCTGATTCGGCTGTAAATACAGTTCGGCCGAACCGAATGCACATCCCTACTTTCCATCTCCTTCTCCCTCCCTGCAGCTTCTACATAGCTGTCTTTCTCCACAGTGGAGGGCGGGGAACCAAAGCAGCTTACATAATTCTCTTCTGCCCCCTTTGATCTGGACAACAACCCTGTGAGGCAGGTTAGGCTGGAAGTCTGTGACTTGTCTGAAATCAGTCAGTCAGCTTCCACACCAAGTACCTGGGTCCAGCAGACCCCATTCTGAAGCCCTAACTCCTATGCCCTCCTCAATGTCCACCACAGAATCTCCAGAAATTTCCCATCAACATGGAAAGTACCAATGAAGACCTCTGGGCGAGTGTCTGCCACCCTTGCTGTGTTCCCACCCACCCAAGTGAAGGCATTCACACACACCCATTTCAAAGGGAGCTGATCTCTGGCATCTGGAGAGCAGTTGTAATTCTGACTGTTCTCCAGCCCTCACCTGGCAACAGTGGTTCCCAGAAGGAAATTGTTGGTTTGGCGTCTATGGCATTGTAACTCTTTGAGATCCCACCCGTTCTCAAACCCTGCCCTCTCCAGACTCAGCCCCTTAAATCTCCATGAATTTCCTAAGCTGGAGTTGGCAACTCTATTTCCTTTCCTTTATCTGCCCCTCTGACTTCAGCATTCCATCACCTTTGCCCTCCCTGCAGCCTCTATATAGGAAAATTAGTAATTCTTCACAGTGTGTGGGGGGGAACCAAAGCAGTTTACATCATTCTCTCCCCCCATGTGATCTGAACAACAACCCTGTGAGGCAGGTTAGACTGGAAGTCTGTGACTGGTTGGAAATCAGTCCGTCAGCTTCCGCAGCGAGGACCTGAGTCCGGCAGACTCCACTAAATAACTCCTATGCCTTCCTCAAACTCCACCACAGAATCTCCAGGAATTTCTCACTGACCTGGAACTGGCCGCCATAGTCAGCACTGAGCCCAATGAGTTCTGCCTCAGAGGCCTGTACTGAAAACTTTCAGACCAACAGTCTGACAGACTGTTTAATAGGGAGGAGTCGTCAGCCATTACATCAGTTTACAGTATTCTCCTCTCCTCTCCCCCTTTGATCTGAAGAAAACAACAATCCCATTAGGCAGGTTAGGCTGGTTCGAAATTACCCAGTCAGCTTCTACGGCCCTCACCTGGAGATTGGCAACAGTGGTTCTCCAGAAGGAAAGGCCTCCCTCAGAGGGCTTAGGAATTTCTGACCAACATGGAAAGGTACCACTAAAGGTCTCTGTGCGAGTGCTCCCCCCAACCTTGTGTCTTCCCACCCACCCAAGTGAAGGCATTCACTCCCCCCCCCCCGCTTAAGGGGAGCTGATTTCTGCCATTTGGAGAGCAGTTGTAACTCTGAGTGATCTCCAGCTCTCAGACAGACTGTCTTGGACTTTCTATAACAGGCCCTGAGGAGAGGCCATGCTGATCAGAAAGCCCCATGTCAACAGAGAACTGTCTCCCTCGAAGGTCAGTGGGCTTATGCTGGAGTTATTGCCTGATGGGGCTGGCGGTGGGCAGTGAGAGCAGAATCAACCAATGGCACGGCAGAGACAGTGTGAGCCAATCCTGTGCAAGTCACATCTAACGAAGGAAAATCCTCAGAACTGCCACCACGGTTGGGCTTTTATTTATATAACTGATGAAGTACTTAGCACTGGAACTGTGTATTCAAGTGTGCAAAGTACTTCACATGTATTATTTCTTATGACGGCCTTTTAAACTGTGTATGTAAAGAACCATCAAGTCTCAACCAATTTATGGTGAGCCCAGCAATGTAAGGGGCCCTCAAGATAAATGATAAGCAGAGTTTGCCACTGCCTTCCTCTGCAGAGTTGTCCATCATGTCTAAGTAGCAGCCCTGCTCAGCTTCTAAGATCTGATGAGATCATGCTACACCATGCTGCTTTCCCTCCTCTTTGTACAGTAGATCATTATTATCTCCATTTTTTTTTTGTTAAAACAATTCTTATTGGTAACATATGGTAATAAATCTATTTCTTACATCTTTAATAATGTTTATTTATCTATCCCATATATTACTTTCTACCCATCCCTCCCCCTGTTACTTGACCCCGCTGGTGTTATTTACTTAAAATGCTAATATTTAAAGGTACCCTTAACTAATAAAACAAAAATTTATATTCTTCTTCTTTCTAAAACGTAATCGTTATCAAAAATTGCCCAATGTCCTTTTATTTTCTACTCTTTTTCTACATATCTTCTAAACTTTTTCCACTCTGTCTTAAAAACTTCTAAATCATACTCTCTTAATATTCTTGTTAATTTGTCCATTTCACTCCATGTCATAATTTTTATAATCCAATCCCATTTCTCTGGTATTTTTTCTTGCTTCCATAACTGCGCATATAATGTCCTAGCAGCTGAAAGCAAGTACCAAATTACAGTTCTATCTTCTTTTGGAAATTTTTCCATTTGTAATCCCAACAGAAAAGTCTCAATGCACAGCAGCCAAGAAGGTCAGAGCGCCTGCTCCGGCTGCAATGCCACTGAGGATGTTCTCTGCAGCTGAGAACGAAATGACTGGAAGAAAAACTTTCTCCAGTAGAACACGGCACTTGAGCCCGAAAGATTCTACAATCCCTAAAGAAAAGTCTCTGCAACTTTCTTAAATTCCTATCCCAAGATCTTAGAAATTTCTTGTTGAATCATCTGCCAATACTTTTTTGCTCTTTCACAAGTCCACCACATATGGTAGAAAGAACCTTCATGTTTTTTACATTTCCAACATCTGTCTGGCATCTTATTGTTCATCTTTGCCAATTTTTTAGGAGTCATATACCATCTATACATCATTTTAAAACAGTTTTCTTTAATACTATGACACGTTGAAAGCTTCATAGAATTCTTCCACAAGTATTCCCAAATTTTCATCTGTATTTCTTTATTTACATTAATTGCCCATTTAATCATTTGAAATTTCACTACTTCATCCTCCATAGACCATTTTAAAAGTAATTTATATATTTTTGAAATTAATTTTTCATTGTCTCCAAGCAGAACTTTTTCCATTTCTGTTTGTTCTTTTCTTATTCCTTCAGTTTTGATATCATTATCCACCAAACTCTTTATTTGTTGCATTTGGAACCAATCACATTTATTATTCAACTCTTCAGCAGGTTTCAATTCTATTTTGCCACTTTGTATTTTTAATAATTGATTATATGACAACCACTTTTCTTCACCTATCTTAGCCATTATTTTTATTACTTCAGCTGGCACTATCCATAACGGTCTTCTCTCATCTCCATATTTCTTATATTTCATCCATGTATTTAGCAAATTATTTCTTATATAATGGTGAGAGAAAAAACCGTCCATCTTCTTTTTTCCATAATACAAATAGCGTGCCAGCCAAATTTATTTCCGTGACCTTCCAGCACTAAGACTTTTTTGTTTAACTGCATTATCCATTCTTTTATCCACACTAAACAAACTGCTTCCTGATATAATTTTAAATTCGGTAATTGAAATCCACCTCTCTCTTTTGCATCTGTCAAAATTTTCATTTTGATCCTTGGTTTCTTCCCAGCCCACACAAATTCTGAATTTTTTCTTTTCCATTTATCAAACTGTTTACTATCTTTCACAATGGGAATAGTTTGAAACAAATACATTATTCTTGGTAGAATATTCATTTTAATTGTAGCTATTCTACCCAGCAATGACAAATTAAGTTTATTCCATTTTAACATATCTTCATCCATTTTACGCCATAGCTTCTCATAGTTATTTTTAAACAAATCAATATTCTTCATTGTTATCTCCACACCCAAATATTTTACCTTGGAGGTAACTTCACAGCCCATCAGTCTCTGCAAGACCTGTTGCTTGTTTGTTTGCATATTTTTACATAAAATTTTTGATTTTTCTTTGTTAATACATAGTCCCGCTAACTCCCCATATTCTTGTCTTTTAGCTAAAAACAAAGGTGTAACTTGTATGGTATTTTCATTTATAAACATTATATTGTCTGCAAATGCTCTGTATTTGTAAGTAAATCCTTTCATTTTTAATCCTTCTATTTCTTTATCTTCTTGGATCTGCATCAGTAATATTTCAAGAGTCATTATAAACAACAATGGGAAAAGCAGACAGCCTTGTCTTGTACCTTTGCTAATTATCATATCTTCTATAAGATCTGTGTTTATACATAGTCTTGCATGTTGTTCAGTATATATTGCTTTTATCATTCTTATAAAGCTTTCTTCCAGCTCCATTTTCTCCATTACTGCAAACATCAAGTCCCAGTTTAAATTGTCAAATGCTTTCTCTGCATCTGCAAAAAAATAATGCTACTTCCTTTTTTGGATGTCTTTCATAATATTCTACGATATTTACAACAGTTCTAATCTTGTCTCTTATTTGCCTTTTGGGAATAAACCCCGCTTGATCTTCCTTTATAAAATGTATCAAATGTTGTTTAGGCCGTTCTGCCAAGATTCTTGTATATATTTTATAGTCATTATTTAATAGCGAAATTGGTCTGTAATTTTTTACATTCGTGACAACTCTATCTTCCTTTGGAATCAACGAAATAACAGCTTCCTTCCATGTATTTGGTATTTTCCCTTTTATTCTTATCATATTCGTCAACTTCTGCAATTTCGGTATTAACTCCTCTTTAAAGGTTTTAAAGAATTTAAAGAATTTAGCTGTATATCCATCTGGCCCAGGTGACTTCCCATTTTTCATTGTGTTAATTGCTGCTTCAATTTCTATTTGTTCAATTGGATCATTCAAAACTTTTCGCATATTTTCTGTTAAGGGTTCTATTTTTATCTTTTGTAAATACTCATCCATCTTTTCTTTCTTTATTTTAATACCTTTAAATAACTTGGCATAATACTTAAAAAATTCTCTTTTTATTCCCTCTTGGCTAACCACCTCTCTTCCATCTACCAAAATTTTATTAATAAATTTATTTTCTCTCTTTTTCTTCAATTGCCAAGCCAAATATTCTCCAGGTTTGTTTGCTCCATCAAAAGATTTCTGCTGCAATCTTTTCAGATTCCATTCCAATTCTTTATTTAACAAATGTCTCATTTGCGTTTATAGTATTGTAATTTCCCTTATAATTTTCTTTTTCCCTGGCCTTAGTAGCACTGATTGGAATCAATAAACCAATGAAGTCAGACCTGACTTGTTTCAGGCACAAAATCCTTCTTCAGTGGTCCCAGTTTAGTACCACATACACACATGAAGGAATTTGTATTGTTGTTAGCCATATTAGGTATTATGGGGACCTAAAAATTAACATTGAATCGAATTAATATCATTGATAATTTTTCAAATTAAATCATTAATAAAATAAAATTAATAAGAAGAAGAACATAAGAGAAGCCATGTTATATACACACACACACACACACACTGTGGCTAATAGCCACTGATGGACCTGTGCTCCATATTTTTATCTAAACCCCTCTTGAAGGTGGCTATGCTTGTGGCCGCCACCACCTCCTGTGGCAGTGAATTCCACATGTTAATCACCCTTTGGAAGAAGTACTTCCTTTTATCCATTTTAACCTGTCTGCTCAGCAATTTCATCGAATGCCCACGAGTTCTTGTATTGTGAGAAAGGGAGAAAAGTACTTCTTTCTCTACTTTCTTCATCCCTTGCATTATCTTGTAAACCTCTATCATGTCACACCTCAGTTGAGGTTTCTCCAAGCTAAAGAGTCCCAAGCGTTTCAACCTTTCTTCATAGGGAAAGTGTTCCAGCCATTTAATCATTCTAGTTGCCCTTTTCTGGACTTTCTCCAATGCTATAATATCCTTTTTGAGGTGCAGCGACCAGAACTGCACACAGTACTCCAAATGAGACCGCACCATCGATTTATACAGGGGCATTATGATACTGGCTAATTTGTTTTCAATTCCCTTCCTAATAATTCCCAGCATGGCGTTGGCCTTTTTTATTGCAAACACACACTGTCTTGACATTTTCAGGGAGTTATCTACCATGACCCCAAGATCTCTCTCTTGGTCAGTCTCTGCCAGTTCACACCCCATCAACTTGTATTTGTAGCTGGGATTCTTGGCCCAATGTGCATTACTTTGCACTTGGCCACATTGAACCGCATCTGCCACGTTGACGCCCACTCACCCAGCCTCAACAGATCCCTTTGGAGTTCCTCACAATCCTCTATGGTTCTCACCACCCTGAACAATTTAGTGTCATCCGCAAACTTGGCCACTTCACTGCTCACTCCCAACTCTAAATCATTTATGAACAAGTTAAAGAGCATGGGACCCAGTACCGAGCCCTGCGGCACCCCACTGCTTACCGTCCTCCACTGCGAAGACTGCCCATTTATACTCACTCTCTACTTCCTATTACTCAGCCAGTTTTTGATCCACAAGAGGACCTGTCCTTTTACTCCATGACTCTCAAGTTTTCTAAGGAGCCTTTGATGAGGAACTTTATCAAAAGCTTTCTGGAAGTCAAGGTAAACAACATCTATCGGGTCTCCTTTGTCCACATGTTTGTTCACTCCCTCGAAGAAATGTAACAGGTTAGTGAGGCAAGATCTTCCCTTACAGAACCCATGCTGAGACTTCCTCAATAACCTGTGTTCATCAATGTGCCTACTCATTCTGTCTTTGATAATGGTTTCTACCAACTTTCCCGATATTGAAGTCAAACTGACTGGCCTGTAATTTGCCGGATCTCCTCTGGAACCCTTTTTAAAGATGGGGGTGACATTTGCTACTTTCCAGTCCTCAGGAACGGAGGCAGATTTCAATGAAAGATTACAAATTTTTGTTAGAAGATCCACAAGTTCAACTTTGAGTTCTTTTAGAACTCTCGGATATATGCCATCTGGACCTGGTGACTTATTAGTTTTTAATTTGTCTATCAGTTGTAGGACCTCCTCTTTTGTCACCTCAATCTGACTCAGGTCTTTCAACACCCCTTCCAAAATTAGTGGATCTGGGGCGGGCAAAAAGTTCTCATCTTCCACAGTGAAGATGGAGGCAAAAAATGCATCCAGCTTCTCACCCATTTTCCTATCCTCCTTCAGTAATCCTTTTACCCCCTGGTCATCCAAGGGCCCCACTGCCTCCCTGGCTGGTTTCCTACTTCTAATATATTTGAAGAAATTTTTATTGTTGGTTTTTATGTTTTTTGCAATATGCTCCTCATAGTCCCTTTTTGCCTGCCTGATCACAGTCTTGCATTTGATTTGCCACAGCCTGTGTTCCCTTTTATTAATCTCACTTGGACTGGTTTTCCACCACTTAAAGGAGTCCTTCTTACCTTTTACAGTTTCCATTACTTTGTTAACTATGCAGGCCTTTTCTTATGCCTGTTTGTGCCTTTCCTAACTTGTGGTATGTATTTTATCTGAGTTTCTAGGATTATAGTTTTAAATAGTCTCCAAGCTTCCCCAAGGGTTTTGACCGTATTTACCTTTCCTTTCACATGCCTCCTCATATCAGTGAATTTACCCCTTTTACGGTTAAACGTGGTTGTGGCGGTCTTTTTGGGCAACTCCCTATTTATACAAACAGTGAAATCAATAACATCATGGTCACTGCTCCCAAGTGGCTCAATCACTTTTACATCTCTCACCAAGTCTTGGGCATTACTTAGGACCAAATCCAGGATCTCCCCACCCCTGGTAGGTTCTGAGACCATCTGCTCCATAGCACAGTCATTGAGAGCATCTAGAAACTCAATCTCTTTCTCTCGACCAGAACACATATTGACCCAATCAATCTGCGGGTAGTTAAAATCACCTATGATGACACAGTTTTTATGTTTAGCTGCTATCTTTAAGCCTTCCATCATATTATAATCATCCTCTCTCTTTTGATTTGGTGGGCGATAACAAACTCCCATAGTTAAATTTCCTTTTGGGCCCTCTATTTCAACCCAAAACATTTCTAAAATGGAATATAATTCTCTGACCTCAGTCTTACTGGATCGTATATTCTCTCTGACATACAGAGCCACCCCACCTCCAACCCTTCCCTTCCTATTCCGATATAACTTATATCCAGGAATCACCGTGTCCCACTGATTCTCCTCATTCCACCAAGTTTCTGAAATTCCCACAATGTCTATGTTTTCTCCCAACACTAAACATTCCAATTCACCAATTTAACTTCGAACACTTCTAATATTTGCATACAAACATCTATAATTTCCCGGGCAAGCTAGGCTCGCCACCTTCCTCCTGCCGCCTCGAGACTCTGGCAGACATTCCATACTGTTTGTCAACATCACAGTGGACAACTCTGATCCGTTACCCGGTAGAAAAACAGCAGCCAACCCTTCATCTCTTTGAGGCAAGTCCTCCCGAACCAGAGACATTTCATCTCCTTTCAGCTTTCCCCCAAGATTTAGTTTAAAAACTGCTCTGCCACCTTTTTTATTTTAAGCGCCAGCAGCCTGGTTCCATCCGGGGACAAAAGAGACTGTCTCTTTTGTACAGCTCCCGCTTGTTCCAGAAAGCATCCCAGTGCCTAACAAACTTAAACCCTTCCTCCTTACACCATCGTCTCATCCACACACTGGGACTTCTAATTTGTGCCTGTCTCTCCTGCCCTGCATGTAGAACAGGTAGCACTTCTGAGAAGGCTAACTTGGAGGTCCTGGCCTTAAGTCTCCCGCCTAGCAGCCTAAATTTTTCCTCCAGGACCTCACGACTGCATTTCCCCACATCGTTGGTACCAACATGCACCACAACCAAAGGCTCCTCCCCAGCACTGTCTATCAGCCTATCTACTACACGCGTAATGTCCGCTACCTTCGCACCAGGCAGGCAAGTCACCATACGGTCAGTACGCAGTTTCGCCACCCAGCTGTCTACTTGCCTAAGGATCAAATCACCAACTACCAAAAAAACCCCTCTCCCCCTGCCCAGGGATGGTTCCTTGGCGCAAAAGGATTCCCGCTCACTAACCCAAGAAGAGGTCCCTTCTGAGGGCGCATTCCCCTTATCCTCAGCACGGTGCCCTGTTCCCTCTTGACCCTCACGCTCTCTGGCAGCAACGGGGCTGCTACGTTCAGAGCAGGGCTCATCTAATACGCCCCCGAGAGTCTTCCCCAAGTGCCTAACTGACTGCTTCTCCAGGGCAGTCACCTCGGCCTCAAGGGTATGAACTCATTCCCTGAGGACCAGGAGCTCCTTGCATCAAGCACACACCCAAGACTTCTGTCCTTTGGGCAGATAGTCATACATGTGACACTCAGTGCAGAACACTGGAAAGCCCCCACCCCCCTGCTGGCATTCTATCTTCATTATATATATATAAAATATACAGTCCTCTTTAAATGCTGTTTGTTTAAGTGGCTCCCCTTCTGGGGGGTCAACTTACCTTATTGGGAGAACAAGGAAATCGGGGATCTGGGTTCCTGGTCCTTAGAGAGCCCCGAGGTGAAGAGCCATAGGCCAAGAGCCCTTTAGATCTCTGGCAAGGGGTCAACTTACCTTATTGGGAGAACAAGGAAATCAGGGATCTGGGTTCCTGGTCCTTAGAGAGCCCCGAGGTGAAGAGCCATAGGCCAAGAGCCCTTTAGATCTCTGGCAAGGCGCAGCTTAAAATGCAAAGAGGGTGGAGCAGTGGCACTCCTAAGCAATCAGCAGCAATCACTCTCAATCTCTTTCACCTTTAGGCCACTCAACCAAACAAAGAGGAGTTCCCCAGCTATCACAACTCAGAATTTTAGGCAGCACCACAAACCTCAGAATGAAGTCTTTCAAAACTCAGAAATTCTCAGCAACTTCTCCAGCTGTCTCAGCTATCAGAGCTGCTCTGCTCTGTTCTGCTCTTCTCGGACCTTTGTGAAAAATTACATTCCAAAACATATTGTGGGGAACAGAAACATACTTAGGCACAAGATAATATGTTCAAGCATATATAAACTTGCATAGAATTACATTTGTTTTGTGTACTGAAAAATGGAGGTGGATTCTATTTATGGACTTTTTTGTTCACCTTTATCGACTGGCATAACTGCCTGCAGAATACGTTTAGCACACTGTCAACATTTAGTAAGATTTGTGTCAAAGATAGCATGATACTTAACATATCTTTTTATTGTTTTAAAGAGCTAATTTAAATATATTGTTCCCTGTCTAGTGTTCTCAACAGCATAACTTACTATTGTATAGTATCTGTCATTGTTCTAATTAGTAAAAACCCTGCAGCTTTTCTATAGAATTGCTTTGTAACACATCTTATGCTCTAACAAGACACATTTGATGTGTTTCAGTGATAACTTATAAAACATCATCTTAATTAAAAAACACAGAGATTCACATTGTTATGTTATTAAAAGTGATGGCTTAAAATCATGCTTTCGGAAGATCTGCCCTGGAGGCCATGCTCTTAAACGAAATGCTTTGTGATATTATGGGGTGGATGGAGTACATAATCCCAGGCTAAGCAAAGAAATCTGCTTTACGGTAAGAAAAAAACATACATTACAGTCTGAGACCATGTTAATCATAGTTTCTTTCTGAAATCCAACAATACATTTCTTTTCTTGTTTTAGGAATTTGAAGTCTCTAATCAATTCTGTTTTGATCAAAAAGAAATCTGAAGAGAGGAGGGGCAGAAAGAGAGGGTGTGAAAAATTGCACTCTGTAACTGCTCAGAGGCAGGCAATGCCTTCTCAAACCTACCCTCCTGGTGTACCCTGTGGTGTGTAAAATGAAACAGCTCCAAGGTTTGAAGTTACAAAAGTATGCATTGGTTTCTCTTCATAGAGAAATGAAAGATAAATTGCTCTTTTTAAGAAAGATTTAAAAAGATAGCAAGAGCAATCTATGGCTATATCTAAAAAAGTGAAATTAGAGGGGGGGGGGAGTTTTCCTCCCATATAGAATTGCCAGGTCTGATCATTGTGCCAGCAGGTGGCGGAGGAGGGATTTTCTGGGGGCAAGGAGGAGCATCATGGCACGCCTATGTAAATTGGAAGTGACGTTGGCATGTTAGGGATGTCAGGAGATGACTCTCTGGTTTTGGGGCAACAGTGTTAGATTTCATTTCAAATCTTAGAGTTTTGCCCAAAAACCAGAGCATTACCCCCGACATTCCAAATGTGCCTACATCACTTCTGGGTTTTGTAGGCATATCACAATAAGTTCCAGGTTTCTGCCGGTAAGTGGGGGTGATGGGGGGTGGGGAGAGAAGCAGCTCAAACTGGGAGACTCCTGACTGCACCATGGGGTCTGGCAACCCTACTCTCATAACATTGCTACTTTATTCATTGTTTTCTTCATAAATTTCCATTCATGTCTGTATGCATGAAACAAACGGCTTTGGGTTCTTTTGGGGAGGTTTCCCCATTTGTTTGGTATATGCATATCCCTAAAAGACAGGGAATGAGAAGGAGAGATAGAGATAAAGGAATGTAGGAGGAAAATGAGATTGGGGATAGAAGGAACAAAAAAATAATGAGTTTGTTTGGATAGATATAAACCAAAGTCTTTACTGATCTCCTGGATCATCAGCACTGTAGAAATACTTGGCACCAGTCAGGGGTGTCAAACATGCAATTTGGGGGGTGAATCAGGCCCCCGGAGGGCTCCTATCAGGCCCCTGAGCAACTGGCTGTCATCTGCTTCCTTCTCCCTCTCTCTCTTGCTACCTTCTGCATAACAGCTTGCTTTGCAAGGCTTGCTCAATTGCTCAGGAGCTATAGAGCAAAACCTCTATTTTCTCCATTGGCTGAGGGTCCTCCCCCCCCCCCCCAGTCCCTTGGGGAAGGAAGGAAAGAGCCAGAGCTTCCTTTGTCTAGTTCCCTGGAACCTATGGGAGAAATTCAAAGAAAGTGCTCTACAAATGACTGCTAACGGTTTAAGTATGTTTTAAGGGTTTTTTAAAAATATATATATTTGTGTTTGTCTGTGTTCTTTATAAATTTTATATCTCTGATACTTAATCTTAAATAGGTACACACATGGTCTGGCCCGACATGGCTTGGCCCCTCAAGGTCTCATTTATGTCAGATCCAGCCCACATAACAAATGAGTTCGACACCCCTGCTCTAAGCTGAGTTAGTGTGAGCATTTTTGTCTTGGCTCAGGAAAAATGGCCTCCAAGCAAGTTAATTTATGCAGTAACTCACAACTTTAATGCTAGTAGCTCACGAAGTAGAAGTTTTGGTCACAAAACTCCACAGCTTAGAGGGAGTATTGCTTGGCACATATATCTAAATTAGTTTCTATGCCTGTTGGCTGTGTTTCCATTAGCATTCTGATTAGACTGGATGGTGCTTTCACTCCATGTTTCCTAAAGGTAACACAGCAACCTAAAATGGGAAGCTAAAAATTTCCTGTGTGAAAGAGCTGGCATAGATCTTTGTGTGATGGTTTCCATATTGTACTACTGATACCACATTGCAATGCCAAAAGAGCTCACAGTAGTCTGTGAGGCAGCCGTTCCCACCTTCCTGATCTCTGCCTAGTGATTCATTGAATGGGCACTACTCACCTTCACTGGATTCTTCCAATATTCGGCTAATCTAGTTTTGTGTCAACAATGTTCATGGTATTAATCATGCTTTTCTTTTATAACAACATTGTCTCCAAAAAGCAATATTTCCAAAATAAAGTTTTAAAAAATCAAATTAATTTTCAGGATTTTTTAATCACATCATATTGGAGGATGGCTAGTTCAGGATACCTTTAATGAAAGGGCCAACCCAAGAAAAGTTCTGGGAATTACATATCTTAGAAATCATTTTCTACTGGCAGTAATTGATGTTTAAAACAGGGATTTCTTTACCTGTCAAGATGGCTTTTTTAAAATTGTTACCTTGTAGTGATAATTGTCTCATATGAAGTCTTGATACCAGGACAGGATGAAATAGAGTTTAAATCCTGTTGATTAAAAAACAATGTCTTCCAGACAACCTTAGTAGAATATCTCCCAAGTTATTAGTTTTGCCAGAAAAGATACAAGTGACACTGTTGAAAACTGATAAGCCTGTGATTTGAGGTTTTTTCCAGAGTTTCTTCACTGAACTGTCTGCCTTACCTTGCCTTTCTGAAGTTATTAACCAGCTATCCTCAGGGATATTGAAGACCAAACAACCCAATTTCCAAAAATGAGCTGTAATTACTAATGATTTCCTTCTCTCTCTCTCTCTTTTCCAGAAGAACGAAGGATTCAGTTTGAGATTTTGAAGGAAAGGGGAGGGGGGGAAGCCTGCTAGGTCATCAGCCTCAAGGAGGAAGACTCTGAAACATGTTCCCTGACAAAGATAAATGAGTTGTGTAGCAGTATGCATCATTTGGCTCTATTGAGCTGATACCTTCCAGGCAAAATGGCTTTTATCACTAACTGAAGGGTTTCACATTCTCAGTTGCATCTACTTGATCTATCCGATAAGGATTTCTCAAATGTAAAATGGGTTTCAGGTCTCCTCCTATGTCTTAAAGGTCAGGAAGTAAGTTAAAAACACTTCTGTTACAGATTATAATAAAAAGGAGAGGTTTGGCTAATGCTTGAAAAAGGATTTAAAAGAAAGTTCTCTGATCTGGTATGAAATGGAAGCTTTGGTATCACTAGTGTGAATGGTATAACAGAACAACTCCAGAGGGGCTGGACTTTAGAGAACTCCAGAGGGGTTGGATTTTAATAGTACCTAAAATGGACTTTAATAGCACCTTAAAGACTAACAAGATTTTATTCCAGCATAAGATTTCATGGACTAGAACACACTTGTCAGATCCAATGCAGTGCTTAAAACTTTTTGCTGAAGTAAAATCTTGTTAGTATTTTAGGTATCCATAGCCTCCTGTTTATTTATTATTTTCCCCGTTATAAAACATTTCTTCTCAGTTGAGGCAGAAAAACTACCTACAGAGGTTAACCAAAAATAAGATCCATTTCTGTTTCTATAAATTTGAAAAAATGCAAGTCATCAGGACTTCTTTTTTTTTTTTTGTAGCAGGGACTCCTTTACATATTAGGCCACACACCCCTGATGCAGTCAATCCTCCAAGAGCTTACAGGGCTCTTAGTACAGGGCCTACTGTAAGCTCCAGGAAGATTGGCTACATCAGAGATGTGTGACCTAATATGCAAAGGAATTCCTGCTACAAGAAAGGCCCTGCAAGTCATCATTTTTAACGTGTGTTCTTAAATTTTTAATATGTCAAAGGTTGTGATACTTCCATGTCTGAAAAATGTGTGCAGCATTTTATTGACACAATGCTGATTTAACGGACTGGATCTGGAATGGATTCCATTGTTTTCTTCTAACACATAGCTTCTTTAGCAAAATGGAAGGCTGTGTTATCTAGAAAGGGTCTGAGTTTCTGCTACACATGTAAAGAAAGGGTTTCAATAACTTTATGTCACTTTTTGTTCACCATATAAACATCTTATAAGTCAATGTGCCATGCGTCATCAGGACATGAAAGTGGCCAAACAGAGAAATTGCTTTCTTCAAAGAAGTCATTTAAATGCCTTTTACATGTTGTAAGCTGTGCATTCTGAACACAACACCAGCAAATAGATTTAGGCACAGATGACATAACTGAACCAGTATTGAGCAGCTCATTGTAGTATGTGAAGGAGAGCCCCTGAATAATTAATTAATACCCCCAATAATAATGAATGAAAGCATGCTTCTGCCTTCAAAAAGAGGGTGTCTGATGCAATGTTCATTAGAAGCACAGACAGCCTTCAGTGGATATGTGTTCACAGATGTGTATTAAGATAAAACAAAGGGGCCTCATTGAGAAGCCTCTTGCTGGAGCTGATAACAGAAGAAGACAGGAGGAATGGAAAAGTACTAGAAGGAATTGCAAGGGGATGGGGAATGTTGAATCAGATAAGCTTATGGGCCTGCCTGCTTGTTTTCGATGTGAATAAAACTGGCTGTATGTAGAATGATTTTAACTCAGTCATTTTGGGGGTCCATGCCCGACTGTGTTCTGCTTATGCTACCATAACGTAAACCTTGCTTCAACCCAATAAGTCTGCTTCATTTTGGTGCATTGACCAATGGGAAATGAACGGGGTTAGGATATTTCCTTTCCCTTGGTTGGTTGTATAGCCGTCCACCTTCCACCCTCATGGCAGGGAGACCGGACTAGGTGTCACTGTCACATTTTTGATCGAGTCCGGCTCTCTCTGCCCTGGTGAGAGAAGGTGTCCGGTTTGCCAACCAAGATCCCAATGCCTGGTTGAACCGACGTGTCCAGGGAATCGGAAGATCCTCAGGATTGTGAGTATGAACTATCTGGGAATTCTGATTACCTCTCCTTAGGAAAGAAGAAGGGTCTGATCATCCCTTAAGCTCTGTCTAGTAGGCTCTGCTTTGGAGCTGAAGCACAGAAGCTAGGATATGGAAGGATTTCTGTGGTGTATGTGAAGGAGAGGAGACGAAGCCTCTAAGCAAAAGGGATTTTCTCTTGTGCAGTTCTCAGTAGGGTGACCTCACTGGGTCACGAGAGAGAGGTCTCTGTTAGTGTAACAAACAAAGTCTGCTACCAGTCTGGCTGAGGTGGGTCAGCAGACTTGCCAACTGATAGTCCAAAACAGGTCCAAAGTCTGGTATTTCCCCCCAAACACCAGGAAGGTAGGTTGCCACCAGACTGGATAAATCCTTTAGCACAAAGGCCCCAGTCAAGTCTCTGCCTATTGGGAATACTCTAGAGAAAACCAAGCCACACCACTGCAGCAAGGAGTTCCCCAGGTCAGTTTTCACAAATTGGTAGTAGGCACTTCCAAAGGCTAGTGGGTAAGTTTGGCTTGGGTTGTGGTGGCCCTGAAAGCAAATAACCACAAAAATAAACTTAAAAATTATTTTACAAAATAGGCATGAAAGCACTGGTTTTAGTGAGTCATACAAAATAGCAACGTTGTTTAATATAACTAGCTAATTGGGTATAAATTCAGAGAGCTAGATATTATCATACAGAATCCAAATGTTCAGATGGAATCGAAGGGTTTCCCCGAATGGAATCACGTCAGGAGGCTGTTCAGCATAATAGGCTCTAGTCTCGATTAAGCTAGGCAAAGAAATGCACTCATGATGTTATTTTTAGAGTTTTATAATTTTTATTGATTTTTAACTACAAAAGGGAGAAGCAAGAGCAAAAATGCATAAAAGGGGGGGAAAGGGCATGTACAGATTGGGAAAAACACAAAGAAAAGTACAAATATATTAATTATAATTCTACCTCCAAATAAAATACCCAGATCATTCTACCTGCAAGTATGAAGTTCTCCATATATTTTACCATCCTTGTCTTTCATTATAGAAAATTTTTAGTAAATTATTACTAGCAATATAAATTTAAACAATTCTTCTTAAACACAAATAAGTATAAGAAAAAAAATTCAAAGCCATCTCAACACAAAGCTGGCTGATTTAGCTTAACCATGTTAAAAGCACAAACTAATTTGTTGGTTTAACAACATCCTCATTAAAATAAGCACATAAAATCATATCTTTATCCTTAACAAATTAAAAAGATATAACATAATAATTTGTCTCTCTCAGTATAAACAGTTTCTCCAAAGGAGCATATTAAAAACAAATCTGTCAGATTACAAAATAATTGTGCTATCTGCCTTTTTAACAATTAATCCAACTTTTATATCAATGAGCAATTTCACCAAATAAACATACTAAGAATATATCTGCTATGTAAGAATAAATGTGTTGTCTGCACTCTTTAGCACTGAACCAAATTAACTATATATTTAGCTAAAATTTTAACAAGTCCCTTCCTTCCTTAGAATCCCCCTTGGTCTTTTAATATCACATATCAATTCACTATTAATACCAGACATCACACTTTGCCTTTTAAAATCACATGTCAGTTCTTATTGAGAGTTCCATATCCAACTATCCACAAAGAGGGAAAAAGTTCAAGAGTCCTTCTTCCTGAAAGATTTCCACATCTTAATTTGCTTCTCTCTTTTCAATGTGGCCAGCCGATTCGATAATGGGAAGAAGAATTCTGCGCCATTTCTTCCTCTCAGCATGACTTCACTCAATCTTGATTTCCAGTCTTGTTTTGTAACTGCACCATAAGGATCCATTTTGGTTTTCTTTTGTTCGTTTCAGAGCGGATCACTTTCCCATTCTAATTCTGCAGACATCACCAGAATCTCTTTAGCACTCCGCTCATGTAGATTTGAAAGTTCACTAGCTTTCAGCATAAAAGCTCCCATTTGCTTTCTAAACAGCTGCATTAATGAGCCAAGATCCTGTTTCAGCGAAGTAATATTCCATAACATATCTTTTTTATAAGACATTTTGCTTGACAGTGCCATTTTTCTCTGTCAGTAAACTCAATCTCTTAATCCAAGTTGAAAAGTAGTTTAAAGATCCTGTTAAATCATCATTCCAAATCAGCACCAGCTGAGATTTCAAATATTATCATTTCAATTGCAGTCAGATGACAGGAACTGATCTCTCTAGAATATATCTCATTTATGTTCAGATCATATTGCAGCCAAATAATAGTCTCTTTAACATATATCCAGTTATAACCCAGGTCAATTTAAGTATTTGTATTCAATCCAATTCAAGTTATAACTGATACTTAAGATTGCTCTTTGACTTTTCAAGGCCTCATTTGCAGGAGAAGTAGGTGTATAGTCAGGCTCTACCCCTTCCTTTGAGCTGCCCACTCGTTGTTATGTAAAACGACCCATTAGCCAGTGGTATTGAAAGCTCACTTACTTGCCAAGTAGAACTGCCACGCTAGAAGTAGAAAAGCGATACATCAAAAGCTTACTGAAAAGAGCAAAAGAAAGCAGTCGGGCGTTCATCTTTTTCTGCTACACCAGCTATCACGGAGGCGAAGCCTCGGGACATGCAAGAAGAACAGGAGCAGCCACCGCTGAACCCCTAACTTCCTGCACAAGTCCCATGCCAAAGAAAAACCCCTCCAGGGTCTTTCTATTGGGAAGGATGTGGCTCTTCTCCAACCGCCTGATTCAAAGGTGCCGCAGAAGGTTGATCTGTGGACACCCCTGAAGTCAAAATGACATAACCCAGAAGCAGCTCATGATGTTATTTTTATGCCTCCCAGACCCTCGTGGTGTAGCTAATTAAGGCTATTCAGCTATCTCAGCACTAAAATTCAGTTTGTGCATGGCTACTGCATTACAGTTAGCCCAAAAGAACTTAGGTTCAGCCCTTTTAAAATGCAGCCAGGATACAAACTAAACAAATACAATTTATTGCCATGATTGAGAGAGAGATTCAGAGAGTTGTACCTTTATTTTCACTTTTAATATGCCAGAACCAAGTACCTCTGAGAAAGAGAGATTAAACTAGTTTTGTTCAATATTTACTGCTTCGGTTCTATAAATTTCAGGCTCAAGGAAAGGCCTCTGAGCATATACAGAGAATGCCTAAGATCAGCTCAAATTGGAGCCTGGCCTAGAGAAGTTAAAGATTGCAAATTTGCAGTCTTCCTGCCCTTCCCCCATTAGCGAAGGAAGGCTAATCCTCTTCTCTTGGTGTAGTGGTCAGTTTGGTGTAGTGGTTAAGTGTGCAGACTCATATCTGGGAGAACTGGGTTTGATTCCCCACTCCTCCACTTGCACCTGCTAGAATGTCTCCACAAAAAAAATGAGTAATTTTAGATGCCTGGAGGGAAAATGTGCATATGTTGAAAGAAGCAAGCCAGTTTGAAAGCTTTTTGGCTTGCTCAAAACACTACTTTGTTTTGCAAGGGTGTCAGTCTCCAGGTGGAACCTGGAGATCACTCCCCAAAAATATAATGTAATGCCCAGAACATTAAGGCCAGTGCCTCTGGGAGAGAAAGTGTCCAAGAAAATGGACTGCACGCCTTGTAATCTTCAAATTTAGTTCAAATATTCAGAAATCTCCAGCCTGGAGCTGACATCCCAAAGTTCCACTTACAGCTAATCCTTCTCTGCTAGAGAAAAGAACCTGCCTGTAAACTGCCCTGAGGCGAAGAGTTCTCCTAGATTAGAAGCTTTTCCTCTGATGATTTATTTTTTTTTGCTTTACCTTTTGAGTCTGAAAATATTTTTCTTATGGCTGTCATCAGTTTTCCTTGTACTTAGTTTTTGTAGCTTTAATTTTAAGGGGAACACTTTTAAGATACAGCTTGTTCTCTCCTTTGTTTTAAGAAATGGTGCACCTAATAGAAGATCTTTTGTTAAGTTTTTAAATCTGAGATAATGGGTTACAAGTTTATATTTGCAATTTTGGGTTTACATAGAACATCTATTCTGCTAAAGCAATACAGTATCAAACCTTTTGGAAATTTTATTTTTCTTGTGATTTTTGTTAAGTACATCTCATACCAGGAACATGCGGTCTTCAAGTGTTACATCTAACACAGTTTTCTGTTTTACTTTGAACTGCTTTCCAATTTTTCATTCAGTTAAATTTGAAAATTCCTTTTGTTGTTGGTACTGAATTTTTATTTTCTGAAAAGAGCAGTGTTTTAAAATTCTACCTCACAAATTTTGGTTCCTACAAGACCTCTTTTCATTTGAAGTTATAGCATGTGTTATAGAAGAACATCTGTACCCTTCCTTGGGTAAAACTACCCTCTCACAGTGCATCTTCTCTCTTAAGTCTTGAGAAACTAATACTTTGTTTTACCAGTGATCTAGTTATTGCCCCCCTAGTCGGAATAAAGAGGCAGACACAAAATGTTGGGAAACGGGCCACTTTATTTAATTAACACAATTAACACGGCAAGGGCAACCTGTGGTGGGACAAGCCCTGGGGTCTTCCTTATACCCCGCCAAGTCCCACAAAAGGGGCGAGTCACCCTGCCCCCAGCATCAGCCATAAGATTCTGGCTAATGCCAGGCCGGCCAGGCCAAAACCCTCCCCTAAACTTCTGCCCCGATACCCAGAAGGAGGCGAATTTAGGAGGAGGCATGAATACGATCCGCATTATACTGCATTGAGCCGTAAAGCCCATCTGCCGCTCCTGCGTATCGACTGCACGAACATGTGCAGCTGCCTGGGTGCTCGCCTGCAAGGTATAAACCCCTTGCACCTTCTGCCAAGTGACCGAAATGAAACCCCACCCTTTACCTAATATCCACACCACTGTCGGTAGTACAAGGTAGGCGAAAAAACACCCCACCACGTGCCAATCAGGTGAGATGAAAAATTCCTACCTGGCCCCTAATAAGGCGACCGGTCAAACCTGTGCTACACAGGGCGGGTGGGTGGGCCGAGAGCGGCAACGCGACTGCTGTGAGGGCGGGGCCGAGGCTGCAGATAGCCCCGACGCTCCGCCCGACTGCGATCCCCGGATGGAGGGAAGCTCAAACGGAGCCTCTCCTCCTTCCAGGGAGGCAAAAGGCGGCCCCGTGGCGCGCAGCCGCTTTGCGGCGCGGCCTTTGCGGGGCCGGATTGCCTCCCTAGTCGGAATAAAGAGGCAGACACAAAATGTTGGGAAACGGGCCACTTTATTTAATTAACACAATTAACACGGCAAGGGCAAACTGTGGTGGGACAAGCCCTGGGGTCTTCCTTATACCCCGCCAAGTCCCACAAAAGGGGCGAGTCACCCTGCCCCCAGCATCAGCCATAAGATTCTGGCTAATGCCAGGCCGGCCAGGCCAAAACCCTCCCCTAAACTTCTGCCCCGATACCCAGAAGGAGGCGAATTTAGGAGGAGGCATGAATACGATCCGCATTATACAGCATTGAGCCGTAAAGCCCATCTGCCGCTCCTGCGTATCGACTGCACAAACATGTGCAGCTGCCTGGGTGCTCGCCTGCAAGGTATAAACCCCTTGCACCTTCTGCCACCGCCAATGCCAAGCCTCTGCTTAGGCAATGGCGCCCCACCGAGCAGCCAAGGCCGCTCGCCCTTGCCGAATGGCCCAATTCCCCACATCGGCAGATGCCTCACATCTAGCCGACACTGCCCCCCATACCCTTCCTACAGGAGGAAGAAGGAAGGTTCCCAGACCTTCGCCAAGGCCGCCACAGGGCCGGATTCGACTATCGTCAGGCCCACTCGACCCAACCGGGTCCCGAGTGTCCAGCCAGCCCAGTGTAATAGGCGCCCAGTAAGTCGGACTCCAGGCCACCCCCGCGCGATGGCCCGGAGCTCCGCCACTGACTTTACCAAGAAATAAGGGGGGGGGCTGCCTCACCAAACCCCAATCATTCCTACAAGAGGAATGCAAACAGAGGAAGGTACCCAGACCATCCCCCCAGAGGCCACCACGGGCCAGGTAAGGCTTCCGTCTGGCCCACTCGACCCAGCCGGGCCCAAGCAGGCAGCCAGACTCTCGAGTGGTGGCCCGTTACGTCGGAGTCCAGGCCACCCCCACACGATGGCCCGGAGCCCCACCACCAGCTTATACAAAAACAGGGGGGGGCCCTCCCACCCCGAGCATTCCCACCCAGGGGAACGGGAACAAAGGATGGTACCCAGACCAGCCCCAAGGCCACCGCAGGGCCAAGTAACGCTTTCGTCTGGCCCGCTCGACTCCGCCAGGCCCGAGCAGCCAGCCGTACCTACCAATAATTGACGGCCAGAGGGGTAGGACTCGGCACGATACCTCAGGGCTCAGCTGCCGCTGTAGTAACGGTAGGAGCTGCGGCCAATTCATCCCCCAGGCGCCCCTGCGTTCCGCCACTGCCTGCATACACAGCGCCAAGGCTGTCGCTGGCGATCTCCTTGCATAATGGGCCACCCCAAATCATACAGACCATAAACGAATCAGCCCACCTTGGCGGTACACCCACCTCTTGATGGTCAGACCTAGAAAGCCCACTGCAGCAGCAGTGGACGAGGCCCCCATTTGGAGAATGGTGCCTGTCCTATACCCAGTCATCCACACTTGGCTGGGGCCAGACCAATAGCCACTCGAATTGACTTAACGAGGGGGGGTGGTGACTCCGTACCGACCCCCCTCCAGCACCTAGCGTTGACGCTTACACAGTAACACCCCGGCCCCGCACAGGGACGAATAAACAACAAGTGCCCAATAACCGTTGATCCGGTAGATCGGCATACCGGCAGCCCAACTCATACAAAATTTGACGTAGCCATGTGATGTCCAGACCACCGATCATTCCGGGCAGCCAAAATGGCCTCTACCCGAAGAATGTCAAAAACAGAAGTAGGCGCGACTGCAGAAAATCGTGCCGTCACCTGGCATGAGCCGTATCCGGCAAACCCGGTCAACCTCCTAGTATGAACGGCGAGGAGGCTCCCATGCGCATCCTGTGTACCCAGCTCATGCAACCACCTTTCGACTACTTGGGACTCTAAATCCCCGACTGGATTTGAAACGCTAATTGTCTTGCAAGAAGCCACGCGGCCATGTCAGATAAGTCTAACCTTCAGGCCCGATATTATTCTGAAGCGCACAGAACGACCTACAAGCACCGCAACATTGGGCCGACTATACCGGCGGCGCATATGCCTACCCGACCTACCTTGACGAGTGAAAAGCTCGGCACCTTCCGTGTACCTGGGGACAAGGTAACACAAATGCCAAGCCAATATCGCCTGGTGAGCTACAATGACTCCCCAGGAATTGGATCCAGCAGGAAATCTGCCTTCAACCACCGGCATAATGCTTGATTACCCACAATGGCAGCTGAATCACACCTGGCTGGCACTGCACCCCCGTGCCCTTCCTGACAGGAAAGAAAGAAAGGTACCCAGACCCTCGCAAAGGCCGCCACGGGGCCAGGTGCGCCTACCGTCCAGTCCGCCCGACCCCGCCGGGTCCCAAGCGTACAGCCGGACCAGTAAAATAGGCGCACGGTTAGTCAGACTCCAGGCCACCACCGCACGATGGTCCGGGGCTCCGCCTCCGACTTTACTGACAAGAAAAAAGGGGGGGGAGCTGCCCCACCAACCCTGATGATTCCCCACACGGAGAATGCAAACAAAGGAAGGTGCCCAGACCATCCCCCAGGTCACCGCAGGGCCAGGTACGCCTACCGAATGGCCCGCTCGACCAAACCAGGCCCAAGCAGACAGCCAGACACTAAAGTGGCGGCCAGGTGAGTCGGACCCCAGGCCACCCCCACACGATGGCCTGCAGTTCCGCCACCGGCTTCCAATAAAAAATGGGGGGGAGGCTGTCCCTCCCACCCCGCACATTCCCACTGAGGTGAATGCTGACAAAGGAAGGTGCCCAGACCGACTGTCAAGGCCACCACAGGGCCAGATAACGCTTCCGACTGGCCCCTAGACCCAACCAGGCCCGAGCAGCAAGCCAGACCTGCCAAGAATGATGGCCAGAAGGGACGGACACCAGGCCACCCCTGCGATGGCCCAGAGCTCAACTACCGCCTTCAGTAAAGGCGGGAGCTGCGGCCCACTCATGAAAATGGTTGCTGGCCCTATACCAAGTCACACTTAACCCGGGCCAGACCCACAACCGCTCGAAATGACTTAACGAAAGGGGGGGGCTCTGGACACTCCCCCCTTGACCCATAGAGCTGACGATTAAACCGTCACCCCCGGCCCCGTTCTGGGACGATTAAGCAACAAATGCCCAAAACCGCTGCTCCGGTGGATTGCCATACCAAATTCTTCCAAATTTGACGTCGCCATGTGGTGCCCAAACCACCAAACGTTCCGGGCAGCCAAATTGGCCTATACCCACAGGCCGCCGAAAACAGAATTCGGTGTGACCCGGAAAATCGTGCCAACTCCTGGCCTGAGCCGTCTCCGGAAACCCGGTCTGACATCCTAGTATGGGCAGCGAGGAGGCTCACCACGTGCATCGTGCGGACCCCGCTCGCGTAGCCGACCTTTCGACCACTTAGGACTCCAAGTCCCCTACTGGATTTAAAACGCCATCATTTTGCTTAAGAAGATAAGGCGGCCCACTGCGCCATATAATCTTCACCTTTAGGCCCCATATCCTTCTGATGAGCCCATAACGACATACAAACCCTAGCAACATTGGCAGCCTATCACAAAGTCACATAAGAGCCTAAGAGAAGCCATGTTATAACAGACCAATGGCCCCTCCAAACCATCACTCTGTGTCACATAAGAACATAAGCGAAACCATACTGGAACAGACCACTGGCCCATCCAATGCATCACTCTGCGTCACCCAAGAACATAAGAGAAACCATGCTGGATCAGACCGGTGGCCCATCCAATCCATCACTCTGTGTCACATAAAAACATAAGCGAAACCATGCTGGATCAGGCCAATGGCCCATCCAAGCCATCACTCTGTGTCACACAAGAACATAAGAGAAACCGTGTTGTATCAGACAAATGGCCCAACCAATCCATCGCTCAGCGTCAATAAGAACATAACCGAAACCATGCTGGATCAGGCAATGGCCCGTCCAAACCAACACTCTGCATCACCTAAGAACATAAGTAAACGATGCTGGACCGGACCAATGGCCCATCCAAATCATCCCTCTGTATCACAAAAGAACACAAGCGAAACCATGCTGGATCAGGCCAACGGCCCATCCAATCCATCACTCTGTGTCACACAAGAACATAAGAGAAACCATGCTGGATCAGACCAATGGCCCATCCTATACAACACTCAGCGTCACATAAGAACATAAGCAAAACCATATTGGATCAGGCCGATGGCCCATCCAATCCATCACTCTGTGTCACACAAGAACATAAGAGAAGCCCTGCTGGATCAGACCAATGGCACTTCCGATCCCTCACTCAGCGTCGCATAGGAACGTAAGAGCAACCAAACTGGATCAGACCAATGGCCCATCCAATCCATCACTCAGCGTCACATAAGAGAAACCATACTGGATCATACCGATGGCCCATCCAAACCATCGCCCTGATTCACATAAGAATATGAGCGAAGTCATGCTGGATCAGGCCAATGGCCCATCCAATCCCTAACTCTATGTCACGGAAAAAACTACGAGACTTCATGTTGGACCGGGCCGCCAGCCCATCCCGTACGACACCCCGTGTCAAAGACCAGAAGAGGAGCCATGTTGGATCAGGCAGACAGCCCGCCCAGTCAAACTCTCCACGCCACACCGTGGCCACAAATTCCACATATACACACACACTGTGGCCAACAGCCACCATTAAACACCGGTAGCTAGGAACATCCAGCCTGGCTATGGCCCCCCAGGAGGGCCCGGCCCCTTCCCCCAATAAACTCCCTCTCCCCCAAAATATATACACCTTCCAAAGGAGGGAGGTGGTATTGGTGGTGGTGGGGGGAACCGCTGAAGGAGGGAGGTGGGGGGGGACCGTCCCCGACGAGTCGCAGCCGAGACTGCGGCTACTTGCCTGTGTCGATGAGGGGGGGGTGAGCGGGTAAAACCTCGCCCGACCCCTTTGCAAGCCGGCCGCCGCTCGGCTCCGGCACGCCCGTTCAGAGGCTCCCGGCCTTCAGGCCGCAAGCCTCGCAGTCTGCACACGCGGGAGCGCGGCGACCCGACCGCCGCGGGCGCCGAGGGGCCGGCCAGACCGACGCGGCCCACCTCCATTCTCGGCCTGCGACACCTTGCAGCCTGCTCCCGCGGGAGCTCACCGGCCCGGCGACGCCACGGCCGCCGCAGAGCCGGCCGGCCCGACGCGCCCTATCCCGCTCGCGGCCTAAGCCACCAGGCAGTACGCCTAGCAGTCTGCTCCCCCGGGAGCCAGCCAGCCCGACTGCGCCGCAGCTGCCGCAGAGCCGGCCAGCCCGGCGCAGCCCTACTCCGCTCTCGGCCCCAGAAGCCAGGAAACATCCACCCTGGCCGAGAGCGGCAACGCGACTGCTGTGAGGGCGGGGCCGAGGCTGCAGATAGCCCCGACACTCCGCCCGACTGCGACCCCCGGATGGAGGGAAGCTCAAACGGAGCCTCTCCTCCTTCCAGGGAGGCAAAAGGCGGCCCCGTGGCGCGCAGCCGCTTCGCGGCGCGGCCTTTGCGGGGCCGGATTCTCAGTGTCGTGTTTCTCATAGAAATACCTTTTCTAGATTTGTTGGTAATTCACTAGACAGAATTCCTGAACACTCTTGGTCTTCATTAGAAATATAGACTTTAATAATGTTCTGCATTCCTCAAATGTATATCTTCATTTGCTCTCTTCATGTCATTTATAGTTATGTTCCATCTATGAACTGTGCATATCAATCTTCCTATTTAGCTATTTGGTAAACCTCTTACCTGTGGAAAGAGGCATCTATATGCTTATCTATCTTATTTTATGCCTCCATCTATAGTATCTTGTTAGAGCTTGACCTTTTCTGAGTGTTTTGTTTAGAAAATCCTTTCTATGTTTCATGTTCTTACCATGGTAGGACTTCAATTCTGCTTGATTTTGTGTTTCAATCCAGTCTCCAGTCCTGGCCAGGCTTTCTACTGAATAACACATTTCCATTTGCTTGTTTTAAGTTTCTGCCTCTCCATTATTTCAATCTTCTTTGTAAAGGTGTATTAACCAGAATTTGCTTGCTAGGATTGTTTTGTTATATATAAAGGAAACCCAGACCTGCAATTCAAGTTTAGTGCATACTCATCATTATATAGTAGTTTCAAGAATTGCTGGTATATCTGTTAAGAATTGTTTGTTTGAAAATTAACTATTATTTGCTTTTAGGATTTTGTTGTTAAAGTTTGTTGAAACCCACTCTCACACCTATGTGAGACCCACAGAACAAATTTTGGATGAGCTGGCACAGAGGAAAATGGGGTTCAGTGGGACTTGAACACTTCACAGATTTCCAATGGTTTAAATTCTCTAATCCAGTTCTCTAATCATTTTGGGTCTGATCCCTGGCATACATGTATGTTAAAGCTGGCATTGTTCTATTGAGGTTTCAGTTTTGTTTTGTGTGTTTGTTTTTGAAGTTTTCCTTATTTTTGACAATTTTATGTATTCCAAAACTATAGCAAAAAATTTTCTTGTGATCATTTTCATAATCCAAGGGTAACCCCAACTCTGGTAATCTCCTCTTGGAGCTCCAATTTTGTACACAATTTCATGTTTTCTTTTTTTAAGATTCATATCTGTTGCAACAAAGTAAAAAGCCTCTCATGAACCTCTAGGTGCCTGCTTTCTATATGGATGTGCACTAGCTTGAATTATGAGAAGTGATGCATAGGTTTATATTGTGGATTTGTGTTCTGCATAATGTATGGTGTATGAGATCTGCCTGTAACATTGGAAGGGTAGAGACCTTGTCAAACTGAAACTCCATGTGAGGAGGAGGAAGTCTCCAGTCCAAAGCAAGGGTGGTAATTTAGATAATGTGTGCAACCCTATCTCCACAGGGTTGGACTCAAGTTATGGCAATTTGTGGACAGCCAAGGAAAGCTTTAAAGGGGAAAAGCACATACTATTGTTGTTTTGTTTGTTTGTTTCTCCAAGTATGTTTCCCAGGCTCTTCCATATCTACCCAGAGGTCCTGAAATTTGCCTGGCCATGCCTCATTCATGTTGGAAGGAAGGCCTCCCCCAGAACCCCATCCAAACTGAGTTGTGGAGAAAACTCATTTCCAGGGAAATTTCTCTGCCTAGCAAAAGGCTAGTTGCCCCAGCTGATCACAACAGCAGCCCCACTGCCGCTTCCAAGTTGTGTTTCCAGAAAAAGAATTCCTTTTGGCTGCAACAAAAACAGATTTCCCTGTGAAAAGATTGTCGTGCATACAGCACATAAACCCTCCATGAACTCAAGAAAGAAGATCTTTTGTTAGACTAATGGAGGAGGGGAACAAGGCATTAGTCAGGAAATGGTTTTTCTATTGTAAATAATGTGGCCAAATGTGGACTGCCTGCAACTGGCAATGTTTCCAAGTATGTCTGAATGTGTGTATCTTAATCACCCAGGCTACAAGAAGATGTTTGCCATAAAGGCACATGAGTTGATCCAGTTTATAGCATGTCACTTGCATATGTCCCTTATTATTGCTTATGTATCTTAGAAATTGAGATGAGTTCTTGTATTCTTGCATCATAGCTAGCAATGTTTTATTGATAAAGAAATAAGTTCCCTAGGAGCCTTCCAAGATCTATGTTCACAAATTTAGACAGGACATATGTAATTATTCTATGCATATACTATGAATGGATTTCCCTGTTCAAGTGATTGATTATCTCAAAAATGAAATGTATCTCTAGCCTCCTCTTTCCTCTACCTCCTCCTCAAGATTGTCCCAAATTTCAGTGTTAGTCTTCAGTACCAAGACACATAGTCCCCTTTTCCTGATTGCATTGTATTTTTTTTATTTTTAACACATGTATAGCCTATTTTTTGGTAGTTGACATTCCTAAGCCCTTCCTCTTTGTCCCAACTGTGTCTCAACCCTGGTTGTTGTCATGAAATGTGGCACACACCCTCCAGGGATTGGGCAGTGCCAAAGGGGGGGAATTAATACCAGAGTGCTGCCGAATAAAGAGGGTAGCCTTAAAAGACATGGGGGGCCCTCTCAAGCTAGCCTGTGTGCCCAGAAAGGCCCCATGATGGAGACCAGGAAAATTCCATATTGGAAGGCTGGGCTGCATAGCCAAGGCATGCCTCTGAGTGACCTTCCCTCACACATATATCTTCTCTAGATGGAAAAATACTGGGATGTACCAGTGTGAATGGATAATCCCATCACTGTCTCTCCTCCTCCCATGACCCGTCTTTACCCCATCTCTGTCAATATACTATTTTGTTACCCCATTGTAGTGTCATTTCAGTCTTTCTTGGGAATGTCGAAACAAAATTGTCACCTAGCTGCCCTTCCTGAGTGTTCATACAGAATTAATTTGTGTAATGATGGTCAGACTCTTTCAGACTTAAATAAGCTTTCAGAGACTGAAAGGGGGAAATGAAGGAGAGCCCCTGAATAATTAATTAATACCCCCAATAATAATGAATGAAAGTATGCTTCTGCCTTCAAAAAGAGGGTGTCTGATGCAATGTTCATTAGAAGCACAGACAGCCTTCAGTGGGAGGGTGTTCACAGATGTGTATTAGAATAAAACAAAGGGGCCTCATTGAGAAACCTCTTGCTGTAGCTGATAATGGAAGAAGGCAGGAGAAATGGAAAAGTACTAAAAGGAATTGCAAGGGGGTGGGGAATGTTGAATCAGATAAGCTTATGGGCCTGCCTGCTTGTTTTTGGTGTGAATAAAACTGGCTGTATGTAGAATGATTTTAACTCAGTCATTTTGGGGGCCCATGCCCGACTGTGTTCTGCTTATGGTACCATAAAGTAAACCTTCAGGCTTCAACCCAGTAAATCTGTGCGGACCTCGTTATTTCTCTGCTTCATATGGCTGCCCTCCAGGGGTGCATGTGTCAACAATACAGAGCAGCTCATGAACAGGGTGACATGAACAGCAATTACCTGCTCTATGGATATTACCATCAGGGATAATGACTTTATATATATGATTTCTTGAGTGCACACTTGCTGTTGTAGTTTTTACTGAAAATTTCACTCTTTTGCTTACATACTGATGATACTTAACAGGGCACCATTTTTTTTTGGGGGGGGGGGTGGTGGTGAGGAAGTTTCCAAAAGTTATAGATTTTGTTTTGGAACACATTAAATAGGATTTTCCTTGAGTTAATGTATGTGTGTGTGATAGGGTTGCCAAGTCCCCTCCATTCTCCAGTGAGGGACTTTCACGTATGTGCTTTGCGCACATGTGACACAATTACATCACCCAGAAGTGACATCATCATTCCACCGATGCCGTGTGCAGCCGCTCTAGGTGTTTCCAGGGAAACTCTATGGTTTTCCCGGATGCTCTAACCATTTGGGAGGGAAAACTCTATGGTACCTAGGCTAGATGACCCTGGAGGTCCCTTCCATCTCTATGATTCTGTTATTCTATAGCAACCCTAGACTTTTTTGGTGGTCTCCTTCCAAGGACTAACCGGGGATGACCATGCTTAGCTTTGAAAAACTGACAAGAAATGGTAAAATCATCAAGTAAGATCAAAATGTGCATTTTTTTAAGCTATAATGAGGACCTCTGAAGCTGCTATCTTTTCTAGGGGAACTGATCTCTGTAGTTTGGGCAGTCATAATTCCACCTGGAGATTGGTAACCCTAGGAGAAAATATAGAGGTCAGGGGAAATTAAGCTACACTGACACACCTCCAGTTCTCAAGTGAACATGCTTCAGTGCACAACAATCAATGCAAAACTGGAGGAAATGAATAAAAAAGAAAGGTTCATCCATCCTATATTATTTTTCTGCTTCATATATAGAAGTGCTTAAATGGGGACCTGAAGTGAAGATTTTACATAACTCTGCTTTAATTTTCCTACCTCCATGAGTTCCTGTATGCTAGGACTGAGAGTTCTGTTGATTTAATCCTTTAAAATATTCACAAGTTTATAGGATTCCTGCCAATTTTTCAGGCAGGAAAACTAAGAGAGGCATTAGAGGCAGAAACTTTGCCACTCTATTTATTTATCACTAAGGAACCTCACTATCTGATTCCTTCTCATCTAGAAGCAGGATTGCTGACTCCCCCCCCCCCCCCCTCTTTGTAGGGTATCTGTTTCAATGGGGAAAAAACCAGCTGGTGAATTTTTTTCTCATCTCACTGCATCACTGCTACTGTTAAGTGTATAGCAGTACTCCTCTCCAGCTTCCTGTATTTAGCCAGGAATCAGCCATGGAGAAGGGGCTTGTTTCAACCTCATACATTATCAGTTTTTATACTTTGTAACTTAACTAGGGAGTTCTGTTTAAAAATGGATTGCACATCGGGATAGTTTAGTAAGCACATAAAGGAAAACTCTGTTCAGAAGTTGCAAGCATCCAGGTTATGTCTTCATTTGGGATGTTTTATGACTTTTGCCTTAAAAAAACTCTTGTCATTTATGATCCTGAATGAAGATTAAGGTCAGATGATTATATTGTGATACATGTGTTCTGGGTTTAGCATTCAGTCAACATTTGTTCCTATGGAATATTCAATTTTTCCATTCTAATGATGTTCTACAATTTATGTTTTGATATCATATTTGTAGCATTTCTTACCTTTAAGCAATGGAGAGGGCTCTTTGGAATGCACTAGTGGTATATTAATATTGGTATATAGAGTCTGACCTTTTTCACTTCTATAAGAACCAGGGATTTTTCGGCCCCTTCCCAGCCGATCAGTCCATGGACTGATGAGGCTGGGGGCCGCCCATTGCCTCCCCGCGCGGATGAGAGGCAATGGGATTTTCCGGATGGGAGGGGGTGAGGAGCAGCCTTAAAAGGCTGCTCCCGCCCCCTCAAACGCAGTAAAAAATTGCTCTCGGCCCGGGCAGGCACTTACGTGGCTGTTGTCGTCGGGGCCTTGAGAGCGTTGCGGAGGGAGCCGGTGCGGCTGGAGCGTCTGTTTGACGCAGCCGTTCGTCGGGGCGTCGCCGAAGCCGGGCTCGGGTTGCTGATCGGCGGCGTGGGACCTACAGCGGCTCGTTTGTCCGGGGGCTTACCCCTCCCTCCCCTCCTGCGTCGTGGTAGGCCTAGCGAGGCCGGGAGCCGTCCGCCGGGCCGCGGGGCTTTGGCGGCGGCAGCGTCGGGGTTTTTCCTTTGTTAGGCAGCGTGCTCTATTCTTAGCCTTTGGAGGGTCCGGGGGTGCGTGGGCTGAGTCGCGGGGGGCCCTGTTCATCCCCTTCCACCCTGGTTGTTGGGGGTTGTCTGCCTCACCCCCCCCCTCTCTTATTCTTTTAGCTCCTGCCTTTTGGCATAAGGGGCCTGGGGGACAGCGTTCCTTGCTGGGGGGTTCTGTGTTTGAGGCCTTGGCTGGCTCTTGCTGGCAGCTCTGCCAGGGTTTTTGGCACAGGTTTCTTCCCCACGGTCCATATTTTCTGGCAGGCCTGTTGCAAGTGGACGGGTGGCCTGGCCTGGGGGCTTTGGCGTGGGAAGCTATCTCATAGGGGGAAGAGAGTTATAACTATGGCCCCTAAGAAGGGACAAGGCAACAAAAAGGGCAAACAGCCCGCCAAGCGACCGGCCAAGAGGCCCACCCCTGAGGCGCCCCCGCTGGAAGAGGGTGACGAGGCGCAAACACGGCAAGCCATTATGTCCCAACTCGCAGCCTTGGAGGAAGCAAGGGGCGTGGCGGGCCCTTCCCGTAGGGTCTCAGGCTTGTTGGGATCGGGTCGAGCGGCCACCATCTCCTTTCAGAAGGAGGTGCTGGCTCGCCTTTCTGTCTTGCAGGAAGCCGAAGGGACCAGTGGTGGGTCCAAGGAGGGAGTCTTGCATGAGGAAGAGCAGAGCGAGGAGCCTGACGCCGTGGTGGTGATGCCCCCTGTTGGGGAAGGTAAGTTTCCCACACCACAGCAGGGTACGGCATGGCCATGGGGCCCGTTGGGTCCCAATGCAGCTTCGGTCTCCAGGCCATTGGGTGGGGCCCAAGGTGCAGCGGCCACTTATTTGGGGGCTGCGCCACCTGTCGGGGGTCATTTGGGTCCCAGCTCACTGCCTCAGGTGGGTGCTGCTTCTGCTGTGCCCACGCCTGGTACTTCTGGCCTTATATGGGGGGCAGCGCCAGGGGGTGAAGGTTTTGTAGGCAGTTTTGGCTTAGGCGGCCAGGGGCCAGCCGCATGTGTGCCACCGTGGGGTTGGCAACAAGCCCAGTCAACGTCCTTACCTTGGCCCGGGCAACAGGGCGCCCTTTGGGGTTTTCCTTCTCACCCACCTATCCCTTATGGTTCGCTGGATTTTCATGCTGTGCCGTTCGGTGACCCGGCCATGCCTTTGGGTGACCACCTCACCGCTGCGACCAGGGAAAAAATCTTGAAAGGCGAATACGTAGATGTATTCAGCTTGTTATATAGAGAACTAGAGAAAAAATCGAAAGACGAGCTTGACGAGAAGGATAAAGAGAAGCTCAAGCGTCGTAAGGTTGACAGAACGTGGGCAAATTGGTTGCCTGGGTTTCTCATTTATGCGGGCGTCATTGCTAGGGCCCAGCCGTGGAGAGCAGCCCCTTTGTTTCAGTATTGCGATATTATATATCGTGCTTACAACGACTTTGCTGGCGGAGCGTGGCTCCAGTATGATGAGCAGTTCCGCATGCGCGCGGCTGTGAATCCTTTCCTGCAATGGAATCAAATTAATCAGCAGCTCTGGCTGCAACTCATGGCGCCTGCTAAACCAAATGTGGGGGAGAGATCGGACAGTGGTCATTTGGTGCAGAAGTCATCAGTAACATCCTTTTCTGGTGCCCGCGGGACCGCGGGGCAGTCGGTTCAACCACGGCTGCTTTGCTGGGAGTTCACCTCCCAAGGGTCGTGCTCCAGGAAGGCCTGTAAATACAAACATGAGTGCCCGGTTTGCGCGGGCCCTCACGCCTTCACGGCTTGCACCAGATCTAAGCAGCGCTGGCCCATCAAGCGGGCAGGGGGCGGGGCTGGGCAACACCCTCCAAAAGGGCCCCAGCCCCATTCGTCTGAGGGCTCTTAGGCGGTTATTGGAATGTTACCCTCGTCGGGAGGACGCACGTTACCTTGCTGAAGGGTTCTCTGTGGGATTCAGAATCCCATACGAGGGCCCTCGTACTTCAGTTTTTTCCTCCAATTTGCGTTCAGTTAGGGGTTTGGAGAGTATTGTCAGGAAGAAGATTAGTAAGGAATGCGCGGAGGGCCGCGTGTTAGGCCCGTTTAAGTCTCCTCCCCTGCCGAATTTGCGCGTGTCCCCCTTGGGAGTTGTACCTAAGAAAGTAGCAGGTGAATACCGGCTGATTCACCATCTTTCTTACCCCAGGGGGCGATCTGTGAATGATGCCATCCCTCCGGAATTGTGCTCTGTTAAATACACTTCATTTGATCGGGCGGTTCAGATAGTTCGACGGTGTGGGCCCGGTGCGGAGCTGGCAAAGTGCGATATAAAATCGGCCTTCCGCCTCCTCCCAGTTCACCCTGGCGACTTTGATCTACTGGGCTTTGCCTTCGAAGGAAGTTACTATGTTGACAGGGCCCTTCCCATGGGGTGTTCGGTTTCTTGTTCGGCGTTTGAGTGTTTTAGTTCCTTTTTGGAATGGGCCTTACAGTTTAGGACTGGAATTCGGGATACCGTTCATTATTTGGACGATTTTCTTTTTGTGGGCCCCGCGGGGGCGGGCCAGTGTTTGTTCTTGTTGAAGGCTTTTGAGGATTTGGCTGAAGAGCTAGGGGTACCGTTGGCTCCGGAGAAGACTGAGGGTCCGGCCACGATTTTGACTTTTCTGGGCATCGAGCTTGACACGGTGCGCCAGTTCTCCAGGCTGCCCGAGGATAAACGACTCAGCCTATTAGTCCGGATTCGAGCGGTTTTGGTCAAGCGCAAGGTCACCTTATTGGAGTTACAGCAGCTTGTTGGTCACTTGAATTTTGCTTGTAAAGTGGTGGCTCCAGGCAGGGCCTTTTTACGGCACTTTTGCGATGGTATGGTGGATCTTCGCTTGCCCCATCATTTTACCCGAGTCACCAGAGAGATGCGTGAGGACTTGGCAGTATGGGAGTCATTTCTGCAGGATTTTAATGGTATTTCCTTTTGGCGTAGAGACATGCAGCTCGAAGCTGAGTTGCAGATAGTTTCCGACGCCGCCGGTTCCATTGGCTTTGGGGTGTATTTTAGGGGGCACTGGTGTGCCGAGCATTGGCCACAGGACTGGTTGGGCACTGAGCTGTGTCGGAACCTTACCTTCCTGGAGTTTTTTCCTATTCTCGTTGCCGTGTTCCTTTGGGGCGACACCCTGGCCAATTGCACGGTTCACTTCTGGTGCGACAACATGGCCGTGGTCCATGTTGTCAATAGATTGACCTCTAAGTCTCCGGCTGTTATGCGCCTTGTTAGGGCATTTACCTTGCGTTGTTTGAAGTTAAATATACTGTTTTTGGCTAAGCACGTTCCTGGCATTTGTAACGGGGTGGCGGACGCTCTGTCTCGCCAACAGATGGACCGTTTCCGCCAATTAGCCCCGGAGGCCGACCTGTCGCCCGAGCGCATCCCGGCAGAATTATGGCAGATTGGAGGGAAGAAGTGAGCCGGGCGATACAGCTGGCTATAGCGCCAAGCACTAAAAGGTCGTATGACCGGGCGGCTAGCCAGTTTTTCTCGTTTAGAAGGGGGGTAGGATTACAGGAAGTGTGGCCGATTCCTGTCGACCAGCTGTTGCAATTCTGTGTGCATCAGAAGCAACGAGGTTTGTCAGTTAGGTCCATTCGAGGACAGATGGCAGCCCTCGCCTTTATCAGTAAGGCCAGGGGGCACCGCGATGTCACTAAGGACTTTCGCATTCAGAAGGTATTTGAGGGTTGGTCCCGGGAAGCCGGTCCTAGGGCTGATGGGAGGCAGCCCATTTCGCCATCCATCCTGCGTGGGCTTCGTGCTTCTTGGGCTCAGGTTTGCGGGTCTGCTTATGAGGAGGCACTCTTTCATGGCGCCTCATTGACTGCCTTTTTCGGGGCCTTCAGGGTATCCGAGTTGGTCACCCTTTCACGTAATGACGGTTCTGCAAGGGCCCTGCAGTTCAGGGATGTTTTGTTATCCAGAGACCGGGTGGAGTTTAGAGTTCGACGTTCCAAGACCGACCAGAAGCAGCATGGCTGCACTGTTAAGATCGGGTCTTGTTCGGAAGTGGAGTTATGTCCGGTCGCGGCAATCAAACTTTACCTTGAGTTGCGCGGCAGCTCGGATGGCCCTCTTTTTCGCCATGCCGACGGGGCTCCCTTGACGAAGTACCAATTTTGGGCCGTCACCAGCCGTGCATTGCAACGGTTAGGCCTTGGTGGCCGAAAATTTGGTACCCATTCTTTTAGAATCGGTGCGGCTTCGACAGCCGCAGCGCTTGGTTACGGGGGCGATGATATCCGTCGGGTCGGGCGGTGGAAGTCAGGGGCCTATCGATCTTATGTTAGGCCTTTGAAGCCATAGGGCGGTTTTCTTCGGCTTCCCCCTTAATACTGTTTAACTTGGGCTGACAAAGTTATGTGTTGTTTGGTTTCAGTTCTAATAGTTTTTCTCTTCTAGGGGCTGTGGCCGGCGATGAGAGGAGGAGGATCCTTATATGCGGCCACAGCATTGTCTTTTGGGCGGCTCACCAGGCCCGTCGGACGTCGATCGGCTCACAGCTGGGCCTTAGTGACAGAGCGGTAATCACCTGGCTTGGCCGCCGGGGAATGAGGTGGTCTGGGCTTCTGTCTTTGCTATTCAAAGAGCGGGTGGGCCCTCCTCCGCAGATTATTGTAATCCATCTGGGGGAGAACGACTTGGGTCTGATCAAGGGCAGGGCCCTTTCCATTCAGGCCCAGGAGGATTTGGCATTGATAAGGAGGCGGTGGCCGGGCGTCCTGCTTTTGTGGTCGGCCATGTTGCCGCGCCGTGTGTGGCGGACGGCGTGGGACCCTGAAGGTTTGGAGCGCGCCAGAATAAAAGCCAACCGGGCGGTGCGCAAGGCCCTGCTCGGCGGGCTTGGGGAGTATGTACCCCATCCTTTGATTCTATCTAGTTTGCCAGAGCTATACCGGGGTGACGGGGTACATTTGTCAGAGAAGGGCAATGAGTTGTTTTTGTCTGACTTACGGCAAGGGCTGCTGCGTGTTTTATAGTTTGGGGGTTCAGCGGCCTAAGCAGAGGCTTGGCGCTGTCCTTGGCAGTTTGTGGTTGGCATTATGTTTTGGGGATTGGTGAGCTCCCGTAGCATCGCGCCATTTGGTGCTGACTGTCCTGGGGAACTGCAAGCTGTACGGCCCAAGGTTGCCTCCAGGGAGTCCGATGATCCCGGCAAGTGTGAGCGTCCGCATCCCAGGCTGCTGTCTGTGGGGATGGCGGAGCTCAGGTGAGCGGTGATCAAGGTGCCGGGCCGGCCGGGTCTGAGCCGTTGAGTTGGCTCACACCCGGGGCTTTGGGGGCTCGCCCAGTTTCAGGTCATGGAGGTGGTCCGGTTGACCCCTGGCTTGACCTGTCCCCATGTTTTGCCCTTGCCGTTTTGAGTTAATAAAAGTGGCCCTTTAACCCAACCTTGTGTCTGCCTCGTTATTCCGCCTGGGGGGGCAATTCGGCCCCTTCCCAGCCGATCAGTCCATGGACTGATGAGGCTGGGGGCCGCCCATTGCCTCCCCGCGCGGATGAGAGGCAATGGGATTTTCCGGATGGGAGGGGGTGAGGAGCAGCCTTAAAAGGCTGCTCCCGCCCCCTCAAACGCAGTAAAAAATTGCTCTCGGCCCGCCCGCCCACCCCTTTATGCAGTACAGGCAGAGGCTGGTCGCCTAATTTTGGGGCCGGGTAGGAATTTTTCGCCCTCGGATGATTGGCCATTTCCGGGGGTGTTTTTGCCTACCCTGTACTGCTGACATGTGGTGCTGGCAATTGGTTAGGCGGTGCCGTTATTTAGGTAGGTCACTGGCAGTTTGTGGTTGGCATTATGTTTTGGGGATTGGTGAGCTCCCGTAGCATCGCGCCATTTGGTGCTGACTGTCCTGGGGAACTGCAAGCTGTACGGCCCAAGGTTGCCTCCAGGGAGTCCGATGATCCCGGCAAGTGTGAGCGTCCGCATCCCAGGCTGCTGTCTGTGGGGATGGCGGAGCTCAGGTGAGCGGTGATCAAGGTGCCGGGCCGGCCGGGTCTGAGCCGTTGAGTTGGCTCACACCCGGGGCTTTGGGGGCTCGCCCAGTTTCAGGTCATGGAGGTGGTCCGGTTGACCCCTGGCTTGACCTGTCCCCATGTTTTGCCCTTGCCGTTTTGAGTTAATAAAAGTGGCCCTTTAACCCAACCTTGTGTCTGCCTCGTTATTCCGCCTGGGGGGGCAATTTATTCTGACATTCTGTATCGGAATCTTGCAGTGATTGTGTCTTGTCTGATTTGGTTAATATAATCTGCTATTAGCAAAATACTGGCTTTCCAACAGCTATTTTTTCACCTTCAGAAACTCTTGTGGGTGTCTTATAATTTTGAGGATATATTAAGAATACGCATTCTGTATCTCACAAAGGACTTGAGGAGGAGGAAGGTTAAATCTAAGAAAGAGCATGAGTTTCTGCAATACCAGTTTGCCTCTTGTGGATTTTCTCATACAGAAGCAAGAAAGGCAATGTTCTCCAAACAGTGTGACCCTTATGGGCAAGTGTTTGGGTTGTTGTTGCTAATGTGAGATCTAAAATGACAGGGGAGAATCAGAAATCTAAAGGTTGGGAGACCCACCCAATATAGAGTTGGATGAATTTACTGAAAACTAATAGGCTAAAGGGCAAATGAGCACATTGCCATAAGAAGACCCTGCTGGATCAGACCAGCAATCCATTTAGTCTAGCATTCTGTCTCACATAAGATGACGATGAAGAAGATATTGTATTTATATTCTGCCCTCCACTCCAAATGTCAGAGTCTCAGAGCGGCTCACAATCTCCTTTACCTTTCTCCCCCACAACAGACACCCTGTGAGGTGGGTGGGACTGAGAGGATTCTCACAGCAGCTGCCCTTTCAAGGACAACCTCTGCCAGAGCTATGGCTGACCCAAGGCCATTCCAGCAGGTGCAAATGGAGGAGTGGGGAATCAAACCCAGTTCTCCCAGATAAGAGTCCGCACACTTAACCACTACACCAAACTGGCTCTCATAGTGGTCAACTAGTTCCCCTGAGGGCCAACAACAGAGCATAGAGACCAAGGATTTCCCTGATGTTGCTTTCTTGTTCTGTGATTCAGAGGTTGACTGTCTTTGGACATGGAGGTTCCCTTTACTCACCATGGCTAGTCGGTACTGATAGACCTATCTTCCATGAATTAAATCCCCCTTTAAAGCTGTGGTCATTATTACATCCCCTGGCAGCAAATTCCACATTTTAATTATTCACTACATAAAGAAGTGTTTCCTTTTTTCTGTCTTGAATCAACATCCAATCAGTGTCAATGGATGCCCTCAAGTTCTAGTATTTTGGGAGAAAGGGGAAAAAAGTCAAGATCTGCACCACTGACCTAGCTGGTGTCAAATCTCCTGAGGAAAAGAAAATAGGGCTCTATTTAAAATATTACCTAATGTCATACAGCTTTATGCCTGTGTAAAAGAAGTCAAAACAAGACCACAGAGACTTCTATGGGGCAACTATACAAAGGTCACGTTAGAAATATAGAGTAGTACTCCCTCATGTCTTTCACCTAGACCTAAATCAGTTTCAGTCCCCATTTCAATTCATTTTGGCCTAGCCCTTCCTTTTCTTCCCCACACATCAGTGAGAGAAACATTCAAGCAGCATTTGTGCACAAGTGCTTCCCCCAAATCATTAGTACGTATCTGTATTCATTTAGTTATCACATCAGGAGTCTCCTGGGTGACATATGCTGAAGCTCTTTCTTTCCTGCTGTCCCGATAAGAGTGTTTCAGTTCACAATGAAAATTGAGGAAATGGGCTGCATTACAGCAAGCTTGGCTCAGCTTGTTGGCAGTCCTAAGGAACTATTCATTGGCGCTACGGAAGAGAGGAAAGCAAAAGCACAGTCTATTAAACTATATACTGCCAGTGGGGACTATAAGTCTTTTCTACAAATGACACCTTTTTCTCCTAAACGGGTTCATCAATGTATAGCATTGAAATGCCTTAAATCAGAGAGGCACTTAAAAACAAATAAACAGATGGACAAAGAACACTTTTCTTTTCTGGTTCCCCCCCTTCCCCTTTAAATGTCTTCCTTCCTCCCCTGCTACAAAGGGGACTTGATCAGAATAAACAGAACCATAGTATTCCACACTGGTAATTCTTCTCAACATTGTTTTGCGCTGCTCCAATTTATCACTATTGTTTGATAATTGTATATTATAGCATTATTCTGCAGCTCATCTTTCCCCTTCACCCATCCATCTGCAGATTTTAAAAAATACACATTTCCTCTATCATTCCTTCCTCTGGTTTTTGAAATACCGTGTTGTTTCTCCCCAGCAAAATGCCTGCTAATCATGTTCATAAGCTTCAAACAAAACAAAAATATCTGAATTTCCAGCACCCTGCAAGATATTAATTTTCTAGCATTCCAGATTATTAATTTCAAATGCTCACCTTTAAGGTCAAAACTCTGACTGCTCCCTGCCCAACATTGTAGCAAAAATAAACCCAACTGAATTTCAGTTGGTGGCAGGGGACATTTCTTAACTCTAGTATGGTTACCTTATAACTGCAGCTGACCATATGCTCCCCCTTTCACATGATGTGCTCTCTCGGTAATTTGGCCTTGTTCTTATTGGGATATTTGGTTAATATAGCAGAGTTTTGTCCCCTCATAGAAGCTTGATACTGAGTGCAATAAATTAATCTCCCACAAGGTATATTGTAAAAAAGAAGTCAAAAAATGTACACCTACATTTATTCAAGTAGATCCAGTTCACGTTCAAGTTGCAGTCAACTAGAGAGAGAGAAGCATAATCTACTTTCCTGTCACAAATAGCCAGCTTGTCTGGCATCAGGTGTGGGGGGGTATGAGGTCATTGCATCTAGAGAAGAGACCTGCTGGGATATGTATCTCCATGGAAGGCTATGTGCAGTGAGGGAGAGGACAAAAGAAGAGAGGAGAGGTCAGAGGGCAGCTCCCAGGTTAAGAGGCATCCCACTCAAGGAGATAACATGCTTAGAGTGATGTAGAGCCCCCTAGTGTCCAGGCATGCTGAATTGCTCACTCTAACAATTCTTAGTTCATCAACCCAAATACTGCTGCTGTTCCGGTGCTGCTGACCTATTCTTTTCCCCCATAGGTAACTAATTTTCCAGCATCAGTTACACCAATAAATCTTAACTAATGTACATTTAATAGAATATATTGCATGAAGGATGGGGAAGGAAAGAAGGCACTTTAGGGGATTCTTTGCTGTAATTAAAGACCTTTTATAGAATTAATTGAGGGGCTAATTTAGGGAGAAATGTTCAGATGAAAAGGGTCTTGAATCTGTAATTTTGGACACAGAATTATGCTTGAGTGGTACTAGCAGTGAACTGGGAACAGCACTGACTTTGCTAATTTCCCATGCAGTATGTATTTTTGCTCTTGAAGCAGTTTAGTAATGACATTCAGTACATAAGACTAAAAAAATATCATCAGTGCTTTTTAGACATTTTGGGAGACTTTTGCAAGTGACCTTTCAGTACCAACTGAACGATACCCCATCTGAACAGAACAGATGAGACGACAGACTTCCGGTGTGTGTCAGATTGGGATGAGACTGAATTTTGAAAGCAGCCTGACTTGATCCCCATTTTGATTTTGTTTCTAGGTATCTAGTACATTTTTAATGCCACATTTCTTCCAAGAAGTTCAGGACAGGATACATAGTTCTTTCTTCCTTATTTCTGGTTGGATCCCACCAGATTTTCTGCTGGTATAAAAGGAAGGAGGGATCCTCTTTGGCCATCCCAAAAAAAGAAAATTATGATCTTCATGTAGAAAAATCATGTGTAATGTGAGCTATTACATGTGAGAAAACTGGCAGAGATAGAGTTAAAAAGTTGGCTGGAAGCAATTTGCCCAGCAATCTTTATGTCCAAGTATCACAGATCCTGGTCTGACATTCTCACTACAGTACAACACTGGCTTCTTTGCGAGAAACAAATTTGTGAATCTGTGAAGAGCCAGTGTGATGCAGTTGCTAAGAGTGGTGGACTCTAATCTGGAGAACCAAGTTTGATTCTCCACTTCTTCGCATGCAGCTGCTGAGTGACCTTGGTTAAGTCACAATTCTCGCAGAGCTTTTCTCTCAAGAGCCATTCCCTGAGAGCTTTTGCAGCCCCACTTGCCTCACTTTCTTCACCTGTTGTAGAAAAAGGAAGGGAGGGAGATTGTAAACTGCTCTGAGACTCTGAGTAAAGGGCGGGGTATAAATCCAACTCTTCTTCTTCTCTCAAAGTTTACTGCTAAAATTAATGCATTACTTTTAGTTTTATGGTTTTATCAGTAGTATAAAATGGCATTAAAGGAGTATTGCTGGTCAATTGACCGTAATAAAATTGGTAAATTGGCATTAAAGTAGTGTTATTCATTCATAGAGTTGCCAGCTCTGGAATCGCAAATTTCTGGAGATTTTGGCAGCAGAGATTGGGGAGACCTGAGTTTGGGAAGGAAAGAACTTCAGTGAGATGTAATGCCATAGAGTCTACCTTCCCAACCAACCATTTTCTGCAGGGAAACTGATCTCCGTCATCTGGAGATCACTTATAATTCCAGGCACTCTCCAGCCACCATCAGGAGGCTGGCAACCCTCATTCATTGTGCTATTAAAATGAAAGGAACATGGACAATAGCAATGAACATGAGGCAAATTGCAACTAATGGCAATGACAACATACAAAACCAAAGAATAATAATAAAAATGGCCAATATAGGTTCATCTGTAGTATCAGACAAAAGGGTAGATGGTCATTCTAAAAATAAGAACATGATTTGTTATGTTATTTTAAAACAATTTTTTATTAATTTGCAATATATTGTTATAGTATTCTTTAAGAAAAATTTAAAAAAATACAAATTGAAAACAATACATCACACTTTTCCCCCTTCTCCTCACCTCCCCTTTTCTTGACCCCCACCGGTGTTTACTTAAAATTGTAAAAAAACAAAAAAAACCAAGGTAACTTAACAAATCAAGAATCTCCATTTTAAAACTTTATAACAATAAAGAAGAAATAAAAACAAGAAAATAAGAAAAATTAACTCTATAAGTTCATCTTCATTTTTCTCCTTTCGCCTTAAACGCAAAGAAAGAAAAATTTTCCTCTTTATAGACTTTAGTCCATTATTCCACCGTACTTCAGCTATTATCAAAAATCACTAAATGTCCCTTTACTTTCCATTGTTTTCCAACGTAATTTTGAAATTTCTCCCATTCCTTTCTGAACTTCTCCAAATTATAGTCTTTTAAGATCCTTGTAAGTTTGTCCATTTCACTCCATGACATAACTTTTAAAATCCAATCCCATTTTTCTGGTATTTTATCTTGCTTCCATAACTGTGCATATAATGTCCTTGCAGCTCAAAGCAGATACCACACCATCATTCTATCTTGTTTCGGAAAGCTTTCCATTTGTAATCCCAACAAAAAAGAGTCTAGAGACCTCTTAATGTCATAACCTAAAATTTTGGACATTTCTTTCTGAATCATTTGCTAAAATTGTTTTGCTTTTTCACAAGTCCACCACATATGGTAGAAAGATCCTTCATGTTTTTTACATTTCCAACATCTGTCTGGCACCTGATTGTTCATTTTTGCCAGTTTCTTAGGTGTCATGTACCATCTATACAGCAATTTAAAACAATTTTTTTTAATGTTGTAACCTGTCGATATCTTCATAGAGTTCTTCCATAAATACTCCCAAGATTCCATTTGTATTTCTTTGTTAAAATTGATTGCGCATTTTATCATTTGAGATTTAACTACTTCATCTTCCATAGACCACTTCAATAGCAATTTATAAATCCTTGAAATCAACTTTTCATTATCGCCCAACAGCATTCTTTCCAATTCTGTTTGCTCCTGTCTTATACCTTCATTTTTAATGTCCTGTTCCACCAAGCTCTTAATTTGTTGTAGTTGAAACCAATTATATTTGTACTGTAATTCTTCAGCTGATTTTAGTTCCACCTTTCCTCCATGTATCTTTAATAATTGATTATACGTTAACCACATCCCTTCATCTGTTTCTGAGAATAATTTTATTACTTCAGTGGCACAATCCATAGCGGCTTTCTCTCATCACCATATTGTTTATATTTTAACCAAGTACTTAGCAATTTTTTTCTTATATAATGGTGTGAGAAAAAATCATCCATCTTATTTTTCCCATAAAACATATAAGTATGCCAACCAAAAATATGTCCATGGCCTTCTAAAACCAACAATTTCTTATTTAATAACGTCATCCATTCTTTAATCCATACCAAACACACTGCATCATGATACAATTTTAGATCCAGTAACTGGAAACCTCCCGTTTCTTTTGCATCGGTTAAGATTTTCATTTTGATCCTTGGTTTTCTCCCAGCCCATACAAATTCTGAAACTTTTTTTTTTTTTGCTATTTACTAAATTGTTTATTGTCCTTCACAATTGGAATTGTTTGAAATAGGAACATAATTCTTGGTAGGACATTCATTTTAATTGCAGTGATTCTGCCCAGCATGGACAAGTTCAATTTATTCCATTTTATCAAATCTTCATCAATTTTCCGCCAAAGCTTCTCATAGTTATTTTAATACAAATCTATATTTTTCATGGTAACTTCCACACGTAAATATTTTACTTTTGAAGTGACCTCACACTCTGTTGCCCTTTGCAGTTTTTCCTGTTGGCTCTTTGTCATATTTTTACACAAAATTTTCGATTTTTCTTAATTTTATAAAAGCCTGCCAATTCTCCATACTCTTGTATTTTGCAAAGCAGCAATGGTGTCACATGTAAGGAATTTTCATTGATAAACATTACAGCATCAGCAAATGCTCTGTATTTATAGGTGAGACCTTTCAATTTCAACCCTTCTATTTCTTTGTCATCTTGCATTTGCCTAAGCAAAATCTCTAGTGATTATAAATATCAATGGAGATAGAGGGCAGCCTTGCCTTGCTCCTTTACCAATTATCAATTTCTCCGTCAAATCTGCATTTATACAGAGTCTTGCTTATTGCTCAGTATATATCACCTTAACCATTCTTATAAAATCTTCTCCTAATCCCAGTTTTTCCATCACTGCAAAAATAAAATCCCAATTCACATTGTCAAAGGCTTTCTCTGCATTTCCAAAAAATAGTGCCACTTTTTTTTCAGGATGCCTCTCATAATATTCAAAAATATCTATAACAGTTCTAATATTATCTCTAATTTGTCTCCTGGGAAGAAATCCTGCTTGTTCCTCTTTGATAAAATTATTCAAATGCTGTTTGAGTCATTCTGCTAGTATCCTAGCGTATATTTTGTAGTCATTGTTAAGTAATGAAATTGGTCTATAATTTTTTACATTTGTTGTATTTCTATCTTCTTTCGGTATCAATGAAATTATTGCTTCCTTCCATGTATTTGGTATTGTCCCACCAGTCCTTATAATATTCATCAGCTTCTGAAGTTTTGGTACTAACGTCTCTATGAGGACTTTGTAGAATTTTGCTGTAAAACCATCTGGACCCGGTTCCTTTCCCATTTTCATCGAATTTATAGCTGCTTCAACTTCAGTTTTTTCAATTGGTTAATTCAATACTTTTTCCATGTTTTCTGTTAAGGGATTTACTTGAATTTTCTGTAAATATGTATCTATTTTTCTTTTCTCCACCGTTTGAGCTTGAAAAAACTTAGCGTAATATTTGTAAAATTCCCTTTTAATTCCTGCTTGGTCAACAATTTCTTTACTTCCCAGTACAATTTTGTTCACAAACTTATTTTTTCCTTTTTTTTTTTTTTCATTTGCCAAGCCAGGTATTTTCTAGGCTTATTTGCTTCTTCAAAAGATTTCTGTTGCAGTCTCTTCAAATTCCATTCTACCTCTTTGTTTAACAAATAACTCAGTTGATTCTGCAATATTGTAATTTCCCTTATTATTTTCTTTTTTCCCGGTCTTTTTTAAGTTCTTTTTTCCCCCCAATCTCTTTTTGAATGTCCAGCATTTGTCTCTCTTTAACTCTCTGATCTTTATTATTCATTGTAATTAAAATGCCTCTCATTACTGCTTTGTATGCATCCCACACCATTTGGAATTGAATGTCCTCCTTTTCATTTATTTGGAAGAAAGCTTTAGTTTCCTTTTCTAGAGACACCATTATCTCTGTTTTCTGTAGCAAATCTTCATTTATTCTCCATCTCCTAATCTTTTTCACACTTTTTGCTGACCACATCAATGAATTGTGATCAGCCCCAACTTTAGGAAGAATCTCTATTTTTTTTGTCATAAGTCCAAGATCTTTTGTAGTCCATAACATATCAATTATTGAGAAAGTTATGCCTAGCTGAATAAAATGTGTAATCATGCATTTTAGGATTAAATTTCCTCCATATATCTTCCAAGCTTGCTTGTTTCACTAAATCAAAAAATGACTTTGGTAATTTCCCCTCCTTATTTCTTTTCCCTGATCTGTCCAGATCATTAATAATTATTCCATTGAAATCTCCCATTACCATTATTTGTTCATAAATCACTTGGTCTAATTGTTGCACAATGTCTTTAAAGAAGGAGTCTTTCGCCCCATTTGGGGCATACAATCCCAACAACAATGTCCTTTTATCATTCATCATCATTTCCACAGCTAAATATCTTCCATCATTATCCTTAAAAATCAATTTTGGAGTCAGTTCCTGTTTAACATAAAAAATCACTCCCCTATTTTTCTCCTTAGCCAAAGAAAAAAATTCCTTATCCAATTGTTTATTCCATAAAAAATTATAATCTAATTGTTTAATATGTACTTCTTGTAAACAAATTATACTACATTTTTGTTTCTTGATCCAATGAAATGTAGCCTTTCTTTTTTGCGGTGAATTCAGTCCATTTACATTCCAAGATATTAATTTGTAATCCATAATGATTCTTCTTTTATTCTATATCCCCAAATCCCTCATTTTCTTCAAAAAATCTCCTCAGTTTCTGTACATTTGTAATTGTAATCCTTTTTCCAACACGTTCAAAACTTAGACCTTCAGGTAGTATCCATCTGTATCTCACTTCATTATCCCACAGCTTGTCAGTTAGTTTTTAAGAACATAAGAACATAAGAGAAGCCATGTTGGATCAGGCCAATGGCCCATCCAGTCCAACACTCTGTGTCACACAGTGGCAAAAAAAAAATTTATATATACACACAACCTGTGGCTAATAGCCACTGATGGACCTGTGTTCCATATTTTTATTTCAACCCCTCTTGAAGGTGGCTATACTTGTGGCCGCCACCACCTCCTGTGGCAGTGAATTCCACATGTTAATCACCCTTTGGGTGAAGAAGTACTTCCTTTTATCCGTTTTAACCTGTCTGCTCAGCAATTTCATCGAATGCCCACGAGTTCTTGTATTGTGAGAAAGGGAGAAAAGTACTTCTTTCTCTACTTTCTCCATCCCATGCATTATCTTGTAAACCTCTATCATGTCACCCCGCAGTTGACGTTTCTCCAAGCTAAAGAGTCCCAAGCGTTTCAACCTTTCTTCATAGGGAAAGTGCTCCAGCCCTTTAATCATTCTAGTTGCACTTTTCTGGACTTTCTCCAATGCTATAATATCCTTTTTGAGGTGCGGCGACCAGAACTGCACACAGTACTCCAAATGAGACCGCACCATTGATTTATACAGGGGCATTACGATACTGGCTGATTTGTTTTCAGTTCCCTTCCTAATAATTCCCAGCATGGCGTTGGCCTTTTTTATTGCAAACACACACTGTCTTGACATTTTCAGGGAGTTATCTACCATGACCCCAAGATCTCTCTCTTGGTCAGTCTCTGCCAGTTCAAACCCCATCAACTTGTATTTGTAGCTGGGATTCTTGGCCCCAATGTGCATTACTTTGCACTTGGCCACATTGAACCGCATCTGCTACGTTGACATCCACTCACCCAGCCTCAACAGATCCCTTTGGAGTTCCTCACAATCCTCTCTGGTTCTCACCACCCTGAACAATTTAGTGTCATCCGCAAACTTGGCCACTTCACTGCTCACTCCCAACTCTAAATTGTTTATGAACAAGTTAAAGAGCATGGGACCCAGTAACGAGCCCTGTGGCACCCCACTGCTTACCGTCCTCCACTGTGAAGACTGCCCATTTATACTCACTCTCTGCTTCCTATTACTCAGCCAGTTTTTGATCCACAAGAGGACCTGTCCTTTTACTCCATGACTCTCAAGCTTTCTAAGGAGCCTTTGATGAGGAACTTTATCAAAAGCTTTCTGGAAGTCAAGGTAAATAACATCTATCGGGTCTCCTTTGTCCACATGTTTGTTCACCCCCTCAAAGAAATGTAACAGGTTAGTGAGGCAAGATCTTCCCTTGCAGAACCCATGCTGAGTCTTCCTCAATAACCCGTGTTCATCAATGTGCCTACTCATTCTGTCCTTGATAATGGTTTCTACCAACTTTCCCGGTATTGAAGTCAGACTGACTGGCCTGTAATTTCCTGGATCTCCTCTGGAACCCTTTTTAAAGATGGGGGTGACATTTGCTACCTTCCAGTCCTCAGGAACAGAGGCAGATTTCAATGAAAGATTACAGATTTTTGTTAGAAGATCCACAAGTTCAACTTTGAGTTCTTTCAGAACTCTCGGATGTATGCCATCCGGACCCGGTGACTTATTAGTTTTTAATTTGTCTATCAGTTGTAGGACCTCCTCTTTTGTCACCTCAATCTGACTCAGGTCTTTCAACACCCCTTCCAAAATTAGTGGTTCTGGGGCGGGCAAAAATTTCTCGTCTTCCACAGTGAAGACGGAGGCAAAAAATTCATTCAGCTTCTCTGCCATTTCCCTATCCTCCTTCAGTAATCCTTTTACCCCATGGTCATCCAAGAGCCCCACTGCCTCCCTGGCTGGTTTCCTACTTCTAATATATTTGAAGAAATTTTTATTGTTGGTCTTTATGTTTTTTGCAATATGCTCCTCATAGTCCCTTTTTGCCTGCCTGATCACAGTCTTGCATTTGATTTGCCACAGCCTGTGTTCCCTTTTACTAATCTCACTTGGACTGGTTTTCCACCGCTTAAAGGAGTCCTTTTTACCTTTTACAGCTTCCATTACTTTGTTTGTTAACCACGCAGGCCTTTTCTTATGCCTGTTTGTGCCTTTCCTAACTTGTGGTATGTATTTTATCTGAGCTTCTAGGATTATAGTTTTAAATAGTGTCCAAGCTTCCCCAAGGGTTTTGACCATATGTACTTTTCCTTTCAGTTTCCTCCTCACATGCCTCCTCATCTCAGTGTATTTACCCCTTTTAAAGTTAAACGTGGTTGTGGCGGTCTTTTTGGACAACTCCCTATTTATACAAACGGTGAAATCAATAACATTATGGTCACTGCTCCCAAGCGGCGCAATCACTTTTACATCTCTCACCAAGTCTTGGGCATTACTTAGGACCAAATCCACGATCGCCCCACCCCTGGTAGGTTCTGAGACCATCTGCTCCATAGCACAGTCATTGAGAGCATCAAGAAACTCAATCTCTTTCTCTCGACCAGAAAACATATTGACCCAATCAATCTGCAGGTAGTTAAAATCACCTATTACGACACAGTTTTTACGTTTAGCCGCTATCTTTAAGCCTTCCATCATATTATAGTCATCCTCTCTCTTTTGATTTGGCGGGCGATAACAAACTCCCATAGTTAAATTTCCTTTTGGGCCCTCTATTTCAACCCAAAGCATTTCTAAAAGGGAATCTAATTCTCTGACCTCAGTCTTACTGGACCGTATATCCTCTCTGACATACAGAGCCACCCCACCTCCAACCCTTCCCTCCCTATCCTTCTGATATAACTTATATCCAGGAATCACCGTGTCCCACTGATTCTCCTCATTCCACCAAGTTTCTGAAATTCCCACAATGTCTATGTTTTCTCCCAACACTAAACATTCCAATTCACCAATTTTACTTCGAACACTTCTAGCATTTGCATACAAACATCTATAATTTCCCAGGCAAGCTAGGCTTGCCACCTTCCTCCTGCCGCCTCGAGACTCTGGCAGACAGTCCATACTGTTTGTCACCTTCACAGTGGACAACTCTGGTTTGTTACCCGGTAGAAAAATAGCAGCCAACCCTTCATCTCTTTGAGACAAGTCCTCCCAAACCAGAGACATTTCATCTCCTGTCGGCTTTCCCCAAGATTTAGTTTAAAACTGCTCTGCCACCTTTTTGATTTTAAACGCCAGCAGCCTGGTTCCATCCAGGGACAAGTAGAGACCATCTCTTTTGTACAGCTCCCACTTGTTCCAGAAAGCAATCTTTTGTACAATCTTCTGTCATTTATAACATTTCTTGGCAATTCTTTCATGATTCTTACTCTGCTTCCATCAATTTCCAATGTTTTTTCAAATTGTTTTCTTAAGATCTTTCCCACCGTGTCTCTTGAAATAAATTTTATTACCACATCTCTTGGTAGCTTGTTTATCTTGGCATATAATGAATTGACCCTGTATATATAGTCATAAAGATGGATAGATTCATCAGGTTCAATCTCCAAAAACTCAGCAATAATACTCATTATACATGTCTTTGTCAGATCCTTCATTCTCAGGTACACCTCTCAAACACATCTGGTTTTCCATTAACTTACAGTCTTGCAGAACTAATTTCTCCTGCAATTTATTAGTCATGGAATCTTGATCCTTCACCTTATTTTCAACTACATGTACTTTATTTAGTGTTGCTTGTGAGTCCTTTCTGAGATCCTCAATTTCTTTTTTAATTTCTATCTTCACCATTTCTGCACTTGTTTCAATATCTTTTTTTAATTGCTTCTTATTGTCCATTATTAGATCTTTCATCACTTTGACCAGTCTTGCCTCCATAGCATCCAATTAGTCTTGTATTTTAGGCATTATGCCTTCTTCAAGTGAGCCAGTCCTTGCCCGTGTCTGTCTTGGTGCCTGCTTGTGATCAGACATTACTGTTTTCCCACTGCTAAAATAGGCTCTTAAATTGATCTCACGAAATTCAAATTAGACCATAGGATCTTATAGATTAGGGAATGTCCTTTCCAATGAGCCCAAAATTGCTGTTCTCAGGGCTTCCTAACTTGAGATATTATGTTTTAAAGTTTTAAAAATATACTCAAAATGGCATCTGCGACTTTTCAGACCCTTTAAAAAAGTTTTTTCCTTTTTCACCAAAAGACCAGCAAAATTGGTTCCAATATTATAATCGAATATGTTTCACTCTATAGTCATGATATCTGCTGGCTCCACTAATTTTTAAAGTCTCGTTCTTTTTTCTTGAATTTTTAAAAATTTTTGACCTTCCTTTAATTGCTGCCGCAATTTCACTATGGTTTTCAAGTCCTAGAGAAGGCCAGGGGGTTTAGAAAGTTCCCTTCTTCTAATGGCTCCTTCCTGCTTTTCTTGCCAAGAAGTCACGTTCTCAATCGTTGAGAGATCTCGCGATACTTGTATGACACCACTTCCTGTGACGTCTTCCACTTCAGCAACTCAGTGATGATGGTTTTTTTTTTTTTTTGCAGAAACCACAAGTATTCCAAACATTAGTTGTTTTTCATGCTTTAACTTTGCTTCTAAAATTCCAAAAGTCCCAAAGATTACCCCCTTCTCTTCTTTACAACTTTAGAATATTGTAGTTAAGTCCAAATTTTAATCCTTGTCTCACATAGAATTAATTTTAGTCCCGGAATGATAGATAACAATCTTCTTACCTTGCAGCCAAATATATCCTCCTTAACACCGTCCTTTCCAAAGATAAATATTTAGATATTGGTATTGTCCAAAGAAGGCTTGAATCTTCATGAATTTAAGTCAATTTAATGATGCTGGAATTCAATTCTTCACCGGGGACTCTTCAAAGCCTAAAAGGAACCCCACTGGGACTCCTCATCAGCCAAAGTAAATCCCCTCAGAATTCTCCTAAGCATATCTTGGCCTTTTTCCTCACTGAGAAAAGTAGGCAGCAGGCGTTGGGGTCACCTTCTCTACCCAGAACAGAGGCTCCGGTCCGCTCCTCTTTTGAGAAGCGACTCAATTCTCCATGATCCAACCCCGGAAGTCCATGATTTGTTATGTTGAATGAGACCAGTTGTCCATCTAGTCCAGCATTTCATTTTCCACAGGGCATCTTCTTCTGATGTTACACCAGTATTCAGATGTTTACCATCTCTGGATGCAGAAGTTCCTTTTAATCATTATTTTGAAACTATCCCTGCTAATGGCTATCACTGCATTCACTGACAGTGAATTTCACTATTTAATTGAGTGAAAAAATACTTTTTTTCTCTGACCTAAATTTATTGCTTTTACCCCACTGAAAACCAAAACAAAGCAATATGGCTGGATATGTGGCTCTCCCATGCAGCAGGCATGTAACAGAGGAACAAAGGTGGGGAATAAATCACAGCAGAACACGTACAAATGGTGTAGGCCTTGCTTCAGATGTGCAGCATGAAATAAATGAGAACAAATGCATGTTTTGTGAAATACAAAAATGTTCACAACAATGCAAAGGAATAAGAGGAAGGGGAGTTGTGTTGTTCTTGGTAATTATATCACAAATAATGTCAAAGCAGAGCTTGTGACATTCATTCAATCACATTCCAGTCAGCAGTCACAATAGCAATGAATACAGTATCTCGGAACAATGCAGTGCTTAATCCCATGTACAAAATATTGAGCTTTCAATGTTCAGAAAGTGCAATTTCCCTGCAACAAAAAGTACTACCTTGAGACAAGGCTTGTGACCAATTCACATTTATTGAGCAAACAACTGATTGGCTGGGAAAGCCCTAAATCAATATCTGCTTAATAATATTGTTTAGCCCTCAGTGAAAATGTGGTATTATACTAACTGATGTACCACAGCAAGAGCAAAAAGGGAGCTTCTCCAAACATCCCTGCATTTTATTCTTTGCACATTTTGGATACCACGTAGATAATTCATGTTGTCAAGAACAACATGTCTTTGAAACAGATGAACATTGCTGAAAGGTGATGACCAGTAAAAGATCTGTGTTGCTTTGACAGAACAAAGAGTAGGGCTACATACTTCGAAAATTTAAATGTCAGTATTTTACACACAGTGCTCTTACATTCTTCTTATTATTATTATTATTATTTTGGTACATGTTTAGTATCTCTTTTCTCTAAGGAGATCTGAGTGGCATGCACTCTTCTCTGTATTACACTATTTTATTCTCACAAAAATTGTGTGAGATAGGATAGTCTGAAGGTGCCTAACTAGCCCAAGGTCACCCAGTAAGCTTTTGTGGCACAGCAGAAATTCCATCTTGGGTCTCCCAGAACTGACAGTCCAACTATGCTGCACTGGCTCGCAATATGCTTCACCATTTAGTGCATCCCACATTATGACCATGTTCAGCTTTTTACATCCCACTGCAGATGCCTGAAAGTAGGGTCATCAGGCCCCTCCCCATGCTCCTGGAAGTGACATCAGCACATTGCTTGGAAATACTGCGCATGCTCTGGGATTAGGCAAAAGTGGTCACAGATGGCAAGGGATTGTCTGCCCCCAGTGGGGGCGTGGTAAGATTGCCTGAAAGCCTATATCCATAGGTTTGAACTTGGAGAAATCTGTCTAGTAACAGTTATACAAGCAGATGTCAAACATATTCACAAATTTCATGGAGATGAAACTGCAAATTTAATACCTATGGGTGATCCCACCATGCACATCAAAAAGTTAATATAATGGGACCACCTAGGGCTTAAGGAAGCCCACAGGTTCATAGATAAGCATGACAGGTGGAATAGCAAAATCTGGATCAGCAGACATCATATGAGAAAAATGGGTGGTGCTTTGGGTCCCTATAGTAACTCAAAATGATACTTAACAACAGTATATGGTAGATGGAAAGGAGTAGTAGTGAGGATAGGGGAAAAGAGGGGTGATGGGGGGATAGCAGGTGGGACTAGTGGTTGGGTGGTTGAATAACAGGAAGGGAAAAAAAGATAAGAAGGGTGGCTGTTGGGGGAAGCATATAGTCTAATGGGAAAGGAAGGAAGATCAGATGCGTAGCTGATCAATAAAAGATCTAAAGGGTGAGTGATAGTGGGAGGAAAGGGTTTGAGATAGTTGAAAATATGTTCAGTTGATATCTTAGATCTTTGAATGCTATCATCTGGAACCTGAAGGTTCTATTATTCTTTGAACAAGCTACCAGAAATTCAGTCTCTGTTCTGGGAGAGGCCCTTATTGCTGTGAAGTGGATGAGAAATGAACTCAGATAAAAAAACAGGTAATGATGATTGGTAAGATAGAGCTTTTGGATTCCTTTACCCACCCTAGGAGGAGTGGTACTGATGCAGACAAATTCAATGAAGATTAGATTAGATGTGGGATGGTCAGGTTACTGTAGGTGAGAAATCCCCCCCCAGCTGTGTATAGTGCAAAAAGTGGATCCTTACGCAGACTCTTCTGAGTTGGCTGTGCTGAGCCATGCCTCCATAACATCAACAACAGACTACTGTAATATACTTTTAATTTTTATATTGTTTTTTTCTTCATTTCATTGTTAATTATGTTTTAATATTTTTGTGTTGGTGTTCACACCTGCATTTACAAGCTATGATGAACCTCCATTTGATGTGTGAAAAGTGAGGCAACATTTAAATAAATAAAAAGGAATCTGAGCCAGAGGAAGAGGAGGAGAAATGGGGATCAGCAATACGTAAGGAAATAATAATAATTATAATAATAATGATGGTGGTGGTGGTGGTGATGATGATGATGATCTCACCCTATACTCTGAATCTCAGAGTAGTCACAATACCTCCCCCCCAACAGACACCCTGTGAGGTAGGTGGGGCTGTACTTTCCAATATACAATAAGATTCTCTCTCTCCACAAGTCACATTTTTGCAGGTGTTGTGGGGGTCCTCAGAGGGCTAATTCACATATTACAAAGTCCTTGTCTTCTGCACATAACTGTCATGAAAACTTGTAATCAGATATGTGCTGGGACCCATAACAGTATCCCCAAAACCTTTGCTGAGCCTCAAGAGGTTTATCTCCCTGGTGAATGTCAGTTTGAAGGAAGCTGACCAATACCCAATGGTAATGTTTGTCATTTAAGCACCTGGTTCTGAGAAAACAGTTGGAAGGTTTTTTGAAGTATACAAATACTTTAATACTTGCACAATCTTATTATATGCACTTTCTAAAGGCTTCATTCCCCCCCCCACCCCACCCCCACACACACAGGTCATTTTCGCACTCACCTTCCGCCGGCGCGACCCCCCTCTTCACCGCGCAGGATCTGCGCGTATTTCGCACTAAACGCTGCGGAGCAGCCAGAAAAGCCGGAAGCTCCCGGCGCAAAAGCCTTTCAAACTGAAACCGCCAAAAAGCAGTTTGGCGTTTGCGCGGCTTTTGCGACGGGAGCTTCCGGCTTTTCTGGCTGCTCCGCAGCGTTTAGTGCGAAATCCGCGCAGATCCTGCGCGGTGAAGAGGGGGGTCGCGCCGGCGGAAGGTGAGTGCGAAAACGACCACAGAGTTCATTTTAATGTTATAGCTGGCCTTTTTTTTGGCTTTGGCTGAAAAAGAAAATGCAGACTCAGGATGGTTGTTGTGAGTTCAGAAGACAAAGTTTGAAACTAACATAGAGACCAAGAAATACGATTACTGATGTCCAAACAGAACTGAATGGAAGTACTTTCCAATATACAATAAGTTATTTGCTTCCTTGACTGTGCATGTGCCCAGAAACATTTTTTTAATGGTAGGTGGGATGGAGGGTCAGTGGTGGCCATCACAGAGCAGTGTGCAAGGAGTAATGGTAGTGGGGATGGTATAGGGGTTTTCCACATATAGGGCCAGCTTGCCCCCTGGGCAAACTAGGTGGTTGCTAGGGCGCTGGGAGGAGGGGACCACCGAATTGGGCCCGCCTCCCAGTACCCACAACAACCATCTAGTTTGCCTGCCTGCCTGCCTCCCCCCTGCTGCCGCCCACCCGCCCTCTCCCTTCCCTTGCACTTTGTCTGCCCCCAACTCACCCAGCGTGATCGGAGGAGCACACCAAGGCTGGGCTCTACCAGCTTTGATGTGGCTTGTGCGGCATCTAATCCTTTGAATCATGCGCGGGAGAAGGCTTCACTCCCCCTGACTTCCAGTTCCAGGAAAGAGGTGGGAGAAGCCTTCTTCCACGCGGTTCAAGGGATTAGCGCTGCTCACATTAAAGCCAGTAGGGCCCAGCTGAGGCTGTTGCCCACAATAGGGGGGGCAACAGAGTACAGGGGCAGCAGGCAGGGAGCATATCCACATGTCACTGGTTTTCTGAGATTTCTTGTTTGCTCTGTGGCTGCCAATTCAGTGCAGTGGCAAGGGCTTTCAACATGCTGGGTTTCCCTGCATTCCCTGCCCCAGCCCCACATGGCTGCAGTTATTCCCCACAGGCCAGCAAAAGGCTTTGAGGTTATTTTCAAATCAGTAATTTAAGATACTCAGAAGAAAGGTAGGAATATAAATATTTTAATAATTAATAAAATAAATAATTTTGTATCACTACAACATTATATGGCTAGAGCAATATGTAAAGTACTATTTTTAAAAAAAAAAAAAAAAAAGTAAGGGCCTCCAATGGCATGGGGGAGAAAATGGCCTGCTACAGGTTGTCTGGGACAGGGAAAATGGTATCAATGTAAGTGGTACAGTGAAAGATCTGTTCAGATGGCATGTACCCCAGCTTTGCTATCTTTCCAAAAACAGAATACCAGGGGGGCTTCTTGCTAGTACCCCCAGTTGTCTACTACCACTCCAAGCAGCAATGGGAGGGGGGAAGTAAATGGCAAGATCATCTGTGCCACCATGTCACCTCCAGGGAAAAGCCTTAAGTGATGTAGGGTAGTTCTAGGAATTGCCAGAAACTCCGTGGTTGTTCCATAAAGTTTCCAGCAATTCCTAGAGCTATCCTACATCACTTCTGAATTTTCCCCAGAGGTGGCATAGTGGCACTAATGGCATTTTCCCCACCCATGTCACCATGCCCAACCCTCCCGACAGTTGCCATCCTACATCATACTAAAGCGAGCTTAGGAAGAATTACAGAAAAGCCAGAGAAAAGCTGGAAGGTGCACAGATGCAGCATGGTGCTGTGTGGAAGTACAAAAGAAAAACAACTTCACATTGGTACTAGGGATGGGCACAAAGCAGCTCAAATTAAATTTTTGATGCATTTTGACAATTTCATGGTTTGTAAATTGAAGTTTGTGTCAAGTCAACAGGCATGACCTTTCCACAAACTTCCAAGCAGTTCTTGGTGGTTTGTGAACAGATACATATCCAGACAGTGTGAGGAAAAAAACCCTTACAGAACATCATGATTACCAGCTTGGTTGCCAGAGCACCTGGAGCAGTGACTCACACACGTCTGGCCAGACAGTGTGGGTAAACCTATCCAGGGGCAAAAGGGACTTATGCAGTACAAGCAGCCATAACGCTACAAAGGCACTCTAGACGGGTACAAGAGTGCCCATCAGGAGAGGAAGGCTTCCCGTCGTTCCGTATGACAGCCATCCCAGCATTGGAGTGGAGGAAACTACGCTGCCAGGAGCTATCCAGGCAAATGGTTATGAAGTTCTGACCATGGAATCCACCATGGAGGGCTAACACCACACCCAGCCATCTTCCTACCAGGCTTGACTCCATTCCAGCGAAGCGGACAGCTCACGTACACACCAGATGTCACCTATGCCTGCAAGCAACCTACCCACCCCAGGAGTGGTTAATCGTCCAACTGCCACTTTCTTTGTTTAACGGAACTCTAGACAAAGACTAGTGCCAAGAAGAAGACAGAAGAAGAGGAAGACCATCTTCAGCCAGAGCCCCTTTGCACAAACTGGGTGTTACCTAGGCCATGATTTGACTCTCTATTGTCACTCTTTTAGATAAGTCCAATAGTCCTAAGCATCTCCCCACCCAAGTAATCTCTTTATTCTTCTCCCCAACTGTCATTTTGGAGCCTCCCCCTGGTCCATTTCAACCTGAAAGTTCACTCATGTATCCAGGATCCAGACAAGTCCACTGGTCAAGAGCAATCACCCAATTAGGTGCCACCAATGAACTTTCTATTGGTTGTCGCAGTAGTCCATCCCTTATGGTCACTGCAAAACCTCCCCTTTTCATGAGGTCACGCACCAGCTGACCACCTTCCTCCTCCCTCATACCTCCCATCCCCTAATGGCTCAAGAGAGTCCTTATAATCTGTGGACTAGCTACCCACAGGTGTGCTTCTATCAGTATCCCAACTTCCACTGCATAGATCCATCCCCGATTCCTGATCAGTTTCAGGTCCCTTCTCCCACTTCCTTGCTTGTCACCATTGGAGCCTTCCTCGAAGACTACGATAGGTAAATATCGCCCTGTTTGTCTACCCATGTGTTCCCCTATCTCTCTATCTATGTTTCCTAGTACTGAATGTGTGTTTTGATGAATATTGTATCTTGTATGGAAGCCTACATTTTTCTTAATAATTTTTAACTGTTTTACTTAATTAGAGTCCCTAATATTTTAAGCATTACTCTTCTGGACGTGGAATCCTGTATACATAGGTAAAAAGATCCTGAGTGAGCCAGGTGCCCACCTGACAATTCCCCAACCTCATTTTGAGGGCATTTTGGCTTACAACAGACTGTCTGCTCAATAAAAATGTTTACCAAGCTTCAAAACAACATAACTTGGAGGGCATGTAGAAGAGCATCCAGGGGAAGTCCCTTTGAGTTTGATGTCTTTAGCTTTCAAAGGGTCTGTTCTACACAATTCCGAACCTCCTGAACCTGAACCTGTTATTTCCCCAGAAAGCACTTTCTTTGGGAGGGGATAACTTGAACCCCTTAAATGCAAGCCTCACCAAACTTAGAGAGCAAGTAAGTCACCTGGAGATCCCCTGTGAGTTTGGTGCCTCTAGCACATTGGAAGGGCAGTCTACCTCATTACAAACCTCATGAACTGAACCAGTTAATTTGGTGCCTAAAAGTTTGTGACAGTTCATGGCTTGTAAACTGGGCATGCAATGAACCACAAACCAAAGTGAACCATATTTCCTGGTTCATGTGTATTCTTAATTTGCCTTTAAGCCAGACCAAGAGACCAGAGTGAAAGGCACCTTAAATGGGCATTGTTTTCACATTCTGGCAGGTATGTTAAGATAAGTCCTTTATAATCATGCACAATAACAAATATACAGTTACTAAAAGAAACTGTTACATAAAGATCATCTGCAGGCAACAGCCATATCCTAGTAACTACCACTTTACTGTTTTCTTGATGTTGGCAGTTACGTTTAACCCTTTACATGAGGACACATCACAACACAACTGAATTATATATATATAGCCAAAATACAAGGCTCTCAGATGCCATCACCTTCTGACAGTTCTCTGGAGCGCTTGTAAAAGACAGCAGAACAACCATCCCTCATCTGTTGGCTTTGACAAAGAGTTACTCATTTACAAGAAGTCAATGAGAGATGCAGTTAAAGGTCAGTGTCTCCTTTACTAGAGATTTAGAGTACTCGCTTCACTTCACTGAATGTTACTGAATGGAGCAGGTAAAGATGGAACTGAGGAATCTTAGCATGCATGAACCATTTTAGATCAGCTATTTTTCCAAGACATTTGGCAATTAGCAATTTGAATATGAGTTTTGCAAAATTATTCTTATCCTGAGCGATAAACTCAAGAAAATGGTAGTGTATCAGAACATATTCAGTGCTCTGACTGGACATGTAATCAGAGGCAGTCAACTCACCCCCTCCCCCTTGGCTATTCTGAATGAAATATTTGAATGAGCATTTCCATTTATATCCTGTAAGTAACATTTCATAAGAAAGCATTTTCTCTGGCTTTGCTGCTCACCCACATCTAAACTAAAAATACCCTGAAGTCATGCTGCTCTTTTAAATCATACTGAGAAGCTATATGACCTCCCATGGCTATTTCTCTTTAACACAAGTAATTATAGTGTTCCAGCTGCCCTTTGACTCTCTGTGGACCAAGGGCAGTCTTTCTTGGAAATGAGCTTAATTAATTCTATGCATTTGGAATACATTCTTTCAACCATGAGGTGGCAGCTTGTTTCCATAGGAATTTATTCCTTAGCACTGTGTGCTTTTAGTGGATCTGCTTCTGTTGCCCCAGGTGCTTTCTGTTTAGGAACTTTTGGCCCACATATTGGCAATTTGCAGTAATTATCCATTGGACAAATGTAAACTGCTGAATCACAGTCACAGTGAATACAGCCAGTCCTTGTCAAAATGCTCAGAAATTTACTTCAGGGAGCCTAGAAGCATACAGTTGTTTAGGATTGCACTCTAACGTCTGGCATAACACTTTTGCTTGTGTGAGATACTAGGACTTTTTATGAAGCATCAGTGGAGGCCAGTTTCCAAAGCCAGTCTTATCTTGAGCTGTTTTATGAACCATCACACCATAGGTTGTTTATGGGCTAAATCTGAATGCTTCAGCTCACACATCAAGGAATGAAATGCCTAAATTGAACCTTTCTCTCTGTCATGCTAATTGTCAAGGGAAAAGCCTGAGTATAAATAGTTCAATAAATATCTAGTGCTAGTAGTCAGACCCCTCCTCTCGCAAAGGGCAGTTAATAGCATAAAAAGGCAGAAACACCTTTCTTAATATGTCATCCCAAAAATCATAAAAGTACAGGGCACTGCCTGGCCCAAAATGCCTAAAATGAATGCCAGTCAGGAACAAGTCTGGACATGTATTTTGAAAGTGTAAAAGTGGCTGACTGTCTACTGTCCCTTTCACAACCCAGAAAGATGCATAACTATAGGACTTGCACAAAATCTGTTCTATACACTCCTGAACTTCCTGAACCTACACTTGTCAAAATGTCCACCTATCACCTTTCTGGGGACACTTTCTGGGGGTAAGGCATAACAGGAAATGAAAGGAAAGGTCCCCTGTGCAAGCACCAGTCATTTCCGACTCTGGGGTGACGTTGCTTTTACAACATTTTCATGGCAGACTTTTTACGGGGTGGTTTGCCATTGCCTTCCCCAGTCATCTACACTTCCTCCCCTCATTTTACTAACCTCGGAAGGATGGAAGGCTGAGTCAAACTCAAGCCGGCTACCTGAAAACCTAGCTTCCATCAGGGATCAAACTCAGGTCATGAGCAGAGTTTAGGACTGCAGTACTGCAGCTTTAACACTGCGCCATGGGGCTCTTGTAAATCCAATCCTCGCCAAACTTAGAGGACAGGTAGAGTAGAGTCAGCTGGAGATCCTGTGCATAACCTTGATCTACCGCTGAGAGCCAAACTAAATAGGATGGTGTTGTGTCCTAGGCTCAAATGGGAGAACTGTTACTTTTGGAGGGAACTGTTACTTTTGGAGGGAAGCTGAACAAGCCAAAGCTTGTACTCCACACCAGGGTTCCATTGAAGGCCTAAGTGTGCCCAATCAGGGGAAGGATTGAAACATAAGTAGCCAATCAACATCTAGGCTCATACTGTACCCTGATAGGCCCTTAGGTCCCTGTAAATAGCCAATCCATGTACATAGTTAAGGACCAATCAGAAGGGGGCAAGAATTGTATAAAGGAGCGGGAGGTTTGAATAGAGCTCAGTCTGTGTTTGTGTTCCTGAAGTAAAGCTTGCTGAAATCACTCTCCAACTCTGGTCTCTTACTGCATCGACCCCAGTACTTTACAGATGGTATCCCTGGTTCTGATCTGTGGACATTACCATCATTTTTAAGCTTAATGTGTCATTACCCAAGGGCCCAATCCTAATTGGGGCTGCAGTGTGGCTGGATGAGGCTCTCTTGTCTTCCCCCTCATGCCTATACACCTCCCCCAAGCAGTTCTTTTGACACTTTAAAAGGCATTGAGGAGGAAAACAAGAGTGTCATCCGGAGCCCATCAGGGGAGGGCAGGATATAAATATAATAAAATTAAATTTAACAATAAAATAAAATCAATCCCACCAAGAGTCCATCAGTGGATTTTAGCCACAATGTATAGATTAGAGTTGCAAAGTCCAACTCAAGAAATACCTGGGGACTTTGGAGGTGGAGCCAGGAGCAAGGATGTGACAAGCACAACTGAACTCCAAAGGGACCACACTCCTTTAAAATGCCTTCCCTCCATTTGGAATAATAGCTGACCTGAGAAGAATTCTCCGATTCCCTATATGAAACTGACTGAAAATTAGATTTATTTATGAGAAATAGACTGCATTTGTTTTAAACATGTGACATTTACAGAAGTAGGTCCTATTCAGGAGTACTTGAAGAGTTGTTTGACTTTGTTCATATAAGTGCAGGGTTACACTTTATCAGAATGGGGAAAGAAAGACTCTGCTGTGTACATTAATAATTACAAAGCAGCCTTCAATCTACACCTCATCTGATCTGACTTCTCGTTGCCAACTTTGCTTCTGGGTTAACCCAGAACTCCAAACTGCATGCGCCCAGCTTCATGGTTACTTGTTCTCATGAAGGTTCCCAAACTACTGTGTACAGCAGTTCTCTTTTGCTAAAATGGGACTGTGTGCTCTTACCTTGATCTGCTTCTAATGCTGCATGAGCCATTCCCAGGGTGGACGTATATAAGCATCTGTGTTGCAGCTACTGCATTACCTTTTTGTTCTTGCAAACTAACTTTGAAGTTTATGTGTACAAACTCACCTTTCACATTGATGTTCTGAATGCATTTATAGTGGTGTGACTTCTGCATCTCCTATCCACAAAGAGAAAGGCACCTTAAGATCTGATCTACGATTAATCTAGTACAATAGGGGACAAGGCTGCACAATTCTTTTTTTATGCTGAACGTTGCTCATCTAGACGTCTGTATACATTGGCTTAAGTGGCCTCACATGTTTTACAATTCAGTAAATTTTCTTATGACCCTGAAATAGCATCTAAGCTTGCTGTATTATAGGAGCTGAATGATCCCCAGTTTTGTGGCTGCTGTAATCAGTCTGCTGTTCTCATGCAGAATAATTAACGTTAACAGAAAGCCAAAAAAAGAAGTCCCCCAATCCTATTAAATTTCCACTGAATTAGACCCTCAGAAAGGAAGCTGTCTTGCAAAATGACTGCCTTTTGCAGATTTTTTTTTTTAAGAAAAAAACCTAAGGGGCTGGCTATCTCAAGGATAGTGGAAAGCAAGCAGGATTCAGTAACAAGAATTCCAGCTCAAAGGGGTTATCTTGTGCCACTTCTCTGACAGAGAATTATCCACGCAAAGGTCAGGCACTCATTAAACCTTATCTGATGCCAAAGTTATATGTTATGGTTTATTGCCTCAAGTACCAATTAATAAAGAATTAAAGAAATGAGGAAACCAGTGATTCATACCTTTTGCAGTGAGACGGCTCATACTTCAGCATAATAGTAAAATATGAATAGTAATTTTAGTCATGTAGTATTTTATTAGGCACTTAACACTGTAGGTTTTATCGAAAGATATATGGCATTCACTTTTAACAAAACGTTGAAGAGATTTGGGAGTGGGGGAAAGACTTTTTTCAAAATCTAAGATAGGAGATTCCAGAGATGTTTGGAGAGGGGGGGAGAGGAAAGTTAAACAATGGAATCCATTTTTAATGGACTATGTAATAACAGTAGGCTTGAGAAGTGACCATAATGAGAGGCTGGGATATTACAATGATGCACCAAAACATTTTTAGGGCACCCTTTCTTTCAAGGAGCTCAGGATGGCATTCATAGTTTTCTTCCTCCATGCCCATGATATCAATGCCAACCAAATCCTCAGGACAAAATTCACAGATCCCTGCAAAGAATACACTGCCGTGCTTTTTAGTACCACAGAATTACATACTGCAATTATTGTATGAGTCATGTATAATCACCACCCAAATACTTATCAAAGATCACAAGTACATCATTTGATTGCTAGCACCTGAACATCTGAACTTACCTTGAAAGGTACTGAGTTAAATCCTTGAAAGGTACCTTGAAAGGTACTGAGTTAGATCCTATGATTGTATGAGCGGTACTTGCACAAAAGGATGCTCCTGCCTCCCCCTTTCCCAGAAGCCTCCTCGTTGCCCCAAACCTTTGCAGACAAATTGCTATGAGACATTGCACCTCAATGGTAAAACTTTTTTTAAAGAACACCCAACATTGCTGTGTGGGGGAGGAAGGACTTCTGCCTTCCTCCCAAGACATTTTACTAGGTGGAAACTGAGGGGAACTATTTTCCCTTTCTTGCTGCTCTACTTAGGGTTGCTATGTGCATAGGTTTTTTGGGCGCGATGCTGTCAATTACAAGTGATGTCGTCACACCAGCAATGTCATGCACTGGCCACACTAGGAGCTTCCAGGAAAACTCTATGATTTTCCTGGATGCTCTAGCAATTTGGGAGGGAAACTATAGAGTTTTCCCCAAAATTGCTAGAGCATCTGGGAAAACTATCCTTGTTGGTAAAATATGGTTTGGATCGGTGGATCTGTAACTGGTTGACAGATCACATCCAAAGAGTGCTTGTGAATGGTTCCTCATCCTCTTGTGGAGTGCCTCAAGAATCTGTTCTGGGACCTGTTTTTTTCAACATCTTTATAAACAATTTGGATGAAGGAATAGAGGGAATGCTTATTAAATTTGCCAATTATACTAAATTGGGAGGGGTTGCAAATACAATAGAACAGGGGTGGCCAACGGTAGCTTTCCAGATGTTTTTTGCCTACAACTCCCATCAGCCCCAGCCAGCATGGCCAATGGCTAAGACTGATGAGAGTTGTAGGCAAAAAACATCTGGAGAGCTACCATTGGCCACCCCTGCAGTAGAAGACAGAAACGGGATACGGGATACAGGATGACCTTGACAGGCTGGAAAACTGGGCTAAAACCAATAAAATGAATTTTAACAGGGATAAATGTAAAGTTCTGCATTTAGGTAGGAAAAATCCAATGCATGGTTATAGGATGGGGGAGACTTGTCTTAGCAGTAGTATGTGTGAAAAGGATCTAGGGGTCTTAGTGGATCATACACTGAACATGAGTTGACAGTGTGATGCGGTGGCTAAAAAGACAAATGCAATTTTGGGCTGTATCAACAGAAGTATAGTGTCCAGATCACATGATGTGATGATATTGCTTTACTCTGCTCTGGTAAGACCTCACCTGGAGTATTGTGTTCAGTTTTGGGCACCGTATTTAAAGAAGGATATAGAAAAGCTGGAATGGGTCCAGAGGAGGTCAATGAAGATGGTGAGGGGTCTGGAGACCAAGACCTATGAGGAAAGGTTGAAGGAGCTGGGTAATGTTTAGCCTGGAGAGGAGGCAGCTGAGTGGTGATATGATCAACATCTTCAAGTGCTTGAAGGGCTGTCATATAGAGGAGGGTGTGGAATTGTTTTCTGTGGCCCTGGAAGGTAGGACCAGAACCAATGGGTTGAAATTAAATCAAAAAAAGTTTCTGGCTCAACATTAGGAAGAACTTCCTGACCGTTAGAGCGATTCCTCAGTGGAACAGGCTTCCTCGGGAGGTGGTGGGCTCTCCTTCCTTGGAGGTTTTTAAACAGAGGCTAGATGGCCATCTGACAGCAATGAAGATCCTGTGAATTTAGGGGGAAGTGTTTGTGAGTTTCCTGCATTGTGCAAGGGGTTGGACTAGATGACCCTGGAGGTCCCTTCCAACTCTAGGATTCTATGATTCTAAACCATAGAGTTTTCCTGGAAGCTCCAAGAGCAGCCGATGCATGATGTTGCCGGTGCGATGACATCACTTGTAAGTGATGTCATCGACTGGCAATGTCAGGAGGGGGCCCCCTGCTAGCCCACTGTGAGCTGTCGGGTTGAGGACCTCCAGGGCAGGAGACCCCCCACATTGTCCAGAAGCTTGGCAGCCCTAGCTCTACAGGAGTATTCTGTAAACATGAAGCAGCAAAAATTGTGAAATAACTCCCCGTCCAGTGCTGTTTGGGTACAGGAAAAGAGTATGGCGGGGAAGCAGGAGCCGCCCTGAGCCTGCTTCGGCGGGGAGGGCGGGATAGAAATAAAATGTGATGATGATGATGATTTCTTAGAACAGCAATGTTCTGAGCCCCATGTGAGCTCTCCATTATTTTTCTAAAAAAAAAAAAAACCACGAACATTTGGGTTCTCCTTTTTAAAAATTAACTTGATTAAAGTTGAGGTTAGAATTACACAGACAACAGTCAATATACATTAAATTAACTTATGTACATTAAATGTAACTTATGTATCATCTCCTCAGATGCCAAGATCGACAAGGAGATTGACAACAAGCTGGCAAAGGCAAACCGTGCATTTGGCCGACTGCACAAAAGAGTGTGGAGCAACAAGCATCTGAAAAAAGGCACAAAGATCAATGTTTACAAAGCGGTTGTGATTACAACCCTCATCTACGGCTCCGAATCGTGGGTTTTATACTGTCATCACCTGCGACTCCTTGAGCGCTTTCATCAGCGCTGCCTTCGCACCATCCTCAACATCCACTGGAGTGACTTTGTGACCAACACTGAAGTCCTCAAGCGGGCGGAGGTTACAAGCATCGAGGCACTGCTGTTGAAGACGCAGCTGCGCTGGGCAGGGCATATTTCTAGGATGGAAAACCACCGCCTTCCCAAGATTGCTCTGTATGGCGAACTTTCCACCGGCCATCGAAATAGAGGGGCACCGAAGAAGAGGTACAAGGACTCCTTGAAGAAATCCCTTGGCACCTGTCGCATCAACCATCACCAGTGGTCTGACCTAGCCTCAGATCGCAAAGCATGGAGGCACACCATCCACCAGGCTGTCTCTTCCTTTGAAAACGCACGCATAGCTGGTCTTGAGGACAAAAGGAGATTGAGGAAGAATCGCACTGCTACAGCACCAACCCCAAATCAGACTTTTCCCTGCAGCCACTGTGGCCGGATCTGCCTATCCCGCATTGGTCTTGTCAGCCACCAGTGAGCCTGCAGCAGACGTGGACTACTGCATCCTTCTTAAATCTTCGTTCGCGAAGTCAAGCCGAGAGAGAGAGTTACAGAGGTATAAAGTATCACACCAACAAAATATATTTGTAACAAAGAGTGATAACATTTCATGTCCTTGAAAAGCAATTTTTATAGCCAAAAATAGATACAATGTTCTGGAAGCTACAATCGTATCTAAATTCTTGTCACACCCCGCCTCCTCAGGTGGCCCCATCCCACAGGTGGCCTTAGCTCAGTTGCCTGGGAGACCTTCCCTTTAGGCAAGTGAGGCGGGGCTCAGACCAGGTGAGAGACCAGGTTAACTGCATCTGGCCCCTAGCCGCTGCATTGCTGGTGTAGCTTGTCCCTCTCTCTGGGCTTGTCTGTTCTGCCAGGCTTCAGGCTCCAGCATCACCTCTTCCCTTCCTTATCACCCCCCCCCTTTGCTGCCTTCCCTACCTTTATACTTCCCCCACTCCCTCTTTCCCCACCCCCTGTCATTCCCTTCACCCTGCCCCCTCATAAGAGGGAAGGACGCCCAGGCTGCCTACAGGGTGGGGTTGGCCATGCTTCTGGTTTAGCCTGTGTGGGGCCACATTGTCTTTGTGGGGCCATGTTGTCTTTGCCGGGCAGCTGGTGCGGGGGTTGTTTGCCTCCTATGGAGGTTGTCGGGGCTCTCTGGGTCTGGTGGAGGTCTTTGGCAGCCAGATGGAGCTGCTGCCACATCATTGCGGGCTGCCTGGACTTGTGGCCATGCCCGATGGCTTGGAGCCACTCCTGCTGTGTGCCCCTGGCTGTGGAGCCACTCAGCATCTTCTGGGCTGAGCTAGCTCTTCAGTAGGTGCAGGGCTTTCAGGGGTTGGCAGCGAGGGGCAGGGGAGTGAGTCCTGGCCGGGACTGGTCAGGACAAGCTGTGCTCAACCAACTGGTATAAAGTTTTTGTTTACCCAGTAGTCTAGTAAGGGGCACTATTTTTCAGTAAAGTTAGTTTGTTTAGGAAATTGCATTGCTCTTGGAGTCTATCAGAAATATTCTCCATTATATATTGATCCCACAGTTTGCAATACCATAGAGATAGGCTAGGTGATGCTTGGTTTTTCCGTTTGGTGGCAATTGATGTTCTGGAAGCTACAATCATTGTATCTATTAGATCTTTGTTTCTCAGGAGATATGTTCCTTGAGGCCAATAGTTCAGCAGTAAGATTTCAGGTCTAAATGGAATGCCACACCTAGATATCAATTTAATTTGGGATAGTGCCTCCCTCCAGATTTTTTGTATCTTTTCACAGGACCACCAACAGCAACAAGCCCAAGGTCATGTAGGGAAGCTTCTATGGCAGAGTGGGGATTTGAACCTGGGTCTGTCACATCCTAGTCTAACACTCTGACAACTAGTTTATGTCATAATAAGTATATTCATCTGGGAGTTGTTTGCTGCTTTTACAGGAAACAGTTGTATTTTAAAGGTAATCGTTATTAAACACTAGCCTCTGGGGAAGGTGAAAACCCTTCCACTTTGAGAGTGCTATTTAATGAGGTCTAGCAGGCTGCCCACCACTTTCTCCATCTGTAGAAGGAAAAATCTACAGAAGCATCTGCCAAGCTTTATACTCCTTCCAATGCAAAAGTGAACCAACGTCAATTCAAATCTCTCACACAAATGGAAACATAGCTGGGGGTGGCATGTTTGGCAGAACCCTTCTGCTACTGATCCTTTTTGTTTCTGCATCCCTATGTTCAATTGGCATGCTCAGAAATAATTAGCAGGCCTTTTCTCAACGACAGATTGTGTGGGCATGTGTGTTCGTGCATGTTTGTATTTGCCATTTAGGTATTGTGTTAGAGCATCTGTGTGTTGTGATTGCTCTCATTATGAGTCTTAGGATAGGGGAAAGGAACAAAAAATACATTATACCTCAAATTTGTCTCTTATATTTGATTTTAAGAATTGCAAAAATGGTTCAGCGATGATTTGGAAAGGAACGAGGCTGAGAGTTCATCACTAAAAATGGCTTGTATTTTTCCCCACATGCATAAAATCTTTCCCTGGGTGTGACACTTTGTCCTTCACTAGGCTATGTTTTGGAGTTTTCTCCCCTGCACTGTTACCAACTGACTAGATTTTATTCCCACATTGTTTAAAGAAGTCAATCCAATAAATGTCACCATAGCCACCGCATCCTTCTAAAGCTTCAGCTAATCTATAAAGTGAGGTGCTTTATCTTCCTTACTAAACCAAAACCCGTGGAGCTGAAAACAGCTAAATCCAGATCAGTTTACTTTCTGGACTTCAGAGATTAAGCTCCGAAGGGAAGGGGTGGTGGAAAATGCTGGGTGGTTTCAGGTTCTCTTTTGGATGACAAAACAAGCATCCACTGGCAGCAGAGTATAACCTGGGTGTTTGGCCCCATGCATTCGCTAAAGCAACAACAGGATTTTTGTTCTTGTTCCTCATTCGAATATAATTCCCTGCACATTCAGAGGATTACATACTGTTTATGCATCATGCAATCTCGCTGAGTCCTGTTTCTTTACAGTACTTACTCCTGCTGCTAAAAGGAAAATAGGCTCTAACAATCCTCTTTTGGTGCCAAAGCCGCTGCACTGAATGAACACATCCTGCCCACAGTTGTCTGATTGATCCTGTGATCCCTCTATCCAACAGGAGTTCAAAAGAATTCTATAGCTCAAAGGGCTAAAAATTGGTATTCATTTACTATTTACTGGCAAACCAGAGCTTCCTTATGTGTACGCAGATGGTATCGTATCTAACACAGAACTAACTCAAACTTTGAATCTCCTTAAAAGGAATGCAGTAATTTTGAAATGAATGTAATTTTTTCACAAAACTTTTCTTTTTTGTTATAGTTGGTTTATCAACAATAATTCAAATCACAAATAAGTAACCAAGAATATATATAATGTGTGTGTGTGTGTTAGCTTATAATATTATATACACACCCCAATTTTTAAAAAATGTAAGTTAACTTTCAAACCACAAGTACTTCATCAGGCTTTGCCATTCTGATCAAAACTGAGAAACAAGACCGCTAGAAAAAAGATGCTGTGGACATTGTTGTTCAGCAGGAAAAAAAAGTAGTGACGTTTGAGGACAGGGGGGTGTTAATAGACTTCCTAAAATGTAGATTCACTGGAGGAATTAGGTTTACATAAAACCTCAGTAACAACGCAGCAGAAAGTTTCAGCAAGCTGCAGCAAAAAGGAGGGGAAGGAAGGAAATCAAGTTATATATGCATGCACTAAAATGTAAACTACTTTTATGTACTTTTAGTGCCACAAGCTGAAGTAAGGGTATCACCCCTCTAATTTCCTTTAATCTGTTATATCATAACAGCAAAATAAAACTCGACTTTCTAAACATATTCTTAAGTTTGCCTCAGTGCAAATTTGATTATTTTTTCCTAACAGGCACCAAGAATGATTAGACTGTGATTCCATGACTTTCTGAACATTTAGGAACCAGTATTCAAAATGAGCAATTCACAGAGTTTAAAATATAGAAGGCAATGGACTCGTTGTCTATTAATCCTTTTGGAAAAGAAATAGTAACCATTTTAGAAGTCTTCCAATTAGGCAGGCATGCACTTGGAAGCAGATAGCTAGGTAAGAAACCAAGAGCACAAATGGATGCTGTGTGCATAGTTCCTATGCTAATTTAAATCACAATCATGTGCATGTTGCTTTGGTTTAAATAAACTGCCTGTAAGAATGATTATCTGTACAGTGGAAAAGCAAGGTACCGGCTTTATTCTTCATAGTTAGCATCAATTATGAGATATTACAGGGCTTTTTTTGTAGCAGGAACTTCTTTGCATATTTGATCGCATGCCCCTGATGTAGCCAATCCTCCTGGAGCTTACAGTAGGCCCTGTAATAAGAGTCCTGTAAGTTCTTGAAGGATTGGCTACAAAAGAGGGGTGTGGCCTAATATGTAAATGCATTCATGTTACAATAAAAGCTCTGGATATTTACATGTCTATATAGCTGGATAAGGAGGATACCATCTGCTTACAATTGTTACCATATTAACATGAGTCTACCATAAGTAGCTGCCTTTCTTAAGGTAGACAACAAAGTTTTGGTTTGCAAAAAGAAGCTGGCCAAGTGAAAGATATTTTCATCAATCAACCAGATGGATGCCCTAATCTAGGCAAGGCAAGTTGACTTTCAGGAGCTTACTTTAGCATCCTTACCATTTGGATCAGTGTAGCAAAAAAGAATGCAATATAATGTGTGTATATAAAAGGCTCAACCGCTCCTGCTGTGTCTATGTGGACCCATTTAAAGAGGCTGGTGGTGTCATTCTAAGCACATTACACCCTTCTAAGCAGGGGTCATTTTGTAGAAAAATAGGTGGTGGAGCTCGTTAACATAACTCATTAGCATATGCCCCCACACTAGTCAAAAGCAACCCAATGCAAGAAAGGAGAGCCCCAGGCAAGTGAGGACTGCTTGGGCTGGCTAGAAATCCAGCCAGTTCAAGCAGGCCTCGCTCACCTGGGGCTTTCTTGGCCACCTTCCTCCACAGTTAAAAGGCCAGTAAGCCACCCACCACCCAAAATTACATAAGAAGTGGAGAAAGGGTGATGTGAACTTCTCCAGGGGCTGCTGAGAATGCAGTAAAGCTTCTGGTGGCTGGCTGGCTTCCATTCTCCTAATCCAGGGATTGTTATGCAGCTGCACCTACTACTCAATGGACAAGGTGGAGGGGGAACCCTCAGAAAGGTTCAGGAGCTTTGCTCCTGTGAGCTCCTGCTGAATTCAAGGCCTGCTTCTAAGTCCTTTAAAGTCAATGGGCTTAGAAGGGTGTAACTCTGCTTAGGATAGTACTGTAAAATGAACAAGTTATCAGGGAAAGGCATTACCTTGATTAATCAGGCAACTGCATTCACTTTCTGTCTTGTACATATACCCAGCCTTGGTAATCACCACTAATAAGTGAGCCAATTCTTATGGTTTCATCTGAAAGTCACAATGTTAGTCTGTTTTAAACTACAGAGTTCCTTAGATTCTGAAGGGTGCCTGTGGTTCAGGAATTATGCCATGTCTGATATAGTAAAATCCCCTTTTTATAATTTTAGGGTTTTCCTGTGTCATTTCCTTGGTGTAAAATAGGACCCACAAAATGAAGTAAAACTTAGGGCACTGAGGGTATTTCCCTGCTTGGACTGAAATAGACAACCTAATAGACAACCTTAATAAGTTTAACAAATCATTTGTTTCCATTTCATTTCTATGTTTCCCAAGTTGGGCACTATCAGCTACACCAACCTTTGTATTTCCCATTCTTTGGGACCAATGCAACAGTATCCCTTTATGTAAATAGTTTAAATCAGGGCTTTTTTTGTAGCAAAAGCCCAGCAAGAACTCATTTGCATATTACGCCACACACCCCTGACATCACCATTGTTTTGTATAGGGCTTTTTAGTGGGAAAAGCCTAGCAAGAGCTCATTTGCATATTAGGCCACACCCGTGACACTTAGCCTGCCGGAACTGCGTTCCTGTGTGTTCCTGCTAAAAAAAAAAAAAAGCCCTAGTTTAAATATTGTACAACAGTTCAGGGTTGATCAACAGAGTCAGCTGTCTATCAGTGTCTAGTTCTCTGAATGAAGCACAAATCCCTAATAACCAAAACAAGGTAACTATTTGGTTTACTTCATTTACAGCTGAGTTTGCATTAATAAAGCATGAAGGGGACCATGTCTCTTGTTCTATTATGGTGGTTCTCTGATGCACCTTTTGGTGATGTTAAATTATACAGATATAGCAAGCTTTCCCCATGCCCAGTTGTAGCCATAATATTCTGAAATGCTACCACCTTGTGGTCAGCAGGGTTACAAGTAGAACTACTGAGAAATTTTACTGTACAATTCTTCCATTTCTCAGTTTCAAGCCAGTGTGCTGACTTTTGTTCCTGAACTTCATGTAGCAAGCCAGCCAAGAGTTTACAAACAATATTTAATCCTAAATATATCGTATGACAATATGTTTCACTGCAATGAACTAAGATACCTTGTACACATAACTGAGAGAAGTAGAAAGTCCCTTATGCCCTGCTTCAGCTATATGTTTGCGTGCCAAATGAATGGCATAAAATCTAACAACTGCATCAAATAAATGACATAAAATGCCATTAAAAGAATCAGCAGCACCAGCAACAAAATGTGTGATATGAAAAGGCTCAAAATGACAACATAAGGAAACATATAGAAATGAAATGGTGTGATACTTTCCTGTTAGGAAGAGGGGAAAGCAAGAGACATGCGCATATGAAGAAACACACAAGTGTCAGAGGTCAGCCTGGGAGGGGTTACTGGCACATGCATAATTCTTCCCATGTCCTCCTATCCATCCAACATTGGTGTTCTGTTCCTGTATATGATATGGGGAGTAGTTCACACACTGAAACAAATATGAATTTCACTTCCGCCAACCACACCATTTGCTAATTAATTCTAAAACCCTTTCCTTCTGCCATAGCCAGTGAAAAATCTACAGCCAACAACTACTATATCACTAGGATCTCCCTGATGCTCAAGGCTTTGTTAATACTTCTTACTCAACTGGTTTTTAGGTCTGACTTTATAAGCTGCTTAGAACTGCTGCTTGCCTTGGAAGTTCATGTAGATATATGAAGACTGGTATATTTTATTTTGTGAGTACACTTTTTCAGGAAAGGAACATGGTACAGTCCTCCCCTGACTCTTGCATTTCAAACTGCAAATAGAAGAAGATCTTGTTAGAATGTTCCCTCAAGTCACAGCTCCTTGGTTGCAGAGAGAATTGTTCTAGTTTAACCTTAGCAAACATTGGAACTTTTATATGTGATTCTCCATTTGCAATCTGGAAGTGGTGCAGTCATAGGAAAAGTACTTGTGCTATTTCCGAGTATTTGACATAAATCCCAAGTTTCCTGTGCAATTTTTTTTAGGTCTGAAATAGCAGGATTAGCTACTCATAAACCTAGCCAAAGGTTCTAGGAGTCACCTCGAGTTGGTTCAGTAAATAATACCACTTTCCTTTGGGTCTTTGTCTTTCCTTTGGGACCAACATGGAAACCAATGTTGACATGTTAAAGAAAACATTTATTTTTCATGCCTTGTAACAACCTTCGGTTTGACTTTCAAGAAGTTGTTCCTTTCCTTCCTGTTGCTCCTGTTTCAGTTTTAGGAACAGAATAATTTGGAGGGCTAAGAATTTATGGCATATCAGCATTTTGGATTAGTATTTCCTATATTACCGTTTCTTCACTCAGTCTAGCAGATCATTGATTTCTATGCAGGGACCACTGGAGGAAAAAAATCCAATATTCCATTAGACAAAGAAGAGGAGAAGCAAGTCCAATTCCCAAATGAATTTGTGAGACTTTAAAAAAACGCATTGGTATTTTCTATAAACTTAGTTTGCTCTTGAAATGTAAGACTGGTGTCTCCTGATTCTGGGTTACGACTTGCCCCCTTCCCACATCTCTTCACATAACCCTTCATAATTAAAAACTTCCATTTTCTTGGCATATCACAGCTTGACACTATGTCTGAACCACAAACTATGATTTGCATTCTTCGCAAACCATACTGTGGTTTAATGCTGGTCTGTATACCCGGTATAAAAACTAGGTTATGGTGCAGATGTAATGATGACAATAGTTTACTGTGAAAGCAGAATTCTTGAATTATTTAATTGTGTATGAGGAAAGGGACTATGTGTAAAACCAAGGATCTCCCAAGCTGCTCAGGACTTAATGAGTAAACAGAATCAGACTTTGGCTTAGATCATACACTGCACAAGCACAACAGTTTTGTAAGAAAGTAATTTTGTAGCCTGACTGCTCCTCCTGCTCCCTGCCATGTCCCCAAAATCTTTTGCACCCCAAGTCGTAATGAAAAGTCGGACACAAGGCATTGGTATAACTAAGGGCCACTTTATTAAGTATAATAATAAAAATAGCAAGGGCAACTAGAACTGCGGCCTGGTCAGGGCCAGGGGTCTCAACAGACTGCTCCCCTGCCATTAGCGGGCGAGAGACCCAGCCCCCAGCCAGAGCTGTATGTCACAGCTCCCACCAGGCCAGCCCAGCAAGGAGGCAAGCCCCAGAGAGCCCAACCACCAGACACACATCTCAATGGAAGGCACCCTCTAGTTGAGCCTCCAGGACGGTCTGCATTCACCCACCCTGGGTCATCAAAACACAAAGGTTGATCCTGCCGGACCCCTAACTCCCCCAAAGGGGGATGCTTTTTGGTCCTCCCCTAGTCACATAGAACCGTAAACCCAGTAAAACCTGCCCAAAGTAAAGTGACCAACCTATTTAATGGCACCTCCCAATAGCCAAATCCACAATCCACTGATCTGCTATGCAGGGTAGGTGAAAAACACACCACAGCAAACAGCCAATCAGCTGGGGAGTAAAAAAATTCCTATCCAGTCCCCCAAACTATGAAACGACCAGCACTATGCCTACATAACAAACAGGGCGATCTCCAACATGGGATTGATCTAGGGGGCGGACGGTCTAGCCGTTACTACAACCAAGCCCCGCCCCCTTCCAAGCACTCCCAAATGGGCTGGAAAAGACCGCTCTTTCCCTCCAGCCAGGGGTCTCAACAGACCGCTACCCTGCCATTAGCAGGCAAGAGACCCAGCCCCTAGCTGGAGCTGTGTGGCACAGCTCCCGCCAGGCCGGCCGAGCAAGGAGGCAAGCCCCAGAGTGCCCAACCACATCTCAATGGAAGGCACCCTCTAGTCAAGCCTCCAGGACGGTCTGCACTCACTCACCCTGGATCATCAAAACCCAAAGGTTGATCCTGCCAGACCCCAGCTCCCCAAAAGGGGGATGCTTTCTGGTCCTCCCCAGCTGCATAGAACCATAAACCCAGTGAAACCTGCCACTACTAAGGCCAAGTCTCTACTTAGCCCTTAGCACCCACTGGGAGGCCCAAGGCCACCCGCAGCGCTTGCCAAAGATCTCTCAGAAAAAGCATGTTACCTTTTTCAGAGAGATGCACCCCATTCCCTCTGTAGAGGTCAGGAAATTTCGAAGAAATATCCAGGTGGGGCAGATAGTGGCCCAACCCCCCTTTCAATGCTTTCCTAATTTCTTTGTTGGCCTTATAACGGGCCCTCTCTATATAGGGTCCCAAGCACTACGCCAAACAAGGCAGGAAATCATGGCTGACCAAATTATAGTGGTCCTGGGCCATCTCTCCCTAATGTACCCAAAATCCTCTCAGGTCTGCAAGACTAAAGCTTTGCCTTTTACCAGCCCAAGATCATTCCCCCCCAGATGAATGATTAAAACCTGAGGAGGAGGGCCCTCATTCCCATGAAATAACAATGTCAGCAGGCCAGGCCACTGAAGACCCTGACACCCACGCCGTTCAATAATAACAAATTGGCTGAGTCCCAGCTGAAAGCCAACCGAAGTTCTCCGAGCCTGATGTGCAGCCCAAAACACATAGCTGTGTCCACAGACAAAAACTCGGCCTGGAACAACAGCATCTAAAAAGAAAAAACAGTCAAACTAGAAACAAAACCATAACATTTCAACTACAAACGAACGACGCTAAGAACTGAGCAGAGGGCGAACATAAGATTTATAGGCCAATGACCGCCAACAGCCCAGGAGCTGAATAGAGGAAGAAAGATATTCCAAGGCAGGGGCTGTAGAGGCTGCCCCAATTCTAAAGGAGTGGGTACCAAACCGCACCCCAGACAACCCCAGGTTAGTTAAAGCCCTAGAAGTCACGGCCCAAAACTGATTATTTGTCAGTGGGCTGATAAGGTGACAAAATGAAAAAAAAAAACATTGTTCCCCCCGCTGCCAAATAGGCAGCCAAAGCGGAAACTGGGCACAACTCAAGTTCAGAGCACGTGCCCAGTTCCAACACGGTCCCTTTGCTACTCTGGCCAGTCTTAGAGCATCAAACGGTAAGAACCACCTTACCCTCTACTAACCTCAGGTCTCAAAGCATTACCAGAAACATCATTTCTGGAACTTGCCACTAACTCACTAACTCTAAGGGCCCCCAAAAAGGCCACCAAGGAAGCCACATGAAACAGTGTGGATTTAAAATAAGATGCATACACTGTGCCCCAAACCCCTCTCAGGCCCCTAAGAATCAAAGGGGAAATAGGATTCCTTGTGTCAGGACTAGGGGTGTGCATTTGGTTCAGCTGAACCGAATCACCACTGATTCGGCTGTATACGGAATCGCATACAGCCGATTCCAATTGGCGCCCATTAAGCGGGAGCCGAGTATGGCTCCCCGTATACTTCCATATATATATTCAGAAGCATACGGAAGTCAATGGAAAAGGCGGGAAAGGGGCTTCTGCAGCCTCAGGGGAGCTGTTTGCCTCCTTTCCCGCCTTTGGTAGCCTTTTCCCGCCTCTCCCATAGCCTCCCTGGGATCAGGGAGGGGGAAGAGGAGCTCCATCAGCCAATCCAAAGCATGCATTTGCAAAATGCATTGCAAATGCATGCTTTGCAGGGCTGTTGTGTAGCTGATCCCCCAGCCATCAGCAACATAGTTGTTCTTTTGATCTTTTGCTTACTTGGGTATCCAAGTTAGCACTGTTGTCTGGCCAATCACAGAGCAGTGCTATTTTTTTGAAACTGCTCTCTGTAGGGCCAGAGAACCTTTTTATGGAGTCTGCCTGGCTGGACTCCTCCATTGCTGCTGTGTTGGTGTGTGTTGGTGTGTGAGAGAGATTGTGCTGTGCTGGCCCTTGGCCTCAGCTGCTGCTGCTCTCTCTCAGCCTTACCAGACTTGCCTGGAGTAGAGAAGACATCAAAGGTAAGACAGTCTTGGGGTTCTTGTTTTTATTTTAGTTGGTAAAAGGACTTTTTAAGACTCAGAGTCCCTTTACTTATCCAGATTTGGGTGGTGGGTTGGGTAGTAGCTTATTTGGGGTTAGGGGGTTAGGGGTTCTGCTGGGGGAGGGGGCCTGGGGTGGGGGGGTTGCCAATTTGCCCATATTTTACTTTAATGAGAGGACTTTTAAAAGTGCAATGTCCTTTTAATTTTCCTGATTTGGGTGGCTTGGATTTCTTGGGGTTAGGGTGAAGGTTTTTTATGGGGGAGAGGGGTTGGTAAAATTCCTGTATTGTTAAAAGTTAAAGTTTTTTTTACTGTTTTAAAAGGATTCTGTGTTTGATTTGTTGCTGCTGTGTTGTGCTGCTGTTGTTCCTTTTCTTTTCTGGTTCTGGTTCTTGGGGAGGGGGGGTTCTTGGCCTAATTTTCATTGTTTAAAAGGCCACTTTTTTAACAGTTGAGTTTGTGTTGGCCTTCTGTTTGGATCTGTTCTCAATTGCTGCAGGTTTTGCATCCTCCTGTCCTGTTGTCCCCCTTTTCCTGGTTCTGGTTTTTTGGGGGGGGGTGTTGTTGACTGATTTGGCCTGAGGTTTCTTATTGGTGAAAAGGCCACTTTTTTAACAGTTGAGTTGCTTGGCCTTTTCTAATTGTGCTAGGTTTTTTTTCGGGGGGGGGGGGTTAAAAGTTGTTTCTTTCTGTCACGTTTTGTTTTTTTAAAATTACCTCTGGTTGGTGTGGGGGTTGGTGAGTGTGTGTGTGGGCTGGGTCACTTTCATGTTTTTATAGAGTTATTTTTGGAGTCTGAGTGTGCTTTCGGTTTGGCTACGGCCACTAAATAGGCTGCCCCACTAATAAGGATGTTTTTAGGGATTGTGTTTTTTGAAATAAAAAAAAATTAATCCAGTTTAGGGCTTTATCTCAAGATTCAAGTAGGCCAGATAGGGGTGATTTGAAAACATTTTAGGCTTCTCATAAAAGGCAGCGTGACTACTAGGCCACGTCAGGCTCCCTTTTAAAGAGACTAGGGTTGCAGTGCATCTTGCTTTCAGCCACTGAAAGCTGGTGCATCCTTAGATTTCCATAGGGTAAACACAGCTTCTCTCAAGTTATAGGGGACACCTGATTTCTAGCTTGCAAGGAAATCAGGTTTGTCCCAGGATCTAGTTAGGAGAAGTTTAACTAGGAGGATATAACAAGGATTGCCTTCATCTCAAGGTAGCCTTTTAAAAACTGTAGCCAGGTAGAGGCAGGATCACCTAGTCTCCTAAACTTTACCAGACTACTACTACCCCAACCCAAAGAGGGACAAGTTAGGGACCAAAAAAACAAACGAACAAGTTTTGGTGGGAGGGTTCTTAAAAAGAGGTCAGGCCACCTGTTGGTTCAGGGTACAGTGCAGTGAGTTAGGTTTGTAAAAAAAACACTCTCAGTTCAGGTTGTGTGAGACTGGCCAAGGGTAACATGAATGACAGGCAGCAGAAAAGGGGCCCTGGGGGCAAGGCCAAGGAGAAAACTAGAGGGGTGGAGGGGAGGACCCAGGTCTCTCCCCCCACCTGTGCGTGGGGCAACTCCACAGCCGCATACCAGCACTCCAACCTCTGGCCAGAGTGTGATGAAGAAAAAGGCCCGCCTTGGGCCCTTCATCGAGGCTGCTGCTGGGGTGCCCTCAGCAGAGGTGCCAGTAGGTGCTGGCACTGAGCAGGGGTCTGCTGCTCGGGCAGTCTCTCCTCCAGCTGATGTCGCTTGGCCTCAGCATCCGGAGGAGGGGCAGCAAGAGCAGCTTTCCTTGGAGATGATCTTTGGGGACAGTTTTCTGTCCAAAATGATCACCCCAAGGAGGGTGCAGAGTGTCGTGCAGGAGCTGGAGGAGAAGCTGGTTGAGGAGGACCAGCCCCCTTCTTTGGTTCCTTCGGGCACCATCAGTCCTTCAGGGGATGGCCAGAAGGGGAGGCCGCAGGGGGTGGGGGGGGAAGAAATGGAGACACATGAGGTGCCTCCATCTCCACCCACTTCCCCCCGGCAGCCAGCCCCTCCTGCCACCCCGAGACACGATGTGTCTGCCCTGAGCACCTCAAATGAGGTGGCTCCAGACACCCAAACTGCCAGTCAGTTTGGGCATCCGTTCACCTCCAAAGTCTGGAAGCATTTCCAACTTATGGAGGATCCACGCTATGTGCAGTGCCAGCTGTGCAGGGCCCTGATCAGTCGTGGGCGGGACGCTGCCCATCTGACTCCAGGGGGTTGCAGAATCACCTGCGGAAGCACCACCTGGGGGTGTTTCTTAAGGGGGAGAAGCAGTCTGGTGCTGTGGTGCCCAAGCGGCCAACAGCACCCAGCCAGGAGGTCCATCCCAAAGCGACTACCTCTGCTCTCCAGGAGCGTTCTGTGGGAGTACAGGGATGCCAGGCATCTCTGTCTGAGATGTTTGGTAGGGGTGGCACCTGTGTGCCAAGAGGGGGAATCATGTATGGCAGCAGGGTGATCGCCTGGAACCTTGCCAGGTCGATTGCCCATGGGCTTCCATTTTCAGTGGTCGAGAATCCTGGGGTGCTAGGGTTGCTCGAGTACCTGGCGCCTTGGTACAAAGTTCCTGTGAGAACCACCATTAGTAGGACCATTGTGCCAGCTGTTTTCAGGGCGACCAGATCTGTGGTGAAGGAGCATTTTTTCCCGTGCTGCCGGGGGGACTGTTCATTTCACCTCAGATATCTGGAGCTCCCAACATGCGTTTGAGGGGTATCTCTCCCTGGCTGCGCATTGGTGGCAACCCAGAGAGCTGGGGGCAGTGCAGTGTGGGGGTGGCAGCAGTAGTGGCAGGTAGGGTCAGGGCCGCTAGGCCGGCTATCGCTGGGCCTTGCTGCATGCCGAAGCAGTTGATGCGCCGCACACGGTGGACACTCTCAGAGCCATCCTCTTATGATAGTTAGAGGGCTGGGTAGGCAGTGGGGACTTCGCCACAGGCTTCGTGGTGACTGATGGTGGCTCTAACATCAAGATGGCTGTCCAGCGTCAGGGCCTAAAACGCCTTCCTTGCATGGCCCACCTTCTCCACCTCATGGTTAAGGACGCATTGGGCCAGACAAAAAGCCAGGAACATCTGTATCTAGCCACGACCCATGAGTACTGACTTCTGCTGCAGGGTCACTTGTCACGCAACAATATGGACTCGTATCGGCTGCGTGAGAAACAGACACTGACAGGCGTGCCAGGGCACCGCCTGATCAGTGACGTCAGCACACGCTGGAACTCCACCTGTGCCATGCTGGAGCGCATGGTGGAGCAGAGAGCAGCCCTAGATGCCTCTGTCTCTGAGACGAGGGTCTTTCAGGATGAGAACCATCTCACCCAAGAGGATTGGGTGGTCATCCCCCAGACTGTGGAGGTTCTTGGGCCCTTCAAGACCTACACAGAAATGCTCTCGTCTGACACGGCGGTCATCGCACTGGTCGTCCCCATGGTCCAGACGGCCCGTGAGGACCTGGCCTCATTTCTAGTTACAGATCATGGCTGTGCAGATGTTCTTCCAGTGGTGTGCACCCTGGTTGTTAGGCTGCAGGAAGGGCTTGAGGCCCGCTTTCAGACTTTCACCCAGGATAAGGTCTACATGATGGCGACCATGTTAGACCCGCGCCTTAAGGGCACAGTCGCCGAGTGGGCCCACGAGCTTGATCGCTGGTGAGACGAGCTCTCCCAGAAGGTCCAGCATTCCAGAGTCAGGGCGGGCCCAGTGCCGGTAGTTGAGGAGGAGGGGGGGTGGAAGCAGCTCATCTGCCACTTCCACTGCTGTTGTTCATCCCCAACCTCCCCAGCTAGGCAGTGTTTCTCACCAGACTCATGCCACGAAGAGTGCTGAGGTGACCTTCATCAGGCAGGTCGTTGGCCCCTCTAGGAGCGGTAGGGCACTGAGAGTGAAGACGGGTGTTGCGATGGTGAGGGACTATCTTTTGGAGCACCTCGAGCTGCAGGAAGCGTCTCCTTTGGACTACTGGGTCATGAAGGAGGAGGTCTGGCTGGCCCTCTCCTCTGTGGCCAAGGCGTTCCTCTCATGCCCACCGCCGAGCGTGCAGAGCAAGCGCGTCTTTTCGCATATGGGCGACATTGTCTGCCCACATTGCAATTGCCTGCAACCCTGGACAGTTGAACAGTTGGTCTTCCTGAAGGTCAACTTGCCTCTGTTCGGCTCCCCAAATGTAGACTTTGAGAGTGAATGAAGTGAGCACCTACTTGTGCCTGCATCCTCTCTTGGTCCGCACTTGGAAGGTGGTTGTAAAACGCTCCTCCACTAAAAATAGACTAGAGTCCAAAGACATCCCAAAAACTCACTCACAAATTGATTGGCAGTGCATCCCTACCCCCACCCCTCATCCCTCCCCAAACCAAAAGTGAATGCTGGTTTAAAAATTGCAAAGCAATCCAAATTTCCCCAGTCCCCCATCCACAAATGCCTAATAATACTGAAAGGGCCATTGCAGCCCCCAACTGTAACCAACAGCACCCACAGGCCCAGCCAGGATAACCCAGGTTTTTTTTTCAGGGAAAGGAGGAAAAAAGAGGGAGGTGCCAGTGATGATGACAGGCAGCCAGCAGCCATACCAATGCTGAGGCCCCTCTAATGGGACAGTGATGCTGGTGTGTTGCTGAGCTGAGAGAGAAGGAATGGTTGCCTTCCTCTCACACAATCTGAGGCCCTCCCAGTGATCTTCTTCATTTGGGGTGCAATTCTGGCTCGCCTCCTCGTGGTGCACTTTGGGTAACACAAAAGAGCCTGGACCAGCCAACCATCCATCACTCAAGGTAAGTCAAAATGGTGGCTCAGGACGGTGGCTCAGTGGTAGAGCATCTGCTTGGGAAGCAGAAGGTCACAGGTTCAATCCCTGGCATCTCCAGAAAAGGGTCCAGGCAAATAGGTGTGAAAAACCTCAGCTTGAGACCCTGGAGAGCTGCTGCCAGTCTGAGAAGACAATACTGACTTTGATGGACCAAAGGTCTGATTCAGTATAAGGCAGCTTCATATGTTTATATATGTTCTTGCTTTGTGTCAGATACAGAATGATGTGGAGCTAGGTGTGGTGGTCCACCACTTCTCTTGTTTGAGAGTTGTGTTGTTTGGGGCAGGGCTGGAGAGCTGGCATCTGCAGATTGTGTGTTCTGTGGCAGGGAAGCTGGCACCTGGGTGAGAGACCCAGAGCCAGCATTCTTGTTGTGCTTGGCCAGCTCTCCCCGTGTTGTTTGGGGCAGGGCTGGAGAGCTGGCATCTGCGTTTGCTGCAGCCAGGTCTGCAGAGCAGACCTTGAGCAGATTGTGTTTTGTGTGGCAGTGATGTTGTCAACTGGGTTTATATTGGTTCCAGGCCTGCAGGGTTCATAGAGTAGATAGAGGGATGTAGCGCATTTGGGTCCTATAGAGATTCTCTGGTGTGAAGTTAGGTTTGGCTTTTGGTGCCCCAGGAATTGAACCCCCTGGCCCAATTTTTTTTTTTTTTGGCCTTGTGGGTTTTATGTGGGACAGTGCCCTGAAGCTGCACAGCAGTTTGGGGGGCTCTCCTCAAAACCTCCTGCTCCCCAGAGCCACTTTCCCCATGACAATTACAATGAGGAAGTGGCTCTAATTGTTTTTTTCTCACCATTGGGAGCAGTGTTCCTTTTGGGGTGCCCACAAATGGGTGCAGTCTTTTTAGGCCAGGGGGGTTTCATGCTGGGGAGTCCCCTGAAGCTGCCCTGCAGTTTTGGGGCCTCTCCCTCAAACTCCCCTCTGGCCAGAGCCACTTTCCCCACAGCAATTATAGTGGAGGAAGTGGCTAATTGGACTTTCCCCATCTTTGTTGGCAATGGGCCTTTTGGAAGAAGAAGAAGATATTGGATTTATATCCCGCCCTCCACTCCGAAGAGTCTCAGAGCGGCTCACAATCTCCTTTACCTTCCTCCCCCACAACAGACACCCTGTGAGGTGGGTGGGGCTGGAAAGGGCTCTCACAGCAGCTGCCCTTTCAAGGACAACCTCTGCCAGAGCTATGGCTGACCCAAGGCCATGCTAGCAGCTGCAAGTGGAGGAGTGGGGAATCAAACCCGGTTCTCCCAGATAAGAGTCCGCACACTTAACCACTACACCAAACTGGCCCAAAGACAGGGACCCCCTGGCCCAATCTTTTTGGGACTTGGGGATTTTGTAGGGGAGAGTCCCCTGCGGGTTCCCTGCAGTTTTTGGGGCTCTCCCTCAAACCCCCTGTCCCCCAATAGCCTCTAATTATGCCCTATGTTGCCATTGATTTCAATGGCCCATAGGGTATAATGGTGGAATAGGGGCACCTTCTTTGGGTGCCCCTGGAATGGGACCCTCCGGCCCAATCTTTTTGGGCCTTGGGGGGTTTGTAGGGGAGAGTCCCCTGCAGGTCCCCTGCAAGTTTGGGGGCTCTCCCTCAAACCCCCTCCCCTCCAGGCGGCTTCAAATATACCCTATTTGCCATTGATTTCAATGGCCCATAGGGTATAATGGGGCCGTATATTCGGAAATAGCTGCGCATCTACCGTATATGCGGCTATTCCGACTATGGCATTCAGAAATATACAGGATTCCGCATCCCCCCCCCCCCCCCGTATACTTCCGAATCTGTGTATTTCCGATTTTTTTTTTTGCACATCCCTAGTCAGGACTAGACCCAGCCTCTATGGACCACCCCTTGACCATCTATCGAAGACGAAAGTCTGTTGTTTCCTCTTTATATCCCAACACCTTGCTAGCAAAAGCCAAAGCAGATAGGCGTCCCCTAATGGATTGTACGGCCAATCGATTATCTTTTAAAAAAACACAGTAGTAGAGCAGCTGCTCCATCAGGAGTGGCCAAACAATGCGATACCCTACCTCAGCCCGAAGTCCTCAAACTGCCATACAGCACAGTCTTAAGACTTCCTGGTGCTAGGCGCAATGGTAAGGCCTATCACTCCGCATGCCTCGGCTCTCCAATCAGCCATAGCTCCTGGAGCATTGGCGCTAACTTGCGATCAGCATCTGGTGCCAGCTGATGGAACCTCTCCATCTGTTTATGAGAGAGAGCATCAGCCACCCCATTATTTACCCCAGGAACATGCTTGGCTAAAAACAGAATATTAAGCCACAGACTGTGCAGAGTAAAGGCCATCACCAGTCTCATAACACGTTGAGATTTGGAAGAAAGGGAATTAATGACATGGACCACTGCCATGTTATCGCACCAAAAATGAATTGTGCGATTGGCCATGTAACTCCTCCACAGCCAAATGTAGCAAGAATGGGAAAGAACTTGAGAAACATGAGATCTCGGTTCACCCCTGCTAGAACCCATGAATCTGGCCATGCATCCGTGCACCAATGTCCGCGGAAATAAACCCCAAAACCTAAAGACCCAGCAGCATCAGACATGATCTGAAGCTCCGCCTCAAGCCTCATGTCATCTCTCCAAAAAGAAATCCCATTAAAGAATTCCAAAAATTCCTGCCATATCCTCAAATCCTCCTGCATGCTGCTGGTAACCCTCGTCCTATGCTGAGGCAAGTGCAGGCCTGCCATAACGTCACATAGCCTATGAAGAAAAGCCCTTTCAGGAGCAACCACTTTGCAAGCAAAGTTAAGATGCCCAACCAGCTGCTGGAGCTCAAGCAATGTGACCTTTCGCTTAAGAAGGAAGGCATTAATCCTACTCCTCAAATCTGCCACTTTTTGGATAGGTATTCTGGACAATTGCGCCAGGGTGTCCAGCTCAATCCCCCAAAAGATAAGTTTTTGGGCCAGACCTTCCATCTTTTCTTCAGCCAACAGAAACTTCAGTTCAACAGCCAGCTCAATGAAGCCAGACAGCAACTGTGCGTAACGCCCAGTCCCTGCAGGACCCACAAAGAGGTAGTCATCCAAATAATGAACAACATCCTGCAGCCCAACTTTCTCGCGAACAAAGCAGGCGGGGTTGAACTGCCTGCCCTGCAGAACTGTGGGAAGATGATGATGAAGCTGAAGAAGTTCCCGCTGACCTGGTCACTAAATGACCACTATCCAAGCGGTCACCCAAATTTGGCCACGCATTAGACATGACTTGGAGCCACAGCTGCTGGTGAATGCGATTCCACTGAAGGGAAGGGTACAGAGCTGCCCTCATCCTGAATTTTTCATCATATTAAATCCAGGTGGGCCCAATGAACATTGTGTACCCCTTATAAATGATATCTATATACTGGATAAGCACAGCTGCCCATCAAGGCTTGGCGTGTGCAATCATGCCAGCATATATAAAAAAACCCAGCTGGCAAATGTGTCCAAGTTTGGTCCACTTTACGCTTCTTCAATTTCTCTTTTTCCTTCTCATCCAAATCCTCTTTATCCTTCTTCTCCAACTCACAGAACAGAAGGGAGAAGATATCAACATATTCTTCCTTTAGGATTTTATCTTTTGTCGCAGGCAACAAATGATCACCTAAAGGTAATGCTACGTCCCCGAAAGGTAAAGCAGCAAAAGGGATCGCCCCGTAGGGAGAAGGAAAGCCCTATCCCCTCAAAAAGGAGCCTGCAAACCCCTGCTGCCCTGCAGCTGACCAATTTCCATAGGGGCCAAACTGACCTTGTGGCCAAACCCAATTTGACTGAGGACCCAAACCTGGGGAGGGAGATACACCAGAACTCCCAGAAGCAATGCCAGGTGCAGTAGGGGCAGCAGGACCCCATGTACCCCAAGGCCAAACCAGCCCGGTATAAGACAGTGGGGTGTCACTAGCCTTAACCAGAGTTCCCATAGGCACCAGCACTGATCCAGATCCAGCAGCTCCCGTAGATGGAACTGATCCCCTGTTGGAACCACCAAGATCCAATGCTCCTCCTGTGACATTTCCTGCAGACCTGCCCTCTAGAATAGACAACCGAGTTAAAATATCAGCCTGAAGTGCCATCTTAGAAACCTTTCCAGTTCTTAACCCTTTCTTGCTCCAGCACCCTCAGCCTTTGCATAATAGCTGCATTAACTTCATCCTCACCCTCCTCATCTGACGAAGATAAAGGTGGTGGTGACCTTTCAGGCGGGCCCTTAAAGGCCCTTGGCGCAGACTGTTTGCCCTTAGATCTTCCCATTCCTTTCTTACCAGACATCTTGGCAAATATCAAGGGCAAATAAGACTGCACCAACACTACACGGAATGGCCCTTCTAAACCCCCAAAATGGCTTCCCTCCAACAGCCTTTTAAAATGGCCACCGTCCCACAGGAAAAGAAAGGGAAGCAAGATGGCTGGCACCTAACAGAAGAAGAGGTGGACCAAATATGACCACCTCTGCCCAAGACAGCCCCACCCAACTCAAGTGAAATCTGAAAAATAAATCCCTCTCCCAAAGGAATGGAAAGGAAAAGAAAAAACAAACCACCTCCCACCTTGCACAAGGGCAGCTACAATGAACAATTCCACTCCCTCCAAAGAAAAGGAAAGCCAAAATTAACCCCCCTCCCAAGGCAAGAGTGGGGGGGTTGTTGAATGAAGAAGGGGGGGGAGAATACACTGGCCGTAAAATGCAGAAGCGCAAGCTAGATGCAGAAGCCCCCAAACGTTTTGCTGGTCCTGCTGACCCCAGCAATGCCGCTATCTCCACCGTGCTGCACCTAACCCAGCTTATCAGAGATGTGATCGCTGATAAGCCCAAGAGACGGGGCCGAGCAGGAGCAAGAAAAATGCTCCCTCAGTCTTCCCCCGAACTCGGATGCCAGAGAACAGCCTGGAACACTAGTACACGCTCCCAACCAGCCGATCTCCAACATGGGACTGATCTAGGTGGCAGACGGTCTAGCCATTACTGCAGCCAAGCCCTACCCCCTTCCAAACACACCTATACGAGCCGTAAAAGACCGCTCTTGCCCTCCAGAGGGGGCAAATTAAGTTCTAGCAGCCTAGCAGCGATGCTGCAGGCTGCTATGATCGTAGTCTCCAGGAATTGGTGAACTCCTTGGAAGTCAGGTTCCACAGTGGAAGGAGAGAATCAGTGAAAATCACTTCCCTTATTTTCAGCTGGCAGGTATGCCTCTATCATTGTGAGGAAAGTACTTAGGGGCCAAACCTGTAACTTTTGCCAGCTTTTAACTAAGCTGTAGAATACAGTGGTTTCCAATCTCTATTTCCTAAGAATTTGTACAGAGGGCAGGGAGATTTCTTAAAAAAAAGATTGTGGGTCAACTTTGAAAGAATCTACCACATTTTCTCTGTGATGTACTTTCTAGCAAGTGGCCTTTTCCAACAGCTATAAGCTGTTAGTGCAAAATGAGCTCGTTTGCTCCTACCTAATCCTTAGCAAACTGTGGGATAGTGTGTCACTTATCAAATTTACATTAGAAGTGGATAAATTGTTTTGAAAGTGCATCACAGCGTGAAGCCCTCTCTAGATCTGCTTAGAATTCAGAAATGCCAAACACAGTGTATAAAAATTGCATGCTTTTGAGGACAATTGGTAAGATTCATGGTCCTACACACATACACAAACAAAGATAGGAAGGGGGTAATCCCATTTCAATCAGACACTTTCCAATTCATCAAAACAATCTAGACATACTGGTGGTTTACACTTTACTATATAAATCCACACCTATGTACTTTTAAGGGTACTAGGATCTTTTAATGTGTATTTTCAAACTTCAAATAGTAACATCTCTTGGACAAATGTACAAGATTCTTGCACATTTTTTGGCAATTTTGCTTGGAGCTTTTTACTTTTTTTTGGAAAAGCAAGAAATACACAAAAAGTCTATTATCAAGCAATAGTCAATTAATGCTATTAACACATCAATACATAAACAGTAAGGTATAGCTTTACTGGTAGCTCAGGAAAAAGGGCCTCAGAGCAGACTAATTTATGCAGTACCTCATAATCTTAATGTCAGTAATTCATGAAGTAGAATTCTTGCTCACAAGACTCCACAGTTTAAAAGGAAGTATTGGTGGTATGATTTTTCTTAGTCACAGCTGATTTATGGCAATCCTGCAGCATTTTCAAGGCAAGAGACAGTTGAAGGTAGTTTGCCATTGCCTGCCTCCACATCAGCCTTGCTTAGCTTCTGAGATCTGCTGAGATCAGGCTATCCTGGGGTTATCCAGGTCGGGGTTGGGCTGAGAGTAATGTGACTGGCCCAAGGTCACCCAGCAAGCTTCCATGGCATGAGTGGGGATTTGAACCTGGATTTCCCAGATCCTAGTCTGTAAGCATGAGCCCCCTCTTCTATCTTTAAATGGGCTGTGTTCACTCTGACCCTGGTTCCAGACTCCCTGGACCCCCTTTTTGTCACCATTTATGAACTGAGTTAACTCTGACCTAGTGTCAGAGATACAGGACTCTTGTTGTTATGAACTTATATTGTGTGAACACAGGCAAACTGCTTCTATGGACACTCATGATAAGTAGAAAACATTGGTATAAGAACAAACGCAATAAGGACATTTTTTACTCTGTGTGGGGCCAAGCAGCAAGCACTCCAGCCTAGCTAAGAGTCCTCCCTGCTTGTCCCTGCCATTGTTGTAACTGCATTCCTCCTGCATATCAGGCTTCCCCAAGAAGATGCCAAGCCATGCAAAACACAACTACACTTCTGTCCAAGGAAGACAGCCTATAAGAAGAGCTTTCAGCAGAAGCCATGATGAAGGGGATACTGGATCCATCTTGTTCAGCCACCATGAGGACACAGCAGGGGGAGCACATAGGCTGAATGTGTCTGGCCAGTTGCAAATGAAGTAGCCAGCAGTTGGACAAAACAGCTTGCTATGATGCCCACACATAACAAAGGTTTGTTCCTGTCAGCCGCTGAGAAGATCGCTGGAAACAAAGAATTAGCCCAAGGAAGTAACTGTCGCTAAGGTCTTAAGCCCATTGTGCAGGACAAGCCCATTGTGTTAACTATGGTGTTACAGTAGATTACAATAAACTGACCAACTCCTTTTCTTTGTTTAAGGTAGTTTTTCAATAGGTAAGCGCATCAAGGCCCACTAATCCTATCAAGCCTCTGGGACCATCCCCCTGTCCGCGCCTTTTGATGACACAGGAGTCACATGTGCAGGCATCACTGCAGTGTCACAGGTCACCTGACCTACTGGTCACACAGCACATGACCTCATTACCTCAGGGCACAAATCTGGTTATATCAAGGCCAGCACATGGCAAGTTCAGTGTGTCTTGTTTTACCCTCCCACAGACTTGCACTCCCAAACTCTGTTTAGGACACTCTCCACCTTTATGTCTTCTGCTTCAAGGATCCATAGACCAGGTAGTATCACCCCCACCTCTGCAAATATTCCTAAAATATTCCCTCTATTCCTCACCTAGTCTCTTCTTATGAGTGCTTGATTGTTTGAATGTGTGATTGTATTGTTATATATATTTTTCTAAGTAAACATTTTATTTTAAAAACTATTTTATTGTTGGAGTTTTATATTAAAAACTACACCTCCGTAAATTGGTAAAAGATCTCTCCTATACAGTGCCAGGGTCTCCCCTGCTAATTCCCCCATCTAAGAGGAGATCCACAGAAATTTTGCTAACAAGTCCTACATTTTAACCACTATACCACACAGGCTCTCATGGAATAGTGTGTTGATTTTTTTTTGTACTGGCATGATTATATATACAAAGTTAAATGCATTTTTTTACATGGGACATCAGATCCTCAACTGTGCTAAAGGAGAAGAGTGTCAATGTTAGGATAATGCATGAACTTGGGAAAAACCAGGGCATGCTGTGAAGCATCCTCTAGTTATTGTCACTTCACCTCTGATGCAAGGCACTATTTTCTTCTCTGAGGCATCAAGAGCCCAATTACCCCAACACCACAATGGGGCATTGAAACAGAAGGCCTCTGATCTATAATTAGGAACATAATAGGTGAATTGGTTTGTTGCAGGAACTGGAGAGTAAGCTCCATTGTTGTCATTGGACCCAGCAATGGAACAGTACCAGTCTGCAATCCATGAAATGTATGAGCACATGGCTGTGGGTCCATTGTCTAGTCTTTCTAGCCTGCTCTGGTCTAGTCTTTGTCAGTCTATACTAGGGGTGGGGAACAGTGGCTCTCCAGATGTTTTTTGCCTACAACTCCCATCAGCCCCAGCCATTGGCTATGCTAGCTGGGGTTGTTGGGAGTTGTAGGCAAAAAACATCTGGAGAGCCACTGTTCCCCACCCCTGGTCTATACAAATCTGGGAAGTCTACTCAAGTAAATCCAGACCTAAACTACATAGACTAAAATGTCTGGGAACCAAAATGCGAACAAAACCAGATCAGATGCCTGATGTTTTTAATTGAACTAATTTGGAAAAAAAAATAGACTCAAAATCACAGCCCGTATGAGAGCAGCTCATGGCAAACAAATAAATGGCCCTAGCACTCCTGAAATTTTTGAATACCAATAAAACATGAATTTTTCTGCCATAAAGATAAGAAGTGCAAAGTTAACCTTATTAAATGGAGTTTTGGGTATCAGATTCTTTGTCTTTCAGAAAGCTATTTAATCCTCCCCCCATCCTAAGAATTTCCAAGTACAACGACAGCACATTTAGTAACAGTTGGGCCTACAGTTTATTCAGACATTTTTAAGACCCTAAACATCTTGCTCAGCTTTTATTTTCACCACCATTTCTCATTTAAGCTCTTAAAAGCCTGCCCTCTTTTACTGCATAAATCAATATACATTCCCTCCCCACCACCAATTGTTCAAAGTCTATGTAACCTTTAGAGTAATGTAGTGTTGGTGTTCATGGATTGTTAAACAGGCACTCCATATGTTTTTTTAAAGAAACCTGGTGCATCATAATAATCCTAAAAGCAAGAAAAGAAGAAGAGAAAAGGCCAGTGTTTCACAGTATCTTAAAATGCAATTTCAGGCAACATAAGCATACAGATCGAGCATGAACATTGTATAGCTCTCCTTCTAAGTACCTACGTCTTGTCTCCAGATGAATTCCTGCAATCCTTTTTCTAAATCCAGTAAATTCCCACCACCACCACCACCACCACCATTCATTTCTCTCCCTACTAAAGGCCACACTGCAGCCACTAGGGATGTGCACTGGGCTTCCCCGAGTAAAAACAAAACAAAACAAAACCCAACACCCAGGATTACAACTGATCTTCAAATGACAAGAGTTCTGTTCGCCTGGAGAAAACGGCTGCCTTGGTGGATGGACTCTATGGCATTATAGCCTGCTGAGGTTTCGCCCCTCTCCAAACCCTGCCTTCCCCAAGCTTCGCCTGTCCAAATCTCCAGATCAATTGTAATCCTGGAAGATTTCCAGCCTCACCTACTTAGGCTTGCCAGCCACATTGGCAGGGGTTGGGAATCCCCTGCCCCAAATGGCTAATCAGGTTGATAACATGATGTCACTTCCAGGGGAAACATGGAAGTAATGTCAGTCCTTTCTAGAAATTGCTGTAAAATTATTTCCAGGTTTTGCCAGAATTGACATCACACCACTGCTACCCCCCTACCTCCCAGGCCTCCCAGTCCACCACTGTGCTCTGGACAGGGGACTAAGCAACAAAGGCTGTGACCTTGTGAGCTCAGTGTTTAGCAAGGTGGGAGACTGAGCCAGCGGGGACTCGCTGATCAAACAAAAATTATAATTAATAAAATTTTAATAATGACAGAAGAAGCACCAGGAATTGAAGACTTCTTAAGAATAAGCAACTCCCTGTGTATGGGTAATTCACATATGCTAAATAATGCAGTTTCAATCCACTTCAGTGACCATTTGAAAATGAATTTTGCCATTTCTCACAGTAAAATCCAGTTGCAAAGTGCATAGAAAGTGGATTGAAGGATTCTCTCTCACCTTAAACTACATTATGGAATCATTGTGAGGATAAAATGGAGGAAGAGGAAATCATTTCTCCTACCCTGAGCTCCTTGGAGGAAGAACGCAATAAATATGTAATAATAAATTATTAGTGACTATAGTGATTGCCTATGAGAACAAACAAATTGGGTGGAACCATGCTGTTGTGGTCATAGTTTGAATATAGAGACTCTCCTTACAGGATATTAAGCTAGAGAGTCTCCCCTGCTTCAGTGGGGAAGGTGGGATATAAATCTAATAAATCTAATCTAGTCTAATCTAATGAAAAATAAAGTAGCTGAGTCAACTAAAATAGTAGAATGGATTCAGTGCTTGTACTCAATTATCAGCCCTACTTTTTGGATTACTACAAACTATGTTGCTATAACACAGAAATATCCTATATAGCACCTGTTCTGCTAGGGCTATGTGAGGAGGCCAAGCTCAGCATGGTCTCTCCTAGAATACAAAACCTGAGCCTGGACACTGACATTTTGGAAAGTGAAGAGACTTTGGAAATGATCATATCCTAGCTGAGATCCTGAATTTTGCCATCTGTTGAAAATGAGTTCCTAGAGAGGAACCTTATTACATAGAAACATACATGGAAGCATTTTTGTCTCACATAAAGAGCCAGTTTGGTGTAGTGGTTAAGTGTAGTGGTTAAGTGCACAGATTTTTATTTGGGGGAACTGGGTTTGATGCCCCAGTTCTCCACTTGCAACTGCTGGAATGGCCTTGGGTCAGCCATAGCTGTCTCAGAGTTGTCCTTGAAAGGGCAGCTTCTGTGAGAGGTCTCTCAGCCCCACCTACCTCACAGGGTGTCTGTTGTGGGGGAGGAAGGTAAGGGAGATTGTAAGCCACTCTGAGACTCTGAGATTTGGTGTGTAGGGCAAGATATAAATCCAATATAATCTTCTTCTTCACTTCAGTCAACTATTGTTTGCATCCCTCTCACTCAGTATCTTTGAACTCTCCATCAAGGGCATGAGGAACTACAACAGAAGAAAAAAAAGAGCCCAGGTCCAGCATCCTTGTTTACAATATGAGTGTGGGGGGTGGGTCAGAGCTACTTCTGTTGCTGTATCCTAAGCACTGTTGCTTGTCTCTGAGCATAGTGGTTCCACTGAGCCATCATAGCTCATGTCTGTTGATCAATCTATCCTCATAGAAACAGGATACATAAAAGTGGGATGTTTATAGATCCCCACCCACAAAAAATCAGGGTCTTAATGAATGAGTTTTCCTTCATTTTATTTGGCCCATTCAGAGCTACTTGCACTCCAACCACTTTGATGTAGTAATTTTCTTATATCTACATGTAGAGCACATTTATGTAGATTTTATAAATTGCAGTGCAATCCTAAACAGAGATGTAACCTTTGAAGTCAATGGGATTAGAAGGGTGTAATTCTTTTTAGGATGGGATTATGCATACCTTGGAGTCTGTCACTGGAAGATCCTGTCCTGGTATGACTGGTATAAACTTGAACAGTTCTGGCCTGAGCTGTCTTTGATTTTACCAGCTGGATTTTACAGCTGGATTTTTCAGCCAATGTAAAGATCCAGAGGCCCAAATCACAATGCACACTATTGTTTCTCATAGTTAGCACAATTGCACATTTTAATTCCAAGCACATATTTTCTTAGGTACACGTTTCCTTTTAAGGCAAGGACAGGGAGATCAGAAATAGAATGGTAATTTTTGAATGGAATGTGCTCCACAGGTTAAGCTGGTGGTAAACAAGCATCATTATGTGATAAAGGTTTTGTGATTTAGATGCTTTCTTACCGGAGGTCAATGGGACTTATGTCTAAGTAAAGGTATTTGCATTAATTAAAAGAAACCTTGCTCTATATATTGATGAGAATTAGCCATCTCATTATGCTTGAAGAAGAGTGCAGGATTATAACAGCTTGCATTCACAAGCTCAGCTCATACATTCCATGTGTGGTGTGGCTGCCATCTAGCCAGCGGGTGTAGCATGTGGCCAGAGTATCTTGTTATGTACTCCCCCTGACCTTAGCCCAATCAATGAAAGGCCAGGAAGCAACACTGTGGGGATAGTTTCTTTTGGGGAAGAAACTTCTGAAGATTAGAGTTTCTTTACTGTATTCCCACCGCTGGAGAATATGGGTTTCAGAACCTTCTCAGGCAGGTAAATTGCACATGTGGGTAAACATTATCTCCCACTGAGGAAACATCAACCAATCATCCCTGACCATTAACAATCATCTTAACAAAAGATGGTTTCCCAGCACTTGTCCAATCTGTGGGATGATTGCTAATTGAAAGCACAGTGGGAGAAGTCCCATATGGCAAGTCATTCTGATTGAACACTCTCTCCCTCAAGGGTGTGACTATGCCACAAGCACAGGGTGGGCCACCAATCCAATCCAATGCATAACATAAAATAAATGCTTGCTCCCACCTGCATTCCAAAAGCACTAGAAAAGCCACTCTGATCCATGAGGGAAGGTGGGATATAGCTATTTCAATAAATAATAATAAATTGTCAATATAGGTCCATGCATCAACATCCCAAAGATCGTGGAACTGTATGATCTTGGTTATACAGAATCACCTGTATGCTTCCACGTAGACCTTGAGCTATGAGGATGCTGCATTTTGTGATGACAAATATGTATAGCTTTAATATAGCAAGCATAGCATTGTAAGAGCACTTCTTCATACCCTGTGGCGACACTTCAATACTGAATTAATAGCTCTTAAACCCATTGATTGTACAATGCAAGGGCATAAGTTCTGGCCTGGCAGGAGAAACAGGCAGAAGCAGAGACAGGCCTGAGGGGAAGTGTACTCATTTCTCTCCTTTCAAGTCAAATTCTCCCAAACTGTGAACAGTACAGCAATGAAGAACTTTACTGTCATGCTACTTGAGGGAGGTAACTTTCTCTTCTTTCAGTGAAGGTCAAAATCCTTGATTCTGTACATTCTGAGAACAGTTTCATATAGTAATAGTACAGCAAATCATGATGGCTGAGCTTCTTTCAGCTTCTCCTTGTGCAAAGCAAAGGTTGTTTATTTAGTCTCTTAGTATCTGCAGAAGTGAGCAGTGACTCATGGAAGAGTATACCCTACCACATTTTTTTTTCTTTAAGGTGATACTGAATTCCTACTCTTTCAAGTCTAGTCTACTCTTTTTTAGGGTTGTCACATCTTCTCATCACTCTGGTAGGGGAATTTGAGGGCATTCAAGAGGAGGGCGGGGATATTGTGCAGCATTGTATGACACGCTGATGTCACCTAGAAGTGGCATCATCATGCCAGCAATGCTGGGGGTGACACTGTTTTTAAGTGAAACTCTATGGCAAATTTGCCCTCAACCATAGAGTTTGGCCCAAAACCAGAGCATCCCACACAACATCCCCAACATGATGACATCACTTCCAGGTGACACCATCCTGTCAGGGACATTGCAGGTAACACATGCAGGTAAACAGTTCCCCTGTTTTGGTGCAGGATTTTCCCTGCTGGCCAACTGGTCCCCAGCAGGGAGAAGCCCCCAAAACTGGGGATCCCCTACTCAGACCTGAGAAATGGCAACTCTAGTATATTTGTTTATATTGTAATCAGAGGTTTCAGTCTTCCAATTTGTGTAGTTGGCTTTGTAACTTCTCCTGTGCCATATTTGCATGCTATATAGTATTTATATATAAAGGGTATGGCATTTATATTGCAATATGTATCTTTTGTATGTTTAATATATGCATTACATATAATGTCAATTTATAGATGCACGAATATTGCAAAGAAGGAGGAGGAGGAGAAGAAGATGATGATATTGGATTTATATCCCGCCCTTCACTCTGAATCTCAGAGCAGCTTACAATCTTCTTTACCTTCCTCCCCCACAGCAGACACCCTGTGAGGTAAATGGGGCTGAGAGAGTTCTCCCATAACTGCTCCTTGAGCAGAACAGCTTTGCAAGAACTTATGGCTGACCCAAGACTATTTCAGCAGTTGCAAGTTAAGGAGTGGGGAATCAAACCTGGTTCTCCCAGATAAGAGTTCATGCACTTAACCACTACACCAAACTGGCTCTCTATGTACATTTTCAACAAGAAATATGTACACTTTCAATAGGAAAAATCAGTGCAGAAAATGGTGCCAAAACAACCATGCATTTGGTTTTCAGGCAAAATGGAGATTTTTCTTTTTTAAAGGTTAAAACAGCAGAGATGAGAAATGGGAAACCATCTCTCATAGTTCCAAATTAGGGTTGCCTAGGCTCAAGGCTGACTCAACCTTCCATCCTTCCAAGATCAGTAAAATGAGTTCCCAGCTTGCTGTGGGTAAGGTGTAGATGACTGGGGAAGGCAATGGCAAACCACCCCGTATAATGTCTGCCGTGAAAATGTCATGATGCGACATCACCCCAGAGTCAGAGACAATTGGTGCTTGCACAGGGGACTACCTTTACCTTTTCTTGCAGATAGGGCCTAGAGATCTCTGAGAGTTACAACTGATCAGATGACAGAGATTGGTTCTCCTGGAGAAAACTGTGTCTTTGATGGATAGAATATATGGCCTTATTCCCCACTGCATAAATTCAGGATTCACATAACTTTCCTACAGTCATGTATAACCATTGGTATACATGAGTGTATAATATGAGTGTATAATCATTTTAAACTATTATTCTATTATGTGGACTATTTCATTAACAGTACAATTCTGAGCAGAGTTTCTATGGGCTGAGACTGGAGTAACTTTGCATAAGATGGCAGTTTCAAAATGCTTAAAGCATTTGCTTAAAGCACCATCACGAAAACAGAAATTTTTAAGGATTCTTCATAAATAGCAAACAAATAGTTGTAGTGTTTCAGTTTTGACCATTGCAGGTGAACGAAACTTATTCCTTGTTTATTCGATTAACTCCTGTCTGCAGGAATGTGTGGACATTTGGCCTTAAGGATGAGAGTGGAATTATCTTCTTGCTTTTTGATGGGGGTTCTTTAGGGAGAACAAAGGCTTTCACATCTTTTTAAGCTGCCATTCAGCTGCATGTAATGAAAGTTCCAGCTTGTGCAAGTGCCAATTAGAGCTAATTAGAAGCTGACTGCCCTGGCTTGGCACAACAATCCTCTGCAGAGTTCACTTTGATTTTTGTCAGAGGAAAATGAAGGTTGCAATTCTCACTTGACTTGCTCCAGTGCAGAGCCAGAATATGTTCAGCTGAATTCAGTGGATTTGGAACTTCTTCTAAAGCAGTGAGCTTCTTTGAATCCATTTTCTATGGAGTAAACTGCATCTAGGTAATGAATTTCATTCATTAGTGTTTATTAATAGCCCACATTTATCAGATCAACCCTATATCCTCCTTTATTTCCCCATTTCTTTAACAAGGTGTTCTTGAACCACTGGAGTCCCAATTGATTTGCTTTTTTCATTGTAATCTGATTTCCTTTGGATATTACCAGATGCAGAAGACTCCTCAAGTTTTTGTACAAGAGGAGAAGAGGGAATTTCAAGTAGTGCAGTTTTCCTTATCTCAGTAGGACAAGCCACAAAAAATTCCCTGCCCTTTTCTGACAAGCCACAGAAAATGCCCTAGTCACCATCCACTTTTCTTCTGAAGACAGGGATACAGAGAACAAGGTCCATTTTGCATACACAGCTAACTTCTGGTTTTCACTGAAGTCGAGTCGGCAGGGGTTTACTTCGAATGCTGTGCCTGCATTCTACATCGTTTTCTCTCTCTCCAATTTCTATTAAGAATTGCAGTGTGAAACCTGGGTAATGTTCTGGGATTGGTTTCTTCTGATTGGTTATTTCACACTGGGCATGTCTTTTGAAATAGGAGATTCTTCCGGCTGAATTTACTATGGGATTGCCATTGCTGCTCCCCCATCAATAGTCAAGGAGTTGGCTAGAGAAAAAAACACACTGGCAGACACTGCTTTAAGAATTTAGTGAGAGAGGGGGGAGGTGGAAACATCAGTGCTTTGCATCCTGAGTTCCCCCCATTGTTACTTAGAAATGAGATAATAAAAGGGGAAGAGGCTGCTACCATCACAAAGTAGGTTCCACAGCATTATTCTCACATTTGAAAAGTTTGTGGTCGGAGTCAATTTAAAAAGAAACTTTTTTTTCAAACACAAAATTGTCCCAAAGAAGAATCAAACTTGCATGGAATAACTCAGCAACTTAATGAACCAAGCTAACTTGATGTTCCTGCAAAATAGTCAGACAAAGGCAATTATTTACTTAATCTCCTATTTAAAAAAACATGCCTAGTGTGAAACTGACCAATAAGAACAGACCAATTAGCCTGCCAGGGGAGGGGAAAAATCTGAGGAAATGTTTCTACTTTTAAAGACATGGAAGTGAATTAAGAGGAGGGGAAAATACTGCTCTGAAAAACCACTCTTGGAAACTATGGCGATACAGTGGAGTGACAGCAGAATGCTGGGAAAAGGATGTGGAAGGAATTTCAAAATCCGATGGGAGAGTGGGGTGAGTGTGCAAGTGAATATGGAAGCAGGTTTTTGAAGTGACAGAGGTGGGAGGCGATGAGCATAGTAAACACAAAAGCAGAAAGGACCAATGACTGGAGAGGGCCAAGAATGCCCAACAATGCAAGGTAAAAGAGCCTTGGATTCTTTTGTGTGTCTTGTCATTCTGCCTGCATTGAACTGTACTCACTGATCCTTGGGAAACCTAATACTCTCCATCACTTCCCCTTTCCATATTGATTCTGTCAACATTTATGAGAATTACACTAGTGTAATGTACTCTGTGACGAGACGTGTAGAAGGCAACATACTTTATTTGCAAGGTACATCACAGAACAGGGCAACGCGGGCCGGGACCCGCTTTATATACATTCGGCCCGGAACAGCCCTCCAGCTGACCCCGTAGGGTCCACCTCATCCGCCGCCGCAACCCGAGCGCTGCGCAGGGTCTTTTGCACACACGGTATCCTGGACACCATAGTCTCAGACAACGGGGCCGCGTTCACGTCTGCAGACTTCCAGGCGTTCCTCCATAGATACCTGATTAGGCATATAAGATCTGCCCCCTTCCACCCAGCCACCAACGGCCAGGCGGAGCGGATGGTCCGCACCACGAAAGAAGCCCTGGGCCGAATTGTGCAGGGGGACTGGGACCACCCATTAGCGGCGTTCCTTTTCGACAATAGGGTCACCCCCAACCCGGTCACAGGGGTGAGCCCGGCAGAGCTCCTAATGGGTCGCAAGCTGACAACCCGACTGGACAGACTACACCCCGACCGGGCGTCAGACACCCGCGAGAGCCCCGAGGTTCGGGACGCAGTCAGGGGGTTCTTTGCGGGCGACCCAGTTTACGCCCGGAACTATGCAAGGGGGCCTGATTGGGTGGCGGGCCGAGTGCTACGAGTGACGGGGTCCCGCCACTACGACATATCCACCGAGGGGGGCCAGGTATTACGGCGGCACATAGACCAGTTGCGCCGCCGCACGCTACCGGTGGAGCCGGCGGACGCAGAAGAGGCGTGGTCCGGGGAGGGGCCAACCGAGAGCCGACCCGTGGACGAGGCCCCGACGCCCATCACGCCGACGCAGCGAACACCAGAACGGTCCGAGCCCGAAAGACCCGCGGAACCAGTCCCGCCGCCTTCGGCCGCACCACGGGTCGCCGAAGCACCAACCGCGGAAGCAGCGCCTCCCCCACCGGACCTCCCCAGGCGGTCCACCCGGGAGCGCCGACCTCCCGCGTATCTCAAGGACTATGTTCCTTAACTAGGGGGGGAGGGGTGTAATGTATCAGCAACAACATGCGCCCGCGCGGAGGCAACTGGGCTGTCCCAGAAGCCTCCAGCTCAGGGCGCGGAATCACCCGCCAATCAACAGCTGCGGCGGGTAGTTCAACAGGTCAGGATTGGCCTGACCGACCCAGTAGGCTGTACCGGGAATTGTATATAAGTGGGGCCCGGCCCGCGTGCTCTCTCTCTTGCAACGTGCTCCTAATAAACTATGTTGCCCTACGCTCGTCTCCGCCTCGAGTACGTTGCACAACCTCCGAAGAGTGTAGTGCAGGGGGAAAGTGGCGGGGCAGCAGCACTCTTGTGCACTGCCCGCTGTTCCCAAGTCCCCCTCATGATGTCACTTTTAGTGACATCATTGTAGCACGCATGCTACATGAATGCAAAAAAATCACAAAGTGAGCTGGATGTTGGGGGGCGTGGCACGGGGGTCTGCCTCTAGTGGCAGAACCCTTAGCATCGGCCCTGCATGGGGCTGCCATGCCTCACTCTTAGGCTGTCTCCCCTTACACCTCCTTCCTCCCCCTGGGTGCCAAATGGGGGAAAGGGGCTGTGAGGTTGCTGTGCTTGCTCTGAGGCTGTTTCCCTTTATAGGGGAGGGAGCTTCTGAGCAAAGCCACTCTCCTCTGAGCCTAGCCAGGAAGCTGGGCTTGGAGAAGAGCACAAACTGGCGCACAGTTCTGCCACTCTCAGCTTCCAGGGTCTGTGACTGGGGGAAACTGAGAGCAGCAGAGCAGTAGGAGATGACGTCTAAAGGTGCCCTGTAGGCAAGGTGGTGCCCAAGGCAGTCACCTGCCTCGTCAACTCCCACCCGCTACCCATGTATGTGAGTCTATAGACAAAACCATTTTAATCCCATTCACCTCTTTGTAATAGTTTTCTTGCCCTGTCTATTAGAGGTCACCAACACAATAGACAAAGCATTCACAGCCCATGGGAAAACTATGCAGCTTCCCTGATTCAAATACGTTGTTTCATTCACACCATCACAGGATTGTTCTAGGAGCAATCAGATTATTGCTCAAAGTTATATCAACTACCCTCTGTCCAAGAGAGTGTGTGTGTGTTTGGACATCCACTGACTTACACCCCCAGCCACAAGATTGGGTATACTTGAGTAGAACACTGGTTTGTTTTGCTCATCCTTCTACTTGGATCTATGTTCTTTGGACAGATGAATATAGTCCCATAGAATAAGTTCCTTTTTGTCTCCATAAGCTATGACCTTTATTTTCTGAACTTGTATGTGTGTTTAGAGTGCTCTTCAATTGATATGTTTTTATTTTTTATTTCTTTAACTTTTATTAATAAAAATAATTTCATCAATTAAGGCCTGGTTAATTTGAGAGTTCTAATGAGGGAAAAATCCCCGTAAACATAGGTGGAGATCCTGTTTGTTACCCCCTCTCACTTGTCTGGGTCTCCTAGCTAATTCCCCCAACAAACTCAGGAGATCCTCACAACCCCTTAGGGTAACAGTGTCATCTGCATATTGGTGAGACCTCACTCCTTGAATGACTTGTCCCAGTGGTTCCATGTAGATGTTAATAGCATGGGGATAAGATGGAACCCAGCAGGACTCCAGAGCAAAAATGTCACGATGCCAAGAAGCAACCTCCATCACCACCTTCTGCAATCAGTTGGTCAAGAAAGTAAGAATAGAACCACAAAAGCATGATATCTCCCCTGTTCCCAAGCCAGTCAGCATCCCCAGTACACTACTATGGTCAATAGTATAGAAAACTTCTGAGAGGTCCAGGAGAATCAACAGGGACAGGCTCCCCTGTAATTCTCCCAGTGAAGGTCATCAGCCAGTGGGACAAAGCCAGGATTGAATCCAGACTGAAATGGGTCTTGATAACTTGGTATGAAATATGAAGTATACTCCATATGTAATCTAGTGTTCAGATACCAACTGAAAATGTTTGTGCCTTGTTGTGATGGAGGTCTACATATCTCTTCGTCTGACAGGAATTCTTCTACATCTACAGTATTAAGTGTCTTGAAACTTGGACCCAATTGTATTCTCACCACCCTTGAATTCCTTGCCTTTACACATGTTTCATAGCATTCTCTAGATCTTCACCAAATACATCATAGGTTGAAGCCTTTACATGTACAAAAGGTAATATCCTCCCCACCCCAATCAAAGATCTCCTGTGTTCTCTGCCATTCCTAATTTCAGATAGTTCATTTAGTACATCTCTGCTTGAAGCCCAAAGGACGGTTTTGTCATTATAAATTAAAAATGATTCAACTTCTAATTAGGTAGGCTATAGATCCCTTTGCACAATCATTCCTGTAAATTACTTAGTTGAATTACTTACTTCAGAGGAAGGCGACTTGCTTCAGGGGGAATGAAAGGGATGAAGGACAAAATTCAATAAGGGCTGTCAACCAGGGGTGCCATTTGAGACAGTTCCCAAATGGGCTACATGTGATTAGGTCTCAGGGATATTCTCCACTAAAGTTGCTGATTGGAGTTAGACCAAGCAGATTTTAGAATTTGCTGCTTTTGGTGGAGAGGAACCAATCTAGATATTATCACTCCAATATGAAATCTACCTGAAACAGTAGTGTAGCAGCTATTCTGCATGATGACTGTAGTGTATACATGTGGTGAGCCACACACACTTTATTTGGAACTACTTTGGGTGAATATCCAGAACCACTTATGTTTTCCCAACATATATGGGCAATATAAATACAGAATATTCTCTTCCCCCAAAAAACATTTTTCAAATGTTCTATGGTCTTTTGAGGAACTGTCTTGTGTCTTACTTAAAGAGACCAACACAACTTCCACATGTAGCTTCATAATTTTCTTTAGAAATGGATTTATGAGTAAATGATTGATCAGATATTTACACAGAAGCTTTCCAAGATAATAGCTCCAAGTCTGGTTGCTACAAATTCATGATAAATGGTAATTTCTCAAAATCTTTAGAAATGAGCTTTATTCTGATGCATTTCTGTCTGCTGTTCACAAAGACATGTGGATAACAGGATAAACAGGATGGATAATGAAGAAGAAAGTGACTCAGATAATCTGACAGGGATGGCCTCAAACAGAAGCGTGTTGATATCCTTATTAAAAAAAAAATATTTGAATAGTTATTTCTATTCACAGTGTATCCATGTTCTGTCACTGTATTCACTGACCTGGGGCTTTCTTAATTCTATATAATCAAAAGTAGATTCTGTTTCCTTGCTCTTCCATTCTTTGCTCTGTTCTGATGCTTCTGCCAGATTTCAGGTACTGCTGGGGAGGTTACATGCCCCTTTATGCCTTTTGCTTGTACCCTCTGGAAGACAGAGTGTTACAGCAGAGTAAACAGGGTAGGAATGGAGCTAAATATCACCCCCCCCCCTGCCATCCTAAGGACACTTTCCTAGGAGTAAGGCTCCTTCAATAGACTTGAGTAGGGTTCTGAGCAGACCTGCTTAGAATTGCTTTCAGAGGGTACTATCAAGAGGTAACTGTAAATGTTTGTAGTTACTTCCTAACTAAGGCCGTGGTTCAAAGCACACAAGCTTGAAAAAGCCCGTCAGTCAATCAAATACGAATTACTCCCCAGTTAATTTTAGCGTTGTATGACCTTAAAATAAGTTTCAATATATAGGTTCAATGGACAACATTTCTCTTGCATGTGCTACACACAAGCACACATATGCATGTTCAGGACAGCGGGCTGTGTATTTTTTACGTTTAATGTCACCATTTCAGATTCAATAAAATATGCTGGTGTGCTTTTTTTCTTGTAAAGTTTGTTTCTAAGACAGTGATTTGATACTGAGCCTCATCCCAAACACACACACACTTCTCTACATGCTGTTCAAGCTGTCCCTCGAGAAATAAAGTAGCTGTTTCGCACATTTCTCATTATGAGAATCTAATGAGAACTCTAATTAGCATCATGAATTTTTTCCTGTAGTTCTCAAACTTTACAGTTGTCTGAGCACTTCTCAGTCATGGTTCTGCAACTCTCTCCCTCATTCATACTGTTATTCTCAAAAGTGATTTATAAATGGTTGTCTCAGTTTGGCATTTATTCTATTTATTTCAGCAGCAATTTACACAAGGCACTTACACTTAACAATAGCCTCCATGCAAATCCCCCTGGTATACTGGCACGGAGTCACCAGAAGCCACATTTTGCAGGTACTCTTTGTGTAATCTAGTACATCTAGGTGGGGTCTTTATGAGTTCCTGCTGGAATATGATCATAATGAGTTAGAATGTTTGATCATGACTGAGGAGACGTGGATTTAACTCCTTCTTTGCCATAAAACTCATCAGGGGACCAGCGTTAAATTAAACCCTGTGGAGGCTCCTAGGCAGTCAAAATCTCAGAGGCCCATTCACAAATTATCCCCTAATAAGTTTTTAATTTTTTTCAATTAAAAATTTTAATAAACAAATTTTATTACACAAAACAAACATTAGCAATCAGGGAAAACTGGAGGGAAAAGCCAGCCTGGGGCCCCTAAAGGTGTGGGGGCCCGTAGGCTGGTGCCTACTTGGCCTATTTGTTAATCCGGCCCTGCAGGGGACCTTGGGCAAACCAGTATCAGTCTAACCTTCTCAAAGAGGTATTTCATTATTGTACTATTGTAATGTTGTATTTTATGCTATATAAGCTGCCCTGAGCCTGCTTCAGCAGGGAGGGTGGGATATAAATTATTATTATTATTATTATTATTATTGTTGTTGTTGTTGTTGTTGTTGTTGTTGTTGTTGTTGTTATTAGGATAAACTGAAGGCAGGGAGAAACATCTACCATCTGCTGTGAGCTCCTTGGATAAAGTGCAGGATAAACGTGATACATGATTAAAAGTATTGCCATGTTTGTTGCAACCATGGCAGCCATATGCAAAACCCAATGTGAGATGCCAGTTCACACAAATCACAGGGAGCAAAATTTCTCTCTAGCACACACGCACACATGTGCTTGTGTATACATGCACACTATACAATGAGAGCCCCCAACTGGTTTCTGTTTAGTGACAATCCCAGTTGTTCTTTAACCACCTCTGTTTCTTCAGCTCTTATCACAGAGAAACAGCATCACAGACTGGCCTTGTCTTGTATTTCTTAGATGATCAGCAAAGCATTGAATAAGCTGACCAGTGGGTCAAAAAGTTCAGCTACCCCAGGCTACAGCAGACTTCTTAAAAACATAAGAGATGATTTAGATACTTCCAAATCAGAGGGAATACACTATAGCCCCAGGTGAGTTGTTTCAATGGCTAATTACACTCACTTTTTAAAAGGCTGACCTTATTTCTATTCCAATTTTGACAGCTACTAAACAGTTTTTGAATATTTATGCATGCCAAATCTCTGTACATTATCCCAAGATAACCTTCACTCTATGCTGATGATAGTCAGCTTCAGCTGATTGGGATCCATAGGTGTGGGGAGGGGGGAATCTTGCTTAGCAGCTCTAGAGAAGAGGAAATGGTAGAAAGAAACAACCGTGACTGAAGCTGACCTCATCTGTGATTGGTTAGCCATAGCTTTCGTAGAGTTGTCCTTGAAAGGGCAGTTTCTGGGAGAGCTCTCTCAGTCCCACCCAGTTCACAGGGGGTCTTTTGTGGGGGAGGAAGGTAAAGGAAATTGTGAGCTTACAATTCAAGCCAGTTCAACAAATTATTAATGGTCTACAACCCATTCTGCTGTATAGTGACACTTCCCTCACATAGGCACTGGAGGGAGGTGACTTTTTTTTTGCTTACAGACAGCTGCTAACCTAAAACAACTTCTCACCCACAGTGATAAACTACTTAACAGTAACATGGACTCTGGTACCAAGGCCTGCAGCAAACCAGTTGCCAACTCTGTTCTCTTATAGATCCTAGTGACACCATCACTGGACCCAGAAACATCAGCCATATCATCTCAGATCCCTACTCCTGCTCATCCTCTAATGTGATTTATGTCATCACATGTCAGCAATGCTCTTCCACCAGGGCCGTATTAAACCCTGTGGAGGCCCCTAGGCAGTTGAAATCTTGGGGGCCCCCCCTCACAAATTCTCTCAAGAGTTGGAGCACCCACTCCACTGCCCGTGGTCCCCGCTGCAGCCTTCAGGCACTGGTAGCTAAAAAGGCATGTGAAGTGATGGTATCACTTTCCTCTGCTCTGGTATAACCTTACCTGGAGTATTGTGTTCAGTTTTGGGCACGGCATTTTAAGAAGGATATAGACAAGCTGGAACGGTCCAGAGGAGGGCAACAAAGATGGTGAGGGGTCTGGAGACCAAGTCCTATGAAGAAAGGTTGAAGGAGCTGGGCATAGTTAGCCTGGAGAGGAGGCGGCTGAGTGCTGATATGATCACCATCTTCAAGGACTTGAAGGGCTGTCATTTAGAGGATGGTGCGGAATTGTATTCTGTGGCCCCAGAAGTTAGGACCAGAACCAATAGGTTGAAATTAAAACAAAAGAGTTTCTGGCTCAACAATAGGAAGAACTTCTTGACAGAGCAGTTCCTCAGTAGAACAGGCTTCCTCGGGAGGTGGTAGGCTCTCCTTCCTTGGAGATTTTTAAACAGAAGCTGGATGGCCATTTGACAGCAATGTGGATCCTGTGAATTTAGGGGGAGGTATTTGTGAATTTCCTGCATTGTGCAAGGGGTTGGACTAGATGACCTTGGTGGTCCCTTCCAACTTTATGACTCTATGGCTGGTAAGGACTGGGAAAGTTATTTTAAAATTCACCATGGCCGTTTTCGCATTAGCGTTTACTCCGGGGTGGCATCTCATTTACCTCCGGATCTTTTCCTCGATTTTGCACATGTTGCTCCGCGGTCGCGGTTTGCTCCGGGGCTTCAGCAGTTTCACCCCGCAGTATCTTGATCCACATGCTTACGGAGTTTCCGAAAACCTGCGGATCCACACTGGGTCCACTCCGCGGAGTTTGCTGTGGGAAATTCATCCCACCCCGCATCAACTGCTTTGTGGGCGGCACCCTCTGCCTTTCAGTCCTCCCACTCCATCCACCCCCCTGGGGCGTGCAACTCAATTCATGCACGCAGCTGGCCTGGCCAATCATCAGCCGTTTGCGGCGCTTCCCAAAAGTGCCCGCACGGCCATTTTTTTTTAAACTTCATATTTCTTGCGTAATAGCGATATTTCGAAATAGAAGGGGGAAAAAACCCTTCGAATAGCCTCAATAGCCTCAATTGCCACTTCACTGTTTCTGTAGTTTTACGCTGAGTAAGCCAAAACCAATTTTTTATGACAAATAGGCGGTTTTCGTTATTTCTTATGTAAGAACGGACAACGGGCAATTTTTTTATTATTAATCATTTCAGCTGCGTTATTTCGCATCAACGAAATTTCAATAAACATCAGGGCCAAGGAGGGTTGTCTCTCGCGAGAATTTTATGGGTGTTATGGCAAGGGTGTCGCGGGAATTGCGCCTGCTGTACGACGGTCATGGAATCGGCCACATCACTAAAAAAAAATTCTGGTTGAGTAGCCTCAATTGCCAATTCGTTTCTCCTGCAGTTTACGCTGAGTAAGCCAAAACCAATGTTCTATACCAGAAAGGCGGTTTTCATTATTTTCTATGCAAGACGGGCACTTTTTTTTTGTTATATTCAGCTTAGTTGCGTTATTTCTCAACAACGACATTTCAGTATACATTATGGTTGATGGGGGGGGGGTCTCGCCAATACTTAACCAGAAGCGTCACGTGATGGTTTGCCCGCGAAAAAGGGGATTCTCTATTACGTTGTTACGTTGTTACGCAATTACGCAACTGGAATTGCGCTTAAAAAAAATGATTGACATGGCATCGAAGTCAAGTCGATGCCAGTGCGAAAACGATTTGAGCCGGGCTTCATGGGAAGCGACTCCACAAAAGAGTCACTAGTTTGAAAACGAGGGAAATGGTCCGGAGATAATTGCTCCGCGGAATATCGGTAGCAAACGCTAAGTGCGAAAACGGCCCATATGTTACATATATGAGAATATTCTTACATTTCATGTTGAAGATGAATAGTTAGCACATACTGACTAACACAGAACAGAATTCACAATATCTGGCATGCACTGGAAAGTAAGTGTGGATGAGGGAGCATCAACCATTTTGTGACTCTTTAACTACCCTGATTGCAACTGCAAGTAGAAATAACCTTCAATGGATATGCAGCCTATTTAAAGGTAAGCATGCATACATATTCTATAGGAAGGAGGTGCTCTAAAACCACGCTGAGCATTGGTTCTGATATTGGTATGAGTCACATGTGCCCCATTTCTTGTAAAAGATGCCTCATATTCAGGTGAGAGTATTCTATGTCCTACAGGGTACTTTCTATTTGTATTTTAAAACATTTATATCCTACCTTTTCTCCTAAGGCAATCAGTAACATATTTCTAAAGATATCTTACCTAAAACCTGTCAGGTGTCAAAACACACACACAAAAACTTAATTTAAAATATCCACAGAAACAAAACAATTTTGTCCTTCTGAAGACCAAAAGCAATGTGATCTTTATTAGCTCCATAGAGAGCTTATTCCACAGAAGTGGAGCCAGTACAGAAAAAGTTCTTGAGCATCTGGTTGCCAGCTCTGTCACTCTCAGGGAAGGCAACACTAACCAATATTGATCTTAGAAGCACACTGATGTCATGTGAATTCACAGAGACTGATGTCTTTCAGACTTTTAACATGGTCTGCTAATGACTATAAAGCAGGGGTGGCCGAACATGTTTAACGTAAGAGCCACATAGGATAAATGTCAGATGTTTAAAAGGAAGAAGAAGACTGCAGATTTATACCCCACCCTTCTATCTGAATCAGAGGCTAAGAGCAGCTAACAATCTCCTATATCTTCTCCCCCAACAACACATACCCTGTGAGGTGGGTGGGGCTGAGAGGGCTCTCCCAGAAGCTGCCATTTCACGATAGCTATGGCTAACCCAAGGCCATTCCAGCAGCTGTAAGTAGAAGAGTGGGGAATCAAACTGGGTTCTCCCAGATAAGAGTCCACACACTTAACCACTACACCAAACTGACATGAATATCAGATGTTTGAGAGCTGCAAGACAGGAAGGGAAGGGAAGGAAGGAAAGAAATGGGGAGGGATGGTGGCTCAGTGGTAGAGCATCTGCTTGGTAAGCAGAAGGTCCCAGGTTCAATCCCTGGCATCTCCAAAAAAGGGTCCAGGCAAATAGGTGTGAAAAACCACAGCTTGAGACCCCGGAGAGCCGCTGCCAGTCTGAGAAGACAAAACTGACTTTGATGGACCAAGGGTCTGATTCAATATTAAGCAGCTTCATATGTTCATCCACTATGGAAGGAGGGAGCCTTTGAACTAGGTGACAGTCCTCATTTAGGATGCAAAAACAATAGCCACATTATACTTTTTATTACGTTCAACCCAAATGACTCCCAATATTGCTCAAGTTTTCTCCAGAATTCTTCGTCAGTGAACCTCAAAAGCTCACACATTTTTGTATCATCCATTTACTTAAGTTCTATCCCATCTTTCTCTCCAGTAAAGACCCGAAGCAGTTTACATCATTCTTCTCTTCTTCATTTTATCCTTACAACAATCCTGTGAAGTGGGTTAGGCTGAGAATGTGTGTGTAACTGGGCCAAGCCAAGGTCACCCAGCAAGCTTCCATGGCAGAGCAGAGATTTGAACCCAGGCCTCCCAGAACCTAGCCTGACACTCTTAACCACTACTCCACACTTGCAGTAAATAAAAATAAATAAAGGAAGGAAGAATGCACAAAGGCAGTGCTTTCAGCTGCCATGCAGAATATATGCATCGATGGTGCCAGACTTCCTGGGAGTAAGTCCCATTGAATAGAGTAGGATTCTGAGTAGACCTGCTTAAGACCCAGAGTCACTTTCAGCTTTACCTACCTTCACAAGTTGTGAAGATAAAAATGAAGGAGGGGAGAACAATGTTGTAAACCAGTTTGAATCCCCACTGGGGAGAAAGGGCTCCCCTAAGTTTCCCTTTTTTATGCTGAGAGGGAGCCCGCAGCTGCCGAAGAGAAGGAAGTGGAGGGACGGGTCCAGGACAGAGAAAGCAGCTGGCTTTTCCTTCCCACAACACATGAAAGGAACCTACTGCTGGTCACTGGGTCCTAGTGCTCCTCCGACATCTTTCCATCTCTCTGCACCTTTCCAAACAAGCGCCCAGTCCGCCTCCCCTTCCCTCTCTCACACACACACACACAGAGGAACGCATGCATGGACAGAAGGAGGCCACTGGGCGCTGTTGCAGGGGTGGCAAAGAGCTCTACTCAGCTGGAGGAAGAGGCACCAGGAACATCCCAGCTATGAAAACTGGGGGGAGGGGGGAGCTGGCCCGGGGCACCCAAAGACCAGGGGCCCATAGGCAAGCACCTAGTTTGCCTAATTGTTAATCTGGCTCTGCCTTCCACTCTCTACATTGAACAAACAGGCCGATCCATTTAAGAAAGCATTAATGGACACTAGACTGACATCAGAAACCACAACATTAAAAAAAAAACTAGTGGGGGACATTTTAACCTTCTAGGACATTAAGTTGCTGACCTAAAGGTAGCAGTTCTCTTACAAAGGAATTTCAAAAGGAGATTAAAAAGAGAGACTGCTGGATTGCAGCTGATAACAAAGCTCAAGACAATGCATTCACCTGGATTGAATTGAGACCTAGGTTTCCTGTCTCATTACCAATTCTGATGTTTTCACACATACTACCTCTGCATATCACACCTAATCCAATCACACCTTCTATTGTCATTTCCCTGCTGAAATCACTCCATCTGAAATGACTCCACTTTGCAATACTAGGACAGACAGAGACTCTAGCTGCATCTGAAGAAGTGAGCTCACAAAAGCTCATACCCTACCACAGATTTTGTTAGTCTTTATGGTGCCTATTCTCTTCCTTACTTTTGCAATGGAAGGGAAATAAATTCTCCCTTGCCAAGAAAGGGTATTTTGCACAAAAAGTTCTCTCTTTGCTTCTGGTGACTAGAGAACAGTTAATTCATCACTCCTTCTTGTAGTGAATCTGATAGTCCTGAATTTATATTGTACAACAGTAAAACGACAGGGATTTCTATCTAAGCAGTTAGTGTATGAGTTGGGGAGAAAAACTTCCACCCACATATATTCTGTGGACCCCCATTTCTTCTGATCAGTTTTAGTAACAAGCCATAATCCTTCCTGCAGAGGATAAAGTAGGAGAACTTGGAAGAAGTTTCTTAATTGATCTTGCAAATTATCTAGATTAATGGCAGTAACTGGACTAATTGAACTTTTGGACTGTAAAATCATTTACTATAGCCATTCAATAAATCCCCCGATAACCAAGCAGAATAAGAGGATATATAAAGCTCTGAAAGGAGCTTTTGAAATAGTTGAGTTAAAAGTGGGAGAGAGTCCTTTATAGGAAGCTGGGCAGATGATTAACAGAACAAAGGGGACTATCTTACACAGAGAACTATATTTTAGCAATGTGGGGGAAACTGGCACATCACATTTGTATGACAAAAGCCAAGCTTTATCAGTATTTAAAAATGACTTATATACAGCGAATGCCAGTGCATGGTGAAACTATAGTGATTACAAAAAAAAAAAAAAAAATCAGAGTGTATGAAAAGACTAAAGAATAGTGAAGTTCAAGCACAAGATTAAAAAGAACATTCCAAAGAAGGAGGTAAAAGAGCAATCAAAATAATGAAGCAGCACTTAGTGTGTTCTTTGTGCACATCTGGCAAAAGGCAGCAGTCCAGCCATGGAGGTTTCAAAATGTTATTTCAACAAAAACAAGCTCTCTTACTCAAAAATATGCACTTAAAAAAAAACAAGGACAGTTACTCAATTTAGCTTACAGACAATGGATTTTATTTAAGTCACACTGTGGTTACCTATTAAAGATCATATCTTAGAGACTAGACTTAACACACCTTTGTCTCCTTGCCCTTATAAATTGCCAGATGGTTTCAGCAAAAACACTGGGTACACTTCCATCCTCACTCCCTCCAAGGCTACCAATTCTGAGTCACAAAATTTCTGAAGATTTTGAAGGCATTGTCTGCAGAGAGTAAAATGTGGGGTTGCAATGGGCAGAAAATGAACTGGCTCACAAACTAACGTTTGTGATGAACTTCTAGCACTGTTCATGGTGGTCCATTGTGGTTCATGAATGGAGGCAGCTTGGTGCTGATCCATTAAACTGTTCACAAAACTCCAAGGCAGCATAGGGATGGAACTCTCCAACCTTGGAAACACCAATAGGAGCCCTCCAAACCTTAACAGGCACTGTTGGTCACCAGTCACAGAGTTCCCATTCTGCTCTATGGGCTCCAAAAGCTATATATTCATCAGTTCTGCTCCCTCTTGTTTATTGGCTCGTGAATCAAGAGAGAGGCACAGAGCTAGCAAAGCAGAGTCATTTATTTGTTTTCTGCTTGTGATCTGCTCTCTGCTGCTAGGGTTTGGGTATGAAGTGCAGTGGATTCAGAGTTCTGAGCCACAGTGCCTCCCCAGAGGACCCACAGTTATATACCCCACCCCTCATGCTTGTGATCTGCTGTCTTTTGCTAAGGTTTGGGTGTAGAGAGGACTCAGAGATCTGAACTGCACAGTCACTGTACTCACAGGGAGCACTGGGGCTTAGCTACATGTCCCCAGAGGACTCATATTTATGTATCCCTCCAACTTGTGAACACCATGAGGATGGAACTGAGAGGAAAAGCTGCTCATTGTGGGAGGAAGAAACCCTGCCCCTGCATTCCAGAAGCCCCTCTCCCAGGGTTCCTTTTCAATCAAAGATTTTTATTGAAATTTTAGATAAGGAAACAGCAAGGACAGGGAAAGGGGAAATAAGAAAAGTAGGTTCCAAACCCAGCCTGCCGCTCCCCTGGAGCTCCACCTCAGCAGAGCATCATCAGGGGTCTCGGAGCTTTCTTCTCCTGCTCTGTCCTTGGAGCTCCCCCAAGAGGAGACAGATTTTAGCAGGAGGGGACAGTCCTGCCACTTGGCTATGAAAATGTCCTGCTTCATGCACAGAGGATGGATGCAGGCCACACAGTAGCAAACTTTTCAGCTATCATACAGAGTAGCCTGAGATAGTGAGTGGGCAGCAGCAACATCACCAGGTCATGGATACCAGGCACCAGACTGCTGGCAGTGGTGAAGGCTATGTGCACATGCTTTATCTAGTGACGGATGCTCTGAGGCTGAGGAGCACTGTGTGGAACTCCTAGGATGCTGCCACCTTTGAGCTGCAGTCCCTGCTCAAGACCAGCTCATGCCTTAGAGTCATAGAATCCAGGGCGCTTTTCTGTAGAAAAAGCCCAACAGGAACTCATTTGCATATTAGACCACACACCCCGACATCACCACTGTTTCACACAGGGCTTTTTTGTAGAAAAAGCCCAGAAGGAACTCATTTGCATATTAGGACACACCCCAGGCACTAAGCCAGCTAGAACTTTAATCCTGTGTGTTCCTGCTCAAAAAAAGCCTTGATAGAATCAGAGTTGAAAGGGACCATAGAAGCCATCTAGTCCAACATCCTGCTCAATGGAGGATCAGCCTAGAGCATCCTCAACAAGTGTTCATCCAGCTGCTGCTTAAAGACTACCAGTGAGGGGGAGCTCACCACCTCCCTTGGTAGCTGATTCCACTGTTGAACAACTCTTACTGTAAAAAGATTTTTCTAATATTCAGTTGGTACCTTCCTGCCCTTAATTTAAATCCACTATTTCAAGTCTTCTCCTCTGCTGCCAACAGGAATGGCTCTCTGCCCTTTTCTAAGTGACAGCCATTCAAATTCTTAAAGAAAGCAATCATGAGTCTCACCTCAGTCTCCTTTTCTCCAGACTGAACATTCCCAGGTCCCTCAGCTTTTCCTCATAGGATTTGGGTCTCCAGACCCCTGATCATCCTCGTCACTCTCCCATGCACCTGCTCCATTCTGTCCACATCCTTCTTGCAGTGAGGCCTCCAGAACTGCACACAATATTCCAGGTGCAGCCTAACCAATGCAGTGTACAGCAGGACTATGACATGTTGTGTGTCTGCTGATAAATCCCAAGATTGTGTTAGCCTCCTTTGTCGTTGCATCACACTGGCTGCTCATACGCCAAGATCTTGTTCACACACACTGCTACCCAGTGCAGCATCAACTTTGTGTGTCTGTTGTGAGACAGGGAGGGGGATGAGCCTAAACACCAGTTCATCCAGGACCAACTCACCCACTGGAGCGCCACCTACACCATGATTGTACATTTGGTGGAGCGGAAGAGCATGGTGCAAGATGTAATCTCTTCTGTGACCACCCTGTATGGGGAAGAGGAGCTCAGCATCATCTCCAGTTACTAGCTGACCCTCTCCCAGATGGTGCATTTCCTCAAGCTCTTCCAGGACACCCTCAAAATGCTCTGTGGAGCCAGGGAGTATCATGGACATGCTTCCCTTCCATGGTGTCTGGCTGGGGTGCCTGCAAGCAGTTGTGGGGTTCTGTCTGTCCTTAATAATCTGTCTTTTTAGACTTACGGAGTGGCCCTGCCAACTTCACATATGATTCCATTTGTCCTCAGAGTGGAATAATTCTCCCTGATGGACACATTCACTCTAGACCCAGTTGAAGGATTGACTAATATACACCCCTTGGTGAGTGTGCTCAAGTCTGTACCTGTGTGATTAAGCCTTAGCTGGTGGGTCCCTTGGATGAGGGCCAACATTTATTATACCCTCCCAGCTGCTGTGGGGATACTTTGGAGAGCCCCTGTTGAAATTCTGGGCATATCTGCTTTTCTGTCTGTCTCCCAAAAACTGGCTGTGAATTTCAGCCTAGGAGTGAGAATTTTGGGAATATTTCCTTTTCTTGTGGTGTCTCGCTGGGGTGCCCACCAAACTGCCATGTGGTTATTTTGGGAAGCCCCTGATGAAACTCCAGGAATGTCTCATCTGCCTTTCTGTCCTTTTGTCTTTTTAGACTTGAGGGATGGCTCTGCCAGTTCTGTATGTGTGTCCATTTAACTGCAGAGTAGAAGAATTCACCCTTATGGATGGGTGCACTCTGGATCCAATTGCAGAATAGAATAATACACCTCCATTAGTAGGTGTGCTCTGCAGCTGTTGGGTGTGTTAGCCTTAGCTAGTGGGTTCCTTGGCTGAGTACCCTTAAACCCTCCCAGATTCTTTGGAGGTACTTTGGGGTCCCCCCTCAAAACTCTAGGGGAGTCTGTCTTTCCATGTGTCCTCAAAATACTGACTGTGTATTTCAGCCCTGGGGGACTGGGGCTATGAGCATTGTGGGCACACTTTGGGTTTCAGGTTTCAGTGTTATACTCAGGGCTTTGAGCCACCACATCTACACATGTCATTGTTCCTTTTGGGGTTTGGGTGTCAGGGTTGGCTTCAAGTCACCACGTCTACATATGTCTCAGGGCTTCAATCCACAACAACATATATTGTTGCATGCTTTGATCTTTGGCTCTCAGGGTTGGATTTAGGGCTTTGAGTCACCACATTCCACACAGGTGTGCCTTTGTAGGACCACCTGCTTCCAATCCTGGTTCCCCCAGCATGTAGACTGGGGTAGGGCTCACTGGCCAATCAGTTACTCGATGCAGCAACAAATGCTCCAAATGCTATAATCAATAATTCTGTGGCCTGTTTTGTTCCAGTCTTTGTCAGTGTGTTGTACCTTACTGTGTTTCCTGTTTCCTTCCTCACTTTGTGCCCCACACTGCCCTTAGGAATGCAAATATGAGATGCTGGTAAGGATTACCAGCCCCATGGTCAGGGTAACCATCCCAAGCAGTCTTTTAATCAGGGGCCTTATAAGATGCTTACAGAATGTCTACACTGGACTACTATTTCATCCAATTCTATTGATGAGCTGTCAAAAGTCTAGAAGGCAGCTTTGTCTCCAGTTGTTATATGCTGGAAACTCAACACATTCATGTCAAGTACCTAGAAAACAGTTGCACATCCTGTATGGAATCATGAAATGAATTCTTACAATTGCAGGTGATTTCTCCTCCCTCAGGTGAATGGTAGTCTTTCTCCCCACTGCCCAATAAGACCTTGGAACAAAGAGCATTTTATAGCTAATGTGACTGGTCCTAAACCAGCACTTTATCTTCAAAAAGTGTTTCTGTGGGAATAAGGCAATTCACTGTCACAGAGCAAAGCTAATGTCTTCTGCTGGTATCCTGTGGCATTAGAAGGCAGCCAGAATACCATGGCTGATTGATTGCCATCATTTTATTGGAATGTGGTTTAAATCATTGGCAGTTTATTGATAAAGAAGGAAACTTGGGAATAGGTTATATTTTGGGAAAGTCATGTTACTTGTCAGAATCTGTATAGTATAGTCTGTGGTATCATACATTCCAATTACTCCCAATTGCTTCCAGTTACCTCCAATGGTCATAGCTATACATAATATTGGTCTGTTTGTTTTTTACTTCAAGTGTATATGCTTTACACAAAGTGTCCCCCACATCCAAGAAAATAGGCTCAGAAAGATGTCCTTCCTTTGAAAATAACCTACAAGTAAAAGAAAAAAATGTTTGACAATTTAAGGCACTGCATTTTATTGTGTCAGGGGGAAAAGAATATGGAAGAATGGTATGTATTTTCTGATTAGTATGGCTGGAGCTTGGGAAAGGTTACTTAAGAAACATTAAACATTAGACTGAAAAGCTGTTGCTAATTCCCTGCAGAAACTCTTGCTATAGCAACCAAGAGAGATAAAGATGAAAAAGAATTACCTGTCCCTTGCTTTCTGCACTCCCAGCTTATAGCCAACTACTTTTAACCACTTCCAATTAAAGAGCCCTGACAGATATTTCACAATGGAGGCAGGCACATTTGTTTAAACAGGGGGGCTGTCCTAATTACATGGGAAGTGGGAGATGGGGACAGTTTTAAGGAGAGACATGACATGTTGGTGAAGAAAGCTGTGACCTTGTCCCTTCTTATGGCTCACTTCCCTAAAAGCATTTTTCTTTCCCATCCTCTGGTGGGAGGGAAATGAGTTCTGGGGAACCAGGCAGGGACAGAGAAATGGGTTCAGCTTTGCTTACCCTAAAAGTTTTTTTGCTCTTAAAGTTTTGGATGGTTTTATACAAGATGGGGGCAGACCCAGATTTAAACAAACAAGAGGAGATTGCAGTCACCTATAATGTGAACTTTTAGAGCAGGTGGAAGAAAAATCAACCATTGTTAAAAGAAATCACTCTTTGTGGTTGTGAAAGGATATTTTGTACCTTTTCTGCCATCACCTTTCTCCTCTTGTTTTGCACACATTTGTATTTGGATGTTTAGCAGGTTGGTTACACTGGCTAAGTGTTAACTGGTTGCTTGGCATGCCAAGATGGAACCTGATTAATTAGAAAAGGAAGCGCCAATCCCAGAGCAGCACAGGGAACACTTCAATGTTGATGCCTTCAGCTCCAGTATATAATGAGACTTCTTGCTGCAGGCAAAGGGGAGACCACATGCCTCCTCGTCTCTGGCATGGAGCAGAATTAAGCCTGAACTCTGTAGTAGACCCCTGCTTATCAGCAACCTTGCTATTACTCCGTCGACCCTGATGTGCATAAGCAATATTTTCATCCACTTCCCAGGAGAATTATCTAGCTGTTGAAGTAGAAAATGAATATTTTACAGTTCACTTGTCTGATCAATTACCTACAAGCTGCTGCAGTATTTTATAGCCAGTGGGAGAGCTGTGTAGGTGATGATAGGGAAATCTGGAGGGAATCTCGGCCAGCTTTTTTTTTTTTTTTAAGGAATAAAACTGTGAATGAACACTAACACTCCTTTGTTCATAATGGTCTAGCCAGAAATTACAGTGTAACCAATTAAATCATGTAAATGACAATCAGACAAATGTGAATTCCAGAGGTGAGGAAATTTGATTGCTTGATTGGAGGATAATGAAGTGCAGAATGGTTCAAAGCTAACTTCTTCTCAATAAAACATTTCCCAGGGTACTTCTATTTGCAAATTCTGTAATAATTGGGAAATAATCTTTCTGTTAGGCACTTAGGAAGTTAAAGGAAACTGTAGTAAGTTAAATTGTGCATGCTTGATATATACATTTCTTATAGCCAAGCTAGACATGATGATGGCAGGACTGTGATTGGATTCCCTGTTTTCAAAGATATCTGTCCCAATTTGGCTCCCTAGCCCCATTTTCACTAGCAAAATCCCACCCATGCTAGGGCTGTAATTTGCTGGAAGGGGTATGGAACTTGTATGTTGCCCTGTGAGCAAGAACTGCCTATTTATGTTATATGTGGACATCGTGATCACAGAACACCAGGAGAATCAACTTGCACACATTTGCGCTACAGAGTTCAGGACTGAGTTCATGTGCCTTTTTCTCATACAGATAAAATAAAAATAGCAATACTGAAAGGAATGAAAACGTTCTCAAAACTCTGTATCATCCTTAATCTTGATGAAACCTCACTTAACTGATTTAATACTCTTCTCCTCCCACAATGAAAATTTAAGGTGGAAAATAATGCAAAAGAAATTATATGTTTTTAAAATTTGTGTGTGTGTGTTTGTGTGTGCACCTGGAAGTCATGGTAACTTCTGGTGGCTGATCCCCACGAAGGGCCTAGTGGATATTTAGAGAGGTGGCTGAATAAAGCCTATCCCTGACCTCCCAACTACTGATATTTCAAGGTCTCCCACCCAAGTACTTGCCAGTGTCAACCCTACTTAGCTTCTGAGATGAGAGTGGGCAGAGCAAGAAATTCTGTTATTGGATAATGTTCACCATATACTGAAATAGCTGAAACTTTATAAAATGTTTCTTGGCATACATATTCACTGCTTTTTTTCCCCAAAGAGAGGCTACATGGCTTACAACATTAATAAATGCAATAGGAAAAAAACATAATTTAAATATAACAAGCAGAAAGGAACCAGATTTAACTAATTCAAAGGAATGAGCCACAAGCTATTAAAGCCAAGGTTCAAGAGGTCTTTGGCTCTTGCCTTCAGCTGGTGTCCCAACGACTCATGCCTTTGGCTCTTGCCTTCAGCTAGTGTTCTAAGGACTCATGCCTGCAGTCATGCTCAACTTTATATCTGGAGACAAGAAAAGCAGAAGAAAATTGCAGTTCAAGGTTTACAACTGGCAGCAGTGATTTTCCTCCCACTCTGCCACCGAAATACTGAAGGAAGTCTATAGATAGCACACTGATATGGATACTAATGTTTTAATTCTGTAATTTATTATTGTATTTTAATTCTGAATTGTATTGTTAGAACTTTTATGCTGTGAGCCGCCCTGAGCCCGCTTCAGTGGGGTAGGGCGGGATATAAATAAAATAAATACTTCAGAACCCTTCTAATTAAAATTTTGCTTGATTTTAAAGATTAACATCTCATCTAAACACAATCTCAACTCAATCCCAGGCTGTATATAGATGCCAGGCAATCTGTGGGAGGGATGTGTATAGAAACATGGGAGGCCATGAGGCTGCAGCACCATATCACTTTTAAAACCTATCCTGGCAGTGACATGGGAGAGCCCTAGGAATTTCCAGAAACTCTATGGTAAATCAATAGTTCCTGGTGATCTCTAGGGTATCCTGTGTCACATCCAGATTTTTATTAGAAGAGACACAGCTCTGCATGTGATGCTGCCATTTTTAAATTCTTCTCCCACCATTGGCAACAAAACCTGGGGTTATGGCATCTGCCACTCCCACTAAGGAATGGGAACCCTAGCTGAATAACAAAGAGGGGCATTTCTCATTGACTTCATGGCAGATGCCTCTGCATGAGACATAGCAGGTTTCCCAGACAATTTGGCTGGAGAGATAAACATGGCTCCAGATAATCTAATTCCAGTTATATTGTTTATCTCTTCACCATGTACTTTCTTACCACTCCCCAGAGTCTCATCTCCACAGTAGAAAGCATTGCATGAAGGCTGTAATAATTATCTTTACGCTTCTGGCATTCAGACAATGGAGGATGAGGAAAACAGTGGAAAAAAGTAATCCCCTTTATCTATTGCCTTAGGAGAGAAGGACAACTGTACACCCTCATCTTTGCTTCCAGCAATAATAGCATATTGTAATTTAGGAGCCTCTTTTGTAGCTACTGAAAGAAAGCAGTGACATTTTTTGTGTGTCACAAAGTCCAAAATGTTTTTTTAAAAAACAACAACAATAATATTCAGGTTTTGAAATAAAAGCATAGAGATCCTGTGCAGTCAGTGTTATCTTAAGGCCCTAAGCATATGTTTCAAAGTCCATGTGTTCCCACCTTATTTGCCCCCCCCCCAGTCGAAACAAAGAGGCTGACACAAATTGTTGGGAAATGGGCCACTTTATTAAATTAACAACTAATGCGGCAAGGGGAACCTACATCTGGACCAGTCCTGGAGTCTTCCTCCGACCCCGCCTAGTCCAAAATGGGCGAGCCAACCTGCCCCCAGCATGATCCACATGAATGTGGTTTATGCCAGAAAAGGCACAGACCCATAAGGATTTGGGGGATAACTCCAAGCATTCCAAGGAGCACTGGGCCACCCCATGGGCTGGGCTATTGACATGTACCCCCCCCCCCGTGGGAGCACCCCCATCAATGGTGATGATGCAGAGGACCCCTGGGCAGGCTCTGCCCCAACAAAGCGGGGGGGAGGGTGGTTGGCACAAACCCACCGGGGTGCCCTGTACCCGCTTTGCAACTGAACTCCCTGATGCCCATGATGGCCCAGGATGAGCCGGGAAAACCCAGTGTCCACCTTGCTCTGTCTGTGTAGTAACATGCCCTGCCCCGCTGGGCCCAGGCAAAATGCTGTGACCCCATGTTCCCCATGGCCATGTGGGTGCATGCTGTGTCAGTGTCATCTTACCTTCGACACCTGCCAGTGTCACAGCCACCGCAACTGGTTGAGCTGGTTGTTGCCTCTCCTCCATTACCTCCTGTTCCTTAATTTCATTGCCCATCACTGCATCCTTGCTCGTCCTTGCCACCTGGCTTCGATCTGGCGCCATCCTCAAACTCATACCTTCCCTTTCAAAAGTAAAGGTGCCCGACCTCCTCGTGGCACTGCAACGCCCCGGCCAAACTGTGGATACCCCAGCTGCACCCCGCTCTCTCTCTAAGGCACCCAAACAATCCATTATTGCCTGGTGCATCTCGCTACCATCCAACTGGTCCTCCCCCGGAGTACCCGGGTGAACCCGTTTTCTGGGACCTTTAGCAGGCTGTTTGCCCTTAGAAGGGCTCTGCCCCTTCTTTGGACCCATTGCCACCATACTCCCAGAGGCCTACCCCCAGCCAAAGAAAATGCATGGGGGGGCGGTAGCAGTTAACTCCCTCACCCGCCCCAATAAACCCCCAACACCACTAGCAGTTCAATCACTATTTTCTATATATGTGGGGGGGTGGGGGGGGGAGAGACGGCCGTGTGTGCAAACCTGCACAAAGGCCACTAGCCCCCATACAACCTCCCGCTGTTCCTGCTCCACCCCACACCAGGCTAATCACCCCCTCTTCACCCCCCAATAAAGCAACGTAGGGGCCGCTGCTTCCAGACAGCCCGCCACTCCCCCTCTTTACTACTGCCCACCACCACTCGCAGCCTCGCACTACCGAAGACGCTCCCTGTCGCTGCACCACAGTTTATTGCTGCTGCTACACACTTGCCCACCAGGGCCACAGACCCGCAGCAAATCGACAACACTCCCCGACGCCACTCCGCAGCCTGCTGCTGCCTCCGCCCGTTTGCCTGCCTGGGCCACAGGCCTGCCGCAAACCATCACCCCTGCTCTCGGCCTCGGAAGCCTGGCGTGCCTCTGACCCAGCAGAGAGCCAAAAGAAACTGCACAGTTTGGGCGGGGCCGAGACTATATATAGCCTCAACTCTCTGCCCACTGGCAGCACCCGGATGCCCGGGAAGCTCTCTCCAGCCTCACACCCTTTCGGTGAGGCAAAAGACGTCCCTGCAGTGCGTAGCGGCTTTCGCGGCCCGGCCGGGGTGGGGACAAATTAGAGGGAGGCTAGGATAAGGCTGGTTAGCTTGGAGCAGACTGCCAGGGATGAGTGACCCAGGGCATTACTGAGACATGTTGTGGCAGGATCTTGAAGGAGCAGCAAGAAGGGGGATGGGGTTGGAATAGGTAGGGTAGAAGGCGGAGGAGGGTTGAGGTGACCACTACCTCCCACTGTGCTCCAGGTAATATTGTAACTGCCTGAAGTGAAATAAAAATGAGGTGACTCAGCAGCCTTGGAGGTGTTGGAGTAAAAGCAACTCAACATACCTGGGCAAGGGGTCTACATTCGCTTTGCAATAGAACCAGACTGTGGGTATGTATTGTTTTCATTACTTGTATGCCTGTATTGCATTCCCCCCCTTTCTTCCTTCATATGGTCACTTCAATATTTCATTGCTGTATCTCTGGCTTATTCACAACACAAATAAAAATGCTCAGAGATACAGCAAAGAAAGATCAAAGCAACCATTAGAAGGAGCCAAACATGTGCAGGAAAAGGGAGGGACACACTATGGGCACACAAATGATGAAAACAAGATGTGTCAAAAAAAACCCTAGGTCTATGCTAGAAGCTTCTCTCTGACTCCTCCTCTTTCTGTGCCTTTATTGCATCTTGCAAAAGGCTAGATGCTTCTGCAGGGCTTTTTTTGAGCAGGAACATACAGGAACACAGTTCTGGCTGCCTTGGCATAAGGGGTGTGACCTAATATGAAAATGAGTTCCTGCTGGGCTTTCTACAAAAAGGCTCTGTGTGAAACAATGGTGATGTCATGGGGTGTGGCCTAATATGCTAATTTCCTGCTGGGCTTTTTCCTCTAAAAATAGCCCTGTGCTTCTGTAAGTCTCTCCTGTGCAAGCAAACCAGGATTACAACCATTTCTCATACCTGCAAAAACATGCTGTGAGATTAGCTTGCCACTTGAAATAGGGATTAGTATTATTTGAGAATGATGATGATGATGATGATGATAATAATAATAATAATAATAATAATAATAATAATAATAATAATAATAATAATAATATTTAATTTGTATCCCGCACTCCCCGTCGAAGCAGGCTCAGTTTCTTCTTCTAATACAAATTGCATGTGGATATGGATAAGCTTCAATAAAAATAAATTCTTGATTTGTTGCACTATACTTGCTTGAAGAGTGTTTCACCACTCATGACTTCACGCTTTTCTGACTGTGCAGCTTTGCTATATTCCCCAATTAATAATATTATTTATTATTATTCTTATTATTAATAATAAGAATAATAATGTAAAAAGGTATAGGTAGTTTTCTGTGCAAGCACCAATGATTTCCGACTCTGGGGTGATGTCACATCATGACGTTTTCATGCTAGACTTTTTTACCCAATACAATATACCTAATAGAAGCCCCCATGTATTTGTATACCTTTGGTTAACAGTGATTTGGTATGACAGCCTTGCCGCCTCCCGTATTAGGCACTATTCTGTTCACTATGTGAGCCAAGAGAACTAAATCTGAACCCTCCATGCCTCACCATGGCATGCTTGATTTCTTTCAACAATTTGCTCCCAACCTATTTGACTTCCTGTGTCACAGCCTGGGCAGGAGAAAATACACTTCAACCAGTAGAGATGGCAACAAGAGCAGGGTAAGCGTCCCTTTCCTGCATGCTCCAGTTTTGTTTAAATCAGACATCCATGACCTGGTGAACTCATTATATTGGGTTCTGCCAGTCATTTTCCATTCAGTAAAGGTTTTGAAAAGATGTCAGCTCCTGCATCAGAGGTTCTCCTCAGAGAGGTGATCTGGTCCTTGATCTGCCTGATCTGCCTGGGGGAGCTGTTTCTGTCTTTCCCTCTCCCACAGCGTATAGGGTCAACAGGCCTCTTCTCATCCAGGCTTGCCAGTCCCCAGGTCCAGGAGGGGGATACCCCATTTTTTCAGGCTCCTCCCTGCTGAAACGGGAAGCCCCAACCCAACAGCTATGATGTGCCTTTAAATCTCTGCAGGTTTAGAAGAAGCTTGTAAACTGTGTTTTTTGAATGCATGTGTGACTTTAAATCTAAGCAGGAGGAAAGCTGCATCAGATAGGGGGTGAGCAGACAGAGCCACGTGACTCTTCTTAGTGAGTATGCGAAGTGTGAGAAAGAAAAAGAGCAGAGTTCCTCTGTTTGTTTTGCATCATTTCAGGAGTCATTTATATAATCAAATGGATAGTAAAGAGTTAAGTAGAACCTGTTGTGGGATGGAGGAAAACTCTACCCCTTAGACTGCTTTGTTCCTTACTTTCATTTTCCTGTGTTAGTCTGAAGAAGTTGGTGGAAATACAGCAGACTGTTACATTCAGCAACTCCTGTGAGTAAATTGTCCCAGTGAGATCACAAAAGTGTGTGCTTGCAAACGGTTTGCGTTTATTTTGGCTGCTTTGTATGTGTTTGTGTATGGGTGGATGTGTCCCTTTAGTCATGCTTGGAAATGCTACCAAAGCCTGGCAAGGGACTTGTGGGGGTATGACAAATTTCATTTAGTGGAAGTGCAGCTGCTGGGGAACCATTTGAAGGCAAAAAAGAAAAAAGGATGAAGAAATAAAGACTGCATTCAGGGAAACCACTGCTGTATTTATTTATTTATTTATTTAGGGAATGGGAGAGTCTCCAGTCTTTTTTCCACTCCCAAAATCCCCAGGTATTTCCTGAGTTGGATCTGGCAGTCCTACTCTCATCTCTACAGTCATCTTTGCCTTCCACCATGTGTGATCAAAGCCTTTTCCTGTTTCCTTTACTACAATGGCTGAGCTTAGGCTACCATTTTTACTATTACTCCATTTTACAACCAGTATGTCCAATCAAAACCTTTGCTTTGGGTTAGTAGGTGGGAGCCACAGCTCCAGCAAATGAAACAACATGTGCAAATAAGACCTTTATTTATATAGCATCAGAAAGCCTGCCACAGCTAGTGAGATTGTGCAATAATTGAATGAAAGCAGAAGTATGGATGATCCTGCATGGCAAGACGATGGATTAACTGTTATGACTGGGCAACATACCTGCTGACTCACTCTTTCTGATTATTTCCTCTTTGATTCTCACTGACTGGGAAAATAAAACTAAACATCAAACCAAATATCAGAACACTCCTGAATGTAAGAAAGAAATCTGTTTAGATTCAGAACATGTATTAAATGAATATTGTGTGGATCGGATCTTCAAACGAAATTTCCAACTCTCATTGCTAATAACTGTAAGTGGAAGTGAATCATTCAAACCATTGTCACGCAAATTGTCAAACAAGCCACACTTGGAGAGAGTTTCTTTGTAATTCCCAACAGTCATATATTTTGCAGTAGAAGTGAGGCTGTAAAAAGATCTTTAGTAGGAATGAGCAGATGTCCCCCTTCCAATTTCTTTATTGTTCTACTGCTTGGATTAGTCCCCCATTCTGCTCCACCTGCTTCCTGGTTTAAGTTGGTGAATTTCTAAAATTGCTGTTGCATGTGTACTTTGGCATTCACAGTTTTTCCTCTTTGAAGGTTGCCAAGGCATAACAACATGTGTTGATTGAAGTACTACACACAACAAAAATCCCTATGCCATCATGTGATGGCATCAGAATTTTCTCATGTACTTTAATACACGCATGTGTTCTTTGTCAAGGAAAACAAAGCATGAACTGAAAACTGACAAACTGCATATGCACAGTGGATTGAACATATATGAACATATGAATCTGCATCATATTGAACCAAACTATTGGTCCTTCTAGGTCAGCACTGTCAGGTAGTAGCTCTACAGGATTTCAAGCAGAGAAGAATGTCCCAGATTCCCAACACTTTCTACCTAAGATCCTTCCACTAGACATGCCAGGGACTGAACCCAGGACTTTCTACATACTGAACTATGGCCCCTCCCCATCTGAAGAAATCAAAACCAGTATTGAACTTGGTCCACAAATAAGACCAGATAATTTTGAGCTCTCAAATCCTTGAAGAAATTCAGGTGGGAAGAATTTCATAGCCATCTCTGATCTTTACCTGACTAAAGCTATTTCATTTTAACTTAGAAAGTCTATAAGGAACCTGCAATTCTTGATCAATATTTGCTGGTGAGGGTTTTTTTTTAAGAAGATAACATTTACTTAGTAACAGTAGAGACTTCATACTGTATGCTTTCTCTATTGAAAGTACTTGTAACTGTGCAATAATGTTTGCCCTTACGGAAAAAAAATTCAATAGAATGTTGACTGTGGAAAATGAGAAAAGCAAGTAGAGCTGATAGTCATACAGTCATAATTCTGAGGTAGATTCTATTCAGAGCAGGAATGTTAAGACAGTCATAGCTATATTCTCCATAATAACTTCTGTGTTTGCACTCTCTGTTCTCCTGAGTTTGCAGTGATTTTGTTCTTCAGCAATTTGATTCTTTGTGAGCTGTATATCTCCATCAACCATGTGCTGATTTTGACTCCTGTCAAAGTTAATAAGAATTACAGATTACAGAGAAAACACTGGATGCAGCTTTTTCTTCTTTTGCTTTTTAAGATGCTGTAGTCCATCTAGAGCCTAAAGGAATAGGATAACATATAGACTTAATGTAATGTCTTTGGATTTGCTGACCCAGAAGGCACACACTCACAGATAGAGGACAGAAGGGCGTAGTCATCATGGGGTGTCCAGATTGCTATGCATCTTCTGTTCTTGTCTTGGGTCCAGTCCCTTAGCATTGTAGGCATCTGTTTTTAAGATTGGGATGTAAATAATAGGATAAAAATATAAGAAAATAAATAGTATTGCTTGCATTATGGCTACCCATCACCTTTTGTGGCCAATTCAGTGGCACTGTGACCAACATGTGCACAGTTCAATAGGATAGTTTGCTAACATTGTTCTTTTAAGGTTAATTCACAGAGTGGTTCTAGCAAAGAGAAAAAAGACAAGATACATTACTGGGAAACTGGTTCAACAAAGCCAATATCAGTCTAAATCATGTTATTACATTTCAATATAAGCATGTATATTCAGAAGTTGTGAGGAAAAGCCCTTTCCGATCATCGTAGTTACCAGCCCGGTTGCCAAGGCACCTGGAGAAGTAACTCACACACGTATGGCCAGAGAGTGTGGGTAAACCTATCCAGGGGCATAAGGGACTTATGCAGTACAAGCAGCCATAATGCCACAAAAGGCACTCTAGACCGGTACAAGAGTGCCTACCAGCAGCACGAACGTCTTCCCGTCGTTTCGTGTATCAGCCATGGAGCGGAAGAGACTGCGCCACCAGGAGCTATCCAGGTGAACGGTTATGAAGTTCTGACCATGGAATCCACCGTGGAGGGCTAACACCACACGTAGCCATCTTCCCGCCAGGCCTGACTCCAGTTCATCCCAGCAGAAGGCTCACGTACACACCAGATATCACCTTTGGCCTACAAGCAACCTACCCACCCCAGGAGTGGTTAATAGTCCAACTGCCACTTTCTTTGTTTAACGGAACTCTAGACAAAAACTGATGCCTAGAAGAAGACAGAAGAAGAGGAAGACCATCTTCAGCCAGAGCCAAGTTCCTTTGTACATGCTGGGTGTTACCTAGGCCACAATTAGACTCTCTATTGTCACCCCTTCAGATAAGTTCTCTAATCTTAAAGTGTTCCCCACCCAATAATCATTTCTATTCTTCTTTCCAACTGTCACTTTGGAGCCTCCCCCTGGTCCGTTTCAACCTGAAAGTTCTCTCAGGTATACAGGATCCAGGCCAGTCCAATGGTCAAGAGCAAGCACCCAATTAGATGCCACTAGTGAACTTTCTATTGGCTATTGCAGTTGTTCAGCCCTTGTGGTCACTGCAGAGCCTCCCCTTTCTCATCCCTCATATCTCCCATCCCCTAAGGGCTCAAGAGAGTCCTTATAATCTGTGGACTAGCTACCCACAGGTGCGCATCTAGCAGTATCCCAACTTCCGCTACATAGATCCATCCCCGATTCCTGATCAATTTCGGGTCCCTTCTCCCACTTCCTCACTTGTCGCCATTGGAGCCTTCCTTGAAGACTACGATAGATAAATATCACGCTGTTTGTCTACCCATGTGTTCCCCTATCTATCTATGTTTCCTAGGACTGAATGTGTGTTTTGATGAGTATTTTATCTTGTATGGAAATCTATATTTTCCTAATAAATTATAATTGATTTTACTAAATTAGAGTCCCTATTATTTTAAGCATTACTCTCTGGACATGTATCTTCTATACATAGGTAAAAAGATCCTGAGTGAGCCAGGTGCCCACCTGACTAATTCCCCAACCTCATTTTGAGGGCATTTCAGCTTACAAAGTAAATCCCATTGAGTTCATTGGGACTTACTTTCATGTGAATGCATTTAAGATTACAGCCATAGTTGTTGCACTTCGTACATAGTTATTTTATAAGTCATATTGCCACTAGTTCCAATATTTTGTAAACATGCTGGGGCCTTCAAAGTATTGTGGTAGGAAGCAGTTTAGAAATCTTCTACTCCCCAAATTTCCCCTTTCCAGAATTCTGTTAATCCAAGCTATGCCCCCTCCAAAGACGATGCCCCCAGGAAAGTGCTTTTTGGGAAAATGTTAGGTAGAGGTTCAAAAGTGCAAGCTACACACACCAAATGCACAGGGAACCTCACCTTGCCACCCGCTCCTCTACAATCTCTCCCCTCTTGCTTTGAAGTTTGGTAAACATTTTGATTGAGAGGAGACTGTCTACATGGTGGTGGTGGTGGTGGAGGAGGAGGAGGAGGAGGAGGAGAAGACATTGGATTTATATTCTGCCCTCCACTTTGAATCTCAGAGTCTGGGAGCAGCTCACAATCTCCTTTGCCCCCCCCCCCAGTCGGAATGAAGAGGCTGACACAGTGCGTGGATAAAAACCGGGCCGCTTTATTGAAACATAACTTGAACGAACTAGAATGGCAAGAGGTATAGGCCTAACAGGACAAGCCCTGGGGTCAAAACACAGGACCCCGCCGTGTCCTAGAAGGGTGAGCCACCCTGCCCCCAGCACGAGCCCAATATCATCTGACTGGTGCTGAGCAGCCAGGCCCAAACTCCACCTCCACCTTGTCCTGCATCTATCACTCAGGAAAGATCCGCCCCAGCGAGGCTTTGTCGTGATCTGCACTCCCAGCATTGAGCCGTAAAGCCCATCTACCATTCATACAGACCACCTGCACCACTGGTGCAGAGCCATAGGTGCTCCCCTGAAAAGACTGTAGCCAATACCTCATCCTGCCACCGCCAATGCCAAGCCTCTGCTTAGGTATTAGCGCCCACCGGATGGCCCAGAGCCGACCGCAACCCCTGCCTTAGTTAGTTCAAAAAGGCCCGGTTGCACAGTTCAGATAAATGAACCCCATCTGACCTATACAGGTCAGCATTCTCAACCCGTATGGCCAGATGGGGAAGAAATATGCCCAAACCCACTTCCATATGCCCAAACCCCCTTCCAAGAGAAGCTAAACAAACCCTGATGCCTTTCACCTTATCCGCAGGCAGCCGTGAAGCCTTCTGCGTGGTGTCCAGCTCAATGCCTAAAAAAGTAAGCACCGAGCTGGGGCCCTCTGTCTTTTCATGGGCCAATGGAACCCCAAGCTCCCGCGCCAGGTCCTCAAATGATGGCAACAACTTGGCACATTGCCCGGATCCGGCAGGGCCCATGAAAAGATAGTCATCCAGGTAGTGAACAGTATCACTCAACCCAGACTTGTTGCGAAGCGCCCATTCCATAAAGGAACTAAACCGCTCAAAAGCGGCACAGGACACTGAGCATCCCTGTCTATATAATACTTTTGCTACCCCCCCCCCCCGGGGCATCTTGACCCAGCCCTTGTTTTGGATTTACTGCAAGCTGAGAAGGCGTGTGACCCCCCCCACATAGCGGGCACTCGTGCTTAAATTTGCAGGCCTTCCTGGAATACACACCCTTAGATGTAAAATCCCAGCATAGCAGCCAGGGTTGAACCGACTGGCCCACCACACTGCGGGCACCTACGCTGTTCTGTTGTTTATGTACCAAGTGCCTACTGTCGGCCCTATCACCTGAATTGGGCTTTGCCAGGGACATCAACTGCAGCCAAAGCTGTTGATTAATCTGGTCCCAAGGGAGCCCTGGGTTGACTGCAGCCCGCATCCAAAAGGCCTCATCATATTGCAACCACGCCGCACCGGCAAAAGCCATATATGTGCGGTGCACTATGTCCCAATATTGAAACAGAGCTGCAGCCCGTAAAGGCTGTACCTTAGCTATTACCCCAGCATAGATCAGGAAACCTGGCAGCCAATTGGACCAGGTCCTATCCACCTTTCTCCGTTTCAGCTTCTCCTTCTCCTTATCATCAAGGTCCTCCTTGTCCTTCTTTTCCACCTCTCTAAAGAGGAGGCTGAACACATCCACATATTCACCCCTCAAAATCTTATCCCGGGTTGCCACTGCAAGGTGGTCCCCCAAAGGCAATGCCGTATCACCATATGGAAGAACATGGAAGGGGACAGCCCCATAAGGATTCAGAGGATAATTCCATGTACCCCACTGATAACCTGGCCATGCTCTTTGCTGCAACCACTGTTGTTGCCCCCCCCCCCCATGGAAGCATGCACGGCACTGCTTGAGAAGCAGAGGTGCCTTGCGACGATGCCGTAGCAACTGTTGGTGAAAGGGACTGTGTGGCGCACTCAACAAAACTCTGGCCTTGAGGCGATGCATAAGGCACACCTCAAGCCCATGAAGGTCCCGCCTGCCCAGGCTGCCCAAAAGGCCCTGACTGCCCTGCCTGTGTCACTGCCAAGCCCGCTGTACTAAGGGGGCCCATTGACTGAACGTGACCCCATGACCATGTCGGCAACTGGGGTTGCACTGGGGACTTACCCACTACCCCAGGGGGGTTGACAGCCACTGCCACAGCCGCGGCTGGCTGCACTGCTTCCCCCAGTGGCCCATGGGTCATGAGCTCCCCACCAGCTATATCTCCGGAATCAGCATCCTCCTCCTGGTCCGGTTCCTGCCGCATGTCTGCGCACACAGCTCCTCCCTGCAACGCAGAAAGACGAGTCAGAACCTCTTTTTCAAAAGTTAGCTTGGATGACCGACCTGATGCCCTGAGGTGCCCTTCCCATGTGGGGGCACCTGCTGTGCCCCTCTCTTGCTCCAAAGCATCCAACTGGCCAATAATGGCCTGCCGAAGCTGGGCTTCCTCGCCCAAGTCACCCAGGGAACTGGGTTGCTGGGCCCGCTTCTTTACAGGCTGTTTCCCTTTGGAGGGGCCCTGACCCTTCCTGGGTGCCATGGCCACTAATGTAAGGCCCACTGTATCCTGCCCCTTGGGTGTAAGCTTGCGCACCTGCACCCTAACCCCCCCTTTTTCTGAAAATCTTGAGCCAGCTACCTAAATCCAGCCTCCACCGGGATCGGACTCAGCTCGTGTACAGAGCTCAGACCCCAGTCCTACAGTGCTCCTGCTGCACCCGCTTTGCGCCACAAGACCGCAAGCAGGGTGGGGGGGCAAAAAGACACCCAGCCTCCGCAAACCACCCCTACAGCCCAACCAATGAAGGAAAGGGGAGCAGGGGGCCCTCCGGCCTCACCACGTGCCCAATGCTCCCCTGCTCGAGCTCTTTATAGCCCCCGCAAGCCAACTCTGCATCCCCAAAGCCACGCTGAAAACCGTCCAAGTGCGGGCCGCCCTGTAGCCTCGGCTTCCGAAGCTGTTCTCCACCACTCCTCACAGCCCCAATCAGCTGTTCCGCTGTCATGAGCTTGCACTTCCAAGCCTCGGCCCCCAGATGCTCTCAACAACGTGGCTCTCCCTCCAAGAGCCCGAAAGAACTGCGCCACATGGGCGGGACACCACGCCCATCCTGAGACTCCCGGATGGCTGAAGCCAGCCTCCCTCCTTCCGGGAGGGCAAAGAGCAGCTCTCAGCCTATAACTGGCATTGCCAGTCTGGCTGGGAAGGGGCCGATTTATCTTCCTCCCCCACAACAGACACCCTGTGAGTTAGGTGGGGCTGAGAGAGCTCTCAGAGAAGCTGCCCTTTCAAGGAAAACTCTTGCTAGAGCTATGGCTGACCCAAGGCCATTCCAGCAGCTGCAAGTGGAGGAGTGAGGAATCAAACCCCGTTCTCCCGGATAAGAGTCTGCACACTTAACCATGACACCAAACTGGCTCTCGTATCCATTCATGAATGGGGAAAATTCATGCTGGTAGACCTGCTATAAACTTCACTTTGTGGACTATGAACTGCCCAAAATTCATTACAAATTTTACTTCATGAGCCAGTTCATGCTCATCCCTAAATGTGACCAAAATATGATATCCTCAGTTTAGTCATTTTAGCTTCTAGGGAGAGTTCAGGCTTGATTTGATCTAGAACCTACTTATTTGACACAAGCTACCCAGTTCATTATTAGAGTGTCTGTCTTAAGTGAAATACTGCACTGACAGGATAAACTTGCTGTGTTTTTCCTTCTATGATGAAAACAGTTTACACAAAGAACCTCACAGGACAACCCTCTTTGAAATCTGTTTTTTATTCATTTAATGTAAAACCTCCTTTTATGCATTTATTTGCACAGACATACACTGCAATGATGAGAGCAGGTGAGGAAACAACATCCTATGGACCCATCTCTCTATGGAGACCCTCAGAAGCCAGGCAGGGTACCATTGGAGGCCAGAAACAGCATCTTTTTTTTCTAATCCAGCATCTAGTTGTGTTCTGAATGTGCAGGGGGTTCAAGTGAGGTATGAGAGGAGTCCAAGAGGGAATTTTTATTTAGGAGCTCTTGGTGTTTCAGATACAGGCCTGGATGGTTTCATGTCATTAGTTTTTCCTCACAGTCAGACTCCACTATCATGACTAGTTTTATCCATGGAGCTTAAAATAGAGAAAAATAAAGATATAGAGAACAAAGGAGATAGTATGATGTAAAAGACATACAACTAGAGAGGTTGTTGACATGACATCAAATCTAAGAGTGAATTCTTATTATAGTACAGGTAATCAAAATTTCCCACAATAAGCTCTCTCAGGGCAGTCTTGTTAAAATTAAGGTGAATTTTACCAGGCATTGACTTGGGTCCACTGGAGAATTTACATGTTTGCAAGGTGAACAGGGTTTTTGCTAGCTCCCTTATCTTGCAGTGAATCTCTGAATCCCTCCTTATGTTGTTCCTGGGATCCACTATCCTCCATCAGCAAGATTTTGGGGGAGCATTTAAAACTACCATGAGACAAAGAGCATCTCCATCCCTGGAAAGTAGAGAAAGTCATGATTCGTAAATGGAAATTCGTAAATCCCTTCCATCAACAGAAAACGTTTGGTATATCCCAATGATCAAATTACAGCCATTTGGCAAAATAGGTAAAACACAGTGGTCGATAACCACCTAAAAACAAATTCATCAAAAGCAATGTGGAATGGAGCAATTATACTTGGGATCCTGGAAAACATTCCAACTTTGCAGTAGTGCCCCATAGGTGAACTTCTGTTAAAATTCCCTTTAACACCACTGTGTGCCTTTACAGCTGCATAGAATGTTATAGGGAAGGCTACCAGACTACTTTAGTCTGAATACACAAAACTGCTACTTCACTCTGAATTCATAAAAGTTCCTCTATGGCCCCATGACCAATAAGGCTTAATCCGCTAAACCCTGCTGCATTATCACAGGGACCTTTTTGTCTTCTTTATAATCAAATAGCTGTTTGTATGGATGGTGACACTGATGCCATTTTAAAGGATGAATGAGGTTATGAGCTGCATTTACCAAACACTTTTTAAAGCATGCTCTCCCCAACAACCAAATTAATTCTGCTGAAGGGTTTTTCTTACTTATGTCTTCCCCAGCTGCCTTTAGCTATAATTAGTCACTGAAAATGGTTTCTCCCTGCTTCGACAATGCTGTATACACCAGTCATAGTTCTTTTTCCTTATTAGGGAGAATTCCCTGATAGATATAATCTCGGTAACCTAATGACCATGGATCCATTGAGGAGCATCTTTGAATACTGCTCCTCTTAACAAGGCCATAACAAAGGCAGAGGTGCCAAATTATTAGCTGTTTGATGCTTAACAATATATTCGACTAAGGCATGTGAAAATATGTATCCACAGAATTTTGCTAACTGGTTGCAATGCCATAAAGATGACATAATATTGTATTTTAATCAGCCCATGCTTTTCTGAGGCAGTTATAAAACTAATAAGCTATGAAGCAAGATTTTAAAAACCAGCCTTTCCAAAGTCCCTTTGCCCCCCAAGGACGGTATTGGTATAAAATTGGGCCACTTTATTAAATATCATCATAAACGGCAAGGGCACCCAACCAGGGCTAGGGGTCACCACAACTGGTCCCCTGCCATCAGCAGGTGAGAGACCCAGCCCCCCAGCCAGAGCTGTGTGACTCAGCTTCCGCCAGGCAGGCACGTACCAGAGGGCCCGACCCCAGACACACGTCTCGACGGAAGGCACCTTCTAGTCAAGATTCCAGGACAGTCTGCATTCTCCAAACCCCTGGTCACCAAACCCCAAGGTTGATCATGCCAGACCCCTAATTCCCCAAAAGGGGGATGTTTCACAGTCCTCCCCTAGCCACATAGTGCCCTAAACCCCCAAAACCTGCCTACCTAAGTGACCGCCTATTTAACAGCACCTCCCGATAGCCAAATCCTCAATCCATTGCACTGCTATGTAGGGAGGCAAAAAACACACCCCAGCAACTGTCAATCAACTGAGGCGTAAAAAATTCCTACCCGGCCCTTCAAATGAGGCAACCAGCAACTGCCTACATAACAGACAGGGCGGGTGAGAGGGCCAATCGTCCGCAGGACCAACTGACAGCAGGGAGCGGGGATCTGGCCGTTAAGGCAGCCAGACTCCACCCCCAACATTGTGCGCCCAAATGGGCGAACATTGACTCTTCCCACCCAGGGCTGCAAACAAGGCTAAAGCAGCCTAGCAGTTTTGCTGCAGGCTGCAGGCCTCAGATTGTGTAATATTTGTGTAATATTTTTAATCTACATTGTTCAGCAATTTTGTGAGATCTGTTAATTGTGGATGTTTTTGATATTTTCCACATCTCAATTTTTTCCTCTGAATTTTCAAGTACAGAATAACTCAGTTTTCAGATCTATCTACATACCTTGCATGTATCTGACAAAGAGAGCTGTGGTTCTCAATAATATTTGTCAGTCTTAAAGGTGCTACTGGACTCTTTACTATCATTAGAAATATGTCCCATGTTATTCACTGGGTCTTGGTACCAGGACAGTGCTCTTAACATTACAGCCTTTTTTCTGAGTGGAACCAACACTTTAGGAATTCTCTGTTCTTCATTTTTGTTAAATTTAAAAATTTTGTACAGAATATTCTGCATGTGTTGTTCTTCTGCCACAGCAGTCATCAACTTCAGTTCATTCCTTTCTTTTTATTTCCTCTATATTAACAGTGTACATGCATACATTGATAAATACTGCAAAAATAAAATCCTGATGCATTCATACTATCATATTCTGGTTTCCCAAAGCACAGGAGGGTCTATAAACACTGGTAAAACAAGTAAAGAATCATGGTGCAACCTTACCTACATTGACACTAAGATCCCTTTTAAGGATTTTTGTTTGTTTGTTTTGCACCTGTGCATCAGTGACAGAGGAGAGTGGGAAAGGGACAAAATGAACAGAAACTGCACAGGCTTCAATTCTAGAATTCATATTGTGAAATGTTCCTTGCATGAACCAAGTTAGCACCAACATCTGGTGAAGTGAAAAGCCACCCAGATCATCCCTCCAAATCGGGAAGTGAAAAAGGGAAAATTTGCTTCTTTGTAGTGCTAATATTTGAAGGTGTTCTATCTTGAATTAACAGATTTTAGAGATATTTGTTACAGCACTGTTTGGTGTGTGATATATTTAATAAGTACCACATTGGGTGTTGTGTTATTATATTTAGGACTAGGTATATGCAAGAGGGGTAAGCAGATTCAGAGCCTGATTTTTAAAACTTGGGTCTGGTTTATTAACATTAAAATTAAAGCTGATCTTACAGGAAATCAATCATGCCTATTGTTTTGAATGGAAACCACATTTCAGGATGTAGCATCCCCTGGGCTTTTTTAGTAGGAAAATCCAAGCAGGAACTCATTTGCATATTAGGCCACACCTCCTGATGCCAAGCCAGCTGGAACTGCGTTCCTGTGCGTTCCTGCTCAAAAAAAAGAAGAAGAAGAAGAAAGAAGCTCTGAATATCTTACATTTCAGATTGTAGCCTTCCATTCTCTAATGGAATGAAATTTGTAGAGACTTAATTTCTTGCCCAAGAGATCCTCTCTGCCAAACTTCAGCCAGGTAGGGGAAAGCAACCCTATTCTATAGGCAACAGAAATTCTCACTTACAGGAAAAATATGGATAAATCAAAATGTGGGCAGCCTTGAGTTAGCATGGAAGTGAATGTTCCTTCTTTTTTCTAGGAGCTGGAGTGGTAGGTGGGGAGACATTTTATTTTAGAAAACTAGAGCATGCATGTGAAAGTAACTGCAACTTGCCCTCTCCCTTACTAGAATCACAGAGTTGGAAGGGGCCATACAGGTCATCTAGTCCAACCCCCTGCCTAGAGCATCTCTGAAAGTGTTTGTCCAGCTGCTGCTTAAAGACTGCTAGTGAGGGGGAGCTCACCACCTCCCTCGGTAGTTGATTCTACTGTTGAACAACTCTTTCTGTAAAAAGGTTTTTCTAATATCCAGCCAGTATTTCATACCTTTAGAACTGCATCTCCTACTGTGCTCCTATGCACCAGTTAGACTTCTCACTCCCTTCACCTTGTGATACCCTCCATTTGGCAACAAGTTAGGCAGGCTTTCTCTGTGGTAGGATCATTCTTCAGGAATGTTTTGCAAGTATTCTACACTGTAGCTAAAATTGAGTCTTGCACATATTGCCTGAAGGACCAGAGGAAAATAGACATGAGTGAGGAGCTGTCCCCACCCCACCTCCACATGATCACTGGCTTGTAAGGATGTGCATTCAGAAACACCCAAACCAAAAATATACTTGAAAAAATACCTTATTGGTATTTGTAGGGTATATTCTGGCATCCCAAAGATAGCTAGGATTTTTCAGGAAACAACAATTTAAAAAAAAAACCCAAAATCTCCAGACATATTTGTGATTTTCTGGGAAGATCAGGCACCAGCATTGCAGGCTCCTGGGAATTCCCCCTCCCTTTTTTGTTTCTGTGTCAATGGGTTTCTATGGGCTTTCTCACTGCTCTTGTCACTTTCAAGAGGGTTTTTTAACTTTGCAAAATACCCCCCTTTGTGCTTTAAGGACCTTTCTGTCCTTTTAAGCTTGCAAATTATGCCGGTAGCACTGGGTTCTGCTGGGCATTCTGTATACTGCAGCTGATTGTGCTCAGCTTTAAAAATGTCCCACCCCTTCAGTTTCCACTGCAGAGATTCTCTGGTTTGATTTTGGTTCTGCTTGGCTTTGCACATTGGCTTGTGGTTCTGGGATTACTGAGCTCCACAGTGCTTCTGCTGACCTTTCTGTCCTTTTAAGCTTGCAAATTATGCCAGTGGCACTGAGTTCTGCTGGGCATTCTGTATACTGCAACTGATTGTGCTCAGCTTTAAAAATGTCCCCCCTTTCAGTTTCCACTGCAGAGATTCTCTGGTTTGATTTTGGTTCTGCTTGGCTTTGCAGATTGACTTGTGGTTCTTCTGGGATTACTGAGCTCCGCAGTGCTTCAGTTGGATTTGCTATTTGCCAGATTGCTACTTCTAGGCATGGCTTTTTGCTCTGGAAGCAGTTTGCAGGGTTTGTTTTTGTTCCCTCCATAGAAAATAATGGAGAAGGCTGTGGGCACTCTGTTCAGGGGCCCATAAAACTGGACCCCTTGATCCAATCAATTTGAAACTTGGGGGTTATTTAAAATACAGGCACCAGCAGCTCCACTGCAATTTTGGTGCCTTTACCACTAAACACAATTCCCCCAGTCACTGGACACCTTTAAAAATCTTTTCCCCAGCTATTCCCTATAGCAGAGGTGTCCAAACTGTGGCTCGGGGGCCACATGTGGCTCTTTTATGCATATCGTATGGCTCTTGAAGCTTCCCTCTCCATCAGCCAATTTGCAGAGCCAGAGCCAGTGCATCTGCTCCTGCTGTGTTTCCCACATGTTCACTTAACATGTAGAGGTGTCAAGAGTGCAGGGCCTGTGTATGTTGGTTTTTAGATGTGTGTTTTAATGGTGTGTTGGTTTTAACTTGTTGCTAGATGCTTACGATGCTTGTGTCCTTGATGCTTTTGTTGTTTTGATAGCTTCCTTGATATGTTTAATAGGTCATGGTGTACTGCCTTGCTAAAGATCTCTTTGAGGAGTATGAATATAATGGAAGGTGAGAGGGAGCACAAGAGGCATCACACCACATCTTTGAATGATCAGCCTGATGAAAAGACATGATATAGCTCATGTTGGAAATGCCCTACAGTCTTCAGTCTACAGAGTACAGTATAATAAAAAAGACAAGTAGGACATTTCTTTTGCTGTTTTGCTAGAGGAAGGGGGGAAATCATAAATCAAAGGAAGGAAAACAATATCCATGAAAGCAATAAATTGGAGAGTACCTAAAATGTTGTACATAGCCCTGTATTTAAGGCTAGCTCTAATTGCACCCAAGCAAATATAACGTTATAGGGAAGCCTTAATTATGTTGGGGGGAGACAAGATGCATGGTTTCACTTCCTTTTTATCAGCTTTCTTTTTCGTCTGTTTTCAAGCCTCATCTTCATAATATTATTTTGTTGGCAACTTGATACATACTGAGCTCACACTAATAAATACCTTGCTAGATGTTCAAAGGGCCACTGTGAGATTGCATCTAACCTCCCGCCTTTCAGGAATAAGCATAACAACTGTCTGTTGCTCTCAGAGTCACCTTAGCCCTGTAGTTTTTTTCATGGAATAGTTTGGAAAAACATATCTAACTAATAAAAATTAAAACAAGCCATTCCAAGGCTAAATGGTGGAGCAAGATGTAAACTGAATGAATAAACCGAAATATCAAAAGACACAAGTAACCATACTTTCATTGCTATGCAAAAAACTCCAGTAATATAATGAGTTGAATTGAATTACCCCTGAAAAACCGAACTGTGTTTGAAACAAGGACTGTAAGGTCTAGAGGTATGTAGCAGGCTACCTGGCAAGAACATGACATACCCCTGAGCAGGACTTTTTTGTAGAAAATGCCCAGCAGGAACTCATTTGAATATTAGGCCACACACCCCTGATGCCAAGCCAGCTGGAGCTGCATTCCTGTGTGTTCCTACACACACCCAAAAAAGAAAGCCCTGCCTCTGAGCCAACAGCAGAACTTACCTGGATGGACCATGGTGGGACTAGGGGCAGGAGGATACAGCCATGGTTGCCTCAACAACAGGGCAGCTTTGACAGTTCATCCTAGGGAAGCTCAAAAGATATGGAGGCAGTGTGCAAGCCGAGATGGGAGAACAATGGCTCTCTGGGCCCAGGTGTTTTAAGGCAGGGCATGGCCATGTAGAGCAGGGCACAGAGGAGCTCAGGGATCGGGTGTGAAACTAGGGCTATAAAAAAAAATCGGGTGTGAAACTAGGACTATAAAAAAAATATGGAAAGGGAAATGGGAGGAGGCTGCTGGCTGGAGAAAGAATGCACAGGAGTGGAAAGGAAAGCCAGGCCAGCTAGGAGGAGAAGGGGGGTGAAGAAGCAGCATCCAGAAAGGGAGAATTGTCTCACAGAGGTTCTTAGGCAAAAAGGCAAGTTGCAGTAGTATAGTTCTTCTCCTTTCTAATGCATTCTAACCTTTATGCGGGTGAAGATAACCACACCTTCAGGTACCTGGAGCAGTCAACTGAAAATAAAAACCATCTCTGGAAATTAAAAAAAAAAAACACCTGTGCAAGGAAACAGTGATTGGGCTGGTACTTTCAAGACCCCATCACAATATCTTGTCAACATTTGTATTCGTGGGCCAAGAATACCTATTACTTAGTTACCAGCAAATAGAACTCTGTTTATAGCAACCAAAATAGAGGAAAACTTTGTTATCCATTCAATGTGTATAGCCAGTATTAGATGTTGTAGGTTTTCTCCTTCCTTCCAGACAGTAGAAGCAACCAATTATATCAGCTTGTCTGAGCTGCCTCCAATTCTTCCCCCAAAGATTTGGCTTGATGCTCTCGCTTACCAATGTGCTCACACTGACCTGCTTTTGCTAGCTGCTACTCAAACCCCATTCAGTGTCATGCTGTATACTAAAATGCTCACAGATAAACCATAATGAAGAACTTCTGCAAAATATATTGGAGAGTGTGTCTGTGATACACAGAAGCATTGTCAGTCACAGAGGCTTTTATTGAACATCTGACAAAATTCTGCCTTAAAAGCGCAAGAAAGGCAGCATGCACATTTCTCAAAATGTATTGAATTAATAGGATTAAACACCTAGAGGAACATGAGCTTTCGACCCTCCTTTTTAATGCGCTTACATAGCCAATCTCATCATTCAAAAAGGCTGTGCACTGTTAGTCAGGAAAATCTGTGGTGCTTTCCACACAGGGAGGGGCTTGTGCGCTCTCCCCATTGCTGGTGCAGTTGCAGATGAAGCACAGCAGTACTGGGTTTTCCACATGGAAGCTTCCCTGCCCTAGACCCCCAGCAGTGGCTGTCAGCACCCGCCCCCCCAGACCACTAGGGTTTCTGCAATTTTTTAAAATAAATCAGCACTACAATATTATTATATCAGTAGACTATTATAACGATAGGTGTAACTGATTCTGTGAATTCCAACATTTCATTTTTTAAAAGTATGTCCCTATCTCCTTTCCTTGCAAATATTCACCTTTTCCCTATTATCTCCACAAGTGAAAGGACTACAGACTTATTTTATTTTTATGTGAAAGCTGAGAATTCAAATAATGGTTATACCCATTGTTATAACAGTGCATTGGTATAAGATTCTGATGCTGGTTGTTCCGAAAAAAAATGTGGTAAGGGAAGGAAATGGTCGCTGCACAAACAAGGTCAGGGAATATTGCTAGCATGTAGAAAAATTTGGATTTCCCTAGCTACATAGCAGGTTAGATTCACCACTACCGCCACCCCTTGAAATGTTGTTAAAACGTTTTGGTCTTCGCCTTGATGCTCTCCTATGTGGTAATTCTATTAAATTCAAGCCCCATCATTGCTGCTTCCATTTGACATAAAATCCATACTCCTGTAATATCTGCAACCGCCACGCTATATCTCTAAGATTCTTTCCTATGGCATACTCTCCTAAAATATGTGTACAAAATTATATCTAGCTCTCCAAGGACTTCCTACAGCATCCCAAAGGAAATTGATCTGGCAGGCAGCTTTCAAAGTGATAGTTTTAGATGAATGAAAAAATCATGTCTACCATTCTGAAAAGTCTCATAACAAGTACCATAGCATGGTTTGATAATAAAGTATTTTGTATTGACTATTGCTACAGGTTTCATTTCCTTATCATGAAACTAGGCAACAGGCTTCAAGGAAGTCAAATTAAAAGCAGGCACAAACCCCCCTAAAGATGGGATTTAGTGGCAGTGGCTTCAGCAGTGGTTCTCAGCACAATAGCTAAAGTCTTATCCAGGGATGGCCAAACGTGCTTAATATAAGAGCCACATAGAATAAACATCAGATGTTTGAGAGCCACAAAACATGTGTCAGATGTTTGAAAGCCACAAGGCAGATGAAGGGAGGGAAGAAAGGAGGGGGAAAGTAGAGGTGGAAAGAAAGCAACTTTAAATGCATTACCCAAGCTTCCAGCGCACTTGGTTTGGAGAAGTTACTTAAAGAGAAAAATGCCTTCTCCAGGCCAGCTAGGCAGGCAGTGGGGGGCAACACAATATGTATGAAAGAACCACATGTGGCTCCCAAGCCTCAGTTTGGTGACCTTTGGTCTAGTCTTTTACAGTTCTGCAGGGCCTGTAAGGTGGAGATGTTCTGCCAAGCCTTTGGATGAGAACAGCAACAGTTGTTCTGCTGGCACCTTTCTCCTTCACCCCCTTTATGGGGGGTCCCTCCACTCCCAATGCCGTATCTGGTAACCTGAACACACAGTACTTTAATGAGATGCCATTGGGGCTTGAAATTTGTTTTAATTTTATTGATTTTGTCAATTCAATTTATTTTTTTTCATCCCTTTGTTGTCCAGCACCTAGCTGAGATAGGACAATTCATTAAATTGAATTAATAATTAAATTAAAAACAAATAAGGCAAGCTATACCATAAGATGCAGCATAAAAGGGAACTGGACGTTTCTAACCTTGTTCTGCCCTGCCAGAGGAGTGTAATTAACCTTGCTTCTCTCTTGCTTACAAGTGATCTGTGCTATGACCCAGGAATGCCATGACATACAAGACCCAGAAGGATTGCTTTCCTTTCAAGATTTCTTTTTTAAAAATTCAACTGTGCATTTTCTCATTTTTGAGTGTCTCTTTTAAAGAGTCCTTTTTACTGCCTTGTCAATTATACGTATGGCCCTTCAATCCTCATTACCCCATTTTATGGTACAGAATCAAATCTAAACAAGCATTTAAGATTAAAAGGCAATTGGGAGGTTATTATTGAATTGTTCCTATTTCTTTATGTCATCCAATTATCATAACTCAAACATCTGAGTTTTTCTTGGCCCAAACTGGACAAGGCAATGCTACAGATTTATTGATGTACTTCTGAAGAAGTGCTTCACATGGCAGTGGGGGGGGGGGAGTGTTATTGTAGGTATGTTGTCTGATTACTTAGGATAATTCTGTTACTATGGCCTGAAGTGATACACCTGAAAGGAATAAGATGCATGACAAAAATGGTATCAGCATCACATAATCATTCAAGATTCTCAAGCACTTTTCAAATGGAAGCCTAATGAAGAAGCAAAGCATCTTAGATAATTATGTATAGAACTGGTCACCAGTAACTGAGGAGCTCTGACCCAGCAGGTGCTTTAAAGTTTGTTTGTTTGGCACATGGAGAAATTACCTGGGAAGAATGAGCATGTTGTATTCTTTCATCATCATTTTCCTGCAGAACACGATGGAGCAAAGAGATAAAGGAACATAAAGACAGGAGATGAAAGGAGAGCTCTGAGTACAGATTTCTAAGCTTCACTCTGATCTCCCCTTTTCTCCCCCTTTCCCCATCTAGTTAATGGGAATCCTTCCCAGCTAGCTGTTATATCCTGGTTAAATAAAAGGCATTTGACATTTTCTAAAGCTACCAATGGCTGACACGTGGTAACATTATGAAGGTAAGAGATGACTGATTAAAACCCACACACACACACACACCACTGCTTTAGCCTGAAACCAGATTTTGCATTAACAAGAACAAAAAGGGGTTGTTTGATCCTTAGCATGTTGTCTTAAGCCCATGGCTCTCAAAGGCATGGATTTTTTAAATCCCACTGGGAATATCTCTTGGGGTTTGCTGCTGTCATGTTTAGCAAAGGCACAAATATTGTCAGTTGAGAAAGTAGCATGGAATTGTAACATCTGCTATTGTGTCTACCATCAGGAGGCAACAGATCCATTGCTTTGGTGAGCTTGTCAGTATGGAACTTGTTCTCTTTAGATAACTATCTTTAATCCAATCATCTCTCACAGGATATTTTTATCTCTGTGTAGTTTTAAAGGTATGACTGCTTTACCTGTTGGTATGTCTCTCACATGCTGCTGCTATTTTTAAAAAATAAATGTTTTACGTAAGATTTATAAGGTTTTGTTCGTGTTTTTAAAATACAAATTGACAGTAGATATTTTATACTTAATAATTTTTTAGTTAAGTGTGTGTGTCTGTCAATAACCAATCAGATTAGATTCTGGGGATCCAGGTGCAAATTTATGCTGCCATATAAGCTTGAGAGTCAGTTTGGTATAGTGGTTAAGCATGCAGACTTATCTGGCAGAACCGAGTTTGATTCCTCACTCCTTCACATGCAACTGTGAGTCAGTCATAACTCTCTCAAAGATGTTCTGCTCAAGAGCAGCTCTTGGAGAGCTCTCTCAGCTCCATTTACCTCACAGGGTGTCTGTGTCTGTTGAATGATGGGCTGCTCCTTGTCGCTGATTGGCCAGCTGATAAAAACTGCATTATGAGCTGAGTGCTGAAGAGAGTTCAGTTCAGTTTGGTTCATTCCATTCTGGAGGTTCTGTCAGCTGGAGCCATTTTGAAGGCAGTTAGTTGGGTTCTGACAGTCTGGGGTCAGTGAGTCTGACAGTAAAAGTCAGACAGGTTCACCTTAGAATGAAGGAAAAAAACTCCTTTGCCTTAACTGAAGTATTCCTATCCTGAGGAAGAATTCATTAATGGAATTCAGAGTCTAAGTGCCAGCCATAGCTGAAGTACAGTTTACACAGACACCAGAACTGGGTTTGGCGAGAGTGATTGGACAGTATGCTGAAACTCCCTTTCAAGCCAAATTGATTAAATCTTCTGTTAAATAAACTTAAGATTTCTGTTTGAATGTTATATGGTCTCAAATGCCATTTCAAAGGGTAAAACAAGAGGACACCTGTTTTCCTCATCCTGGGCAGGGCTAAAAACCAAATTTGTGGCAGAGTGGGACAAACTATCAGAAACACAAATATTAACACTCTACTTAGGGCTGCTCAGTTACAGAAGGGAACAAAATTGTTGGTGGGGAAATCTGCCTCACAGTGGGGGAGTGACAGGGGTCCATCATAGCTGGAATCAGAAGTGACCCTGGAAATCTGAGAAATAGACAAATGTAACACATTATATTGAAATCTTTATTCCTCCCCTAGAGATCCTTCCCATTTAGGGTTGTCAGGTCCTGCCTTGTCACAAGTGGAGGATGTTGGGGTGTTCCTGGAGAAGGTGGGGATGTCCCCAATGTGATGATGTCACACAGAAATGACATCATCATGTTAGGGATGCATCCCCATGAAAGGCACTGTCAGTGCTGGCTTGCAAGAACGATTTAAAGGGAACCTTCCCTTCAAATGCTTTTTGTAAGCAGGCATGTTTCTAATGCGAAACACCCCACATGCCTGAACTCCAAGTGGTGAATTTGCTGCTTGGAATTCAGGCATGTGCAGCCCCTACTTGTAAAAAGCATTTAAGGAAAAGAAAGGTCCCTGTGCAAGTACCAGTCGTTTTCGACTCTGGGGTGACGTTGCTTTCACTTTTTCATGGCAGACTTTTTATGGGGTGGTTTGCAATTGCCTTCCCCAGTCTTTTACACTTTCCTGCCAGCAAGCTGGGTACTCATTTTACCGACCTCGAAAGGATGGAAGGCTGAGTCAACCTTGGGCCAGCTACCTGAATCCAGCTTCTGCCAGAATCGAATTCAGGTCGTGAGCAGAGAGTTCAGACCACAGTACTGCAGTACTGCTGCTTTATGCACAGGCTGTGCGCACCTGAACTCCAAGTCTCAAATTTGCAACTTGGAGTTCAAGTGTGTGGCCACCCCTTCCTTCCTCTCTTGCAAGATTTATAGAGTCCTCCAGCTGTGCTCCTGCTGATCAGCTGGAGGGCCCTTTAAATCACACAGGAGGGGCGGGGTGGCTGCCAGTGGTCATTATTGGGGGTGGGGCTTCCTTCTGCTCGCCAGCTGGCTGGCAGGATACAGGAGCCTATGAAATTGGGGGGTTCCCCACCTGAGGACTGGCATCCCTATTCACATTAGAAACAGCAATGAAGAAAATATCAGCAATGATATCTTGTGCAGAAATTCCTGTCTTTGTGATATCAATAACCAGCACACCAATCTCCTTTCCTTGCTCTATTTTTATATTCAGAAATTCTAATGTTAGCATTTTGGACCCTGTATTGCTGCTGATTCAAAAGGATGCCTGGCAATCAATAGACTGTCATCAGTTGTGCAGTTGTCATAGAACCATATGTCTATGAAGGATCTATTCAGAGAGTTAATAAAACATCAAGTAGAAACCTATCATTTGGATGTGAGACCATCAAAGAATTCCAGGCTCTCTATATAAAGGAAGGCAATGGCAAACCACTCTGTTAGTCTGTTGCCTTGAAAACTCTATGGGGTTGTCATAAGTCGGCTGTAACTTGATAACAATTTACACACACATATACAGAGAGAGAGAGGAGGAGACTAAATTTATACCCTGCCCTTCACTTGGTGTCTCAGAGTGCCTTACCTTCTCTTCCTCTCCCCACAACAACACCCTGTAAGGTAGGTGGGGCTGAAAGAAGTCTTTGAGAACTGGTCTTTAAAGAACAGCTCTGAGAGAATGTGATTTTCCCAAGGTCAACCAGTTCTCTAATCTGGTTCTCCCAGATTACAGTCTGCATTCTTAACTTCTACACCAAACTGGCTCTAGAGAGAGAAACCTAATATGCCCATAAAGTGCACATGACATTTATTATGCAAATAGGCAGTGGAGGAAAGGCAATGTGAAAATGTAGTAGTCAAGGAATAGGCAGTGCCAGCCAGAGATCACTAATAGGGGAGGATGTTTCAGGAGGAAGGGAAGGGGCATGAACTCAGAGACCTGATAGAAAAGGGCAGAGGAGGCAGTAGATGTAATTTAAAGAGACTAGGGAGGTAATGGGATAAGAAAAGAATGAATCAGAATGGTGAACCTAAGAAGGTAGGCACCAAGTTGGAGCAAAATATCCTGCAAATGAAAAAGAGAAGCTGAGACTGATATTGAGGGCTAAAATATGTGATATGATAATCCACTTGTCAGGACATGGATTCTCAACCTAACTCATAGTTATACATTCAAAAGAGACTCATCTTTTAAAATCTCTTTTTTTCTCCATTTGGCTGCCAATCACAATGGCCCTCAGTGGGTGTTGATGAAATATTTCTGCCTAGTGAATGTCAAAGTGAAGAAATTCAATGAAGCATGGGTACATGACAGGAGTAACTATGACTCTCTTAAAGATCTTATGGAGACAGCTATAGTAGGTACACCACTTCCTTATGGTCCCTGCTGGGCAATGGTAGAGAAATCTTACTATTAAGACTGTGTTTCTTGTTGTCTTCCCCCTTTGGTTCCATATAGTAACTGGAATTTTGACGAGTAAAGGGGCTAAACAGCCCACATCTCTGGAGTCAATAGGTCGCTTGAAATCCCAGGAGGTTAGCATGCCAACCCAACTAGTAACCCAGAGCACTTGAGGCTTGCCTCATACTCTTCTCTCCCTTAAATGGGAAGGGTAGAAAATGCTTGCCAGAAATTGGGGTGGTCCTCATTTAAAGTGTGCCTTACTTACTTAAAGGGATCTCAATACCAGATGTGTTTTAGCGAGGCCTTGGGTTCAGCAGGAGCTCATAGGATTGCAGCTCCTGAATCTTTCTGAGGGTTCCCCCTCCTCCTCCACACCTTGTCCATTGAATAGTAGGTGTAGCTGCATAACAATCCCCTGGATGAGCTCACCACCTATTTTTCTACAAAGCAACCCTGGTCTTAGCCAACACAATGTCTTTGCTGGTGGGGAGGAATCCTGAGGCCCCAGCCACCTTGAAGAGAGTCAAGTTTTGATCTGTCCAACACAGATCATTGGGCTTTCTCTGGATTTGACTAAAAAGTGTCTGCTCTAGTAAGCTACAGCTCCTGATTTAGGTGGCAGATGGCTTTTGAGATTTTGAATGAGTGTTCCCTGGTGGTAGTGGCAAAGTAACTTCTCATGGTCCTGGGTGGGTTCTGGAAGATTTTTGGAGTTAAGGCCTTAAGGTGCCTCCTCCTGAGGTTTAATTAGTTGGACTTAGAAACATTTATCTTTTTGTCTGGCACATAGGAAGTTATGTTCTTACCCTATGGTACCATATTTTAAGTTTATATGTGCTATTAAATGTTTAGAAATAATTGCTGTGGACAAACCCAATGCTTTGGGAACTTGTAATATTACATCCCAGTATTGCACATTTGACTCTGGTACAAAACATCATTGTCAATGTATATGGCTGGATCTTAAATGTAGATGGACAGCTCATCAGTACCTAACCACCAACCAATAACTCAAAAAAGAGATAACACCTTGGTATAAAAATAGCTAAATGCCTCATCATCTAATTAGTGACGTGCATGAATGGATGAATGAGATTTCCACCATCTCTACCTACTATCTAGTGAAACCACAGCCAAGAGAACGGGCTTGGTAAATCAGCGGGGTGCTTGACTCTAGTCTGACACGATGAAGAGACAGGAGAGGTTTGGCTGCAGATGAGGTGCATGGGAGGGAGAAGCTTTGGGCTTGCCTCCTGTGGCATTTTTACCACAAAAACCAACCTGGTTTTACTGTAGAGTTTCTGCAGATTCTTCGAGTGGACTAACATAACTTCTAGGTTTCTCCCAGAAGTGGTTAAACACTGTGAAATAAAGTGAGTTCAGCCAGCTCTGAATCAACCAAGAACACTTTATTGCAAGAAGAAACAGTCACAAACAGCACAGACACTTCACTCATTATATACACTGTGGCTGAATTAAACACACCCTACTAGCAGGCAACAGTTATTCCTATTGGTTCACTCCAGAATCCTTCCTTTGCATCTCTTTGTCACAAGTTGTTACATACCTAGCATCCTGATTGGCCAGCTCTTCCAGGCTTCAGGATCCTGGTTGGCAAGGAATGCCTGTCTAAGGCTCAGGCAATAAGAACCCAGTGAGATGCAATACATAACACACTGTTGCACCAACAGCAATTGGAAAAAAATTCTCCTACTGTCCAATGATGGAGCAGCAGCAAGAAATGGAAGCTGGTGGGCAGGAGATACTTTAACCCCACCAGGAAGATAGCATCCCTACCCTGAATGATTGGAGACAGGCCAAGATCCCTAACATCCCTAATGAATTCTAAACCCTCTCTGACTCTAATAGCAGTCAAATTGCTCTTTTTTCCTTCTGCTCTTCCCCCTCCACTCTCCCACCAAAGGTTCCAAGGCTCCTGCTCGTACTTTGCTTGCTTTCACTGTCAAACCACCAGGGTAGAAAGGGGACTGCCAGACAGATGAAAGGGAAAGAACTTGGCTATGTCCATCACAATTTCTTTTATCAGTTTAGCCCCTATCCATGTAACAGATACAGTGTAATCAGGGACGTAGGCAGGATTTGGAAGATCAGGGGGGCATTTACATTTTTCGGGGGGCGCTGATGCCCCCCAGCGCCCCAAATGACCTTCCTTCTAGTTGTTCTTCCTCTCTGACACCCTCCCCTCTCCCCTCCCCCCCCAAAAAGAAGGGAGGGTGGCGATGAGAGTGACAGACAGGAGAATGGCAACGATCAGGGCTGGGAGAGAGGAGAAGGAGGCGAGAAGGTGGTGATCAGGGCTGGGAGGGAGGGGAAGAGGCCAGGAGAAGCTGGATCAAGGCTGGGACTGTGAGGGAGGGGAAGGAGGCAGGGAGAAGGCAGCGATCGGGGCTTTGCAGGGAGGGATGGAAAGAGTCCAGGAGAAGCTGGCGATTGGGGCTGGGGCTGGAACTGGGAGGGAGGGGAAGGAGGCTGGGAGAAGCCGGCGATCGGGGCTTGGAAGGGAGGGAGGGAAACTGGGAAAGAGGCCAGGAGAAGCTAACAATCTGGGCAGAAGCAGCCCCCCGCCAGTTAAAGGGCCTGATGATCAGCTGTTTCGTGGGTCCTTTAACTAGCACAGGGGCTGGGGCTACTTCTGCCTCCAGCCCCACAGTGCTATTTTAATGGTGGGGAAGGGAGGGTGGTGGCAACGGGCAGGCAAGGAAGAGCTTCCCTTCCCTCTTCTCCTCTCCCTGCTGCTTTCCCTGCCACCACTCTCCCTTCCTTCCTCACCATTAAAATAGTGCGCAGGGCTGGAGGCAGAAGCAGCCCCAGCCCCTGTGCTAGTTAAAGGGCCTGTGAAACAGCTGATCAGGGGCCCTTTAATTCCAGGGGGAGGCTGGAACTGCTTCTGCCCTCACCTACCAAATGCTCATGGGGCCAGCAGCAGCTCCCAGAACCATGGCAGAGGCCCCAGGGGCTGCTTGGGGCCTCCAGTCAGGGGGCCTCGCCCAGAAGTCAGGGAGCTGTGCCCCCACAGGCCCCCTCATAGCTACAGGCCTGAGTGTAATGCTTGGAATCCTAAGAACACTTTCCTTGGAGTAATCCCCATTGAATAAATGGATCTTACTTATTGGAAGATCTGCATAGGAGTCTTCCAAAAATTTGGGATGATGGCAAAGCAGCTTTTAAGTAACTGGCTTTGTTCTCCTAAGGCACCGTTGTGGGAAGGCCTTTAATAGTGCTATCCTAAGCAGAATCATACTATTCTAAGTCCACTGAAGTCCAGGCATGTAGAAGGGTATAATTGTGCTTAGGACAGTACTGTTAAGTTATTATTTTTCCTACTCCTATGCAAAGCAAGAAGCCACTGAATTTAGGTGCTGTGATGCAGATGTCCAATAGACTATTTTGTATGTACATACTCACATCAAATAGGCCACTGTTCATGCAAATGATGTGCAGGGCTGAAGACTTGGTGAATAAAAATGGGTGCTTTGATTAAACAAGTATGCGTTATTCTTGCAGTCTCATCAGTGCAGTCATTACAGTTGGAAGGATTGTAAATCTTCTTTCAGTCCATCAGCATTAGCATTAGGTTGTACTCATTTAAGACGGAATTTAAGTAAATCTCCAGTCTTTGTAGTCTGGAAACCACTTTTTAAGAATCTGCCTGTGATGTCTATTCAGATCTCTCCTCTCATGGTGTCAGCATAAGTTTCAAAACTGAATTAACTAAAATAAGAAAGTTTTTGGAAGAAAGGAATGGTTCAGAGCCTACCATCTAATCCTCCCTTACATTCTCTGTGTTATAAAATACATTTGGCAGCCTACTAAAGCCTCTGCTTCCGCTTTATAAGGTAACAGTCAGTGACAGGGCTTATGTGGTGGCACCCTGGCTAGGAAATTCTCTCCTCACACCTAGGGTCTTTAATTTTTAGCACTAAGCTAAGGCTGTTTTGGTCACTCAGGCTTTTTGTTAATATTCATCCTTCCCCCCGTCTCTCTGTATTTATTTTATTTTATTTATTTGTTTTATCAGATTTATATCCTGCCCACCCCTAGGGGGCTCAGGGTAGCTAACAACAGTTAAAAACCACATAGAATACTAAAAAAATATATACAATAAAATCAATTCTACACATTTTAACCATAAAATCTGAGATGTATGTTGGTGTTTCTCAATATCTATTTTTGTCTAGTTGGACTTTCAGTGCTGTGGGGCATTTGCTACCTCCCCTTAACTATTGAAGGCAAACTTAAATAGTTAGGTCTTACAGGCCCAGCGGAACTATGGCAGATCCCGCAGGGCTCTGACGTTTTCAGGGAGGGCATTCCACAGAGCGAGGGCTATTGTTGAGAATGCTCTAGCTGTATAATATACAGTCATTTTATTTATGATGAATAACATCTCAATAGTGTAATTGTTGTCCCCAGACCTTGAAAAGAAACTGCCAGAAACAACTTATATGTTAATCTAGTACAGGGGTGGCCAAACTTGCTTAATGTAGGAGCCACATAGAATAAATGTTGGAAGGAAGGAAGGAAGGAAGGAAGGAAGGAAGGAAGGAAGGAAGGAAGGAAGGAAGGAAGGAAGGAAGGAAGGAAGGAAGGAAGGAAGGAAGGAAGGAAGGAAGGAAGGAAGGAACTTTAAATGCATTCTCCAAGCTGCTGGCTGGCTTGGCTTGGAGGAGTGATTTAAAGAGAGAAAAGCCTTCTCCAAGCTGGCTGATGGGGTGATATTGTAATGTTTTCCTTATTTATTGAATTGTCGGAATTTGTGACTTCATGGGTGCGGTCACACGTACCATTAGTGACGACACAGCTCCGTCTGGCTGACGGATTAAATGTGTTCGTTCAGACATGCACATTTGGCAATCGAGCGTCATCTGGGGTCATTCTAACTTGCTGCGGATCAGTGCCGCGTTAATTTGACAGCACATAAAGTCCGGCCCTTTCTCAAAACAGCGGCACAAGATCGGCTTTTTGTTGTTTCACAGCTCATGCGCGATACTGCCTCTCACCTTTTTTTAAAAAAAAAAAAAGGCCCAGCAGACATGTGCATTGCCGGGAATCTGAGGTGATGCTTCTGCTTCTCCAATCAACACAGGATCAGAGGGGGGGGGCGGGGAACAATATCCCACTATTCAGAACAGGAAAAAAATCTTTTTTTTCAATGTGGAGGATTTCAAGATATCATTGTCACTGCCAATTTCTAGGGAAATAATTCCTGGCAGTTCCCGGCAATGTTAATTCTGGAAACTTTTACCCTTCCCCCCTGCCTCTGAAGAAAGTTTTGATTTCCCAGCTCTACTGTCTGTAGACCAGACCAAAATCAAAAGAAGAAGAAGAATTGAAGATTTATACCCTGCCCTTCTTTCTGAATCAGAGACTCAGAGTGGCTTACAATCTCTTTTATCTTCTCCCCCCACAACAGACACCCTGTTAGGTAGGTGGGGCTGAGAGGGCTCTCACAGCAGCTGCCCTTTCAAGGACAACCTCTGCAATAGCTATGGCTAACCCAAGGCCATTCCAACAGGTGCAAGTGGAGGAGTGGGGAATCAAACCCATTTCTCCCAGATAAGAGTCCACACACTTAACCACTACACCAAATTGGCTCTCCAGTATATAAGTAATTTGCACTTAACAATGTAAGATCTGTTTAGCAATTTTATACATAGAAAAGTGTTACAATTTATTCGATAATATTGATGGCTTCTTTCACTTATTGATTTTTATACTCTAGTTGGCCAAAATATGATTGCTTATGAACCACTGTGGTATTTCTTTCTAATTCTACCTTTTTCTATGTTTGTTTGTATATATATTGACTGTCTGTTTCCATGCGTTTCATTCAAATACTGTAGGTGAGACACAATTCTGTGAACATGTAAAGCTATCCTGTATCAAATAAAGGCTGATGAAATCAATGGAAAGGCTCTCTGCTAAATCGCAGCAGTGAGTCCGCTTGCGGAGAGGGTGGGATATAAATGCGAAGTAATAAATAAATAAATAAATAAATAAATAAATAAATAAGTTTTTGCTAAATTGCATAGGGATCAGATTCGTTTTTATAAAAGAGATCTACGTATATTGCTAATGTAGCTTTCAAAAATAAAATCACTTAATTCAACACCATTTATCAGTTTTGAGTATTCCCTCCTATTCAAATGTTAAAGTTTATTTTGGGCTCCCTATCTATATTCATATTAAAATGTACATCCGTTTCCCCGCTAGTACCATATGCACATATTTCCTATTTTCCATCAAGAACTGGAGTAGATACTAATTAAACCTGTGAAGAACAAGAAGCTGCTGGCTGAAGAGCAGATTTTCTTTAGGGAAATAGCATACTGCAAGAGTGAGAGTGTGGACTTAACTCACTGGTCAGAAGTTTTAATGAGCTGAGAAATAATAAAACCACTTTCCCTTCCTTTTTAGTTATAAGCCTTCATTCACCTGCTTGTGTCAGCTCATTCAGAAGTTTGATTCCACTGGAATTGGGATGATTCCATTCAGTCTCACTATGGAATAGTACTGTGGATTAACAGGAATCCAAAGAACTGTGCAAACATTTTAATTTTTCAGCTTAACTTTTTACTAGGTATTTTTGTGGACTGGTATCAAACTAATAATGTGGTTTGAAACACAAAGAGTTTTCTTCCAGACATTGAAATTACTTCTAGACAGGCACTCCTAAAACTATAGGCAAAACTGTTTGCTGGATAAATGCATTATATAAATATTTTGTCCTATAAATCTTGGCAATTCTCTTCCAGAAAACTGCAGACAAACAAATAAATGCAAGACCCAAAGGAAAAAGATGAGTTTCAGTACTTGGGAAGGTATTCTGGTGTAACTTCATGCATTAATTCATCTGTTGGTCTTGGCAAAGCCCTTTCTCTCAACCTTAAGTTTCCCATCTTCAATATGGCAGTAATATTGGCCTGCCATACAAAGGTGTTGAAAGAATTACAACCAAATAATAAAGGTGCCAGCCCTGTTTCAGCACAGTTTTGGACAACTAGGTAGATATTTCATTGAAAATATTCATTTATATAAGAAATGACTTTTATTTTAACAAAAAAGAGAGAATGGAATAATATTTCAGTGATAAACAGAACCATGATTAATCAGTCTTTATATGCATCTCTCCTTCATTGTAATCTTGGCTTATGTTTTTAAAAGATGAAACCTTTCTCCTTAATGATTGAAACAGGGCTTTTTTGAGCAGGAATGCACAAGAACACAGTTCCAGCTGGCTTGGCATCAGGAGGTGTGGCCTATATGCAAATAAGTTCCTGCTGGGCTTTTTCTACAAAAAAGCCTTGCGTGAAACAATGATGATGTCAGGGGGTGTGGTCTAATATGCAAATGAGTTCCTGCTGGACTTTTTCAACAAAAAAAGGTTCCGCATTCAAGTATTACATGATAACCAGAAGCTACAAGCAGGGATCTCATGCAGGGGGGAATTCATTTTCCCCTCTCCCATTATTTCCTCTTTCTCTTCTCTGAAAGCCTCTTTTTCTGCTTCCTTCTCTCATTTCAGCCCACCAGCCAGTCTACTTCTTTCTGCCCCTGTCCTCCAACTTTTTTCCTTCCTGTCTCTTGGTAGCCACTCCTTGGAAAAACTCTGTACAGTTCCAGCCACTAGATGCAGCTATGGTGCTACATACTGGGCTTGGCTCAGCTGCACAATTGGGAACTCGCAAGCACTTGCAGGGAGCACCTTATTTTTCCCAGTAGCCCCCTCCCCACATAATTTCCTCTTGTTCTCCTCCTGGCATCCCCCATATTCTCACTTTTCCATGCTTTCTCCTCTATACACACATCTTCTCCATACATCCATACACACAGCTTCAACAAGACTGACAACAGAGAAGAAAGAGATGCACTGCTCCTGCTTCAAATGAAGGGAGACTTGGAAAAACCAAGTGATTCAATTAAATGGCACATTGACTTGTTCTAGACCTCTTGTATGACGTGTATGAAGGGGATCAGATCCCCATAACATCCTAATGATATGATGATGAGCCAGGGCTGCCAGACATGGCCTGGCAACCAGCAAGATTCCAGGGGGCACTGCCAGGTGACAGTGTGACATCACTTCTGGAGAAAACCAGAAGTGATGTCACCTTTCTCTTGCTAAAGCCCTTAAGTTTCCAATGATTGATCGAGCAGACTGACATAAGTAACCAAGGGGTGGTGCTGTTATTGTTCTCCTGTTAGCTATAGAAGTGGCAGTAGTAAACAGGACTCAGAGGCAGGGAATCCCTCACACCAGCAGGATCCTGGGAGCCCTATGAGGAGTACTTTTGAAGTTTATGAAGCCAACCATCTAATTTATCTGCTGCTCTGCTACTGTAGCAGCTTTAGAAGCCCACTTGAAATCCACCAGAGAAAGGGCCTTCTCTGTTATGGCCCCTACATGGTGGAACCAGCTGCCGGAGGAGGTGAGGGCCCTGCGGGACCTTGTTCAGTTCCACAGGGCCTGTAAGATGACCCTCTTCCGGTTAGCCTACACCTAGCTAAGATGAGAACTCAATGTAGCTTACCAGACGTCTGTTTTATATGTAACTGGAATGTTTATTGGTTTTAAGGTTTTAACTGTTTTAAATATTTAATTGCCTATATATTTAAAAGTGTTTAATTTTATGTTGACCAATTTTTGGAAGCCACCCTGAGCCACTTTTGGGAAGGGCGGGATATAAATCCTAAATAAATAAATAAATAAAAATAAAGTAGTGAATAGATTTTCTAGGAAGTTAGTAGTGAACTGGGAGGAAAGAAGAATACCTCTCCTCTCCTTTTTCTAGTGTATGTCCTGTTTCATTAACTGAGTTGCTTGGTGCACACTAGGAAACAGTTTCCAGGTAGCCCTGAGAATTTCTTCATCTATTGTGCCGTGGACAGATTAATCACTGATAAGACAAACTGAATCACTTGGAAGGAAGAGGGGTGGAGATTCTTCCTGACTAACCAGTTAGCTAGATTCCTGGATTGGTAGTTTCTGGATGGTAGAGAATTTCTCGCATCTTTCATGTGGTGAGGCATTGTTGCACATAGATGACTTCACAGGCCAAGTTCAGTGTTAATAGACAGAAAAGTTTAAAGGCCATTCTGCTTTATATTTGGTTTAGCAAGTGGAAATGATTTATTTATAGCAGTAAACACCTAGCAAAAGTCATAAAGTAACTTCCTGGTCTTCAGAGAAAATAATTCATCCTCAGTTATCATGGAGTGGCACATAGAGCATGATATATAGTTTGTATTATTTACCAACTAAAATATATAGTATTCTTCATAAATGAGTAACTCCAAGCTTGGTTCTGCTGCTGGTACTTCTATATTTTACATTCTTCACTTAGGGCTACATTTTTTTTTTAATCTTAGTAGCTGATAAACTCCTGCCACAGGAGGAATGTAGGGATGAATACTGCCACAGTCTTTTCTATAGTCTTCCTTTTAAAATACAGATGTTGAGATAACAGCATCAACTTTTTCAATTATTCAACAAGGCATATTTACTGAAAAATTAGATTTTTAATTCAGAGAGCCCTGACACTATGTTTAATGCATTGCCTCCGGCATCTTACTACTGCCCTCCAGCATGTTGACAGAATTGCAGTTTCCAGAAAAGATAGGCCTATGAAAATTCCACCCACTTGAGAATCACTAACATAATCATACACCTAAAAAGACACTTTTCTTTCAACGTTTTGTAAAGGCTGACACAATATCCAGCTCTACAATGAGGGGAGGGAGAAGAGGTGGGCCTTGGGGAGAAAATTTGGGGGTAGTTGCTACCACCAGTGCATCTATCTTGCCATAACCACCACAGATACAAACCCCACCTAGGAGCCAGAGTTCCTTCCGCTGTGTTTTTCAACACAATGCAACAAACCATTAATGCCTGATGGGAACACAATATATAAAAAATTGGGAAGCCCTATGGGAGTTACTCACTGTGCTGTGTATAAATATGTCTGAGGCAAAAGCAGGGAAGGAATGCTATCTACTCCAGCTCCTGGATCGTGTGGTGGGGAAAGCTGGATAGATGCAATGGAGAGAGGTTGGTTGTGGTCTCAGGAAGCACCCTGTGTTTCACTGTACTATGCAATATGTGTTGAACCAAAGAACAGGCCAACGGTATGATCAATTGCTGTATGGCTGACACCATTTCCATGGTTAGGATTATGTATGACTTTAGTGACACTTTCCAATTGGGCCAGATCTTAGCAGTCTGGCACACCATTGTGATGACATTCATAACTATGACAAACACATCTGCAGATGTTTACATTGTCCCCAGGTAGCTATGATACCACTTCTGGTCATGAATAAACAATACAGAGTGAAACCCATTTTGCTGGTGCATATTACATACTTCAATTTCTGAAGGCACTAACACTTTCATCTCAGTTTTTTGTCGTTTATATCAATATTAAATATATTAATGTTAATTTAACATTAACATTTAATAAAACATTTAAATTTGGTCATTTTTTGTCATTTATATTTAACATTCTTGTGTTACTGGAATTTACCTCCCTCACAACCAATGTTCTCTCTAAGCTGTGGGGTGTAGTGAGCAAAAATTCGACTTCATGAACAATAGAGGATAGGGGCACCTTCTTTTGGTGCCTGGTCCAATCTTTTTGAAACTTGGGGGGGGGGGGCGGGAAGGAGTTTTGAAGAGAGGCACCAGATGCTATTTTGAAAACTTGGTGCCTCTACCTCAAGAAACAGCTTCCCAAGCCCCAGATACCTACAGACCAATTATCCATTATACATATATAGTCTCCATGGGGTATAATGGAGTGCTCAGTGGACATTTCTCTCCCCCCCTTTCTGATAATCCTGAAGCAGGGGGAGGGCCTCCAAACCAGGGGACCCCCTGCCCCGCCCAGAGATTGGCAACCCTACAACACATGTCAGGGAATGCCTATCCCAGGTCCCAACCAACACAATCCAAGAAAGGTAGTATCATCATTTTTAATGAATACCTTGGTTCTAACTTGGCAGGCTCCTCCACATTCTAAACCCTCACAATCTATGACAATAATGCACCATATGTCAAATAGACATCACCAGGGTTTCTTTTGTAAAAAAAAAAAGGCCCAGCAGAAACTTATTTGCATATTAGGCCACACCCCCTGATGCCGAGCCAGCCAGAACTGCGTTCCTATGCATTCCTGCTCAAAAAAAGCACTGGACGTTACTATGTGACTGAGTAGGAGAACACCTCATAGTTCACAGGAGGAATACGTCATTCTTTAAATGCACTTTTTAACAAAAGGACAAAAAAAAAGAAATCAGACTGATTTCTTTTTTATGGTCTCCATATGAGGTAGACTGGCAACTGGTTATTTTACAGATGAACACGAGAATACAAAAGCATTAAAATAGTTCTTCCATATACCCCACAGTACATCTCAGTACTTGGCTCAGTAGTACAGCATTTCTTCTGCCTGAAAAAGGTCCCAGGGCTAATTCCCATTATCTTCATTTTTTAAAAGGACCAAGGAGTAGTTGTTATGAAAAAATTCTACTTGAATGTGACCATGGAGATTTACTGTGCCACTGGACTCGAAACTTTGTTGCATAAAATTACTGTGTTTTAAGATTTCTTCTGTCTGCTTTCCAGCAGAAAGTGTCAGCTCTAATTCCACTAGGGTTATGAGACTGTGGAGGTAGTAATACTGGCCTACTTTACAGGGTTGTTGTAAGGATTAGACAATAATGCATATGTAGTGTTTTGAATACTGATAGCTCTATATAAATGTTGCTCTTGTTATTGATCTATCAAAGCCCCAACACTAAGGATCACAGGCTGATAGTGAATAGAGTCTCTTGGCTTGATTTTGATTTGAATCACAATCACCCCCAAAAATGTCAAGAGACAAATAAGAAAATCAATTATTCAGTTTTGTTTGCCTAATATGAAATATCCCACCAGAAAGGAAAACAGTTGTCTCCTCTATCCCAGCAAAATAGGAATGACTAGCTAGAGTCTAGAAACAGGAATGATGAGAGAATGAGAATTCAGGACCTTGGAGCCTGGGAGTGGCAGCAGAGGGGCAGGGGACACCCACTTTCACAAGAAACTACAGGGAGTACTAACAGGGAGACAGATCACATGAAAAGTGATGATAAGGAGGAATTACAAAAAAGAGGGCAGCGGGAGCAGAAGCAGCCACTCTTCAGATAGGGAACTCAGCACATGAGAGGCAAGTTAATTTGACAGAGCTTTTTCTTAACGCTTTTATTGACTTCTCTGAAAAATATCTTGGCAACAATGATGGAGCTCTTGGCATTTCCCAAAGCATTTTTTGAAATGTATCACAAAACAAGACTACAACTGGCAATGGCGCACTAGTGCCTTACCTTCCAAAAGGTCAACCCTCTTTTGCAAGCGTCTAATCTATCTTGTGTCAATTTAGATTGGTACTGTGGACTGATTGCTTAAAGATATCCAATCCCTCAACAGCTTCAACTAGACCAGAATACTTTTTCACTCTGAAAAAAAGAAAAAAGAAAAACCTTAGCAAACAGCAATACTGGCCAGAAGAATAAGTTCTGTAAGGGCGATTCAAGAATTCATAATCTGCATTTTTACATGGAAACATATATATACCTTTGTATATGTTCTGTCTGATATATTACTAAAAATTGATTTCTGAGTATAAGCAGTTAATGTAAGACCAACATGTAGCCTTAAACTGAGAAACCTTAAATCAGACTATTTATCCACAAGAGGCAATGAGCCTATCTCAATCATTTACAGAAATAATAGCAGATTATAATAGTGTGAACCATACAAGTGTGAACATGCAGAACCAACAAAATTTCAGCATACTTAAATCTTCTTCAAAAGACTTAAGCATTTAACTGTATTTTAGCTCCAGCCAGCTTTCCTGCTGGTAATAGAGGAAAGAGTGATTCCTTTTGACCATCTATGCTAGGGGTAATTGGACCAGCATGTTCAAAAGTCATGCAAAATAAGCACTATAGAAAAAAAGGGAACTGAGTAAGACTCGATTTTTTAAAACTGGTTAAATCCATCCCAGCGTAACTAGCTTACTTAAGTGTATAATCCACCCTTTTTATTGGTTCTGCTGTGACTGTAAGAAACAATATTTATAGAGTTTAGTGGAGACCTCTTCCCTCCTCTCAGTTGGCCCTGGAGTATGCTTTAGTATAGATCACAGCATACTAAACCTTTTATTTGGTAGGAATCCCACATTCTTACTTTGAGAAGGCATGCACAAGATCCTGCTGCAAAAAGAGGCATACTAGATACACCAGTTGAATTGCATTTCTCCATATGGACTGAATATGACCAATGATTTGACATGCTTTTTATGAATGGTCTTCTTTATAATATTATGAGTACTGTGCATAATTTGCCTGTGTGATAATATATTTTTGTATAAATTATGGGATTTGGCATTCTTTGTATGGAATATTTTGTATGTTGTATCTGCTGTGATATAGTTTGTGGCTTCTGTGTCTTTTAGCATGTTGCATTAGAAATATGTTACTTTACCTTTAAGAGGTTTGTGTAATGGCAGCTGTAAATGAGATGTTTGCCTTTTAAAACATGTTAGTTGCACCATTAGGGTGCACAAGAAGCCACATACTGAGCTGTAGCTGATGTGAAATTGCTGCTGGAGATGCTCTGCGTCCCTCTTTTTTGAAAATTGTATAAAGAATCTATTGCCCCGCCAGTCGGAAGAACGAGACAACACAACAACAACAACAACAATTTTTATTTGTATCCCGCCCTCCCCGCCGGAGCAGACTCAGGGCGGCTAACAACATTATTTCATACATTAATCATACAATCAATAAAACTACTACATTGACAGTTTAATTAAAATTCTAATTAAAATTCTAAAATTAATAAAATTAATAAAATATATACTGGTGCTATGATTACATTTACATTTATGATGGCGAGTTCTTTAGCAGTTTCCCTCTTAATCAGTGAAGGCCAACTGGAAGAGGGTAATCTTGCAGGCCCTGCGGAACTGTTCAAGGTCCCGCAGGGCCCGCATTTCCTCTGGAAGTTGGTTCCACAGGCGTGGAGCCATGGTAGAGAAAGCTCGGTTGCAGGTGCAACACGGTAAATTGAGTAAACAAACAGGGCAACTTTATTGAACAAAACGGCCTGGGGCAACCTAAAACTCCCGGAAAGGCCAAGGAGAAAACCCAGACCCTTCCCTGTCCGGATAGGGCGAGCCACCCAGCATCCAGCAGTAGCCCGTTTGTACCGGCTACTGCCAGGCCGGCGAAGGCCGGGTATACCCCCAAGTGGCAATGCCGCCCACCCAGGAACGGCCTGCCAGAAGAGGGAACCCTATAGCAGGCATCACAGCAGAGAGCCATGCAGCCCCGCTTCCGTCCCATCCTGCTACTTCCTTTGAAAATGGGAAAACCAAGGGTGCACACCGTGTACCTAAATACCTAAATCAAACTCCGGCCACCACAATGCCAAGCCTCAGGCACTTGGGCCCACCGGTTGGCCTAAAGCCAACCGAAGCCCCAACCACAGTTCCAGCAAAAATGCCCTGTTTCCTTTTACGGACAGGTGGACGCCGTCCTGCCGATATAGGTCCGCCACACCAACCTAATAGCAGGGTGAGGCAGATAAACGCCAAGACCACCAGCAAGCGCCTTCTTAATCGCCTTATTGGCCTTGCACCTCACTCGTTTGATCCCCGCGGGATCCCAGGCGGCTCTCCAAACCCTGCGAGGAAGGATGGCGGACCACAGTGTAAGCACCTCAGGCCACCTGCTCTGTATCACCTTGAGGTCTTCGACCGCCTGTAGTGAAAGGGTCTTCCCCTTCAACAGGCCGAGATCATTACCACCAAGGTGGATAACCAATACATGTGGTGGAAGACCCATCCTCCCCTGAAAAAGAAGAGGCAGGAGTCCGGCCCAGCGAAGGCCCCGACGCCCCTGCCATTCGACCACTGCCCACTCGCTGAGCCCCAATTGTGATCCAATTGGTGAACACCAAGCCTGGTGGGCAGCCCAAAACACCATGCTGTGGCCAGCGATCAAAATCCTTCGCCTCTCTCGCCATGCCACAGCACCTAAACAAAATAAAAAGAACAGAGTGACCAACACTGGCAACACCAAATTAATGCCCGCTGGGCAGCAATGGGCGAACATAACCCTTATCCGCCGAGGACCTCCAGTGCCCCACATGCTGTATGGCTGGTCCGGGTACCCCATGGCGGCTGCGGTGGATGCCGCACCAATCCGAAATGAATGGGTCCCGAACCTGCCCCCCCCCCCGAGGCCAAGCTTCTCCAAGGCCCGGCTGGTGATGGACCAAAATTGCAACTTGGTCAAATGTGACCGGTCCTCATGACAAAATAACGGGCCGACGACTTCACCCCTCACAGTGATGTATTGCTTCAATGCCTCTACTGGGCAAATTTCCAAATCAATACATGGACCCAAAGTAATGACAATACCCCTCTGTCTTTGATCCATCTCGGACCTGTGTACCTTAATGGCTACACGGTCCCTCTCAATTTTTAAGTCCCCGGACTGCAGAGCACGTACAGAGCGGTCCTGCCGCGAGCTAACAACCAGCTCGCTAACCCTGAGTGCCCCAAAAAAGGCAGTCATAGCCGCCGCCTGAAACAATAAGGCTTCAAACTTAGAAAAACAAACAGTAGGCCATACCGCCCGGAATCCCCTTAAGACCGAGGGCGAAATTGGTTGGCGGGTGTCGGGCCGAGGACCCTGCTCCCACGCCCAACCTTCCAGCATCTTACGGAGCCGAAAATCATCAGTAGCATCAGAAAACCCCCCGATTTTACTTGTAAAAGCTAAGGCTGCCAACTTAGCCCTGATGGACTTAACCACTAGCCTTTTACCTTTCAATTGCACGCAGAACTGCATAAGGTGGGCCGCTGGTATGGGCCACAGCTTGGCAAACTCTATCTGTTCCCTAAAAGCATGGAACTGCTCAACAGAGCAATTATAGGCCTTCCTGGTACTGGGTGCCAGAGCTAACATCATTGCCCGGTCTGCCTCAACTCTCCAAACTGCCACATTTCTGGGGGCATCCGAGCAGGCAGGAGGTCGGCCTCTGGTGCGAACTGTCGAAATCGCTCCATCTGCTGATGAGACAGAGCATCCGGAACCCCGTTGCACACACCTGGCACATGCTTAGCAAGGAATAAAACATTCAAACGTAAACAGCGTAAGGTAAAAGCCCTAACTAGGCACATAACAGGAACAGATTTAGAGGTTAGCGTATTAATAACATGAACTACTGCCATGTTATCGCACCAAAAGTGCACGACATGGTTCGCTAATTCTTCACCCCACAACTGAACAGCCACGACAATTGGAAAGAACTCCAGGAAGGTCAAATTATGACACAGATCGCTATTCAGCCATTCAGTGGGCCAACCCTCCGCACACCAATGCCCACAAAAATAAACCCCAAAACCAATGGAGCCCGCAGCATCCGATGTGATCTGAAGATCCGCCTCGATCCTCATATCCTCTCGCCAAAATGAAACCCCGTTGAACGTGGACAAGAACTGGTCCCATACCTCAAACTCTTGCCTCATTCCACGGCTGATCCTGATCCGATGATGGGGCATTCGTAGTGCCCCCATAGCATCACACAATCGTCGCAAAAACGCCCTCCCCGGGGCCACCACTTTGCATGCAAAGTTAAGATGGCCGACGATCTGCTAGAGCTCCAACAGTGAAATCTTATGCTTACCCCTCAATGATGCCATTTTCTGCCGAAGACTATCAATTTTTTCAGCCGGCAGGCGTGAAGCCTGCCGCACAGTATCCAATTTAATGCCCAGAAAAGTCAAAACTAAAGCCGGGCCCTCCGTTTTTTCATGAAAAGTCAAAACTAAAGCCGGGCCAGGTCCTCTGCCAGCCGTAAAAAAGATTGAAGCAACTGGGCGCATTGCCCCGACCCCTGTGGGCCCATAAACAAAAAATCATCCAGATAATGAACCGAATTAGCTGAGCCCGAGCGCTTGCGCAGGGCCCATTCCAAAAAAGTGCTAAAACGTTCAAAAGCTGAACAGGAAATGGAACAACCCATAGGCAAGGCCCTGTCCATATAATACCTACCCTCAAACATGAACCCAAGAAGTTCAAAGTCATCAGGGTGTACTGGCAACAGGCAAAAAGCAGACTTGAGGTCGCATTTTGCCATTTCCGCCCCTGATTCGCAACTCCGGACCACTTTGACCACCTGGTCAAAGGAGGTGTACTGGACTGTACACAGGAAGTCAGGAATGGCGTCATTCACCGACTCCCCTTTTGGGTAGGACAGATGATGAATCAAGCAGAACTCACCCGGAGCCTTTTTAGGCACCACCCCTAACTGAGATACCCAAAGATTAGGAACGGGGGGGGGGGTCAAAGGTGCCAAGCACACGGCCCTCCTTACAACTCTTTACCAATCTTTTCCCTAACCACATGCTCCATCCCTTTGATAGAAACTAAATTCTTCGCCATACAGGGTCCTCTAGGTCCCTGAAATGGGATACAAAAACCATAAAGAAAACCTTCCCACAAATAGACCCTGCCGCTCGCCCTGGGGTAATCAGCCAACAGGCTCCTAAGTGCCCTCAACTTGATGGGGCTGGGACTCTTTGTGAGATGTTTGGGTATTCCCGCTCCCACCTGACCGCTTACCCCCGGGTCGGGATTTAGACTTATTGCATGCCGACAAAACGTGAGAACCTCCACACAGTGGGAACTCATGCTTGTACTTGCATGTTTTTCTGTTACATACACCTTGGGACGTGTACTCCCAACACAGCAGCTGGGGTTGAACCGACTGCCCCGCTGCTGCCCAGGGACCCGATACACTCACCTGTTTGCTAACCAAGTGACCACTGTCTGACCTATCTCCAGCATTGGGCTTAGCTGGGGACATAAGCTGTAACCACAGCTGTTGATTGATCTGGTCCCAGGGAATTGAGGGGTTCAATGCCGCCCTCATACGGAACTCCTCGTCGGGTGCTCCACGCAGCACCCACAAAGTCCGTATATGCCTTAAATATAATATCGCAGTATTGGAACAGCGGAGCCACCCGTAAATGCTGTGCTCGCGCAATTACCCCGGCATAAATCAAAAACCCCAGTAACCAGTTAGCCCAATTCCTTTCAACCTTTCTGCATTTTAGCTGCTCTCTTTATCCTTTTCATCAAGTTTGTCCTTGTCCTTCTTCTCCAACTCCCTATAGAGAAGACTAAAGACATCAACATACTCCCCGCGGAGTATTTTTCCTCTAGTAGCCACCGTCAAGTGATCCCACAATGGCATGGCAGTGTCACCAAAAGGACGACATTGAAAAGGAACCAGCCCAAAGGGGGTCGGAGCAAAACCCCAACCCCCCCACTGGGGAACCGGCCATCCAGAAGACCCTTGCCCACACAATTGATTCCCCCATGGAAGAAACTCACCCGGAGACTGCTGCATCGAGGCCCCTTGTGATGAAGCTGGAATGGCGGCAGCAGCTGAAGCCTGAGTAAGGTTCCAAGGCAAAATCTGCCCTTGGCCACTGAGACCCCAACTCCCCGCAACCCCGGGCAAGCTGAGAGACCCCCCAACCCCGCCAGGGCCGAACATAGCCGTGGGGCTAGCCATTTCTGATGAGCAGAGGGGCCCCCAACCCCCCCAGGGCCACACCCCAGAGTTGCCTGGCCTCAACTGCTTACCATCAGAGTCATCAATGCCGACTGTCACTACTATAGGTGCCATACCACCACCTCCGCCAGGATGACACGACACATCTGGGGCGTTTGCCTCTTCCTCAGAGTCAGGGTTGTTGTCAGGTGGCACCTGATTTGGCGCTCCCGGTGGTCTCGATGGAGCCGACATATCCTGCAAGGTGGAAAGAAGAGCCAGGACCTCCTGTTTGAAGGCCCTGGTGGAAGTCTGAGCGGCTTTACGCCCCCGAACAAGCCCAGTTGATCCCGGTGACACTCTAAAGCAGCCAGCCTTTCCACTTTCCTGGTGCGTGCCTCCTCCTCATCCCCAGGACGCTCAGCAGGACTAGGGCTCTTGGGCGCTGCCTTAAGAGGCTGCTTGCCCTTGGATTTTCCTTGCCCCTTCCTAGGTTCCATGGCACAAAAAACACCACTACTAATCCCAACAAACAAGTCGCAGGGCAACACCCAATACTTCCTAACCAGTAATCAGCCCTGGAGATGTCAAGAGCTGGAGCAAAACCCACAGCACTCAGACCAGGTGCCCCTACCCTTGATCCCAAAGAGGGAAGTGTTGTCTACTAAGACCTGGAGTGGCTCTCCCAGTCACGTGCCTGGACCCTATCCCAACAGAGGCCCATGGGCTGGCCTAGGACCCTCCACCTACCCGGCAGCCACCCTGCCATGGGCCACGGTCTGCCCCATGTATAAGGAGGGGGGGCCCGCAGTCCCACGGCCGCTAACGAAGCGTGGGGGGCACACTACCGGACCGTCTGCCTCTCCCCGCACTACACACACAAAAAAAACGGGCGCTGACGCAGCAGCGCCAATGCCCAGCCCAACCAGCAGCCTCCGACGTGAAGAAAGAGCCTGTCACACAACACACCACAGGGAAAGACTCCGTCGTAACGCCAGAGCCAATGCCACCAAGCCTACAGGCCTCCCTGCAGGAGCATCAAGAAGAACGCTCCTTTCCCGACCGAAAGCACCGCAGAAGTGTGCAACTTTGGGCGCGGCTGGGCTTATAAAGCCCCAGACCATGCCCCCCTTCATGTTCCCAGATGGGCTGAGGTCCATTTGCCTCGGCTCCATCCGGGGAGGCAAACGCGGCCCCTGACCTATGCCGCCGAGCGGCAGCGCGGGCAGGAAGGGGCCGGATAAAATTGAATCAATATGTAAGTATGATATATTTTTTCACTGGAAGAGGGGTGGTGGTGTCTGAATGTCCTTCTGATACTTTTGTATAATATTTTCTTTTGTTACTGGTCCCAGGTCTGATGAAGACTGGAAAGAAACAAGTACTTAATCGATTGACTTGTCACCACACTACTTTGAGACTTGAATATACATGTTTTGGACATTTGGACTGATTTCTATATACTTCTTAGTAAATTGGTCACTAGCTTGCACTTTTTGTTGTGTTATCCAATATAGTGACCTCTCTCAGATGGTATTCTATTCTTTAGTATAGATCACACCATACTAAACATTTTATTTGGTGGGAATCCCACATTCTTACTTTGAGAAGGCTGATCTTCCTTCATGATCTTGGATCCTGTCACCTTCTGCTATTGCTACTGCCCAGTATCTATCCTTCAAGGATTCTTCCACTCCCAGAATCACTGGAAGTGTCTGTTCTTTTTTGCTGATGTGGCTGTTGGTTCCTAAAGGGGGCGGGGGGGATCTATCTAAATGGGAACAAATGGTGCATGAAATGAGGAGGGTAGCAAATCAAGATCACTGAAGTACAAGATAGATGAATTTCAATAGAGTTGTTATGCTGCCTGGAATCAGGAACAGTTACCCCAGCCCTGGAAATATGGCAAGAGTCAGGGTACAGAGTAGCAGTTTCAGCTTGCCGATGGAATGCCTATAGCATTTCCTGGTACCTACTCTACTCTCTTTTAGACACCAATCAGAACATTACTTTTTACCTAGGCTTTTAATTACTGATTTGATTTTTAAAAAATTATTCAGAGAGGTGGCTTAATAGAGCCTGCCCCTGCTCTCAACTGGGTATTTCAAGGACGTCTCCCATCCAAGTACTAACCACAGTTGACCCTGCTTAAGCTTCTGAGATCTGATGGGATCAGGCTTGCCTGGGCATTTCCTAGTCAGGGCAAATAGTGCTATTCTTAATTACACAATTGGACTTAAGCCAAAAGGACATTGGGTTGTTTATGGATGCAAAAGGAAAGTCCAAAGCTGTTAAAATGTTCAATTTCACTATTTTGAGCTTATCTTGATTCTTGCCATGTTCTAAAAATTCCCTGAAGAGTTCAAAGACCATGTAAAGAACAGAGTTCCATTACTAAGTTAAAGTGAATGCAAACCAGAAGAACTATGGGCTGAAACCAGACATTTTATCAAGGAAGAATGTGCAAAGACTATTCCTATAGTCAAAAGACATAAAAACCCTTAAAGTAGCTAATGATAGATGAGAAGCAAAAGTAAAAGGTGACAGAAATAGAATCAGAAGTTTAAATGCAGCCTTCCAGAGTCTTACACGTAGAGACAAACTATTATAATAACCAGTATAAAGAAATAGAAGAGAACAGCAAAAAAGAACAAGAGACCTGTTCCACAAGTCCCAAGAAATCAAAGAGAAATTCAAAGCATGGTCAGGCATGCTGAAAGATCAACATGGAAAAACATTAACTGAACAGGACAAAATAAAGAAAAGAGGGGAACAATACACTGAGAAAATGTACAGAAGAGATGAAAGGATGACAAGAAGAAACTTTTGAATAAGAATCCGGCCCCTTCCCGCCCGCGCCGGCTTTAGCCGGCTTTAGGGCGGGGGCCGAGTTTGCCTCCCCGGATGGAGCGAGGCAAGACGGCCCCTTCATCCGGGGATGTTGGGGCGTGGTTGTTGGGGGCCTTATAGGCCAGACCACGCCCGCGGCCACGCACTTTGGCTGGCCGTTTTCGGGAGAAGAGCACGTCTTCCCCAGCCCCTTCAGGCGTCTCGCAGGGCCTCGGGGGAAAGGCGGGGTAGCGTCGTCGGTAGGAGCGGGACTGGCGGCTGAGGCGCTTGTCGCCCCCCCCTTCCCACCCTCCTCCCTCCTTTTGGCGGCCAGGAACGGCGATCGACTCACCGGCCTCAGGACGAGCTTCGCGGGAGAGCGGCGAGCGGCCGCGTCGCTACTTTCCGGCCTGCTTCTGAGGCGGCAGCAGCTGTTTCGCGCGGCGCCTGGCCGCCTCTCAGCCGGCCAGCGCGGTTTGTATCGGGGGTGATTGGGGCGGCGTGCATTCGTGCGGCGCTGTGCCGCTTGAGTTAGTGGGCGTCTTCCCCCTCCCCCGGAGGCTTTCTTGGTTGCCCCCGCACGTCCTGGCGTGCAGGTGGGCGGATCTGAGCGACCCCTCCCCCCCCCACATATTCCGCGGGTGGTTTGCAGGCCTGGGTCCTCTCATTCAGGGGGCTGAACCTGGGCTGGTGTACACTGCACGGTTGGGTGGGTAGAGCTGCCATTTGCGGTTCTACTGGGTGTAAAAGGGGCCTAATTTCTCTCTTGCCTTTGTACTGGGCTTGGTCTGAGACATGCCCAAGGGTCAAGGGAAGTCAAAGGGCAAGCAGCCCTTAAAGAAGGGTCAAAAGAGGCCCAACCCCAGTGGCCCCCCGGGATCGGAGGAGGAGGCCCGAACCAGGCAGGCTATTGTCGATAGCCTGGCGGCCTTGGAGAGGCATCATGGGTTGGAGCCTGGGGCTACCATCCCTCCCCGCGGGCGCAAAGCGGCTCGGTCTTCGACCAGGGCCTTCGAGCAGGAGGTCCTGGCCCGTCTTTCTTCCTTGCAGGAAATGGCAGCACTTCCGGGCCCTTCAGGCGGGTCCGGCCAGGAGCCTCCTGACGACAACTCAGATGTGGAGGAAGGTAACGCCCCTGAAGGGCCGGCCCGCCCGGGCGGTGCAGCTGGTGCTATTCCTGTCGGGGTGCCGGCCGCCGTGGAGCCTGATGGTAAGAAGGGGCGGCCAGGTGATTCCGGCGCATGGCCTTGGGGGGGTTGGAACCCTTGGTATTCATCGTACATGTCGGCCCCACCGGCCAGTTTTAGCCTGGGGTGGGCGCCTGGGCCGGCCTCGACAGCAGGTTCGTTTGGCCAAGGGCAAGTTTTGCCATGGGGCCCGACCCCGGGGGCGGGAGTGGCAGTCACCCCTCCTGCGCCTTCCGATGCTGCTGGCAAGCCTGCCCCGGCGGGCGCTTTGCCCTGGGGGAGCCAATCGGGCGGCCTGTCGCCATTAGGATGGCCGTTCCCTCAGTGGGGGAACTGGGGTTGCCCCCCGGGTGCATGGGGTACAGTCTCCTTTCACTGCCGCCCTTTTGGAGACACTGCCATGCCTTTAGGAGACCACCTGACAACGGCCACGCGGGAAAAAATCCTGCGTGGTGAGTATGTGGATGTTTTTGGCCTTCTTTATCGGGAGCTCGAAAAGAAGGACAAAGATGAACTGGACGAGAAAGATAAAGAAAAGATCAAACGCCGCAAGGTGGAAAGGAACTGGGCCAATTGGTTGCCGGGGTTCTTGATTTACGCCGGGGTCATCGCGCGGGCACAACCTGCACGGGCCTCCCCGCTGTTTCAATATATTGACATAATCTATAAAGCCTATACGGACTTCTCTGGCGCTGCCTGGCAGCAGTATGACAAGGAGTTCCGCATGAGAGCGGCCTTGAACCCCGGCATCCCTTGGGACCAGATCCACCAGCAGCTTTGGCTGCAACTCATGTCGCCAGCTAAGCCTAACAGTGGCGACAGGTCGGATAGCGGCCATTTAGTCAGTAAACAGGCAATGGCGTCAGGTCCCCGCTCATCAGCGGGGCAGCCGGTCCAACCCCGGCTGGTCTGTTGGGATTTTGCTTCCCAGGCGGGGTGCACCAGAAAGCCGTGCAAATACAAGCACGAGTGCCCGTTGTGTGGCGGTGCCCACTCGTTGTCCTCCTGCAGTAAGACGAAGCCCCGGTCGGGGGGCAGGCGGTCGGCGGGCAGTGGTAACGCCCCTGGACCTGGAAAAGGGCCCCAGTCCCATCAGGGTGACGGTTCTTAGAAGTTTGCTAGCGGCTTACCCGCGAGCCCGAGACCGGGTTTATTTGTTGAATGGTTTTAGTTATGGTTTCCGCATTCCGTTTCAGGGGCCCAGGGGCCCCTGTATGTCCAGTAATTTGCAGTCCATCAAAGGGATGGAACCGGTTGTTAGAGACAAAATCCTCAAGGAATGCAGGGAGGGCCGGGTTTTAGGCCCTTTTGATACCCCTCCAGTTCCCAATCTGAGGGTATCACCGTTGGGTGTGGTGCCTAAGAAGGCCCCGGGGGAATTCCGTCTTATCCACCACCTTTCGTATCCGGAAGGAGGGTCAGTCAATGATGGCATTCCGGACTCCCTTTGCACAGTGAAATATACCTCTTTTGATCAGGCAGTCAGGATCGTCCGGAGCTGCGGGGTGGGGGCGGAAATGGCGAAATGCGACATTAAGTCGGCATTTCGCCTGTTGCCGGTACACCCGCATGACTTCGAGCTCCTGGGTTTCACTTTCGAAGGGAAGTTTTATATGGACCGGGCCCTTCCTATGGGATGTGCCATCTCGTGCTCAGCCTTTGAGCGTTTTAGCACTTTTCTCGAGTGGGCCCTACGGGCCCGATCCGGTCTGGCCACCTCGGTGCATTACCTGGACGATATTTTGTTTGTGGGTCACCAGGGGACGGGCCAGTGCGCCCACCTGCTTCAGACCTTTATGGAGCTGACATCGGAATTGGGAGTTCCACTCGCGCACGAGAAAACGGAGGGCCCAGCGGCCATCTTGACTTTCTTGGGCATCGAGTTGGATTCTGCCCAACAGGCGTCCAGGTTGCCAGGGCAAAAAATCGACCAGTTGAAGCAGATGCTGACCACGGCTATGTGCCGGCGCAAGTTATCGCTATTGGAGCTTCAGAAACTAGTGGGCCACCTTAACTTTGCCTGTAAGGTAGTGGCCCCGGGGAGAGCATTTCTGCGGTGCTTGTGCGACGCCATGTCGGGCTTGCGCCAGCCCCATCACCGGGTCAGGATCACCCAGGGCATGAGACTGGATTTGCAGGTGTGGCTGCACTTCCTGTCCGATTTCAACGGGGTCTCTTTCTGGCGGGAGGAGCTCACGCTCGAAGCTGAGCTACAGGTTACTTCCGACGCCTCTGGGTCTATCGGTTTTGGTGTTTATTTTCGTGGCCACTGGTGCGCTGAAGCCTGGCCTGCGGAGTGGCTGGCCAGCGACCTTTGCCGGAATTTAACGTTTTTGGAATTTTTCCCGATAGTGGTAGCGCTTCGATTATGGGGACCGGCTTTAGCTAATCGTGTGGTCCACTTCTGGTGTGACAACTTAGCAGTCGTCCATGTGATCAATACGCTGTCCTCTAAATCGGCCCCGGTTATGCGCCTAGTTAGGGCGTTTGTTTTATGTTGTTTACGCTTAAATGTCTTGTTTTTGGCTAAGCACGTGCCCGGCGTGTGCAATGGAGTTGCGGATGCCCTGTCTCGTCGGCAGATAGAGCGATTCCGCCTCCTCGCACCAGAGGCCGATCTCCTGCCAGCCCGGATGCCCGCAGAAATGTGGCGGCTTGGAGACTCAAGGTCCACCAAGCAATGATGCTGGCTCTGGCGCCTTCCACCAGGAAGGCCTACCACCGTGTTGTTACCCAGTTCCAGACCTTTAGGGAGCAGGTGGGGTTGGCCATCCGTTGGCCTGTTCCGGTATCGCACCTGATGCAGTTTTGCGTGCATCTAAAAGGTAAGGGGCTAGTCGTCAAGACGATTAGGGCCAAGTTGGCAGCCCGGGCTTTTCATGGAAAGATTAACGGCTTCCCAGATAGGTCTGATGACTTCAGACTGCGCAAAATGCTGGAGGGCTGGGCGCGGGAACAGGGACCCCGAGCTGACACCCGGCACCCTTTTTCACCAGCTGTATTGAAGGGACTCAGGGCCGTTTGGCCTTCAGTTTGCTTTTCTAGTTTCGAGGCCGCGCTATTTCAGGCGGCGGCGATGACGGCATTTTTCGGGGCACTCAGAGTGAGTGAGCTGGTGGTCAGCTCCCGGAAGGACCGCTCCGAGCGGGCCCTACAAGCGGGTGATATTAAGATCCAGGGGGGCAGCGTTGTCATCTCAATCCGTAAGTCAAAGACGGATCAGAGACAACGGGGCGTGTCTATCACCCTGGGACCCTGCCGTGATAGTGACATCTGCCCGGTATTGGCCCTGAAGGAATATATCGCTGTCCGTGGGGATACTCTGGGGCCACTATTCCGGCACAAGGACGGGCTGCCATTGACCAAATTCCAGTTTTGGTCTGTAACAAGCTGCGCCCTGGACAAGCTTGGCCTGGGTGGGGTACAGTTCGGGACCCATTCTTTCCGTATTGGCGCTGCATCGACGGCGGCGGCCATGGGATACCCGGTAGCTGCCATTCAGAAAGTCGGAAGGTGGAGGTCTGCGGCTTATAAAGGGTACGTGCGGCCCATTACCCACTGAGGGTGCGTTGGTAATGTTGATGGTTACAATTTGTTTATTTGTTTCAGGTGCTGTGGCGTGGGGCGAGAGGACAAGGATCTTGATCGCCGGCCACAGCATGATTTTTTGGGCCGCCCACTACACTCGACGGTCGCCCTTTGGTTCGCAGCTGGGCCTCAGTGAGCGGGCAGTGGTGGAATGGCAAGGGCGTCGGGGTTTACGTTGGGACGGCCTCTTGCCGCTGTTGTTCCGGGGGAGGGTCGGCCCTCCGCCTCGGATTTTGTTGATTCACCTTGGGGGTAACGATTTGGGCCTGGTGCAGGGGAGGGCCCTGTCATGCCAGGCGATCGAAGACCTCCAGGTGATACGGAGCGGGTGGCCCGAGGTGCTGATTCTGTGGTCCGCCATCCTTCCGCGGCGGGTGTGGAGGGCTGCTTGGAACCCAGCCGGTGTCGAGAGGGCTCGATGCAAAGCTAATAGGGCGATGCGGAGGGCGCTCGCCGGGGGCCTTGGTATTTACCTGCCACACCCGGCCATCCGGTCGTACAAGGCGGACCTGTATCGGCAGGACGGTGTCCACCTGTCCGTAGCAGGTAATAGGGCTTTCTTGGTTGACCTCCAGCTGGGGCTTAGGCTGGCTTTAGGCCAGCAGGTGGGCCCAAGTGCCTAAGCAGAGGCTTGGCATTGTGGTGGCGGTACTGGAAGTCAGGTTTGTTTGGTGGGCACCCACGGTTTTCCCCGGTTAAGGGAGGTAGCGGGGGACGGACGGCAGCTGGATTCAACGGCCCTCTGCGGCCCTTCCCGCTACAAGGGTCCCTCCTTTGCGTGTCGGCCCTGGGAGGGCGGCAGCGCCACTTGGAGGGGACCCCCGACCGTTGCCGGCTTGGCAGCAGCTAGTTTCACCGGGCTGCTGCTGGGGGCGGGGTGTCCCGCCCATCCCCGGGCAGGGAAGGGTTTTGGATTTCCCTTCGCCTGCCCGGGTAGTTGTTAGGTTGCCCCAGCTGTTTGTTCAATAAAGTTGCCCTGTTTATACCCATACACTGTGTTGTCTCGTTCTTCCGACTGGGGGGGCAATCCGGCCCCTTCCCGCCCGCGCCGGCTTTAGCCGGCTTTAGGGCGGGGGCCGAGTTTGCCTCCCCGGATGGAGCGAGGCAAGACGGCCCCTTCATCCGGGGATGTTGGGGCGTGGTTGTTGGGGGCCTTATAGGCCAGACCACGCCCGCGGCCACGCACTTTGGCTGGCCGTTTTCGGCCCACCCTCCCGCCCTGCAATAGTACAGGCTTCTCCGGTCGCCGTTTATCGGGGCCAGGTAGGAATTTTTTCATCCCGGCTGATTGGCCTGAGCCGGGATGTTTTTCGCCTACCTTGTACTACTGCTTCGGGGTTGGGTTTATGTTAGGTAACTTTAGGGGGCGGTACTGGAAGTCAGGTTTGTTTGGTGGGCACCCACGGTTTTCCCCGGTTAAGGGAGGTAGCGGGGGACGGACGGCAGCTGGGTTCAACGGCCCTCTGCGGCCCTTCCCGCTACAAGGGTCCCTCCTTTGCGTGTCGGCCCTGGGAGGGCGGCAGCGCCACTTGGAGGGGACCCCCGACCGTTGCCGGCCTGGCAGCAGCTAGTTTCACCGGGCTGCTGCTGGGGGCGGGGTGTCCCGCCCATCCCCGGGCAGGGAAGGGTTTTGGATTTCCCTTCGCCTGCCCGGGTAGTTGTTAGGTTGCCCCAGCTGTTTGTTCAATAAAGTTGCCCTGTTTATACCCATACACTGTGTTGTCTCGTTCTTCCGACTGGGGGGGCAACCTAGAGTTGTACTAAATAGAGTGAATTTGCACTGAGAGTAATTGGGAGAAAAATCACCAGGAATAGATGCAATATCAATAGAGCTATTCCAAGCTACAGAAATGGAATCTATCAAAATCATAACAAGAATATGCCAACAAATATGGAAAACAAAGCAATGTCCGTGGATTAGAAATGCTCAATCTACTATCCAATTCCAGAAAAGGAGACATCAAAGACAACAGGAACTATTGAACCATCACATTAATTTCTCACGCCAGTAAAGTGATTGGCTACATCAGGGTTCAAAATCTTACAAAGACTGTTACCATATATGGGTCAAGAAATGACAGATGTTCAAGCTGGATTCAGAAAATGAAGAGGCACTGGAGATCATATTACAAATTTATGTTGGTTACTGGAGCATATAAAAATTTCAGAAGAAAATCAGCTTGTGCTTCATAGATTAAAGCAAAACTTCTGAATGTATGGATCATGAAAAGTTACAATTGGGTTTTAAAAAAAAATGGGTGTGTCACAACATCTGAGTGTTTTGATATACTACCTATATTCTGGACAAGAGGTTGTCAGGGCAGGTTATGAAGAAACAGAATGGTTTCCAATAGGCAAAGGTATCAGACAAGGGTGTATTTTATTTCCTTATCTCTTCAATTTGTATGCAGAACGTAGCATAAGGAAAGCTGAATTGATTTAGATGAAAGTGGAGTGAAAATTTTGGAACGAACATTAGCAATTTGAAATATATGGATGATACTGCATTACTGGAAAAAACCAGCAAAGATGTGAAATGACTACTGATGAAAGTTAAAGCAGAAAGCCAAAACAAGATTACAGCTGCACATCAAAAAAACCAAAAGTAATGATGACTGGGGAATTATACAACTTTAAGGCCGAGGATGAAGAAACTAAAATTCTTAAAGATTTTCTATTCCTTGGCTCCATCATCCACCCAAAGGGAGACTGCAATCAAGAAATTAGAAGAAGATTGAGACTCAGAAGGGCAGCCATGAAGGATCTAGAGAAGATATTTAAGTGCAACTTGTATGGATGTGTTGCTGGTGACCAGGACTTTTTTGTGTAGCAGGAACTCCTTTGCATATTAGGCCACACATTAATAAAAATTTGAATGAAAAAAAATATTAGGCCACACACCCCTGATGTAGCCAATCCTAGAAGAGTTTACAGGGCTTTTAGTACAGGGCCTGCTGTAAGCTCTTGGAGGATTGGCTACATCAGGGATGTATGGCCTAATATGCAAAGGAGTTCCTGCTACAAAAAAAGCCCTGCTAGTGACCAAGATCAAAATAATTTGTACCATAGTATTCCCTATTACTGTGTATGGGTGTGGGAGTTGGACAATGAAGAAAGTGTATTACTTTGAAATATGGTGCTTGAGGAGAGGTTTGCAGATACTGTGAACCTCTAAAAAGATAAGTGACTTCTAGATTGAATCAAGCGTGAACTTTCCCTAGAAGCTAAAATGACTAAACCTAGACTATTGTACATTAGTCACATTATGATAAGGTAATAAGCATCATGGAAAAGACAATAATGCTACGAAAAGTTGAAGGCAGCAGAGGAAAAGAGGAAGACCCAACATAAGAACATAAGAGAAGCCATGTTGGATCAGACCAATGGCCCATCCAGTCCAACACTCTGTGTCACACAGTGGCCAAAAAAAAAATTATACACACACACGCACACACACATATATATATACACACACACACACACACACACACACTGTGGCTAATAGCCACTGATGGACCTCTGCTCCATATTTTTATCTAACCCCCTCTTGGAGCTGTCTATGCTTGTAGCCGCCACCACCTCCTGTGGCAGTGAATGCCACATGTTAATCACCCTTTGGGTGAAGAAGTACTTCCTTTTATCTGTTTTAACCTGACTGCTAAGCAATTTCATCGAATGCCCACAAGTTCTTGTATTGTGAGAAAGGGAGAAAAGCACTTCTTTCTCTACTTTCTCCATCCCATGCATTATCTTGTAAACCTCTATCATGCCACCATGCAGTCGACGTTTCTCGAAGCTAAAGAGCCCCAAGCGTTTTAACCTTTCTTCATAGGGAAAGTGTTCCAACCCTTTAATCATTCTAGTTGCCCTTTTCTGGACTTTTTCCAATGCTATAATATCCTTTTTGAGGTGTGGTGACCAGAATTACACACAGTATTCCAAATGAGACCGCACCATCGATTTATACAGGGGCATTATGATACTGGCTGATTTGTTTTCAATTCCCTTCCTAATAATTCCCAGCATGGCATTGGCCTTTTTTTATTGCAATCGCACACTGTCTTGACATTTTCAGTGAGTTATCTACCACAACCCCAAGATCTCTCTCTTGGTCAGTCTCTGCCAGTTCACACCCCATCAACTTGTATTTGTAGCTGGGATCCTTGGCCCCAATGTGCATTACTTTGCACTTGGCCACATCGAACCTCATCTGCCATGTTGATGCCCACTCACCCAGCCTCAACAGATTTCTTTGGAGTGCCTCACAATCCTCTCTGGTTCTCACCACCCTGAACAATTTAGTGTCATCTGCAAACTTGGCCACTTCACTGCTCACTCCCAACTCCAAATCATTTATAAACAAGTTAAAAAGCATGGGACCCAGTACTGAGTCCTGCAGCACCCCACTGCTTACCGTCCTCCACTGAGAAGACAGCCCATTTATACTCACTCTCTGCTTCCTATTAATTAGCCAGTTTTTGATCCACAAGAGGACCTGTCCTTTTATTCCATGACTCTTGAGCTTTCTAAGGAGCCTTTGATGAGGAACTTTATCAAAAGCTTTCTGGAAGTCAAGGTAAACAAAATCTATTGGGTCTCCTTTGTCCACATGTTTGTTCACTCCCTCAAAGAAATGCAACAGGTTAGTGAGGCAAGAACCCATGCTGAGTCTTCCTCAATAACCCGTGTTCATCAATGTGTCTACTTATTCTGTCCTTGATAATGGTTTCTACCAACTTTCCCGGTATTGAAGTCAGACTGACTGGCCTGTAATTTCCCGGATTTCCTCTGGAACCCTTTTTAAAGATGGGGGTGACATTTGTTACCTTCCAGTCCTCAGGAACGGAGGCAGATTTCAATGAAAGATTACATATTTTTGTCAGAAGATCCACAAGTTCAACTTTGAGTTCTTTCAGAACTCTTGGATGTATGCCATCCGGACCTGGTGACTTATTAGTTTTTAATTTGTCTATCAGTATTAAAAGCTAAGTCATAAACATAAACTGGATTGATTCAATAAAGGAAGCACAGTCCTTAATTTGCAAGACTTCAAGAAAAAGAAGAAGCAACTTGACACAAACTCAAGCTATGTGTGTTGTAATTCTAAGCAGGTATTTTGGGCATATATTCCCTGAGAAAAAACAATTGGTCTAATCACCCAAAGACTTATACAGTTAATGCTGGAAAGAAACTGAAAAGTCTTCCTCACTAGTTAAGTTTCCAGCAGCAGAAACAGTTAAACAAGCAGACCTAGAATATGTCAGACAAGCAGACTTGGAATATTTCTCATTAGGAAAGGTCACTGTTCTGCTAGTTCATCACCATTTTTGAAGCTCGCTGTAGAAGGGCTTGGTAGGAAGAGTGAAAATATTACAATGGGCAAGAAGGAAATATTACAATGGGCAAGAAGGAAAAATTGCACAGCATGTGAAAGGGAGAGGAAATTAATTTCATGTCATAGAAAACTGCTCTCGCTTACCAACTATATTTTAAGAGGAGCTTGTAATGCAGAGAAGCAAGTTTTGATGCAATTTTCTTTGTTGTGAAACTAAGTGAGCCTGATGTCCCACTATACAGACATGGATCAAGACTACATTTTCAACTAATGAAAAGGGTGGGGGAGTTAACACCAGTTCTCCTTTCTTGCTGCAGATCTCCATTTTGCCTATTGTTCTGTTCCCAAGAGTTCCCTATACCTTGGAAATTGCATTACAGAGATCAGTGGACTGCTGTGGGAAGAGGGAGGCAGGAATCTTCTGTTCCACCATTGGAAGTTCCTAGTGTGAGCAGAAAATTTAGTCTGGATCCAACCCACCACTGGTTATGTGAACCAGCCCCATTATTCAGGGTGAAGGGTAAGTTGTATCTGTTATTAATCTTCAACTAACTTTTGAGTGGGAGAATTTAGGTTACCCCTGTCTGGTCTTAGATATATATTTAAAAGAGGGAATTCTTAAACATTTCCCTATATACTCTGAGAGTGTAATTTTTATTCCAGCAGTTAAAATGCAAGATAGCTATAATTTAAATCTCTGTTCAGCTTCCTATTTAACATACCTATTTCAATTCTAATGAAGTAAAGCTTTAAAATGTACTTTAGAAAAAACTTTTATTAAAAGTAATATCCTTTAGCATGTGGAACTGCATATTAAAGACTCCAGGTCTTGTTGATGACATATAGAAATCACACTACTAGAGACTAGCCCATTGTAAAGTCACTGATCTGAAGGCCAGACTGGAGGCATTTAATATTCTGAGTCATAAAGATCAACTGGACAAATAGAAAATAATAGGGAAATATATGAGTAATCAGCTAATTAGGAATCCAAGACTATACATGCTTGTGTGAACAGGCCTTTGACTAATGTTAGTAAATGTGTAGGCATTTAACGACAGATGACGTATCATAAGATGAAGGAATAAACACATCTTCAAATGAGATGAAATAATACAATGGAAATAAAATTGTATAATTGTAAAGGGCAGGGGGGGGGGGGTGATCAGATCTAGCAGTTTTCTACACATTTGGCAGAGCCATTGTCTGTGCTGAAAGCTGTTCCTTGGGCACAAAGCCACACAAGATAGCATTGCATGTGGCGAACATGACTTTTGCATGCTAAGAAGATGGATTCTTGCTCTACACAGAAAACCAGAGGACTCTGTCCAGATGGTCAGAATGCCATATCCAGGATCATGTGGAAACAAGCACATCTCAGGTAAACTAATGACCTCTGATGCTCACTCAGATCTCTCTCTTTTGAACAGGAATGGCCTTTTATCCATTCTCCCACAGTTTCCATGGTGTCTTTTTACAGCATTTTCAGATACCTGGTTATCTGTATCTTACACTACATCATACACATGTGTATGAATGAGCATTCACAGATGCAAAACGCCTTCCCTTCTGCCTGCTGATGTGAATGGCTCTCTTATATTCTCATGTACCCCACAAATTCCATGCTGCTCACTGACAGTACTTTTTGATACCTATGCATCTCTGGATCAGGACCTCAGTGCAGAAATGGCAGAGAAAAGGCTGGTAGGATCTGAATTCTGATTCAAGGTACTGGAACAGAAACAACTTTTTAATGAGGTTTCTCCAAACAATGTTTACTTAATAAGCAATGTATAGTAGTCTAAAAGAAGAAAGTGCAGACTTTTTTTTTAAAAAAAAGCCTTTTGTACAAAGAGAGTGAGAGAGAAATGTTATACCAGTAAGCCTTTGTCTGCTTTGTCCTACTTATGTTCACAGTAAAGGTCCCTGAATGTTATGCTGTTCCTATTGGATTCAATGGCAAAATGCCCATTGACTTCAATAGAAACTGAAAGCACTGCTAGCCAGCTGACTCCCATTACCTTTTCCCAGAAATAAAAAGATGATAAGACATTCAGAACAGCTGCTAAAAGAAGTTTGAAATGGCTAAATGGACAGAGTTTTATGAGCATAATTAAAATATGAATCTCTGCATTGCAGAAAGTAGAAATACAGTTGGATTTTTAAAGGTTAGCTTACTCATTTATGCATAAATATACCATACGGATATGGATTATAGACCACAATACCAAATATCAAAGCTGGTCAGCTGAGGTTGAGGAATAAACTAGGCTTTGAGGCAAATTGTTCCACTGGCTGTCCACTAGAGGGAACAGAACTATCTTTCATCATCAGATCAAATGCCCTTCACATTCTTTTCCAGTTCTCTTGCTTTCTGCCTTTCCTGTTGGAATAGAATAAGCAGTCAATTGCTGGGTAACAGCTAATGTTAAATAATACCCATATTTATTTAATGAAAGGTAATAAATGGGTTTGGGCCCCGTGGCGCAGAGTGGTAAAGCTGCAGTACTGCAGTCAGAGCCCTCTGCTCACGACCTGAGTTTGATCCCAGCGGAAGCTGGTTCAGGGAAACGGCTTCAGGTTGACTCAGCCTTCCATCCTTCCGAGGTCGGTAAAATGAGTACCCAGCTTGCTGGGGGGAAAGTGTAGATGACTGGGGAAGGCAATGGCAAACCACCCCGTAAAAAGTCTGCCGTGAAAACATTGTGACAGCAACATCACCCCAGAGTCGAAAATGACTGGTGCTTGCACAGGGGACTACCTTTACCTTTACCTTTTTAATAGATGGGTATGGCTATCTCACCCTCTTCCCTCCCTCTCCCACAGAATTTTCCTTCCCCCCCCCCTTCTACTTTCTTGCTGAACAGCCCCTATATATTTTTCTTCTTATTTGTTTGTCTATAGCTGTCCCACCCAGTCACTTTAGTATATCTATATTGATGCTGGCCCAGCCCAGGGAACTGAGGGAAGAGGCACAATCACCTTATTATATTCATCTTCTGAAATGGCACACGATAAGAAGAAGATATTGGATTTATATCCCGCCCTCCACTCCGAAGAGTCTCAGAGCGGCTCACAATCTCCTTTACCTTCCTCCCCCACAACAGACACCCTGTGAGATGGGTGGGGCTGGAGAGGGCTCTCACAGCAGCTGCCCTTTCAAGGACAACCTCTGCCAGAGCTATGGCTGACCCAAGGCCATGCTAGCAGGTGCAAGTAGAGGAGTGGGGAATTAAACCCGGTTCTCCCAGATAAGAGTCCGCATACTTAATCACTACACCAAACTAAGCTTTTGAAAATTCAAAATAAACAAAATGTTTTATTTAACTTAGAGGAGAAAAGGTCAGGTGGAATCAGAAGTAGAATGTATGTGGAGAACTGATAATAAAACTGAGGTAACTTTGTAATCACACAAACTCCAGATAATTTGTTGCCAACAAGTATTTCTGCTATTCAAAAAGGTCTTTTAAAACTTTGAGGTGAGAAGCTTTCTTTTCAGTTTCTGCTTAAACACTCAAGCCTAAATTTCTGAGTTTCACTTACGCTTAAAGTTTAGAAGGCAGGAACATACAATATACACAGACCAGTGGTCAGTCCTCTTTTAAGAGCTATCTCCCTTTTTACTAGGCAGGTACTACTTCTCTTAACTAGAAGCAATTTCCCTTTTTCAGCTTAAATGGGGATCCTCTCTGATCCTCTCACTCCTTTTGCCTCCTTCCCAGTCTTTAGTCAGTGTTTAACTGACTCTTCTTCAACTGTCAGTTCCCAACTGTCATTTCTTAACTGACTGTCTCCACAGAATTCCATTTGAACAGTCTGTCACTCAAAGGTTCTCAGACCATGTCAGGCATTAACCCTTGAAGGTCTGCCACTATCAGGAATAAAACTGTTAATGAAATCAGTATTGATCATTGAGTAGTCAATTATTGCCAAGGAAATGCTAAACAGTTTGAACACTTAAGGAAATGTTAAACAGTCTGAACACTTAAGAATTATACTGTATTTAATACACCATTTGCTTACCTATTGAATGTTTGTTTTTGGCCTTTTTTTTGGCCAGTTATGATGCATTGACCATAGTTTTTGCAATGAGCTTGTTTTTCGATATGGGTTGAGCCACAGAACTCTTCTACTAAGAAAAGAAGCAAGTCTTTCTTTCAGAGGAATGAATGGTACAGTGAAAAAACTCCTTTCTGAGTGGAAGGGAGCATTTGAATCCAACATTATATGCCTTGGCATGACTTTGAAATAAACTCTTTTTTTCTTAGCTAGGGCTGGCACTACCTAGGGATGAAAATTAGCCAGTACAGACCAGTACACAGTACCAGTAAATAAAAAAGTGGCCAAAGTTGCAACCCCACCCCAATTTTGTGTGTTAACCCCACCCTGACAGTAATGGTAAGAAATAAATTATGCTCACCCTGATTCAGAAATACAGTGACTTTAAACATAGATGTTTCAATAAGCCTTCTTCAATAATAGTAATTGTGAGTCTTATCCTTCATGAATTTGTCCAAGATCCCTTTAAAACTATCCAAAATGGCTATAATCTCCCTGTAGCAATGAGTTCTACAAGTCAGTTAATGCACTGTATGAAGAACTACTTTTATAATCCCTATTCTCATCAATTGTCAGACTTAGCCCATGTCCAATCAACCCTCATATCAATGTACTTCTAAAGTGCATATGAATCAGCTCTAAATCAGAGAGTTAATATCCCAGTGCTGTGCCAATGGAATGAACATTGCCTTTTACAAAAAAAACCCTTTATTTTGATTGAATCGGTTTTTGGGATATTGACAGGCTCATATTTTGATAGATTTCAGTTAAAGCTTCAGATTACTCATGTGTCCAATCTATTAAGTCTATGCAGCTAAACACTCAAAAGTAACCTTTTTAGTTGTATGTCAAATTTTTAAGAAGTTAAATGCTCACTTCCATCAAAAATGGCTTCAGGTGCGTGCAGGTGTGTTTGTGTGTGAGCATCTGCAGAGGGTAGAAAGATTCAGAATCTTAAGTCTATCCACTATTCAAGCAAATAGTTGGCTTTAATTTTTAAAATGATCCAAATCTATATACAAATAATGATTTTTGTGAGTAACAGTAGATCAGGACTGTAGAAGCTCATGCCTGGAGATCAAATCCTACTTCCATATGGCCCTTTGCAACTCCCTCAAGGCCCCATTAAGTTTTCAAAACTAGCTTTGGGTCTAGCCCTAGACCTTTCTTCATAGACGATGATGGCTAAGCATGTTTAGTGATATCAACAGGACCTGGCTTGAGGTACATAAATCCCAAGGGAGGCCCACAGTATCAATAAATCTTTTATCAACTGCTGAGAGCACTTTGAAAAAATAGCCCTATTTGTCATGCTGCATGTGCATAGAATAGAGAGGATGTAGATGGGTATCTGTAGTTCCAACTCTGATGCCTTGCAACATTAGACCTAAAGAGCTGGGTGATCATGAAACAAGTATCCAGGAATGCAGGTCCATGTGGCTTTGGGAGACCAAAAAGGAAGGTCAAACAAGACAGCTAAACTGGTGAGTTCTATAGTGGGTTCAGCAAGCAAAAGTCAAAAGCAGATCTATCAGGGTCACAAATGAATTGTTCAGAGAATCAGTTCTCAGATAGAATACTGTTTAGTTTGTGTAAGGGTCCAGGTGACAGCAGCTCCAACATTGTACTTAGAAGGAATGGAGCTACTGCATTTCCTGATTTTTCCTCAAAGGGTAGTAAATTATTTCTGGTATTCTTTCCAACACAGGTGTCATGATAAGGGAATGAACCTCTCCAGTGAACATGTTCAAAACCTTGAGAAGAGTGATTCAATGTAGTCTTCCTGGTTAGCAGCTATAGGTAGAGAGACAGAGTCATTTACCATTTTATTTAGTTAATGTTTACCTTGTGAACTATTTAGCCTATTGGCTTCTAAGAAATAAGAACAGAAGAATGTAAGAAGAGCCCTGATAATCAGACCAGTGGCCCATCTAATCCAGTGTCCTATCTTACACAGTGGCCACTAAAACAGTTAACATACCAATTCAAATCCTCCAATTAAAATCAAACATTTATACAACAGAACAGCATAAAATTATCTAGAATCATTCAAATGAGGCATAAAAGCCAGCATAAAAAATTAAAATATTAAATAACAACAGGGGAGGGGGGAATGAATATTCAAATCAACCAAATACCAGGGAGAACAAAGAGGTTATCACCTGATACTTACAATCACCTCACCTAGGAAGGAGGTCCAGAAGCAAGGTGCCACCACAGAAAAGATCCTCCTGTCTCAGGTGCCTCCCCACTCAGTATATAAAGATGAGGTTCATAAATCAGGGCCTCTGCGTGTAAAGGGTCAACTAGATATGCACATTTCTGGGTTTGCCAAACACTTTCAGTTGTAACATAGGAATAAAATTCATATAGATAATTTTCCTCTGGCTCTGTCCCTGGAAGAGTATTTAATATTTCACTGTAATAAAAGCTTTCTCCCAAGCTGTAGTTTTATATTAAAGCCAGAGAGGAAGGACCATGTGATTGTTCCAAGGTCCCAAATCTTTAGACACGAGTCGACCAATGAAAAAATATGCTGTGCTAGGAAAACAGACAAAGCTGAACATTGCATTCATACTATGACAGCAAGATTTATTTATAGAAGCTCTTTTTTATGGTACTAGAGTGGCTACATCATGTACTGAAGCATCCTCTGGGTGTGAGATAAAAGGAGCCTGAAAACTCCTCTTTCCCCCATCTTACTCTGAAAGTAAAGAAGCAATCCATACAGAAAAAAAATATCAAAGACTCATTCCTAAGACAACGCAAGAGTGGACAGAAAGACAGAAATATCTGTTTCAACCACTACAGGAAGGGAGGGAGGGAGGGACTAGTAAGGAAGATGAAGAGAGGTCGAGCAATGTACTAAAGTAATTAAAAATGTAACAGAAATTTTAAAAAATGCATAAGTGCACACATTTATTTTGATGTCTGAGTTTACTTCTAAAGCTTAATTAAGCATAAATGTTATGGTTCTTCTATTATTTTGACAAAAGTCTTGTCATACCTTTTTTTAGGACCAACCAAAATAACACAAAACAGTGAGCAAGCATTTGAGTCTTCCGGAACTCTTTATCAGGCTGGATGTTCAAAAGCTGGGGGGTGGTGAAAATACATATCAAGCCCTGATCCTTTTGTCTGCAAGCTGCATAGAATGCCAGGTAGATTTGAACTGAACATGGTGCCGGGTGGAACTGGTTGGTATCAGGCTATACCTTTAGCCTTCTAGAAATGGGAAGGGAAAACTATAGCCTCCATCTAAAACTATAGGAAGAATATTTGTATTGTGTGTGTGTGCAAAGTGCTATCAAGTCACAACCAATTTATGGTGATCCCAAGCAAGGGGCTTTCAAGGTAAGTGAGATCCAAGGATGGTTCACCATTGCCTTCCTCTGCAGAGTCTTCCTTGGCAGTCTCCTAACCAAGTATTGACCCTGCTTAGCTTCTAAGGCCTAAGAAGACTGAGCTAGAGTAGGCCACCTTCCCTCCCATATTTGTATTAACGCCACCTAATTTGTTCAAATCTACCCCAGCAGCACACTTACGTCAGCCTCATAGGGTTTTCAAGGCAAGAAACACAGAGGTGGTTTGACACTGCCTGCCTCTGTATAGCAACCCAAGACTTCCTTGGTAGCCTCCCATCCAAGTACTAACCAGGGGCTGACCCTGCTCAGCTTCTGAGATCTTATGAAATCAGGGTAGCCCGGACTAACCTTTGACCCAGCACAACCACCTACAACCTCAGCTTTCTGTTTAGGCAGCTTTTTTTGTAATAGCCACTGTGTGACCAGAGATCTGGGGTGGTCATTTTTACTTAGTGGTGGCTAATATTTTAATATTAATGAATATATTAAAATATATTCATTAATATATTAAAGTGGAGTCCTGGAATGATAGACTCTCCAGAGCTATCGAAGAAATCGCACCTAGGCGTCCTCTGTGCCCCCATTTGAAGTCGACACCCTGGTATAACCAGGGGTTGCGACAACTAAAACGGGAACTCAGACGACTAGAGAGGCAATGGCGGCGTACTCGAGACGAAGCGACTCGAACATCTTATAGAGAGATTATGAAGTCCTATGAGGTGGCAATCAAAACCGCAAAGAGAACATACTTTGCGGCTGAGATTGCGTCCGCAACATTGCACCCGGCACAACTATTTAATATAATTCGGAGTTTAACAACACTGCCTCAGGGCAGACCAAATTGTAAAGAATTGGAGATTGGCTGTGAGGCTTTTGCAAACTTCTTTGCGGACAAGATCGCGTCGCTCCGCCTCGACCTCCCTGCCACATTGGAGGCAGTTAGCGAAACCGAGGCCCCAGGCCTGTCTTCGGATTATGTTCTGGATGGTTTCAGCCCTCTCAGCTTGGAGGAAGTCGACAGGATCCTCTTATCTGCACGCCTAACAACCTGTAAATTGGACCCGTGCCCCTCTTGGCTTATTAAATCTTGCCAGAGGGAGCTTAGATATCCTGTACGGGATATCATAAATAGATCCCTCGCGGAAGGGCAATTTCCAACACAGCTTAAAGAGGCGATGGTCCGTCCCCTCTTGAAAAAAACATCATTAGACCCGGCCCAATTGGCACATTATCAGCCAGTCTCAAATTTGCCCTTTTTGGGCAAACTTATCGAGAGGGCAGTGGCGATGCAGCTACAGACTTTCCTGGATGACGCTTCCGTCCTTGATCCCCTTCAGTCCGGCTTTCGCCCGGGCCATGGGACGGAGACGGTGCTGGTCACCCTAGTAGATGACCTGCAACGGCATCTGGATTGGGGCGGCTCGGCGGTACTGATGCTGTTGGACCTATCGGCAGCGTTCGATACGGTCGACCATTGGTTGCTGGCCCGCCGCCTTGCCGACGCGGGGATTCAGGGGTTGGCCTTGCAATGGCTTTCCTCTTTCCTTGAAGGTCAGGGACAGAGGGTCGCTATTGGGGATGAGCTGTCCCGTAGGCACACGCTTGATTGCGGGGTGCCTCAGGGTGTGGTTCTTTCCCCGATGTTATTTAACATCTATATGCGTCCCCTCGCCCAGATTGCCCGAAGGTATGGGCTGGGTTGTCACCAGTATGCTGATGACACCCAGCTTTATCTGCTTATGGACGACCGGCCGGTCTGCGCCTCACAAAATCTGGACCAGGCATTACAGGCTGTGGCTGGGTGGCTCAAGCAGAGCGGGCTGCGGCTAAATCCGGCGAAGACAGAGGTCCTTTGCTTGGGCCGTTGGGGTCCGGGAAGGGAAATACCCCTCCCGGTTTTTGACGGTGCACCACTGACTGTGACGCATAGAGTCAGGAGCCTGGGGGTACTTCTGGAGCCTTCCTTAACAATGGAGGCCCAGATAGCAGCCACTGCCAAGTCCGCATTTTTCCATCTTAGGCGGGCAAGGCAGCTGGCTCCCTTCCTGGAGCGCGACGATCTAGCAACAGTGATCCATGCTACGGTCACCTCGAGGTTGGACTACTGCAACACCCTCTACATGGGGCTGCCCCTGTGCCGAACCCGGAAATTGCAGCTGGTGCAGAACGCCGCCGCCCGGTTGTTATTGGGGCTCCCAAGGTGGGAGCACATTCAGCCGGGACTTCGGGCTCTGCACTGGCTACCAATACCTTACCGAGTTCGGTACAAGGTGCTGGTTATTACCTTTAAAGCCCTATATGGCCTAGGACCTGCCTACCTGAGGGACCGTCTCTTCCCACACGTTCCCCAGCGAGCACTGAGATCGGGAACTCAAAACCTCCTGGTTGTCCCCAGGCCAAAGGAAGCCCGTTTGAAAGCTACAAGGGACAGGGCCTTCTCCGTAATGGCCCCATCTTGGTGGAACCAGCTGCCGGAAGAGGTAAGGGCCCTGCGGGACTTTACCCAATTCCGCAGAACCTGTAAGACAGCCCTCTTCCGGCTGGCCCACAGCTAACCAGCATCGAACATCGAACACTGAAATACTGAATTTGAAATCGAATTTGAATCGAGTGTAGCTTTAAGACCGCTGTATGATTTTAATGTTTATGTATATAATAATTGTTTAGATTTTTAACTATAAATTATGAAATGTTAATTTAATGCTTAATTTTATATTTTATGTTAGTTTTACATGTTGTAAGCCGCCCTGAGCCACCTAGTGGGAAGGGCGGGATATAAATCTCAGATAAATAAATAAATAAAATCGTTATTGTTTAGATGAATATGGGAATAAATTTCAGTTGTTTCTAAAAATAAACTGACATGGAAATACCTAAACTGAGTTTATTAGAAAAGGTGATTCACTACTATAGGAAGATTACCAATGCATATATCAGCTTTGGAAACCTTGTTTGGCATGGCAGGCAAATGCGGCCAGTGTGACAATAATCTGCACTCTGTCTTCTGAAAGCTCTTCTTTGTAAACTACCTCCACTTACCAACTGGGGCTACTGAAACTGGCCTGCTGCTCAGCTATTTGGCAAAATGCCACATTAGCAGATGGGAGTGAAAATGGGCATGCCAAAGAACCAATGTATGCATCACATCCTAGTATTATGGTCCAAATTCTATTATGTCCAAGAATATTGACATCTAAGGCTGTGCTCAGACTTTCTGTCCTTGGAAACAAGGGCATGCCATTTGTAAATATGCCAGCCAAGAGTGTGAGATGAATATTCTCAATCACTGCATCCATTATAAAATGTTCTTATCTTCCCTAAATGGAAAAATGCAAATAACAGAATGAATCAGAGGTGATTCGCTTTGACAGAGTCCTAACTTGAAGAGAGATCAAAGACAAACACATGCAACCGCCCACTGTGGCTCTCAGTTATCCAGAGTATTCAGAGAGAAAGAATTCTTAGAACAGGAACCAGTAGTAGTCACCCAGCTGCCAAATGTGTTCCTTATCATGCTGAACCAAGTACAGAAATAATTCATAATCATTTCATTAATATAGCCTGTGGTTCTGGCAAACCTTGTGGGCTCTTTACATGATGCCACACAGAAATGTTCTATTTTTTTATTGTCTCATAGGGCGTCTTTCAAGTTTTAACTTAGCATAAGCTCAAGTTCATAATTTATAAACTAGGCCCCTTTTTACTCTGATAAATCTTGATTGAAGGCACATGACATGAAACCAGGAGTCCAGCATCTTCCTATAAAACTTTTACGAAAAGAAAAGAGACTGATCAGCAGTGGGGTTTTTAAAAAAAAAAATGACACTAAAGATAGACTCTTGAGGTTCCATATTCAATGTTATCACTCTGGAAAATTTTACCACACCCTTCTACCAAAATGGCACTCAGGGCAGTTTACAGAGTTAAAGAAAGATGAAAACCCAGATTTCAAGCTAAAAAAGTAAAGTAATGCCCTAACTTGGATAGCTAGGGTTGCCATGTCCCTCTGCCACTGCAGCGGGGGACTTGTTCTTCACGCTTGCTTTGTGCACACAGTGCAATGAAGTCACCTGGAAGTGATGTCATTGCACTAGGGATGTTGCATGGGGACACTCTAGGATCACACCGGAAATGCTCTAGGATTCACGGTAAAACTCTTTGGTGCCATAAATTTTTTAGCAAAAGTCCTAGATCATCTCCACATGATGTTCCTGGCACAATGATGCCACTTCTGGATGACGTCATCGTGCTGGAGATGGCACATGCTGACAGGGCTCTTTGGGGGCAGGGATCCCCCCAGAAGCCTGTTCCTGCCAGTAGGTTTGGGCCCTTCCAGGCAGGGGACCCCTCACTTCCAGTGGGAGCTTGGCAGCCCTATGGATAGCCCAAGCAAGCCTGATCTTGTCAGAACTTGGAAGATAAGCAGCGATGCCTCTGGTAAGTATTTGCAAAGGATACCTCCAGAGTATACCAGGACTTGGGAGTGGGATTGCCAGGTCTTACCTGGAATCCAGTGGGGGACTCCTGAGTCCATTCTGGGATGTTCCTATGCATCATCATTCCAGGCATGTCATGAGTGCACACTCTAGCATTTTGGGCAAAAACTCTAGGGTAACCAATCTTGATTGAAGACACATGACATGAAACCAGGGGGTAACCATAGAGTTTTTTGGCCAAAATGCTAGAGCGTTGATGTGCAACATGTCCAGGCTGATTACATCACTTCCGGGTGTTGTCATTGTGCTGATGGTGATGCAGGATGGGTTGTTCAAATGGGGCTTTCCCCACTGCCCACCTGGCTGGCAGTGGTTTGGAGCCCCTGCAGTTAGGGGGAAACCCATCTGGACCAGGGACTGGGAACCCTACTCAGGAGGCAGAGGCAAGCTATCAATGCACTTTTCTGAATGTCCACCAGAGATCACTATAACTTCCAGACATGGGTGTGCACGCACACACACACACACACACACACACACACAAATGCAAAAAAAAATACACCCCAATAATAAAACTAGCATAAGAAAGAACTGAAAGCAAGAGGCAGCAATTAATGAGCTTAAGAGAACCAGCAACAAAATCCCAATCATGTAAAATAATAAAATGGGCCCATGAACACATTGAAACCAGTAAAATTAAACCAGAGGAAAAACTAGATGTAAAAACCAGCAGCCAGCAGTTGAAAGAAAAACAGGGCACAGTTGGATTCAACTTCCACCAAAGGCTCTCTAGAAATAAATAAGTTTACCATAGGCCATGCGTGCCAAACAGGCTTCCTGGAGGAAGTTGTCTTCTGGCTGTTGAAAGACATGGGAGAATGTTTCCTTGTATGCACCTATGGCAGCACCATCCATTTTCCTCCCTTAGAGGTGAGATTACCCCTGGGGGGGGGGGCGGGTTCCATTCATTGACTAAGCCACCCTAGTAACACATTTCCTTCTTTTCTGATGAACTCTGGCTGCCCCACCATGTCACAGTATGATATTTTGCCTGTTGTCTCAGCCCAGGAACCTGAGCAAAGGACCAGGAGCCCATTTTAATTCAAACAGCATTCAAGGCATTTTGAAATTCAAAAATAGCAAAATCTTTTATTTAACATAAACAGGAAAGGTCTTGCAAAATCAGGGGTTGAAATTTCTAAAATAAAACCTGTTCTTGTGTTTCAGGCTGAGAGTTTCTAAAGCTTTTCACAGTGACTTAAATCTTAATGTTGAGAGGCTTTTGTTTCTGTGTTTTCCCCAAACACTTCAGTATACTTCCTTTGAGTATACCTCTTTTGGTTTCCAGAAGGCTGGTACATTCTTCTCTTAAAACACCAGTACTTGTCTTGAGTTTTTAAACTGATGTCTCTAAAGGTAGTTTCTAACCACACTAGACCAGGGATCTCTTCACTCTTCAGAGCTAACTCCTTGTTTGATTGGGTAGGAAGTCCTCCTCTCACTAGAAGATCTATCCCCTTTCTTTGGCCCAAAAGGAAGTCTTCACCTACTTCCCAAATTTCCTTGCCAACTTTCCCCAGTTCTCCTGTCTGTGATAAACTACTCTCAGTCAGGGCTGAATTTTAAAAAGGTCAGTACTCAACTCTTCTCTGCTAGTGCTGAAATCAGGCTGAATCTCCTCAGCATCCAGTTCAGAAGTCTTTTTCTGCTCAGCAGATGTTAACCAATCAGATTGCTTGGAACAGCCTGTTACTCAAGGCTCTCTGGCTCTGTGAAGGATTAACCCTTCATAGTCTATCTGTTTACACAGCACTTCAAAGCTTTTGCAAGTTCAGACTGCCACAGCACCCTGATGGTGGAGATCATTCACTGAACAGTTTGCCTTAGTGAAGCTCTATTGACTGTGAACTTGAGTAAGAATCAATTGTACCTGGGTCAATGGTAGTTCAGTCTATCAGATATGCTCATACAGATGGATGGACAGACATGCAAGCAGCACTAGATTGGTGTAGTGGTTAGTGTCGGACTAGGAGTGGAGGGACAAGTGGATGTATAGGAATTCTAGTTTCTGATATCTCATACATCATTGAATACATAATAAACTCACCTATCATTATGTAAAACAAAATTTTAATCTGTTTTAGATTTTAACACTCAAAATTTATCTTTCCTTCTAAAAACCTAGAATAAACAAATACACACTTCCTGCTTATCTAATCTTCAAAACTAATTTTATTCAAAGACACTTGGGATGAAGCTCCGATGACATGCAGTAGGATTAATGTTCAAGAAAATACTCATAGAATCAGACTGCTGGTGTAATTTTCAGCAATAGGGATTTTCAAAATGAATTGTACTTTAATTTTGCTTTTAGTGAATTATGAGTTCCTTTTCTGCAACCATGGGACTGGATTGGTTAACAGATGATTGGGATTCTCTACTATATCAAGAAATGCCTTTCTAGGGATTCATATGTCTATGGTCCATGAATCTTTTAAAAGGTTATATACTATATTTACATGGAGGTGTTTCTTTCAAAATGTCTTTGTCAAATATCTTCTGGGTGAGTTGATTCATTACTGGGCCCTGATGCTAACAAACCTAAAACCAATCTTTAAAAAAGTAAGAAAAGGCAATGGGAGTTTGTTGTTGTTGTAAATAGTAAGTAATTACAAACGTTGTGCCAATTAAAAAAAAAACGAAAATACTTTTGCCCTCATCTTTAAAACTTCTCATATGCCAGGTCTTTCATCTATTTTATCACAATGAAACAGCAATTTTAAATATTTCACGAAGGTACCAAATTCACACTGGTTTTATTGTTTCTAACATGGCAGGTTATTTTTTATATCTGGAATCCATCATTCCATCACCTTTCTTTTGGCTATTCCCTTTAAAAGGAAATATATTTCAGTATATAAAAACATTTTCTAATTAAAGTTTCCCCTCTATAACTCATTAACTGAGAAACTTGTTATTTATTGAATCAATTTCTAGGACAGTTGCACAGCCAAAGGCACTTGACAAAAATTTAATAACACACTTATGAGAAAATTTAAAATTATAAAATTGTCAGCATCAAAATTAAGAAAATGGCAACAGAGAATGTATAAAATATAAAAGGCAGCTTTGCCAATTAATCCTACATTGCCTTCTGCTTTTGTAATTGAATTTTCTGCATTGTTTATGATATATTCTATCTGATTTTTTTTCTTTTTGCATTGTTTTTTCTAACTTCTGTAATCTTAGTCCTATTGCACTGTGTATGCTCTCTGAGGGACAGTGACTCAGTGGTAGAGCATCTGGTAAGCAGAAGGTCCCAGGTTCAGACCCCGGCATCTCCAACTAAAAAGAATCCAGGCAAATAGGCGTGAAAAACCTCAACTTGAGACCCTGGAGAGCTGCTGCCAATCTGAATAAATACTGACTTTGATGATTCAGTCTGATTCAGTACAAGGCAGCTTCATATGATTACATTATACGATATGTGTGACACACCTTAAGAAAGTGGGCTATAAGAAAAGTCCGAGGCTGTCCTGGCTCTGTAGGAGATGGCCTTTGCTCTATCATCTTGCACCAGTCTTGGAGAGAGGCCTCCCCAGGCTTCAGAATGAGAGGTGAGGGGTTACTTCACCAGATTTCTTTGCCTCCCTGTCAGACACAACTCCTACACAACATCTGAAGTGGCCAACTACTTCTTCACTGGTCTGTTTCTGGAGCCTCCTTTGATTTTCTTCTCCCCCCCCCCCTCCATCTCAGCTCCCACCTATCCCTGTTAACCCCCAAAGTCACCTCTGGCTGCCATCCAGCCATTACCTGCCACCATTGGCTCCACCAGCCCAAAGCCCCAACAACTCCCACATGCTGCCACACTCCTGCATCCTTTTCACTCTGACTCCTGACACCAAAGGCCTTTGCTAAGTACAGGTGGGATGGTGGGTTGCAGCTATTGCCTGCCCCAACTATGGCATCAGGAACAATTGCAGGCAGCCCCAACTCTGTGGTCCTTCTCCCGACCAGCATAGCATACTGGTCACCAGCCAATGATACCTCCCAATTAGGATTGCCAGGTCCAACTCAGAAAATATCTGAGGACTTTGGGAGTGGAACTGGGAGACTTTCCTATTCCCTAAAAATAAATACAAATACAGCAGTACAGTTCCCCTGAATATAGTCTTTATTTTCTTCTCTTTTTTTCATTCAAATGGTTCCACAGCAGCTGCACTTCCACTAACATGAAAGTGAACCCCCCACACTGGGCTTCCTCATTTCCTCTCTCTCTCACACACACGTGGGTCTTCCTGCTCCCCCACACACACACCGCAGCTTCAGTCGAGCTGTGATTTAAAGGCACATGAACACCTTCTAAAACAGAAGCAGTTCTAAGCTTCTGAACCTTCCTAAGATCTAAAGTCACATTGTGGTTGTTGGGGTAGGGCTTCCCCCATTGGCCAGGTTGCTGGCATCAGGGAAGAGCCTGCAGAACCAGAGGATCCTGCCTGGACTTGGGGACTGGCAAGCCTATTTCCAATGCTCCTGGTTGTGATAGGGTTGCCAAGTCCAATTCAAGAAATATCTGGGGACTTTGGGGGTGGAGCCAGGAGACTTTGGGGGTGGAGCCAGGAGACATTGGGGTGGAGCCAGCAGCAAGGGCGTGATAAGCATATTTGAACTCCAAAGGAAGTTCTTGCCATCATATTTAAAGGAACTGCACACCTTTTAAATGCCTTCCCTCCTTTGGAAATAATGAAAGATAGGGGCACCTTCTTTTGGGGTCATAGAATTGGACCCCCTGGTCCAATTATTTTGAAACTTGGAGGGTATTTTGGGAAGAGGCACTGGATGCTATGATACAAATTTGGTGCCTCTATCTCAAAAAACAGCCCCCCAGAGCCCTGATACCCACAGATCAATTATCCATTATTCTATGGGAATCGGTCTTCATAGGGAATAATGGAGTGGCCAGCAGACATTCCCCCCCTTCTGCTTTCTGATGAGCCTGAAGTGGGGGAAGGGTCTCCAAATCAGGGGTCCCCTGTCCCTACCTGGGGATTTGCAACCCTAAGCTCAGAAGGCAAGTTCACCCAGTAACACTGCTTAGAACAACAGCCTTAATTCAGCATGCCTACTTCAAAGAGCGCTCCCAAATCAGTGTTCACAAGGTTGGGGCAGCTCTCTTCAGCAGGAAACAGAGGCACTGCAATCTTTCTTGTGCCTAGTAGGGAGTAAGCTCAGCTGAAACACTGGGATTTGCTTCCAAGTAAATGTGCAAAAAGAAGAAAATTATGAAGAAGTGGGATGACGGAAGCCTGTGGAATGCAAAGTGGCTGCAAATTGATCCCAGCAGGTTCTCTGTGTAAACGCCGGGATTGGGAAGTGAAAGAGAGGAGCCAGAAAGTGTGAGGGGGCGGCAATCCTACAAGGGCTAGGCAGTATGCAGTTAACTTACCACTCCCCCCCCCTGCCCTGCTCCAGGAGGCCCTCCTACCTTTGTGTGCGTGACTGCAACCAAAGTTCCCTTCAGAAGATCAGACGAAGGGGGCTTTGAATCTTGAAAGCTGTTTATAACCCTAAAAATCTTGGTGGGCTCTTAAGGTGTTCCTGGACTCGGCTTGGCTCTTCTCATGCAGAGGAACTGAGCTCTCCACCTTAAGCAACTGCTCACAACGGAATCGCTCCCAGACGCCTTACCCCCAGCCCGCTTCCAGATTTTTGGAAAGCAGGAGAAAAGGGGGCTAATCCTGGGGTCCCCCGCCAGGGCAGGAGGTTTGGGAAGCCTAGGTTGTGATGAGGCCATGGCTGCAACTGAACCAGCTCTTGTGGCCTAGCCAAACCTGCCTTCTCTTCCATTCCCTGTTTCCCCCTCCATCTACTGCCAGAGTTCCTGGTGTGGCTGTAGGTAGCTCCCTGTGTGGGGAGCAAGTCCAGGCTTGGCACTATTGGGTGCACCACACCAGCCCTGGACATAAAGTAAATAAAGTATTGATTTAAAAGATCAAGGTAAGAAATAACAGCTACAAGATAAAGAGACAAAAGTGTCATCTAATATGGAACAGCAGCAATCTAAAGAGGAAAAAAGTAAAAAGATTGTTTTAAAAAATCTCATCTTAATTAAAATTAACATGTTTAAAAGTAATGACAATGTAAAAAGATGTTTAAAAGAAGAAGAATTGGGGGAGGGGTTTGCCCCTTTTTTCTCTGTTCTAAAGAATCTCTAAGTGGCTTACAATGCCCTTCCCTTCCTCTCTCCACAACAAGCACCTGGTGAGGCAGGTGGGGATGAGAGAGTTCTGAGGGAACTGTGACTGGCCCAAGTTCACCCAGCAGATCTCATGTAGAGGAGTGGGGAATCAAAGTTCTACAGATTAGAGTCCATCACTATATAGTGATTCAGAAAAAAAAAATGTTTTTAATGCTGTCCAAGCAAACTCCACAAGTAATGCAATTAAACAGCTAGATTAAAAAAAAAAGTCTTAAAACTGGTACAAAAAATCTAGCAAATGTCACCAATTGAATATCTGGATAAATTGCATTTTGCAACTGAGACATCACCGCAGTGGGGGGGGAACTGTGTTTTGGGCACTCATATCACAAACCTGGCACAAAGAATTCAAGACAGCTTGATACATCAATCAGGGCTTTTCCACTTTTTTTTCCCCAGTTCTGGCCCAATAATACCCTGATTTATGCACACATTTCTGTGCTTTTAGTTTTTGCTTCAGGTTTTTTTCACAGTTCTTTTTTATTTTTATTTTATTTTATTTATTTTCGATTTATATCCCACCAATCCCAAAATGGACTCAGGGTGACTAACAGTCATAATAAAACCAACAATCTCAATTAGAGGTATAGAACAATGCAATATAAACAATTTACAATTTAAAACAAAATACTGGTGCTATACAGAATCCTAAAGCATAGGCGGATCAGATTATATCAAATCTTCTATTTATCTGTTGGTGGTCCTTCTGGTGGAAATTGCCCAGCAAAGTGGCAGCCTTCTCCCAATGGTTACTCTAGGTCTGTTTGAAAAGTTTGGTTTTACAAGCTCTGCAGAATTAGGAGAGATCCCGCCAAGCTCATATGGCCTCAGGAAGAGCATTCCACAGCTTTGGTGCTGCCACTGAGAAGGCCCTGGCCTGTGTAGAGCCTAGTCTGGCCTCCTTTGGTCTGGGAATGGACAACAGATTTTGAGTTCCTGAACGCAGTGCTCTCTGGGGAACATATGGGGAAAGGCGGTCCCTTAGATAGACAGGTCCTTGGTCATATAGGGCTTTAAAGGTCAATACCAGCACTTTGAAACGGACTCAGTACACAATAGGCAGCCAGTGCAGCTCTTTCAGCACTGGTTGAATGTGTTCCCATCGAGGGAGCCCCATTAACAACCATGCCACAGCGTCTGCACTAGCTGCACTTTTGAGACTACTTTTACCATGTTTTTCTGGAAGCTGATTTCAGGTCCTCTCCTCATTCCAATGCTCCCCCTGCAAGGCTGGCAAGGATCAGGGAGGGGGGGAGAGGGAAAACAAGCCCCAGCAGCCAATCCAAAGCTTGCATTTGCAAAATGCACTGCAAATACATGCTTTGCAGGGCTGTTGTGTAGCTGATCCCCCAGCCATCAGCAACATTATTGTTCTTTTGATCTTTTGCTTATTTGGGTATCCAAGTAAGCACTGTTGTCTGGCCAATCACAGAGCAGTGCTATTTTTTGAAACTGCTCTCTGTAGGGCCAGAGAACCTTTTTAAGGAGTCTGCCTGGCTGGACTCCTCCACTGCTGCTGTGTTGGTGTGTGTTGGTGTGAGAGAGAGATTGTGCTGTGCTGGCCCTTGGCCTCAGCTGCTGCTGCTCTCTCTCAGCCTTACCAGACTTGCCTGGAGTAGAGAGGACATCTAAGGTAAGGCAGTCTTGGGTTCTTGTTTTTATTTTAGTTGGTAAAAGGACTTTTTAAGACTCAGGGTCCCTTTACTTATCCAGATTTGAGTGGTGGGTAGCTTATTTGGGGTTAGGTTAGGGGATTCTGCTGGGGGAGGAGGCCTGGGGTGGGGGGGGTTGCCAATTTGCCCATTTACTTTAGTGAGAGGACTTTTAAAAGTGCAGTGTCCTTTTACTTTTCCTGATTTGGGTGGCTTGGATCTCTTGGGGTTAGGGTGAAGGGGTTTTTTTTGGGGGGAGGGGTTTGTAAAGTTCCTGTATTGTTAAAAGTTAAGTTTTTTACTGTTTTAAAAGGATTCTGTGTTTGATTTGTTGCTGCTGTGTTGTGCTGCTGTTGTTCCTTTTCTCTTCTGGTTCTGGTTCTTGGGGGGCGCTGTTTGGCCTAATTTTTATTGTTTAAAAGGCCACTTTTAAACAGTTGAGTTTCTTGGCCTTCTCTTGTTGTCCCTTTTTCTGGTTCTGGTTTTGGGAGGGGGGGGGAGCTGGCACCTGGGTGAGAGACCCAGAACCAGCAGGCTTGTTGTGCTTGGCCAGCTCTCCCCATGTTGTTTGGGGCAGGGCTGGAGAGCTGGCATCTGTAGATTGTGTGTTCTGTGGCAGGAAAGCTGGCACCTGGGTGAGAGACCCAGAACCAGCAGGCTTGTTGTGCTTGGCCAGCTCTCCCCATGTTGTTTGGGGCAGGGCTGGAGAGCTGGCATCTGTAGATTGTGTGTTCTGTGGCAGGAAAGCTGGCACCTGGGTGAGAGACCCAGAACCAGCAGGCTTGTTGTGCTTGGCCAGCTCTCCCCATGTTGTTTGGGGCAGGGCTGGAAAGCTGGCATCTGTAGATTGTGTGTTCTGTGGCAGGGAAGCTGGCATCTGGGTGAGAGACCCAGAACCAGCAGGCTTGTTGTGCTTAGCCAGCTCTCCCCGTGTTGTTTGGGGCAGGGCTGGAGAGCTGGCATCTGTAGATTGTGTGTTCTGGGGCAGGGAAGCTGGCACCTTGGTGAGAGACCCAGAGCCAGCATGCTTGTTGTGCTTGGCCAGTTCTCCCCGCGTTCTTTGGGGCAGGGCTGGAGAGCTGGCATCTGGGTTTGCTGAGCAGACTATGTTTTGTGTGGCAGGGTTCATAGAGTAGATAGATGTACTATATAGTGCATTTGGGTCCTATAGAGATTCTCTGGTGTGAAGTTAGGTTTGGCTTTGGGTGCCCCAGGAATTGGACCCCCTGGCCCAATCTTTTTGGGACTTGGGGGGTTTGTAGGGGAGAGTCCCCTGCAGGTCTCCTGCAAATTTGGGGGCTCTCCCTCAAACCCTCTCCCCTCCAGGCAGCTTCAAATACACCCTATTTGCCATTGATATATTCGGAAATAGCTGTGCATCTACCGTATATGCGGCTATTCCGACTATGGAATTCAGAAATATACAGAATTTTGTATTTTCCCCCCATATATTTCCGAATTCGTGTACTACCAATTTTTTTTTTTTTTTGCACATCCCTACCCAGGAGAGGAAAAGCTGCAGGAGAGAAGAGAGACAACGCTGGAGAAGCAGCAAAAGATGCATGAGAAGCAGAGGAAACATGACCATGAGATGATGTGCCCACAGACTGAGCAGAAAAATAGAAGTTCCTCCCAAGATTTTGTTCCATTCAAGAAGGGGGAAGACCCCTCAGTATATCTTTCAACTTTTGAGAAAGCAGCTATGCAGTGGGGTGGGGGGGGGGGGTTGCAGAGGTAGATCACATGCCCTACCTCTGTAGCATTCTAACTGGGGAGCTAGCTCTTATCTAAAATAGCATGCTATCAAGGAGTCCAAAGTAGAACCCAGGCTGGTTCTACACAAGTAACCAGGTCCTTGTTTAATTTTGAAAAAAGTTTTATGAAGTTTATTCCAATTTTCATCAAAATAAAGATTTATTCTATAGACAACACATTAAAATCATACAACAGGTAAAAAAGAAACTAGCTTAACTATCTAACACTTTCTAAGAATTGCATTACATGGTACAAACCTTAATTTCAAAAGCAGAAGGCCATAGCTCCAGAGTTTTCTATACTGCTAGCAATTGCATTTCAAGCAAATCATAGTTCAGTCCTTCAGAATCCAAGCCAGCTTCTCTTCTTCAGGGACTTACCTCAGTTATAGTTTTTGGACCCAGCAACATCATGTGAGGATGACATCCAATCAGGACATGTTCTCGGAAGAAGCATCTAGAAGATTACCTCATCACCTCGGTTCTCCCCCTGCCATCATATGGACTGCAGGTTCTCAGGAGAATCTAATTACCATCACCAGCTCTGACCTTGAAAATGATAAGACTAGTATACCAATTACCAATTAGTAAGACCTGCAGGATGGACTGGACCAATTACTATTCTCATTAACCCTTGAGGGGAGGCAAGGGGTGCTTTGTCTCACACAAAGCTCCACAGATAGAGACCAAGCCATAATATTTATTTGATGGCCAAAGATTTATCTGCCTCTTCATGATGAAGAGCCATTTTTGTCATGAGCAGGATGTCTATAAAATGTTAAAATAAATTGTAAGAAAGTCCACTTGTCTGACCATTCTGATTTTGCCTAATCCTGTGGTTGAGACAATCAGTGACAATGTAGAGATAGAATACAAAAGAATAAATGGAAAGTGTTGATTTTATTGTATATTTAACTATTGGAAACCACCCTAAGCCCTGCTCACAGGGAAATGAGTGAGTATAAGTTGAAATCATCATCATCATAATCATCATCTGGTTATGAAAGCATAGTGGGTGATTTTCACTGCATGGATGGAATGTGAGAATCACAGAGAGGGCAATGAAACTAAGTCCTCAGGACCAAATGAACAGCATCCAAGGGTACTAAAAGAACTTACAGATGTAATTTCTGAGCCAATTGTCATTATTCTTGAGAATTCCTGGAGAACAGGTGAGGTGCCAGAAGACTGGAGGCAGACAAATGTTCCCATCTTCAAGAAGAGGGAAAAGGAGGATCCAGATAATTACCTGGAAAAGTTTTAGAACAAATTATCAAAACAGTCAATCCTTGAGTATTTAGAAACGATGGCTGTGATTACTAAGAGCCAGCATGTATTTCTCAAGAACAAGTCATGTTAAACTAACCTTATCTCCTCTTTTGAGAAAGTTACTACCTTGATGAATCAGGGGAATGCTGTAGACATAGTTTATCTTGATTTTAGTAAGGCTTTTGATAAGGTTCCACATACTATTCTTGTAGACAAGCTGGTAAAATGTGGTTTGAATTCTGTTAGGTGGATCTATAACTGGTTGAGAGATTGCCCCCAAAGAATGCTTGGTTCCTCATCATCCTGTAGAGCAGTGACAAGTGGAGTGCCTCAAGAATCTGTCCTGGGATCTGTTTTGTTTAACATATTTATAAATGATTTGGATGAATAGAGGGAATGCATATTAAATTTGCAGATTATACTAAATTGGGAGGGGTCACAAATACAGTAGAAGACAGAGACAGGATACAGGATGATCTTAACAGGCTGAAAAAGTGGACTAAAACAAATAAAATGAATTTTTACAGGAATAAATTTAAAGTTCCGCATTTAAGTAGGAAAAACCAAATACATCATTATTGGATGAGGAAAACCTGCATTAGCAGTAGTATGTGCAAAAAGAAGATATTGGATTTATATCCCACCTTATACTCTGAATCTTAGAGTCTCAGAGTGGTCACAATCGCCTTTACCTCCCCCCACCCCACAACAGATGCCCTGTGAGGTAGGTGGGGCTAAGAGAGCTCTTACAGTAACTGCCCTTTCAAGAACAACTCCTACAAAAGCTATGGCTGGCCAAAGGCCATTCCAGGTGCAAGTGGAGGAGTGGGGAATCAAACCCGGTTCTCCACGTACTTAACCACTACACCAAACTGGCTTTTGGGAGCCATAAAGAAGGATCTTGGGACCATAAACAGAACATGAGTCATCAGTGTGATGCAGTTGCTAAAAAGGCAAATTCAATTTTGTGCTGTATCAACACAAGTATAGCATCCAGATCATGTAAAATGATGGTATTGCTTTACTCTGCTCTGGTTAGACCTTCCCTAGAGTACTGTGTTCAGTTTGGGGCACCACAATTTAAGAAGGATATAGACAAGCTGGAATATGTCCAGAGGAGGGCAACAAGATGGTGAGGGGTCTGGAGACCAAGCCAATTGAGCACAAAGGTTGAAGGAACTGGGAATGTTTAGCCTGAAGAGGAAACTATTAAGAGGTGATATGATCACCATCCTCAAGTACTTGAAAGGCCGTCTTATATAGGATGGTTCAGAATTGTTTTCTGCAGCCCCGGAAGGTCAGACCAGAATCAATGGAATGAAATTAAATCAAAAGCGTTTCTGGCTAAATAATAGGGAGATCTTCCTGACAGAGCAGTTCCTCAGTGGAACAGGCCTCCTCAGGAGGTGCTGGGCTCTCCTTTTCTTGGAGGTTTTTAAACAGAGGCTGGATGACCATCTGACAGCAGTGCTGATTCTCTGAATCAGGCAGATCGTGAGAAGGAGGGCAGGAACAGGTGCATCAGTGCTTAGTTCTTGTGGCCTTTCTTACATGCCCAGGGAAATGCAGATTGCCACTTTGGGGTCAGTCAGCAATTTTTCTTCCAGCCAGTTTGACAAGGGATCCTGGAGGTTTTTGTCATCTTCTGGGCATAGAGCAGGAGTCACTGAGGAAGTATAGAGGGGAGGTATTTGTGAATTTCCTGCATTGAGCAGGGGGTTGGACTAGATGACTCTGGAGGTCCCTTCCAATTCTATGATTTTGTGATTCTAACTGCTTCACAAAAAAGTCTTAGAAGCCTTAGTCCAGGTAAATAAAGTTCATCCCCTTAGAAATTATGTCCACCATATTGGCCAAAATATGTACATGTTAAAGAAAGGGAAGTATGGCTGAGTTTCAAAAAGATTTTACCATTTTCATCATTCCTTACTAACTCCCTAGCCGTTGTAACTCTCTCTTCTCTTGCATCTAGTGCCAAAAGGGAGGGGAGACAGAAACCATTCCAATGTCAACAGCACCTCTTGGAGCACAAGGCATAGATCTGACATGTTGCTGTGTACTTCCCATGACAACCATGTTATGCATATTAGCAGAAGGTCTGGCAGGCTGCAAAACGGCTAGCAATAAAAGCAGAAAGCATTCCAAATTCTATTTGGAAAGAGTACAAGCCCAAGTTTACTCATGCTTAACACAGCCCCAGACAGTTAGCTTTATCTTTAGAAACCAAAGCAAACAGACTGACAAATCATCTTATTCATTACAGAGGGTAGTCTTTTTAAAAACAATAATGTTATTGGGTACTTTCAGGCTGCAGTTACCCTATAGTCTTGGCATGATCTGGCTCTGCCTCTAATTATACCATTCTATTTTGTAACAGAAGATTTTGATCAGACATCCCACCCTGAACCAACTTCACCACACACTCACCCCATGGTCCATCATTCAGATTATTGTGGCATCCTTTTTTTTTTTTGTCTTTCACCCATGCACATAAGCATGTATCCAAAGCTCCAGCTCCTTTTTGACAGCTCCACAATCCCTCTTCCAAGTACTCCAGCCCCTCTCAGCCTCCTTCCTTTTGTCTTCCTTTTTGCATGGGGCGTTAAAGAGTAGATTTATATGATAGTACATTACACAATAGTACAGATTTACATTGACTTCAGTACATTTAGGGTCTGTTCAGACGCAGTTTAATCAGTTGTCGCTGCTCTTTTCCTACCAGATTAAAAGTGGCTGATCAGACAGCAACATCTACCTCCAGGTAGTCAATCGTTCTCTCCCCACCCACCCCCTAATCCTTCATCAAACCAGATTATTTTGTTACCTGCAATTTGGTGGTGTTTTTTTTTTAGTTGTCCGGTTTCACCTCGTAGTTTTCTCCATCTGGATAGTTCTACTGTGATATTAATCAACTTCCGGATGTCTGAAGGCTGTCCCAGAGCAAAAGGAGCCTCAGACATCTGGTTTATGGTTGCCATTTTTTTTATTACTTAGTGATATGCGCATAACCACATGTTTCCTAACCTATGTGCATGCACATATGCGCATAATGTGCTTATGCCCATAATGTGCTTGTGTGCATTATGCACTTAAGTGCATAATTGAGTTACCTAGTATTTTCTCCAGATAGATTCAAGGCATTAGGAATCATTCATTGCTCCATTTTTTATTTCTGAATTGTGTACATAGTACTCTGTGGCTTGCCATAGCCTTTTGTTCATACTAAGAGAAGGTGCAAACTAAAACACGAACCACAGTTTGTACATGAACCAGGCTAGTTGTGTTTCATGAACCACCACTTAAGTGCATAATAGCGGGGGAAACAAAAAAAGAACTGCATGGTGCCGTCGTGTGGATGGCAGAAGACAGTTTCACCACAGAGTGATTTGCATTGCAGTATGGCAGTCTGATTGATAATATCCAGAACAAAGATATTCAGAACAGAACCAGGTAAGTTTAACACGAACTCAACATGCTGTGTCAATAATGAGATGCTCTCCATCAGCAACTCTGATGCAGAAACAATAGAGAGAATTTTTCGGGGGGGAGGGAGAGGGGGGTTGTCATTCAAAAACAATTCCCAATCCATGGTTCAGGGATGATTCACCGGAGACATATTTCATGAACTGGTGGTTCATGAAACACAAACTAGCCTGGTTCATGTACAAACTGTGGTTCGTGTTTTAGTTTGCACATTCTCCTAGTATGAACAAAAGGCTATGGCAAGCCACAGAGTACTATGTACACAATTCAGAAATAAAAAATGGAGCAATGAATGATTCCTAATGCCTTGAATCTATCTGGAGAAAATACTAGGTAACTCAAAACTGCAAAATCTGAAGAGAATTTGGAATGGGGAAGATTTCAGAATCCTACCCCAATTTATATAAACTGCTGATTTAACCGTATATCTTTGGGTGAAGTACTTAAATCTAGTCCAGATCATCTTTAAGCAGTAGGGAATTACTCTAAAATCTATACATTATAAATAAATTTATATAAAGATTGGGAATGTAAGTAGCCCTCAGATATCAAAAGGGCATTTACATTTGACAAATACATATTTACAACTCTTGAGAAATGGGAGATTGAACCATTCTTTGAAAAGGAAGGCCATTGTTTCACATCAATAGCAGATTAAGTTCAAACACAGAGATTTTTAGCTTCATAATATTTTGGCCATTGAAAGGCATGTTGCAAGTATAATAATAACCTTGAGCATTACAGTGCTGATTATCCAATTAAATTTCTCACAGTGGTTTTAATATTCTGTACAATAATCTTGAGTTTACCACTGGATTACAACAGCATTTAGAGAGAAAATGTCTTTGAATCTGATACTTACTAATACTAATTCATCACCAACTATTAAAGAAATATGACATGAGTAAAATGTCTGTCTTATCATTTTTGAATGACATAAGCATTTCTCTTTACATAGAAGGTTAATCTGTTGAATTCTGATGGATTTGTAGGTGACTTGTCTTTAAGTAGTTGATAAAGGAAATTAAATTAATCTATGTGTAAACGAGAAAGATGCACAAGGAAGCCATGAGATAAAGCTGGTCCAATAGCTGTCTTCAGTTATACGTCAATGAGAATTTCCTGTGTTTCTGCTGGTCGACTTGTAGAAACTCAGAATTCCTTCACACACTTCTAAATATTTTTATAATGAGTAATCAGTGTATTCAGTGAAATACTTAACATGCCACAGCTATAATGGTACTGCATCTTCAGGAAATAAAAGGGCAGGATTCACAGGTGCTCAGTTATGGAGGATCTTACATTTATAGAAGAAACCTATTGTGAGAGTGGTCTAGGGTTACCAACTTCCAGGTAAGACCTGAAATGCTCAAGGAATTGTAATTGATCTCCAGATTGCAGAGTTTAATCCCCTGGGGTAAATGACAGCTATGGAGGGTGGTTTTCGTTCAGTACCGCAGAGTCTAGGAAAAACTGAAGCTATAAGAAGAGCCCTGCTGGATCAGACCAATGGTCCATCTAGTCCAGCATCCTGTCTTACACAGAGGCTTAGTTCCTCTATAGAGCGAACAACATGGCACAGAGGCCAAGGCCTTCCCCTGATGTTGCCTCCTGGCTCTGGGATTCAGAGGATTAGTACGTGGAGATTCCCCTCAGTCACCATAGCTAGTATCAATTGACAGATTTATCCTCCACGAATCTAGCTAATCTCCCTTTAAAGCTGTTTATTTCTGTGGCCATCACTACATCCTCTGGCAGTGAATTCCACATTTTAATCACTCTCTGTGTAAAGATGTATTTCCTTTGTCTATCTTAAATTGCCCATAAGCTTCATAGGATGACCTCAGTTCTAGTATTTTTGGAGAGGGAGTAATGTTCCCTTTGTCAACTCTCCCCATTCCATGCATAATTTTATAACCTTCTATCTTGTCTCCCCTTATCATCTCTTTTCTAAATAGAAAATTCCTAGACTTTCAGCCTCTTCTCACAGGGAAAATTCACCAATCCCCTTGTCATCTTGGTTGCTCACCTCTGTACTTTTTCCAGCTCTGCAACGTCCTATTGGAGATACAGTGACCAGAACTGTACACAGTATGCCATAGATCTATACAGGGAAATTATAATATTGGCTGCCCCCCCCCCCCCATTTCAGTCTCAGCAAGTTCAGACCCCATTAGCATGAAGATCACAGAGTGACATCAAATCCTTGCTGAGCTTTTTCTTTCCCCAAGCTCCACCCTCCCCTAGTACCACCCCCAAATCTCCAGGGTTAACAACCCTAAAGTGGATTGTTATTTCCTTTGTGGCAGGGTTCATTTGGATCCAAGCCGTAAACTCTAAGAAGTTTTCACTTACTTAGGAATCTAAAAGGGCTATGCAGCTGAAAACACCATTCCAGTGATTTTATAAACCCAGGCACCACATCCCATGCAGTTTTTTCATACAATTTTGAACTACATAGCTAGACTATGCACAGTATAAAGGCACTGTAACTGGCTGCTGGCTCATCTCTGCAAGGTCCCTTGCAATCAATATGATAGCATTCCTTTTGGTCACTAGCCATTTGTTATAGGAGCATGTGATTTAGGAATGTGTGTATGGCTTCAGCTCATGTGAACCAGAACCATGAGAAAAATCCATGAGTAGACTAATTTGTATGGGGCGGGGGAATGCTTTCAACACACACAACTGGTAGGCTCTCTCACAATGACAGAAGAGAACACCACCACGACATCTGCAAGAGGATTAAGTCTTGAAAATGTTCTCAGCCTCATGAATGGCATTAAAGTGCCATACAGCATAATGATGCCAACTGATCATCTGGACAGAATGGGGAAGGCCACAATGGCTGAAACCAAACACTTCTTGTCTCAGTCCTTTCATGCTGGCCCTTATTGAACTTTTAGTTATGCTTCTTTAAATTCTCAAAGACTGAGCAGTTGCCTGTGACAGTAGTTTGCAGAGGACAGAACTAAGTGTGGTAAAGGTGATTAAACAGCATTTTACTGATTCCTCATCAGCAGTTCCTCCACTCCCAGGCTTCTGCTTGAACTGGCTCAAGCGATCAATTCTCCATCAGTTGCTGCAAGGGCACCTTCTGATTTGCAGCTATCTCCCATTCCCCTCACAGCAACCAGATCTCTAAAAAAACAGATCCAGTCGCTGCAAGGGGAATGGGAGGTAGCCACGGATCAAAAGTCTGGTGGGGAAGCGAATGCTTGAGCCAGCTCAAGCAACTGGTGAGGAATTGATCACTTGAGCCAGCTCAAGCAGAAGCCCGGGGGTGGAGCAACTGCTGGTGAGGAATCAGTCAAATGCTGGTTAATCACCTTTACCACACCCAGTTCTGTCCTCTGCAAACTACTGTCACAGGCAACTGCTTAGACCTGCAAAGGTCACCCTTGCTTCTAAATCAGATTTAGCTGGGAGGAGAAAAGTGTAACTTTTAACAGCTACACCTTCCCCCCAGCTGATGTTAATTATCTTGTGTTTCAGGGCCTCTTTCATGCATGCTGTGGCCTGAAATTGAGAGATCATTATTTTCTGAATTTTCAAGGACCAATAGTACAATGCAATAATTTTGCAGGTCCACACATGTAATTTAATGGGTTTAATTTTCATTCTGAGACCAAACAAAAGGCCATGTGTTCATTAGTGCAGCATTATTGTCAATAACTGGGCAGAGGCCTTATTAGCAAATAAAACAAATAAGTAACAGAATTTAAACTCAAAACAAAACATTGAACCATTCTCTTACCGAGACGTTACCAGTATTCATTGTTCAGTAAGAGTGCACTATAATCTGAGTTTAATAGATGGCATTTTTAGTCAATGTGATTTGCAGGCATTGATCAATACAAATCTTTGTTGCAGTTCACATTTGCCAGAAATATATTATCTAAAAGGCTGTAATTTGCAAGAAACCCTTGCACTGAATACCACAAAACAAATGCTAACAAGGGCAGGCACATTTAAAAGAGGACGGCATATGATGCCTATAGAAACAAAACAAAGCCCTGAGTGTAAAAAGTGGAAATAAGGGTTTGTTGTGTTGGAACAAAGTGAAATAAACCTCCCTCAACTGACATTTTAAAGGAGGCAATTTACCATGTGATACCCAGCATGATCTCTCTCCCTTACTTGGCAAGTGCTTTACCAAGAAAACATAAGGAATCAAGATCTTGCAACAAAACAGGAATTCCCCCCTTCCCAGGGCAGCACTGTTATTTGTATTCTCCCCCATCCCAATCATCTCTTCTAATGACAAACAAGGCTCCAGAAAAATTTTAAACAGCTCCAGAACAAAATGTGTGTTCAAATAATTGCAGTGTGTCTCCCTTCACTTAGGATTAAAGAACAGAGATTCCAAGACAGAGAGAGAACATATTTTGATATAGAAATCAATCTGGGCCAAAATTCAAGTATCACTCAGTGTGGCTGATATCTCTTTGAACTGTATTCAAGAATGCCCACTTCAAGTTCAGAAATTTCTAGAGATGTAGAGTTGGAATGGGAGGGCAGGTTTAGGTGAGCGGAAGGACTTCAGTGGTGCCATTGATTCACTCTCTAAAGCAGCTGTTTTCTCTGGGGAATCTAATCTAGGGATGGGCACAAACCAGCTCATGAACTGAAGTTCGTTTCAAATTTTGGCAGGTTCATGGTTCTTAAAGTGAGGAGGAGGAGGAGAAGAAGGAAAAAAAGGAGGAGGAGATTGGATTTATACCCCGCCTTCACTACCCAAAGGAGTCTCAGAGCAGTTTACAATCTCCTGTCCCTTCCCCTATCCCTTCCCCTCCTCACAACAGACACCCTGTGTGGTAGGTGGAGCTGAGAGAGGTCTTACAGAAACTGCTCTTGAAAGGAACAGCTCTGCCAGAACTTGTGACTGACTCAAGGTCACATCAGCAGGTGCATGTGGAGGAGTGGGGAATCAAACTCAGTTCTCCCACACTTAACCACTACACTAAACTGGCTTTACACCTAACTGAAGAGTCACCATAAAATCTCAGGAGCCACTTAAACCCCTGCTTTCTGCTCTTCACAAAAAAAAAATGGCTGAGCTGCCAGAAGCAGAAAGCAAGTGGTTTAAATGGCTCAGAGCCATTTAACCCCTTGCTTCTTGCTCACCACAAAAAGTGGTGGGGACCAGAAAGCAGGGGTCATGAACCAATACTAACCGGCCACAAACCCCAAATCAAACTGCAAAATGTGGTTCATACCCATCCATAATCTACTCTCCATAGTTTGGAAATCAATTGTAATTCCTGGAGCCTATCAGCCCTAAGTGTTTAAAGAGACCAATGATAAGAGTGGGATCTCTAGGATCAAGCTAAACAGTGAAAGGTACTACTCTTTGTCTCCAGAGCAATGTCCTTGGTGTTGTCATGTATCTTTGTCCCCCAACCCACCACAAGTAGAGCTACCAACCTGCAGGTGAAGCCTTGTGTTCTCCCAAAATTGCAGATAATCTCCAGATGGCAGTCTCCTTGGAGGAAATGGCAACTGGGGAAGGGAGGATGACACAGGGCTCTCTTTTGTAGAAAAAGCCAAGCAGGAACTTATTTGCATGTTAGGCCACATGCCCTGATGCCAAGCCAGCCAGAACTGCATTCCTGTGCATTCCTGTTTTATGTGCACTCTTCCAGGCATATAATGGGGAAAGTAAAATTAGTTTTAACATTAAAAATTGTTGTAATAAAACTTTTGAAAACCAGGGAGGGGGGATTAAAATATTCATGTTTTTGTCTGAGAAAGGAGAAGCTTAAAGTTTTTCAGGTTGATTGGAAGACATGTAGGACCTGTCATGGCAGCCAATAGAGCAAGATCCAAGAAGGCGTTCACTTCCTGCCAGTGTTACCACTTCCTGTCTGGGTTGCCAACTGCAATGTGCTCATCTATGTCACTTCTAATTTAAGTCAAAATTTGAATGGCCTGGTACTATGGTGTCTCTTCATAAACTGTACTGTAAGTCACTTTCTCTTACACACAAGCAACTATAGACCATTTCCAAACTCTCATGTGCCTACAATCAGGCTACACAGATGTAACAACAGTTTCCACTATTGTGACAATAGTTTTTAATAGACACAATTAATGGTTTCACTGGGTCAATATGTTTCTACAATCTAGTTTACCCTCATGAAATTGCATGCAAATTGCCTGGAAATCTCCTGAAATAACAGCTGATCTCCAGGCTACAAAGACCAGTCCACCTGAAGAATATGGCTGGTAGAGGGTGGACTCTATGAGCCTATATCTTGTTGAGGTCCCTCCCCTTCCCAAACCCCACCATCTCCAGGCACCACCCCCAAATCTCAAGAAATTTCCCAACCTGGAGTTGACAGCCTTATAATTATTTTGCTACTGGAAAAGGGGGGCAAGGCTCCCCTTTTACCACTATAAACACTATGCTGGAGCTGGGTCAGCCTGACCATTTGAAGTCCAGGAAAATTTCCTGGTGGGCCACTGATATAGAGGCCCACCTATAATCAAATCTGCCTTCCGCAGCCAAGTCCCAGCATCTCAGAGGCCATATGGCTCAGATCATCAGCAGTCTTGATGACCATTGCTGGAACTGGAAGACTTGAGTGGGCCCTCCCACTCTGACTTATAGTGATACAAGTACAGCTCAGTTTGGCTTGTTCTGGGGTCATTTTCACTTCCCAGTCTACTCCTGGCTGGAGATAATAGGATCAGCACAGACAAAAGGGATGGTGTCTGTAGTAAAGAGGGGCATTAGATGAGACAAAGTGAAAAAGCTGGTTGTGTCCAAACCATAATTCCTTATGCTCCAAGAAAGTGCTCATGGCTACATATGCATAGATGAAAGTTAGTAACTATGTGAAATTTGCCCAAATGTGTCTCTAAAATATTTTCAGAGTTCAGAATCTGAAAACTTGTGTTTCAACTTAAATTTTTTTAAAAACCTTAATTAAAATGGGGAACAATCAATTGTACATGGCAGGACTGATCCTGCTTGTATAAAACATTTTCAATCTAAACAATTATGTCAAGATCACAACAAGACCACATCAAGATTCTCATATCCATGTTTAAACTGCTACTTAGCAATGTGCTTTCTCCCCATAATTTCCACTCCTGCTGAACAACCTCTGATTCATAGATGACTGGAAGGCAGATTCATTTGGCAAAAGACAGAGCTATTTGAGTACCTGCCATAGGAACAGGTAAGAAGCAGCAACCTTTATCTATGGACCCATGATAGATGGTGATTCACTCTGCTGTTTTTCCCTGTAGAAGCATGGGAAGGAAGATTCCTAACTCCCAATCTCCATATACTGATTTGAAAGTCCAGATAGAGACTGCATTCATGCCAGGGTACTAGTGGGGCTTCTCACAGCAACTGTTATTGTCCAGAGTTCCTTCTTACAATTGTACATACATAGACACTCTACTGACTTTCAGATTAATGCTTGGTGATCTGGAGTGCTCCTTCCCCCATCATGGAGAAAGCATCAGTAAAGAGCTAAGGGGGTTTTTTTGTTTGTTTGTTTGTTTTGAAAAGATAAAACTGAAGTCCCAAAACTGAAGGATACTCAAAATTCAAGGAATGAAAGCAAGCATGGAAAAAGAAAGAGATTGGGATCCCCTCCCCTTCCCCCAAAACTTTGGTTTTGTGAGCACTGACAATGTATAACCTTTCCAGAGATCATATACATTGGATATTATTAGAAACAGTAAAAACAAGTCCTAAGGATGGCTTATGTTCTGTCTTCACTATAAAATAAAGCTCACAAAACATGACAGAGCATTAAATATGACTATATTTCTAACCTGTACTAAAGGACTTGGAGCATTTGTCAGGTCTGACAAAAACTACTAAATCCACAGGTCATACAGTAATCAGGTAAAGAGCAATGTCAATGTTACAGCATTTTTCTCAAGAGCAATATACTCAAGGGAAATTGAATGGGCAGGAAAACCCGCCCAGATGTTCTCTCTCTTTTCAAAAATTATTGCCTATTCATGGAATTTTTAACAGATGCAATAATTCAGAGTATAAATATTTTAAAGTTGCAGATTTATTGCATAGCTGCCACAAAATTGTGCAGTGTTTGCCATCATGGATAAAGCCAACAGTACAATTTCCCATATCATTTCCATACAAAATTCTGCATAATTAATATTCCAATCAGACCAGACCCTACCCTGTCCTACTTAGTAGTTAGTGCTCAATGGGTATACCTCAGCAAAAATCTTCCCAGAGCTCTGTCCCATATGTCTGCTGTATTTTGCTGAAACTTCTAAAGGTTTGGAAATAACGGATGCACATTTTCCAGTGTTTTAGTATTGGCGATGCCTGACCTTTTTTCAGTGTTTCTTGCCCCCATTGCCATTCTGTTTCTCTCCTTTTCTCTCACGTGCATACTCATAATGGATGCATCCTCCATTGACAATGGGAAAATCCACTAACATTCAGTCACTCAAGCCAGCTCTAGCTGGCCCAATCTAGTATCCTTGTACACCTTCCCCAAATGTAGTCTGGGCTTTTTTCATCATCCAAATACTATCAAGCACAAGCTGAGATAGCACAAGAGAAGGAAAGAAAACTCTGGCCTCTGCCACCAGGCAAAGATTCATGGGCCACTAGTAAGTTGCACCCCTTCCCTAAGAAGAAGACTACTGTGGCAAGAGGAGAACCAGCCACCATGTCCACAGCCATCAAGTAGAGAATGGTCAACTTCACTGAGGTTGTTTTCCCATTTTCTACTAGAAGAAAATTTGATCTACCTGCCAGTTGCCTTGAGTCTGCTGAAGAAAGCAGAAAGATCCTCTGGCCTGTCTGTTATGCAGGAGAGCCAAGGACCAGAGGACAGTTACACTTCTTGATCCAAGATTGAAAATACAGCCTGGGAAGATCAACTTAGCCCCAATCAATATGAATTATGGCAATGTCATCTTCCTATCCTCCCCGCCCCCGCACCCTTTACTGTGTGTCTTGCTTTTTTTAGTTTTATACATCTATGGACAGGGCCTGTCTCTTATTGATGCGAGTTGCTTTGTGAGAAAATGGTCTGAAAAATAACAAAACAATTAACAAATGTTCTTAGTCCTCAGAAAAAAAAATATTATCAATGGGTTTGACTCTTCAAAGTACAGAATGTTGCCCCCCCCCCCCAAGTCGGAATGAAGAGGCTGACACAATATGTTGGATAAACTGGGCCGCTTTATTAAATATAACTTAAACAACTAGAACGGCAAGGGGTATAGGCCTAACAGGACAAGCCCTGGGGTCAAACGCAGGACCCTGCCCTGTCCTTAGAGGGTGAGCCACCCTGCCCCCAGCATGAGCCCAATATTCTGGCTGGTGCTGAGTGGCCAGGCCCAAACTCCACCTCCACCTAGGCCAGCATCAATCCCTCTGGAAAGATCTGCCCCGGTGAGGCTTTGCCATGATCTATACTCCCAGCATTGAGCTGTACAGCCCATCTGCAGTTCATACAGACCACCTGCACCTACTGGTACAGGGCCATAGGTGCTCCCCTGACCAAACACTGTGGCCCATAGCTCATCCAGCCCAGCGACCAAGCTAATAAACTCCTCCCCAAAACTCCTAACACTATCAGGCAGTACAAGGTAGGCAAAAAACAAATTCACATGGGCCAATTCTGTGAACATGAAAAAATTCCTACTTGGCCCCTAATAAGGCAACCGGTGATAACCTATACTGCCAAAGGGTGGGCGGGTGGGCTGAGAGCCGAAAGGCAATTGTGACACACTGGGCAGGGCTGGGGTCTTTATAGCCCCGACGCCATGCCCAACAAGCCTTCCCGGCAGCCGTATGAGGCGGGGCCAGCCTTCCCTCCTGCCGGGAGGGCAACAGCGGCCCCCAGCCTCTAGCCGGCAATGCTGGTGCAGCTGGGAAGGGGCCGAACTTGTATCCATTCCCCACCCCTTGATTGATCAAGCTTCTCTTCCTCCTGTTGTCTGCAGACTCTCAGAAAGTATCAGAAGCATAGATACTTGTCAGCAGTCAGGTATCGAACGGCTCGTCTCCAACTTGTCTCCATAAACTGGACTTAGTTATTGTTTTTCCCTCTATCATTCATTGTCACTACAAGAAACCTGGAAAGTTAAGCTGCGAGTGGGTGACTGATCCTTTGTCATCCAGTAGGGTTACCAATTCCAGCTATATAAATTCTTGGAGATATAGGGTTGTGCTTGTGAAGGGAGAGTTTGTGGAGGGATTTCACCTTGAATCTATTATATAACACAGAGTTTGCCCTCATCAGCTGCTATTCCTCCAGCAGAATTGATCTTCAAAGTCCAGATATAATTTGTAATTTCAGGAGAATCCAAGGCCTCAACTTTTCACAACCCCTCACTTCACCTGGTAGCTAGAAATTCTGGTTTTATTTTGTTTAGAAGCCATGTTTTCTAGTTTCTACTTTCACCAGAATCATTCTCATTATTCTCTAAAACCATACTGAACACTCTGTGAAAAATCATCCCCATAAGTCTACATTGTTTGGTTTTATACTACTGTAACACAATTTTATGGAGAGATGGGAAAGAGCTTGTTTTGCCAAGACAGGAAAGCATGCTAGATTTTCTGTCTGGAAAATTCATCCCCTCCCCTCCTCAAACAGTCCTTCCTTTTTTTCCCCCTTCTCTGATACAAGCTAGCTTCTGTTAATATATACTGATTTATTCATTAAAGAGATATGTTACAAATTATCTTAAAAACTAATACACTTCTTGTACAAATAAAGTTTTATTTTGTTTATTGTTAACCCAGAGATGTATGCTATATAAGTACTAGAGTCTCCTCCTCAGGACCACATAGTCCAACTTGGGCAAAATACTGTGGGAAAAGTTGTTAGAGAATTTTGCACGCAGCAGAAGAGCTGAAGGAGAGGAACAGGCAAACACAGGAATTAATAGACAAGAGAGATAACTGTATTCAATGGTAGAATATATTACCAGGATAGTATCCAATATTCAGAGTCGTTGCCAGGCCAAGGTCATACACAGTAATCAGTACACACTCCAGTAGATAACAGTATACAGCAGTAAGTATACACAGCACAATCCAAGCACAGTAGCATAGGATCCAACACCAGTAGTGTTCGCTGCCACCCAGACAGTGAGCCTCACAGTACCCACAATCCTTACAGGCAGACTGAGCAAGCTCACTGAGCTTCCCTAAATACACATATCAATCCTGCAAGCTCATCAGAGGTTGCATCAGCTCTGTGAGTCAGCACAAAGCCTAATTACAGGTGAGGTCATTCCACCTTACCCCAGTAACATGTAACAGCTGGACCATGGTGCAGCATGACTCAGCATGGCATTGCAGAAACAACATTACTATTACTAAGATGGAGTCAGTCAGCCATTTTAGGACTGAGTTCCAACATTCTCCTCTTAATAGTTTTGTTCGTTTCTCAATCCGAGACTTTTACAGTGCTCATTATGCTTTTCCATAGTCTGGGGTTTAGTAAACATATCTGCTGTATTGTGGCCAGTATCACAATACCATATGTTTATCAACCCTTCCATGATACATGATCTGACATTCTGGTACCGTATGTCAGTGTATCTATTCCTTGTCTTTACTCCTTCTGCTTTTGCAATCTCAATCACAGCTTGATTGTCTTCCAGAATTTCAACAGGTTTCTCTGCCACTATTTGCAGGTCCTTTAGTAGCTGTCTAAACCATTCTACCTCGGTACATGTGATAGAAAGGGCGCAGAACTCTGCCTCGGCGGTGGACAATGCAACCACGCGCTGCTTTTGTGTCTTCCAGCATACTAATACCTCTCCCAAATAAATGGAAAGACCCGTTGTTGACTTTCTGGTTTCACGGTCACTTGCAAAACTTGCATCTGTATGCACTTTCAGTGCTAGCTCCCCCCTCGGTTCGATATAAAGACACCAGTCAGCAGTGTTCTTTAAATATCTCAACACTTGCTTAGCAGCAATCCAATGATTCTGCTTAGGGTTCTGGGTAGCTCTTGCCAACAGATTACAGGCTACTGATATGTCTGGCCGTGTCCAATTACTGATATAGCTCAGACTACCAATTAACAACCTGTACATTTCAACATTACATGGTGGGCTATCAGTAACATCATTTACAAAGCCAGTCACCATAGGGGTTGAAACAGTTTTGCAATCAGTCATCTTGTACTTGTCCAACAAATCTATGATTTTAGGTTTTTGTGACAGTTTAAAACCTTGTGTAGTTTTTGCAATATCTACACCCACATAGGTCTGTACAGTACCAAGATTTCTCAGTTTAAACTTTTTACTTAAGGCTGAAACAATATCATCTGTTTGTTTCTTTGTCTTGGTTAGAATCCCCAAGTCATCCACAAAAGTAAGAACAATACATCTTGTTTCACCACTTCCCTTGGTAAACACACATGGATCAGCAATGCTTTGGGTAAACCCTAGTTGTTTAAGTGTACCCACTAGGCATTTTGACCATTGATGACCACTTTGCTTTAGACCATACAAGCTCTTATTTAGCAACCAGTATCCCTTTCCAGTACCAGGAATACCTTCTGGTCTCTTTAAATAAATTTGGTGCTCCAAATTAGCATTTAGGTATGCCACACAGACATCCAAATGGGTAAAATGGAGTTTTTCTCTAGCTGCCACAGTTAAGGCAGTTAGAAGTGAACTGCTCTTTAACGTTGGAGCAAACACTTCGTCATAAGTCTCATTAGTCTGTCTGCAGCCTTGTGCTACAAGCCTCGCCTTATTCTTTTTCCCCCCAGACTGGTCTGTTTTCACCTTGTATACCCATCTAGTGCCTATGGGTTTTACACCAGCAGGTACAGTATCAGTCTCAACATAAACATTTAAACGTTTCAGGGAAGAAAGTTCATCGTCCATAGCAGCCCTCCAGTTACACTGCTCTTCCTTGGACAAAGAGAAAATGTCAGTATATTTCTCAGGCTCATGTATAGCAGACATCACCGGACTAAATCGATCAGGAGCTCTTCTTTCACGTGTAGATCTCCTCAATGCAGGCTCATCAGTTGGCACATTCCTCCCGGATAATTCCTCACTGGTAGGCTTCATATCCATCTCCTCCTCGTCAGGCATCTCTTCTTTTGGGGTTAACTCAGCCGCCTCTCCCTCCTCTGGGTTGCTAGGCATCGAGCTGACTTGTAACGGACTCCTTGGTCATCCTCAGGACAGAACGCTGGCGATTGGGTGCAACGATTCCAGCCTTCTGATCTCTCCAGAAACGTGGCTGAAGCACTAATCACCACCTCACGACTGTCGAGCGTGCCAAAACGATAACAGCTCCCGTTTCTCTCATACCCGAGAAACCTCATACGTCTAGCCTTCAGTTGGCCCTTACGTCTGAGCTGTTGGGGAATATGAACAAAAGCTGTAACACCAAATACATGCAAATTTGCCAAGTTAGTTACCTTGTCATGCCATAGGCTTGCTGGTATTTTGCCAGTAGATGAACACCAAACTCTGTTCAGGTTGTAGTTGGCACAGCACATAGCCTCTGCCCAAAATCTCCAGGGCATATCTGCATCACGTAACATACACTGGCACATGTCTTGCAATGTACGGCCCCTTCTTTCACAAAAGGCATTGTGGGTTGGTCTGTATGGAGCAGTCAATAGGTGCTCAATCCCAAACTCTGCAAATAAACTTTGAAAATGTTTATTAACAAACTCTGAGCCTCTGTCAGAAATTATGCATGCAGGAACATTTCCAGTTTTTCTCTTAACAAACCTTAGCCAATTCTGCATATTTTGAAAGGTTTCTGTTTTAGCTTTCAACAGGTAAACAAAACCATACCTTGAATAGTGATCTTCTATGCTTAATACATACTTGGCCCCGCCTACTGACTCCTTAAAGGGCCCTATCAGATCTAAGAACACTAGGTCAAGAGGTTTTTTACTAGTAAATTTACTTGGAATACGCACAGGAGCTTTTGAAGACTTTACCAGCTTGCAGATTTCACAGTCAAGAAATTCCTTGCATGGTTTAAGACTAATGCCTTCTGCCTGTTCCACAGTCTTCTTTAGAGCAGGAAAACCAGCGTGCCCTAATTTCCTGTGTAAAAGATGACAGCAATTATCATGCACTGGTTTATTTACACAGACGTTATTACACGTTTGTACCTTGGTATGCAAGAAGTATAAATCTTCCTTCAGCATAGTCTTTACACACACACCGTCCCTGGTGTTCTTCAGCTCACAGCACGAGGTGTCAAATTGCAGTTTGAAACCTTCCCTGCACAGAGCAGACACAGACAGCAGATTCATCTTAAGTGAAGGAACAAAACCCATATGAAGCTCTTTCCTTAGGCTTGGCAGGAACACTTTCCCTCTGCCAAAAACAGTTGCTCTAACTCCATCTGCTAAAATAACAGACTGGTTATCAACAGGTGTGTAAGAAGTAAACAAACTCCTCTCTCTACAGAGGTTCTCCGATGCTCCGCTGTCAATTAAGAAAGATTGAGTGTGATTAGTTGACTTACCAGTAGTAACGAGATGCACATTACCACTCTTATCAGCTGACCTCTTTTCAGACCGTCTCTCTTTTCCTTTCTGGCCTTGACAATTCCTAAACAAATGTTTAGTTGAGCCACACCGGAAGCATTTTTTTCTTACAGCCATTACATTACCGGTTTGACAGTCAGGATCCTCCTTAACAGTAAATCCACTGCCCCTCTCTGGCTTACAGACAGGCTTTTTCTCCACACGTAGAGAGGAATTGGACTGTCTCTTGCCAAATTCATCAAGAAGCCGTCCAGTTATGACGTTCATGGTCAACCCTGCTCAGGCAAACCCTCCAGGCTCGTTATCACAGCGTCATATGATGCATCTAGGGAACTTAAAAGTATGCACACCTCCTGTGATTCAGAAAACATTTGGTTATGCTCTCTTAGTTCTAGAAACATTCTACGCATAGACTCTATATGAGATAACATATCTGCACCACTGCCAACCTGGTATGCAGGAGTTTCCTCACCAGACGTATCTGAGAGCTGACCGTTCCTCGGACGTAAATTTCCTTCAAAGCATTCCAACCGCCATTAGCCGTCTCCAGTCCTGCTATATGCACCAGCTGGGAGTCGTCTAGAGAAAGACCTATTAAAGACAAAGCCTTAACATCCTTTTTACGCAAAAGGTCTATAGCTTTTCTGTCCTCAGCAGCTTCTTCTGCCTCCTCATCAGCCTCCTCTTCACCCTCTGGGTTACTGATAGGATCAACCACCACCTCCCACAGCTCTTGGTGCTTTAATAACAGACTGACCTTCTGGGACCACATGGCATAGTTAGTCCCATTCAGCTTAATAATGCTGAGCCCAGAGAAGGAAACAACATTTGCAGCTTCCATCTCTGCTACTTATCACTGGACACCTGGGCAATTTGGCAGTCTGCCTCCGTCTCTTCCAAAACACTGTGTTGCCTCCTCTGTCTTCAGAACAGCACCACCTCTGGAAACACTGGGAGCACTGGGAGCTCTGGGCCCAGAACCAATGTTAGAGAATTTTGCACGCAGCAGAAGAGCTGAAGGAGAGGAACAGGCAAACACAGGAATTAATAGACAAGAGCGATAACTGTATTCAATTGTAGAATATATTACCAGGATAGTATCCAATATTCAGAGTCGTTGCCAGGCCAAGGTCAAACACAGTAATCAGTAACATGTAACAGCTGGACCATGATGCAGCATGACTCAGCATGACATTGCAGAAACAACATTACTATTACTAAGATGGAGTCAGTCAGCCATTTTAGGACTGAGTTCCAACAAAAGTTAATTAATAGGACTGGATTCAAATTCCTAGTGGCAGCATTATATACCCAAAGAGAGAAAAATAATTTCCTTGTGCATTAGAGCTGCCAGGGGCAGTAAATATAGAGCTAGAAGTGATGGTCGCTACCACCAAAGTAAAAGGCCAGCATGAGTTAATACCCAATCCTCAAAGTTTCTCTTTTTATTTCAATTACAGAAAAGTAGGTTTAAAGTACCACCATTCATGCACATATTTCCAAATTCTTTTTTGCATTGTAGGAACAATTCATTTGCCCTTGACACCCTTATTTATCTTATCTGAATTTATATTTCATCTGGAACAACGCTGTTCAGCGGCCTAGACATTGGACTGACCAATGAGACAACATCCATTTGTTCAATATTTTAGTGACATCACTGAGATAATGATATATACATTTAACTTTATGATCTTAACCCTCTGGTGATGCTGGGAGAGAATTTTTTTCCCTATGGAAGAAACTATAGGAGGAAGCTGAGTATGGTTGCCAACCTCCAGGTGGTGGCTGAAGATATCCTACTATTACAACTGATTTCCAGGTGACAGAGATTGCTTCAGATGAAGAAAATGGCTGTTTTGGAAGGTAGACTCTATGGTATTATGCCCCATTGAAATTCTTTCCCTTCCCAAACCCTTCCCTCCTCTGGCTCCACCCCCAAAATCTCCAAGTTTTTCCCAAGCTGTAGCTAGCAATCCTATAGCTGAGAAAAGTGAAAAAGGAGTGATTTCAGATATGAAGAGGGAGAAAGGAGATTTCAGAGAAAGAATTGCCTGTGGAGAGACCAGAGTAGTCTGATGGGGAGTCTAAAGTAGAACTGTAGTGTGAGCAGAAAGCACCCTCCTTCTGCAGAGGAGCAGTTTAGTGCTTAGAGAGTGATAACACCCTTCTTTAATGTCACCCCAAAATCATTGCCTGGCCTAAGAGTGAAGCCAAAATGGAACTGGTACAAATAAATTGGATGCTGGCCAGAGACAAACCTGGAATAGTATTTTCATAGGTGAGTCATAAAAACTGACCAGCAAATGACCTTCCTTCCCACTCTAAAGAGATGGAGAATTTAAAACAATGCGTCTCACAAGAAAACATTACCTCACCTCTGGCTAATATGATCACAAGTCAGCCCTGTTCCCCTCCCCCTGACATTTTACCCTTATTAGCTCAATTCACACAACCTGATAGTTTCTCCTATCCTGTACACAAGGATCATCAAGGAACATTTTGTACCTACAGTTTATCTCAGGAAAAACCCAACAAGTTTTTCCCAGGTCATTGTCTATCCCCTGAAAAGCCCATCAAGGTATTGGTTTGGGGGAAAGCACAACAGCCTCCTTCAGGCAGCATTTTGCCCTATATCTGGAGTACACAGCCAGATGTCTGTGTGTGTTCTCAGCACCTACTTCACACACCCACTTGCATGCGGGTCCTCTCCTCTTCTCCATAGGCTTCCCAATTCCCAGGTCCCAGTGCGGGATCCTCCATTTTTACAGGCTTCCCCCGCTCCCAGCCAACTGGCCGGTGGGGGAAGCCCCACCCCCACAGCCACCATGCACCTCTTGATCTTGGACAGGTTTAGAAACCTGCAAACAGGTCTGTTTTTTAAATGTGTGCCTTTAAAGCTGAGCAGGAAGCAGAAAACAGGAAGCGCTTCATGGGAAATGGTCAGTAATAGTTTCGTCAGAGAACAGCCCCTCCCTTTGTTCTGCTTTCATTTTCAGAGCAAGTAAAGTTGTGCAGGAACCAGACCCAGTAAGTGTTTGTGTGTGTGAGAGAGGGAGGGGACAGGGGATTCCCTGCTTTGGCAAGTGGGGGGAGAGATATGTCTACTGGGCACTCTATTATTCCCTATGGAAAATGATTCCCATAGGGAATAATGGGGAATTGATCCGTGAGTATCGAGGACTCGGGGGGGGCTGTTTTTGAGGTAGAGGCACCAGATTTTTAGTATAGCATCTAGTGCCACTCCCCAAAATACCCCCAAGTTTCAAAATGATTGGACCAGGGGGTCCAATTTTATGAGTCCCAAAAGAAGTTGCCCCTATGAAGAAAGGTTAAAACGCTTGGGGCTCTTTAGCCTGGAGAAACGTCAACTGCGGGGTGACATGATAGAGATTTACAAGATTATGCATGGGATGGAGAAGGTAAAGAAAGAAGTACTTTTCTCCCTTTCTCACCATACAAGAACTCATGGGCATTCAATGAAATGCTGAGTAGTCGGGTTAAAATGGATAAAAGGAAATACTTCTTCACCCAAAGGGTGATTAACATGTGGAATGTGGTGGCAGCTACAAGCATAGCCAGCTTCAAGAGGAGGTTAATAAAAATATGGAGCAGAGGTCCATTAGTGTGTGTGTGTATATATGTGTGTGTGTGTACACACACACACACACACATACATAAATTTTTGGCCACTGTGTGATACAGAGTGTTGGACTGGATGGGCCATTGGCCTGATCCAACATGGCTTCTCATGTTCTTATGCCACGATCCTTCATTATTTCCTATGGAAGGAAGGCATTTAAAAAGCTGTGCTGTCCCTTTAAATGTGATGGCCAGAACTCCCTTGGAGTTCAATTATGCTTGTCACACCCTTGTTCCTGGCTCCACCCCCAATGTCTCCTGCCTCCACCCCCGAAACCTCCTGGCTCCACTCCCAAAGACCCCAGATATTTCTTGAATTGGATTTGGCAACCTTACTTCTCCACGAAATGCTGGCCATATCACTCACCTCTGTGGATCTCAAACTTTTAGATTGGTAAATATTACCTCTCCATAATCACTTTCTCCTCCCTAATTTCTTCTTAGCTTGTGTGTTTATAAATGTGTTCTACTGGTGTGGGTTTGTCCTTTTATTATTTTTCAATATGTGGATATGCCCTTCAGGCCTGCGCAGAGGAATTTTTTAGGTGAAGCCCAGTGTGCGCGGTACTGGCTCCACCCTTTCACCTGGGGGTCATCTGCCATGGCCCAGTAAGCCGGGACGCCGGCAGCGAGTCCTCCAGGTGGTAGGTGTTACATTAACGAGCTCTATCTGCCCGGGTTTGATGTTAGAGTTTTCCTTCTCTTAGGCTGGCAAGGTTGGTGGGCCCAGCCTGCCCATCCGGTTATACCGCCGGACAATTCGGTCGCACCATGACGTAGCAAACTCTGTGAAAAACGGGGGGGACCAGCGAGAAGGTGTTCCTACGGATGCAGTAATGCAGGAGAGGCCATTGCAGTGACCATCTGCCAGGCATAGCCAGACAGTGACCACGCGGCATTCACTACACCAGGAGAGAAGAGGCTATGTATTGCGCATACATTTTCCCTGGGGGGGGTAGGATACCCAGAGGGAGCCCACCCCCCCACCCCCCTCACTTCACCCCACTTCAACCAGTGAAAACAGAGTTGGATGAGATCCCCACTCTAGAAGAGACTATTAAAGCCATCAAGCAACTGAAAAGTGGCAAGGCAGCAGGAGTTGATGGAATTCCACCAGAGATCTGGAAGCATGGGGACACAGTACTACATAGCTCACTTCACAAAGTACTTGTCACCTGCTGGGAATAAGGCAAATTACCACAGGACTTTCGCAATGCAATCGTCATCACCCTATACAAGAACAAAGGGGAAAAGTCAGACTGCTCCAACTACCGGGGGATAACCCTGCTCTCCATCACAGGCAAAATCCTTGCCAGAATACTCCTGAACAGACTGGTGCCCGCCATTGCAGAAGAACTCCTCTCAGAGAGCCAGTGCGGCTTCAGAGCTAACAGGAGCATCACCGACATGGTATTTGTTCTCAGGCAGCTCCAAGAGAAATGCAGGGAACAAAACAAGGCTCCGTATGTGACTTTTGTTGACCTTACCAAAGCTTTCAATACCGTTAGCAGGAAAGGCCTGTGGCAAATCTTGGAACGTTTAGGATGTCCCCCAAGGTTCCTCAGCATGATCATCCAGCTACACGAAGACCAACAAGGCCAAGTCAGACACTGCAACGACCTCTCGGAGCCCTTCCCAATAGGCACAGGTGTAAAGCAAGGCTGCGTTCTCGCGCCAACTCTCTTTACGATCTTCTTTAGCATGATGCTTCAAAGAGCCGCAGTAGATCTAGATGATGGCGATGGTGTCTACATCCGCTATCGCACCGATGGCAGCCTGTTCAACCTGAGGCGACTAAAGGCCCACTCCAAGACAATGGAAAAACTCATCCGAGAGCTACTGTTTGCTGATGATGCTGCACTCGTCTCCCACTCGGTATCAGCTCTGCAGCATATGACGTCTTGCTTTGCAGAGGCTGCCAAGCTATTCGGCCTAGAAGTTAGTCTGAAGAAGACAGAAGTTCTCCACCAGCCTGCACCCCAGGAAGATTATCACCCTCCCTGCATCACTGTGGGTGAATCAGTTCTGAAGACAGTCCAGCAGTTCAGCTACCTGGGGTGCATCATCTCCTCAGATGCTAAGATCGACAAGGAGATCGACAACAGGCTGGCAAAGGCAAACCGTGCCTTTGGCCGACTGCACAAAAGAGTGTGGAGCAACAAGCATCTGAAAAAAGGCACAAAGATCAATGTTTACAAAGCGGTTGTGATGACAACCCTCATCTACGGCTCCGAATCGTGGGTTTTATACCATCATCACCTGCGACTCCTTGAGCGCTTTCATCAGCGCTGCCTTCGCACCATCCTCAACATCCACTGGAGTGACTTTGTGACCAACACTGAAGTTCTCAAGTGGGCGGAGGTTACCAGCATCGAGGCACTGCTTTTGAAGATGCAGCTGCGCTGGGCAGGACATATTTTTAGGATGGAAAACCACCGCCTTCCCAAGATTGCCCTGTATGGCGAACTCTCCACCAGCCATCGAAATAAAGGGGCACCAAAGAAGAGGTACAAGGACTCCTTGAAGAAATCCCTTGGCACCTGTCGCATCAACCATCACCAGTGGTCTGACCTAGCCTCAGATCGCAAAGCATGGAGGTACACCATCCACCAGGCTGTCTCTTCTTTTGAGAACGCACGCATAGCTGGTCTTGAGGACAAAAGGAGATTGAGGAAGAATCGCACTGCTACAGCACCAACCCTAAATCAGACTTTTCCCTGCAGCCACTGTGGCCAGACCTGCCTGTCCCGCATTGGTCTTGTCAGCCACCAGCGAGCCTGCAGCAGACGTGGACTATTGCACCCTTCTTAAATCTTCATTCGCGAAGCCAAGCCGAGAGAGATTTTTCAATAAAACAACTTCCAGTTAAACATCTGACTGGCTCATTTTGAGAGTTCTCTAAGGGAAAATTGTGGTATATATTGGTGGAGATCCCAGTTACCTGCTTCTTGCTAAGCTAATTTCCCCCACTAATTAGAATACTGCCAATCTGGGTAAGAGTAGCCTGTAGAGATCTACAGCAGTGCCAAGAGCAGCAGAAACAGAACACAGGGCCAGCCCAGCAGCAGTCCGGAGTAAGTGTGAGAGATTTCCACAAGGCTTCAGAGAGAGAGATTTAATCCTCTATCAGTCCAACTTTAAATTGTGTTGCCCAGGTCTGAGTTGTATGTCTGCATATGTGTGAGTGTGCCCTACTTTAATTAGCCATCTTTCATGGAATAACCCGTTTGTATTTTGAGTTCTACTTGTGAATGGCAGAACACCTTGGCAATTGCTTTGAAACTGTATTTTTCTTTATTTTGCCTACTGGTAATACCTCCTTTGGTTAGGAGCAGTGGAAGCCAGTCCACTGAACACACTAATACTTTCCTTTTTTCACCCTCCCTTCCATTCATCAATCCAGGTCCCATACTTTCTCCCCTCAACTGGATTGATGTAGGGCTGGAAACCCTGGAAGCTGGGCGTGAGACTAGGCACTTCTGGTCATGAAAGTGGTTATAACATTGCTATAACATTCTAAATCTCTGGAGGTTTGCATAGCAATTTGGAGGATTGCTATAGTGTCATGGCAATGTGTGATGTCACTTCCACTTATGCAGCTGGAAATGATTATGCAGGAGGGTTGCCAGGATAAGGCTGGCAACTGGCAGGAGGTGGTGGTTGGGACCTCACTGTTGATGTAATGACATTGCCAGTGATGCAGCCAAACTCTATGGTTTAATCACAGAGTTTTGGCTGGATGCTAAAGCATCACCAGCAACACACTGATGTCACTTCCAGTTGTTCTGGAAGTGACATCAAAGGTTCAGAATGATAATGACTGCCTCTCTGATTCCCCCTCCCATTTTTCTCCTACTACTCAACTGAGCAGCAGTAAGGGACCACTGGGGCAGGAGATACCCACTTCCAGCAAGGTCTTGGCAATTCTATTTTGCAGCGTTGCCATGACATTAGTTCCCCCTCTTCATTTTGCTCCCACTGCTAAACCAGATAAGAGCAGGAGCCAGTATGCTAGAGTCAGGAAGTCTCCCACTGTAGCAAGAGACCTGGCAACCTTAAATTGGTGGAAGAAACAGGTTACATATGAACAGGCATAATGTACTACATTTGCCTTGGCATTCTAATGTGTACATAATTCTCTGCCAGTGTGGCTCAGATTCCTTCCCTTAAGTTTCTAAGCAAAGGAGGGGATAATGACAAATACTTCCTTGTTAAGATGCCAAGAGTGCACTAGGGCTGTTCAAAATGTCATCGTCCTGCTGTCTACTTACCCCAGAGACTATTTAATGTGGGAAGAAGAGGAGAGTAATAGAATGTTGCATTAATCATCCTTGCTGTAACTCAACCATGAGGAGATCTGAAACACCTGAAAAGAAATGACTGGTCCCAACTGAGCCATACTGCCATTTAACCAGCACCAGTAAAGGCAAGAATCCAAAGCAGACAGATCTGAACATAGAAATGGGGCTGAGGGGAAGGTTGGCAAACATTTGCTCAGTCTGGCAGAACAATCTGTACAGTCCTCCCAGAATTTTGATATGTATTGTGGAAATGCAAGAGATCTTTCCCTCTCATTCTCTGCTTGCCTTTGTAAACTGGTCTGTGGGAAAACATTTAGTTGGAATACCATGAAATTGTATTTCCATTCATATCAAGGACCCAACACTCTTCTCTGAAACAGTGAATACCACACTACACTTTCCACACATGGATGGGCTTTCATGGTTTCCCCACCGTGGGTGCAGCAGCTGATAAAGCACAATAACAATGGGCCTTCCATATGGCAGGTTTCCTACAGTTCCCCAGCACCAGCCCCCCAGCACCAGTTCCCTGGCACCAGCACCAGCCCCCCAGCCCCCCCAGACCACTGGAGTTTTTGAACTTTTTAAAATCAGCATTAGAATATTGCTATGTTGATGCACCATTGTAACAATAGGTGTAACAGGTTCTTTGAATTCCAAACTTCCATTTAAACAAGACCTTTCCATTGTGGAGATATATCTTTCTGCTTATGACAGCTGGGAATTCAGAGGACCTGGTACACATATTGGTATAGGTTATATCATAGCAATATTGTGCTGATTTTAAAAATAAATATAATAAAAAATCCCCCTCTGGAGGCAGGGGAAGGAAATAGCTGCTATGAACACAGGTTTAGGGAAAATAGCTACTTTGTGGGCTGGAGTGTCTGGATTTTTCCCACCCGCACAGCAGCCATCCAGGCTTTACTTCAATCTTTGCAAAACTTTAGACTTAACTAGGTTTGCAAAAATCAGAGAAAAACAGAGAAATCCCATTATGTGCACAAACATCCCATGATGCTGCGGTGAAGCCTTCCCAGAAGCCTTGAACCCGGGGCAGGTAAACAGCATGAAATGGCCTTAATCTGTCACACAGAAACCAACATATATAAATATGGCTAACTGACCAATAATCAAAGTATGGGAAATTATATTTTTATGTACAGACCACTGACAAGAAGAGTACTGTGGACAGTGTCATACTGCAAAGGAAAATCTACATATAAATATTTTATATAAACTCAGCCACAACCAAAATAAAAGGATATACACTAAGCTATATGTAACTATTGCTGCTGTGTGATTATTTTTCAGCCACAGCTATACTAGAGGATCCTATTTGATGCACTGGCCTATAACATTTGACCACACTTACAGCATGAGTGTAAAATCAATTTTCTGTACTCCCATTTATCTCAGTGCTGATGTTTTCTGGCTCTCTAATGTAATGACTTCTCTGGAGAGGTAGTCATTTTACTTCAGAGTGGCATTTCAGAAACGTTAAAGGGTCTGAAGAGATGGCATGTGACCTTTAGGAATATTTTAGTTCTGCTCTCTTCTGATGAAGGGCTCCCACCTTGGGATGATTTCGAATGTTTTATCCCTGCTGTTTCAACCCCCAAATCCCCATTTTACCTTTTGTAAATCAATGGGTGTTTCTTTATTGTTGTACCTCACATATTTTTTCCATAGAATCTATTCATTTGCCAATTGATCCATTAATTAATTCATTTGCCACTTATGCCTTAATACATTATAGTATCTGCATAAATAATGTTCAATATTAATACGGTATAATTTGCATACAGAAAACGTGTCTACAAAATATACACACAAAATGTGTCTATAAAACTCATACTCAAAATGTGTCTACAAACAATTACAAGTAGAAAACCTTAACCTTGGAATTATAATGACCAATGGATATAAGTATAAAAACAAGCATTTCCTTATTCCTAACCCTCTTTCTGTTGCAGCTGCTTTTTCAGAGGGGGGGATGTTGTCTGGATGGAAAACAGGCATAGCAACATTAAGGGACTACGATTACTGCTAGTTCACTGGGGCTTACTCCCAGGAAAGTGTTCTTAAGATTAGAGTCTAAATCTACTGCTTATAGGTCTAGAGCAATATTTGAATTTAGTGGCACCTATACAACCAACAGAGTTTTATTCAAGGTAATGAGCTTTCATGTGCATGCACCCTTTATCAGGTACATTTAAATTGAAGGTAACAGTTCACTGATATAAGTAGAAGGTGAACAGTAAATCAGTACAAAACACAATGACAATGTTTAGTTATTTGCATCTGTTTAAAAATGAATAACTAGGTAAGTTTACATGTTCACCATTTGGATTCAATTATGGGGGAAACACAGTAAATATATCCTAGCACTTGTAGATCTATATCATTTAAACTCACAAGTCCTGAATCTGCCAAACTGTCCATCAAAAATGGAACCAACTTCCCATTTTAGATAACTATCAGTATGCCGACTCTGTAGAAGTTGCATGGCCTGGAAGAAAATAACAGACTGCAGTGCAGTAGGCAAGTTTAGAGCTTTCTGTAGGGAAGTCCCAAAATATTGTAGTGCTTAAGGCAAAAATATAAATAGCATTTCCCATGATGACAAAAAACAGCAATATACTAAACAACCATTTGCTAAACCTTGACATCATTATTTATTTATGGATCACCCAATCCCTGCTACAGCAGGGCTCTGGGCGATATACATTTAATAAAAACATCAAAGCCATACAATAAAATGCATAAGCAGTACAAACACAGTAAGTCTAAAAAAAGTATCAAATGGCAAAATTTCACAATTCCCTATTACGGACTGCAGCCACCTAGTAAGTGGGCTGTGGAGGAACAGAGCAGCCTGGAGAGGAGAAGACAGTGCCAGTCAGAAGGGAAATCATTGCTGTTCTCAACCAAAAGCCTGGTGGAACATCTCTGCCTTATATGCCCTGCAGAATTGCACAACATCTCATAGGGTTCTGACAGCATTTGTCAGAAAATTCCACCATGTTGGTGCCAAGACCAAAAAGGCCCTGGCCAAGGATGGTCAGACATTTCTGGGGCCAGGGATCATTGCTATCCAAGGAGCGTAACATTCTCTTGGGGATATATCAGAGGAGTCAGTCTCACAGATACATTGGCCCCTGACTGCTCAAGACCTTGAATATATTTATGAACATATGAAGCTGCCTTGTACTGAATCAGACCCTCGGTCCATCAAAGTCAGTATTGTCTACTCAGACTGGTAGCGGTTCTCCAGGGTCTTAAGCTGAGGTTTTTCACACCTATTTGCCTGGACCCTTTTTAGTTGGAGATGCCAGGGGTTGAACCTGGGACCTTCTGCTTACCAAACAGATGCTCTGCCACTGAACCACCATCCGTCCTCTTGAAGGTCAACACCAAAACCTTGAATTTGACATTAATCTAGAAACAACAGCAGCACCAACCTGCCTCAATCCAGCTGTTTGTGGAAATTGTCTGTCAGGGTGACCAGCATCATCTCCATTCTGTGACCGGGGCAGATGCCAGTGTGTCATCCTGGAAGCCCTGGATCTGCTCAGCTACCACTCTCTCCATTACTTTACCCAGTAACGATAAATTCAAAACCAGGCAGGAATTGACAGAATCAGAAGGATCTAAACTTGGGGCGTTTTCTCACTTACCTTAAGCCGGAGCGACATCCCTCTTCACCGCGCAGCATCTGCACGGTTTTCCCACTAATTGCTGAGGAGCACCTGGAAGAGCCGCAAAGTCCCGCGGCTTTTGCGGCGCAAATGTAAACCGCCAAAAACCGGTTTACATTTGCACCGCAAAAGTTGCGGGACTTTGCGGCTCTTCCAGGTGCTCCGCAGCAATTAGTGCGAAAACCGTGCAGACGCTGTGCGGTGAAGAGGGACGTCGCTCCGGCTTAAGGTAAGTGCGAAAACGCCCTTGGTTTTTTAAAGAGTGCTACAACCACAGCCTCCTTAAAAACCTCTGGACAGACCCTTGTTTCCATGGACAGATTGACAATATCCATCAGCAGGTCCCATATCCTCTCATTGCCAGCTTTCACCAGCCATGAGGAACATGGATCTAGGAGGCACATGTTCATTCTGACAACACCCAGGATCCTGTCAATCTCAGCAGAGGAGAGCAGGCTAAAGGTGTCAAAACTGAATCTAAAGGTGCTCAAGGGACCTCCAGTTCACATACTGCATCAACACTGGTGGGAAGGCCAATCTTATAAAACCATTTGTCATAACCTAAGGGAAGGGCTGGATCAGGCTTGGCAATAATAAATCTAGATAAAATGTATATTTGGCACCATCCAGGAAAGCTAGGTCTGGCTAAGGTCAATTGAATCTCTGATTTTCATCTGCCTGAGGAGCAGCCTGCTAGTTTGCTAGCAGCAGCTCAGTAAGATCTGATTTTGCCTCTCCTCTGCTCGTAAGTACATAAGACCTGGGGGCATAACCAGAAGTGCGGACTGAAGGGCTATTTTTCTTCCGTCCTTAGCCTGAGGGCTGTAGCCCTAGATCTGGGTGACAGATCTTGGAGCAGACAGACAGACAAACCTGCTCTGTATTCAGAAATCTTCCCTCCCCTTCTCCTGTTTGTGATTTCTATTGTGATTTTTGCATTTTGGCTGTTTGGGATCTCCACTGGGGAGAGTAGTGGGATAGAAATAAAATAAATGAGTGATAATTGAAAGTAATGGTGTTTAATAGACTCCAGACCTTCTTTGGTTTCTGATTTGCCATAACATATCACTAATGTTTATTTCACATACATATGAGTTCCCATTTGCTCAGTTGTTCTTCAGGGGAAGTCAAAGTCTTTTACCAAGATATAAATCAAATTTTTGTCACAACTATGCTGTAACACCCTGTCTGCCTTTCCTCTGTTCAACTGTTCATCCATGCTGGATCAATAATTGATCTACAACTTAGCAGAGTTCCAATATGGTGCCTGTTGGTGTAGTGGTTAGGAGCACAGACTCTAACATAAGAGAACCGGGCTTAGTTCCCCTCTCCTTCATATGCAGCTGCTGGTGTGACCTTGGTTCAGCCATAAGTCCTCTCAGAGCTATTCTCTCAAGAGTGGTTCTCAAAAGAGCTCTCTCAGCCCCAGTTACCTCACACAAGATGTGTTTTGTGGGGAGGGGAAGGGAAAGGAGGTTTTAAGCCACTCTGAAACTGAGTAAAGGGATGGGTATAAATTCAATCTCTTCTCCATCACCTCCTCCTTCTCTTCTTCGTCTTCTGTACCCTGGATGGGTAGCTGACAAGTTATAGGTATTAGAGTGGTCACTCAGAGTTTTAGCATTGTGGTGCTGAGATAGTGTATCACAGTGCAGGATCTTTTACTATACAGATTGTTAGGAACACCTGGATAGCCCAGGCAAGTCCAATCTCATCATCTCAAAAGCTAAGCAGGGCCAACCCTGGCAAGTACTTGGATGGGAGACCTCCAAAGAATACCAGGGTCAGGATTTAGAGGCAGACAATAGTAAGCCACCTCTGAGTGTCCGAGCTTCACTAGGGGTCCTATGAAGTCAGGCATGATTTCCAGTCACACACAAAAAATATTCACACAAAAAACCCCCACTAGAGACCTTCTGCATTGAGATATGGGAACTTGGAATGAGTATGAGCCAGGAAAACATGATTTAGTTCACTTTGTGGTATGCCCAGTTCATGAACCACAAACCATCACAAATTCTTAAGATCCAAACTAACCAGTTCAGTTCATGTTGTCATAGAATCCTCCCAGGTGTGTTAGTGATACCAAACTCACAGGGAATCTCAAGCTGACTCACCAAGTTTGGTGTGAATTGGATTTACAGGGTCCAAGTTACATCCCCTCAAAGAAGGTGCCCCATCCTCCATTGTTTCCAATGGAGAGGGAAAGAAACAAAACAAAATGCAAGGGCAATAGAAGCCAAGCAGAACAGAATCAAAGGTCCAGAGAACATCTGCAGTAGAAACTGAAGATGGAAGGCATTTTTGCAAGCCCAGCAGAACCAGTGCAATGTGCCCAGGAGAACCATTGTCACTTTGACAGTACAAACCCAACAGGACTGATGTCTTAGCACAGAATCACACTCCAAGCAAAGGGGGCATTTTTTGCAAGCCCAGCAGAACCAGTACAATGTACAGTGTGTCCAGCAGTACCAGTGCAATCACAGTACCCAGCAGAACCCAGCACCACTGGCATTACAAGCTTTAAAAGGCTGATCTCAAAACACAGAGATATAAATTCAAGGAAGAAGCGTGGAATTTTGTGAGCTCTGTGCAAGAAAGGAATGCTGGCAAAGAAGGGGGGAGCTCTTGAAACTGACATTACTAGTTTGAAACTGACAGCAGTATTTCCAAGGCTGGAGAATTTCTCTCCCTGTGTTGCTTTGAAGTTCCACAAACATTTTGTTTGAACAGACAGTCTGTCTGGAAATGTATCCATTCATGAACTGGCACAAATCTCCACAAACAGCTTAAAAGTTCATAGAAAGTTTGTGCCAGGTGATTTGCCATGAACTTTGCTTTGCAAACCAGCAAAAATTCATCATGAACTTTTGATCATGCGCTGGTTTGTGCCCAACCCTAACAGGAACTTCATCTGCTGTGAATATGAAATTCTCAGTCCAAATTATATTTACAAATGCGGAATATCCGTTTGATTTTCTCTCTCTGTAATGAAATCACTGTTTGAATGGCAAGATATTTCAGAAGTAGTGGTCAGTGACAACACCACCATTTTCAAAAACACAAATTCCCCATCTCATGCTAATCTGAAAACATTAACTCTTACAGTGAAAAAGCTAAAAAGAATAAAGTATGACCATGAAGGTTATTGAGACAATGAAAAATGTCTTAATGAAAAATAACTGAGGCTGTTCAGATTTAAATCTAAGCCTTTTAGACACTAGAAAGAAGAATTGGCTGCCTTGGTGTACATGACAGTAAGAAGATCAATAAAGACTTATTTTCCAACAAAATCCTACTGAGATCTAAGTTGATATCAGTATTACAAGGCTATCTAAATAATGCAAAAGGAGCAACATATTATATTGGCATACCATAGAGTACTAGTGCCAGGGAAGGATGAGTGGAGCCAAGATTTTCCACTTCACTGTTCTGGTGGAGAGTAAAATGGATCTGTTTAACTCCACAAGCAATGCTTTCCTAAGTGATCTGGGGAACATGAGAAAAGTGTCCTGGGAGGAGACTTGGAATGCCTGACACAGTAAGCAGATAGCATTTTCACTGCTCATTAACCAAGCCAGACACAATCATGGCAGGCTATATAGCTTTTAAGAATGATACTCTTATCAACGAAGACTTTTTAGAAGGACACCTAGCATTTACTAATGAGAACACTGCCTGCTTTCTGCACTGGACATGGTGAGCATTTTTGTAGCAGTAAAACAGTCAAGTAAAGAAGACATCCTGGTCCCATCCTAAGAACTTGTCTGCCTTATTGGCACCCTGGACAGCTGGGTTTCAGGAGCAGCCATACAGGATGCACAAATATTCCTTATTTGTTCTTCTCTTTTTTTCATTTTACCCTGTTTCATTGCTAATGTTCCCAATTCATTTCTTGCTTTTAGAATATTTTAAATTGATCAAGCCAGGCCTTGACAAGTTTTCTTTGGCACCAGGAGCCCACTCAAAAACGTAGAAGTTACATCCATTCTTCAGCCTTCTGCAGTTTGTATTTTAATGACCATATTCTCTAATTCAAGGATGTCAAACACATGGCCCATGGGATGGATCCAGCCCCTGCAGGGCTCAGATCTGGTCCACAAGCAACTTCCTTCTCCTGCTTCCTTTTTGAGAACTGCTGATACAGCCACACCATAATTTGCTTTTCCCCCAGCTCTCTCAGTATCTCTTTGCTTCCTGCTTCCCCCTTCCTCTCTCTCTGTCTCTTTCACACAGCTCCCTACATGTCTGCTTCCTGCTTGGTGTGGGAGAGATACAAATACAAGCCTCTTTCTCTCACAAACACACAGAGAGAGAGAGAGAGAGAGAGAGATTCTGCTCTGTGGTTATGCCTCCTCTTTTGGGGAGGAAGGGAGGGGGAGGAAAGAGAAAGAAAGGGAGAGAAAGTTGGAGTCTCATGGCAGTTTTAAGACCAACAACATTTTATTCTAGGTGTGTTTTTGTGTGCAAGCACAGTTCCTCAGAGGGAGAAAGGGAGGGTGGGTGGACTCTGTTGAAAAAGTACAATGTACATTGAAGAAATTATTTGACTTATTCTGAAAAGTGTTTTAAAAAAAAATAGAAAAAGGTTGGACTTTTCTGTTCCTAACTGGATTTTATTTTCTTTCAAAAAGACAAAAAGACCCTGATTAGGAATTAGAACACTTGGACTGGTCCTTATATCTTGGAGAGTGGAGTGATTTCAGATGCCAAATGATAATAGAACACAAAAAATGAATTTGACACCTCTGCTCTAATTATTCCTACTATAAAACACAATTCTATTTTTGTCACAGTTTCTTGTAGTTCTACTAAATCTACTACAAAATTATTGTAGTATATAGTATATATTTATAAAATGGAGTAACCCTGTTTGTCATCACCATGGTGAAAAGCTAAACCCTAATCCTTCCTAACCTAATTTTGCCCCAGTTTCTCATAACTCCAATATTGTTTTTAAAAGCTCTCTTTAAATGAATATTGGAGCCAATATAGAAAACTACTGGTTTAGAAATGAATTCATTTATCACCACTGAATGGCGTAAAGGTAATATACAAACAAGCAATGACAAGAACTTAATGCACATTTTTATGACATAACAGCAAAAGAGATTCTGATATGAAATTATAAGTTTGTACTTCTACTGAAGATTGCTGAGGGACACTGTAATAAAATCCTCTTTGAAAATACTAGACATCACAATTAAATTTCTAGATGTCATTGCATCCTGGCACCTGGGATATGTTACACCCTGGAATAGACATCAGTTTTATTGGCAATCATTTTATCCAATCCCATCAGTATGGTTAGGGACCTCCCTGGAACAGCATGAAGGAGGAATCGGGGATCAGTGGTAGGAGGGGGAAACTGGAAAAATTGCCCCCCACTGGTGGAAATCCTCTACAGGATCCAACCCACAGTATATTATCTCTATACAGCGAGCGATGGATATTTCTGCAGCTGTATTAGCCTCAAGTCAATCCCACAGCCTAACGAAAGACATCATGATGATGATTTCCAAGGCTTTACACTTGAGAGACTCCTTTACAAATAATCATTATGTCTTCAAGTATTATTACCATTATTGTCTTCAAATACCAAATTGATCCTAAAGAACAGTCCATCTGTGTTGTTAAATGACTGCTAAGGAGAATCATTCTTTCATAAATCCTGTAAAATATCTTTCACTGAGTCTAGTAGTTATCCACCATAACAATTTATGTCACTCATATTCTTATTTTGTGCTAATTCATTTCAAATACAAAGGTGTCAATTCATTGGTGTGTCAGGATTTTTTCCCCCTCAGCATCACTCTAAATGATGTCAAAATGTCACTTAGCCAAGCTCCCCCCCCCTTTTAATTTCTTCTTTCATATCCATATAGAACAGCCCTGCAAAGCAGATGAGCATAGTTCACTAAATTAAAAAAACTGCTATCAGTTTAAGTAAAGTCCCAAGTCATTATCTATTAGTGTAAGAGTCATATTTCTGTTTATATGGGGAGAACAGAGGAGCATGAAATTTTACATAATCTGCCAGTCGAGTCTTTGCCAGTATAGTCACTAACCTTCTCAAAGTCTGGTGTCAGTGACCTTCTTCCATATATGTTACATTTGGGATCATTAAAATAAACATGTTTACAACATCAGTCTTTCATTTCCCTTCTTTGTTTTTGCACTTTGGTCTCCCTTGAACTCTGAATGAAATGAAAATCTGAAGTACAAGATGCTTGCAAGATGCCAGCTGGGCTGTAGGATTGTAGGAAATGAAAAGGAGGATCTCCAGTGCTGAGAATTAGTGCTTTGAGATGACAATCCAGGCAAGACTGAGGATACTCATTTCAGACTTCCCAGGGCAACAAAATCAATCACATTTTTTTTCCCCTTTTAGAATTCTCAGCTGGAAAAAGAGGGGAAGAAATCTTGAATGTGACTACAAGAAGTCCCTGGGAAATAACTGTTGTAATGCTGATGCCATCTAATATCTGTCAAGAGTTTCTTAAACTCTAATACAAGTGGAACTAGATGGCCTCTTTTCCATGTTATCTATCTAGAGGTTATCTACCACAGCTCTGTTTATTAGGAGGGTTTTGCCCTGTGGGTCTTGTGGGCACTGTTATGCATATCTTGACACTTTCAGTGTACATCCAAACACACACTATAACTCAGTATGCTGCACACATATGTGTCACTTAAACTTCTTTAGCATTAAACTCTGTGAAAACCAGTTCTGCCACTTTGCAGAAACCAGAGGTGCACAGCAATCATTGGAAGGTGCCCCCAGTATCTGAGAGAATTCTGTGAGACTGCCAATTGGCAGGAAAGAAGCACTGAAAACCTGTTATGCTTTCTGGACTTTATTGCACTTTGAAAGCAACCTGAAAATTAGGCCAACCCAGTGAAGGCTAAGGAGGCAGGCCCAGACTGCTCCCACTAGGTTTATTTATTTCTTACGTATTTCTTAATTTTTATTTCTATCTCACCCCCTCCACAGAGCAGACTCAGGACAGGTAACAACAAAGTAGGCACGAAAAACCTCAGCTTGAGACACTGGAGAGCCGCTGCCAGTCTGAGTAGACAATATTGACTTTGATGGACTGAGGGACTAAGGGTCTGATTCAGTATTAGGCAGCTTCATATGTTCTTATGTTCAAAGTTAAAAACAATTAAACATAATAAAAACCATACAATTTAAATCAACTAAAATATGGTGAAAGATAGATATGATCACATGTAAGTCCTTAAGCTAGGCCAATGGAATGTCAAGGGAGAGGTGGATGGCTGGGGGGGGCGGGGTTGAGGTTGACCAGGGTCAGCTACAATCTCCTTTCTCTCCATAACTGATGCTTAATTAAGGCTGATTCAGGAAAAGGAATGCTGGAGAGAGCTGCAGCCCCAGATCCCTACCCACCACCAGGGGAATCTGACAGATATCTGCAGATATTTTCAACTATTTTGCAAATATTCAGTGTCAAGGTGGGAAGCGATGTCATCATTTCAGACCACAAAGCAATTCTGATACTCTGTCCTTCCAACAATGCAACAGTCAATATATCAAATTAGATATAAAGAACCAACAGAACAAGAACAAAACATCCCTTTGTGGTGAAGGAAAAAAAAATAAACTCTGTCCAGTGCTGATAAGCTCAGCAGTAAACTTTGCAAAACTTTAGCAAGAATGATCAAGTACTTAATTATCCAAACTGCCTTTACAATACTGAAATTAGAAGTTCACTTTAATGGGTGCGTAAAGTGCTGTTAAGTCGCAGCCAACTTATGGCACCCTCAGTAAAAGGCTTTCAAGGTAAGTGAGAAGCAGAGGTGGTTTGCTATCACCTTCCTCTGCAGAGTTGTCCTTGGAGTCCTCCCACATACTGACCAGGGCTGACCCTGTGCTTCCCAGATCTAGCAAGTTCAGGCTGTACCATGCCACCTTCACTCTCCTCACTTTAATATACTATTAAATTCATCATGGTTGAAGGTGCCATGAATGCATGGGTGTCGATGCTTTCCATGGAACAGTCTTCCAAAACACAGTAAATTTGTCACCTAGGTGGACTGCTTTGACTTTAATTTTCTCATCCCTGCTGTTTCAGCTTGAAATTTTCTTTTTCAGCTGTCCTTTGCATGAATCAAACTCCAGATTCTTTGTTTTCACAGTGTCTTCTGTTTCATCATGCCAAATTTCCCCCATAAAATGTAGACTATTTAACATTACTTGCGGTTTTATAGACCAGTACTATACAATATGTATATGCTATATTTATCAACTTTAAAACTGTATACATAAATATTGCATATATTAAACATATATGCCTATTTAATACAAACAAACCTACAAATGCAGCAGTGAAAATCAGAGAACAGACATCATTGACAAAAATATAAATGAAAACAAAATGAAAATAAACTAAGAAATATTTGCTCATTCCTATTTCCCACCTTTCTAATGAAAATGCATGTCACTTTTAAGACCAAATAGGACATATGTATGTTAGCTGTATTGATCCCACCTGAGTTCAATCCCAGCGAAAGCTGGTTCAGGTAGCCGGCTCCAGGTCAACTCAGCCTCCCATCCTTCCGAGGTCGGTAAAATGAGTATCCAGCTTGCTGGGGGGAAGTATAGATGACTGGGGAAGGCAATGGTAAACCACCCCATAAAAAGTCTGCCGTGAAAACATTGTGAAAGCAACATCACCCCAGAGTCAGAAATGACTGGTGCTTACACAGGGGACTACCTTTATCTTTAGCTCTTATGTTCCTTTCATATGCCACCTACACTTTATATGTTCTACAATAATTTTGCAAGGACTGATTCAGCAATAACAACATAGCATATTAATCTCTATTACATATTTGATGTTTGCCTCTTTTTTATTTCTACTTGGCTAGCTGAGCACTCCACTGCAGAACTGCCTAATATTCAAAGTGTTTTAGGAAATATTTGCTTACTAAATTTATACCCCATGATTTGGTCTGTAGACCCAAGCTGTAGACTCAGTAATTTATGAAAACCAAATAAACCACTCCAGCAATGTGGCAGGTGTAATTTTTTTTCTTAGGCAACCATCTATGATCAGTAACTTCACTATGCAACAAAGACTTGGATTTATATGTGGGATGTGTGGGTTCAGCAGCTACCTTGATAATGAAATTCCCCTAAGTAGCTGTGTGAAGCAATCCCATGAACCCTCACTTACAAGGAAGCCCCATTGTGTAAAATAATTAGGGTTTATTTATATATTTATAAATATCATATCCCACTCCTCTTCAGAAGTAAGTACTCAGGGCAACTTAAACCAGAAATTAAAATGACACATACCCAAATTACCAGAAATTAATAAACGGAGACCCATGACAGATTCTGCATTTGTAAGTTCTCATTAGTACTGTAATTTGGGAGGGATGGGATAGGCCTCTTTTCCATTCTGCTTTTGTCATTGTTATGTTCAGAGTCCAGATTTTAATTTTCCAGAGGACTTTATATAGGTTTTACAAAGGATAATTCCACATATTGTTGCTGCTAATCCAATTGGATGGGAGGGAAGGAAGGAGAGAGATTCTGTCTTTAAACTCATCCCAGCTGAGGAGGCTGTAGGAAGGCAGCCCTGCAAGAGCCTTATGAGTGAAGGGCAAGGGTAGGTAGTAAAGCTTGAACCGACCTTTACATTTTCCCATTTATTGTGGCTTGCTTGTTTCCCTTGGGCACAGTCAGGGTGGGATTACAGTCACTGTGTTTATCTGAGAGAAGCAAGTGTTCTGAAATGTGCATCACTCACAGCTACAGCCAGAGGATTTGGACCGGATATATGTTTTTTTACCACTGCCTCATCACTGTCATCCTCCCCAGGGCAGCAAGATACAACTCCTTCTCCTTCCCATCCCCCATAGCAGTGAGGGCAAGCTGCAACTCCTTTTCTCTTCCCAGACACCTTCTCTCCTGCTCAGGCACTTGCAATGGGAAAACAAATCTTTTGAATCTTTCATTTCTGGGCAAGGTCACTGAGACAGTGGCAGAGGAACAGCTCCAGAGGTGTCTAGTTGACATATTGGCCTTTGACCCATTCCAGTCTCGCTTCAGCCTTGACCACAGGACAGAGATGGCACCAGTCACCCTCACAGATGACTTTTGCAGGCAGCTGAATCAGTGGAGGTCAGCACTGCTGATCTTACTAGACTTGACATCAGCATTCAACATGGTTGATCACGACCTGTGACTCACTGCCTTGCCGATGCTAGAATCCATGGGGTACCCCTACAATGATTTTCCTCATTTCTCCATAATTGGAGACAGAGGGTGGTGCTTGTGGAGACAATATCACTGAGGTACCCACTCTTATGTGGAGTCTCTCAGGGAGCACTTCTCTCCCTATATTATTTAATATCTATATGCACCCCCTTGCCCAGTTGGCATGATGACATCCAGCTATTTCTGCTGATGGGCAGTTAGTCAGATGCTGCTCCTGTGAATCTAGCCAGGGATTTGGATGGTGGGATGGTAAAAGCAGAGCTGAACTCCAGTGAGATGGAGATTCTGTGGTTGGCAGGAGGGGGACCAGATATGGGATGTCAACTCCCAGCCCTTGATGGAGTGCCTCTAATACCTTGCTATATACAAGCCTACCCCTAGGACTGACCTGGAAGCTCCAACTGATCCAGAATTTGGCTGGGCAGGTCCTTACTGATACCCCTCAAATGGCACATATTCAACCTGTGCTGAACAAACTGCACTGGCTTCCAGTTAAGTACCGGATCAGGTTCAAGGTGTTGGTTTTGACCTTTAAGACCCTGAGCAGTCAGAGACCCAGATACCTTTGGGACCACCTTTTCATGGTAATTCCAAGAAGAGCTCTCTGCTCTGAAATGAAAAACTTACTGGTGGTCCCTGGCCCAAGGGAGATAAAGCTGTCCTCAACCATGACCAGGGCCTTTTCAGCCTTGGCTCCTACCTGATAGAACTTTCTGCCAGATTACATTCATGCCCTGTGGGATTTACTTCCTTTCCACAGGGCATGTAAGGCAGAGACGTTCCGCCAGGGATTCACTTGAGGCAGCAATGGTATACTGAGTAGTCTGGCACCCTCATACACCCCTCCCTCCAGGAGGCACTGAAGAAATTACCATCTGTAGCATAAAATAATGATTTTTTTACTGTTGGCTTTAAATTGGGGTATTGCATTATGTTGTTAGCAGTCCTGAGCCCTGCTTGCAGGGAAGGGCAGCTTATAAAACAAATTAAATAAATAAAAACAATGTAAACAGTAGCAATGCCATCTCCTCCCTCTCCTCCAGTCACTGCCTTTGCAGGAAGAAGAAAGTCATGCTGCCTCTTCTTCAAGTCCAGCCACTGCCACTGCCTGTTCAGCTTCATTTCTGCTGGGCAACAGCACTAGCAATCCAACTCTCACTAGCTCTTTGTGCTTGCTTATTTTCCCATCCTCTCTTCTCCAAGTTTGACAGTTTACATCACCTCTGTTTGCCACAGCTTTTGGAGAGCTGTCTCCTTTGTTATCTGTGGCTGCAGCAAACAATGAGTTGTTTTTTAATCCCCGTTTCCATTTTTCCCATTTTAAGATGTTTATGCAAGCTGAGAGAGGGGAGGGGTCCCTCAAGTTTGTTAAAATTACTTCTGTATAAATGGCCCTGATCTGTGGATTTAAGCAGGGCTTTTGTTGTAGAAAAAGCCCAGCAGGAACTAATTTGCATATTAGGCCACATCCCTGATGTCATCATTGTTTCACACAGGGCTTTTTTTAGCAACTAGGAACTCATTTACATTCTAAGCCACACCTCCTGACACCAAGCCAGCCAGAACTGCATTCCTGCTTAAAAAAAAAAAAGTCCTGGATTTAAGTATTTGCAGATCAGGGTGGGTTTTTTAAATTATGATAATAATAAATAAAAGTCAGCAAAAAAGCCATAAAACTTAAAAATTATTAGCCATCAGAAGCACAAATTTTAAGATTACAATATCCTTTGCATTTAAGAAACCCAGCATTGCTAAACATTTAGAAAAATCTGGTAAAACTACAAAAAAAAGCTGGGATAAAGCAATTAACTTGGAAGAATTATCTCCCTCCCAATATCCCCACTGAAAGAGAATATAATGTTCACATATCTTCAGAAGGCTATCAGTTAACCACCCAGTTCAGTATCCATGGGGAGAGCCTGGAGGCCAAAGCAGAGAACTGTTCCAGCATGCCCACCAATCTCACCTCATGCTAGGTCAGCAAGTGGAGAACACCAAATCCTGGAAAATTCTCAAGTTCTTATGGGCACAGGTGTCCTCTTAGATATCCCTTGGGGCTTTAACGTTCAACATACATTCTCTAAATTTGGCACTTCAACAATTAGGGGACAATGCCATTGCTACAATATGAAGGAAAATATGCTCATGACTGCAAATCATAGTTGTCCTCTAAGGAACCTTCAATGGCTCTTCTTCCAATTTAAATAGTTCCTAACTGGTTCCCAAGGAGGTGGTTGGGAAAAGACAGCCTAGTCTGGAGGAAGACCATGAACTTGAGCCAAAATGAAAAGAGGGGGTATGCATATTTTAATACATGGATGAATAAATGAATAAGCATTGCTCAGTAGAGTGGTTGGAACAGGTAGGATCCACCCCAGTAAAACAAGGTAGAAAAAAGATATACAGAAGAGATTGCAGATTTTTTTAATTTATGAAAAGATTCAAGAAGTCGATGCTAGTGTGCTTGCAGTCTAAACCATCTTGGGGTTTGTAGAATCTTTCGGGATCAAGTGCCGTATTCTACTGGAGAAAGTTTTCCTTCCAGACGTTTTGTTCTCAGCTGCGGAGAACATCCTCAGTGGCATTGCAGCCGGAGCAGGCGCTCAGACCTTCTTGGCTGCTGTGCTGTGCACAGGTCTGAGCGCCTGCTCCAGCTGCAACGCTCAGACCTTCTTGGCTGCTGTGCTGTGCACAGGTCTGAGCGCCTGCTCCAGCTGCAACGCCACTGAGGATGTTCTCCGCAGCTGAGAACGAAACGTCTGGAAGGAAAACTTTCTCCAGTAGAACACGGCACTTGATCCCGAAAGATTCTACAAACCCTAATGATGTTACCAGCCGTGAAAACCTGAAATCTTTGATAAACCATCTTGCTTTTCTTCCTTGTCTCTTTCTGGCTGTATAAAAATAATGGCTAAGCTTGTGTGCATTTTTTTAATTTTATAGCTGGATACAATATGCACACTTGTGTCTTAAGTTTGTTACTGCTCAGTTCAGCCACTTACTTTTTAAATCATGCCCATAACAAATGGCCTTCATATTCCAGGAATAGCATGAAGAGGACAATTGCTCACACAGAGATAAATAGCTGCAGAAAACAGCCAAGGCAGGCTCCAGGGACTGCTGCCATCTGCTGGTTACTTTACAATAATGGGGGGGGGATAACTAGAAAGCACTGGAGCTCAGGAGTTTTAAGAAGGATTTCTCCCTTCTTTTGTATTTCCCTGTAGCGTGTCTCATTCTCTCTATATATGCCAATATGGTCAGTGGAATGCTTTGGGGGAAATAGTCTTCTTACCTTTATCCAAGGGAACAGATTTTGGTCTCTTTCAGACTTCCTTGACTGTTGCTCTGTATTAAAGGATGGTTACTTTTTAAATCAATTGAAAAACTAGTAGCTCTGGAGAAAACCTAGAAGTCTTTCTCTGGTCTGCAAGAATACAGGTACCAGTGTGAAAAGGAAGATTACATTGAGAATATTCACTCAGCAACTCTCTGATGAAAGCCTTTATAAATCCTTACTATGAACTTTCTATACCCTGTTAGTTTGATGCTAATTAGAGTTTTCACCCTATCCAGGATCTATAAATCATTGTACTGATAATTCACTATAAGAATGAAATTAATTTTGGTAATGTAATAATTAATCCATTAAATGTTTAGCAGATTACCATCAACACAACAGTATTTAATACAACAGTGAACCTTGTGTGCCAGAACAAATGACACCAGGTGGTATTGTGGTATTGGTCATGCAGTTACAATGGGTATGGAAGACAGGTATGCAGGATTATTATTATACCTCCAAGAATCATATGTATCTGCTGGGGAGGGGGTTCTTTCAGGCACCTGGGTCTTTGTTTGCCTCTAATGTACATGCAGCGCTGTTCCTTTATTCACTTGAACAGCAACTCTGTGGATGGATATTTGTTTTCCTGGGAATTTTTCTATTCCACTACAATGGAATTTAGCCTTGGGTTATGAATATACCCCAGAAATCAACATGTGGAAGTTTTTGTTTTGTTTTACAGAATGATTGGGGTGTGTGAAAGAGATCAGGAGTTTTATTCCCACAGTTTCCACTCCGTCTTCAACTTGTGGAAGTTCTAATTTCTCAGTACTAATGAAACATAACTGAAATTTGCACTACAACTCTTTGTCTATTCAATAGCTTATTTTCATCTTCCATGTTTCCTTATAAAGTGGGTTGATGTTAAATAATTATTTTTAAGATGATCATTTCCCAGCTGTCTTATAATATTGTAAACTTTCCTGCTCTTTCACATTTTGATATACTATGCCCAGATTTCTTTAACCTCTTGAGATTCTCATGCATTAATTATCAGTTCTCTTTGGTGTCTGCAACACCTCCAAATTTAATATCATCTGTGAACTTAATTAATGTGCTGTTTATGTCTTCTTCCAGATCATTAACAGAGATTTATTGTAATTAAGATTTTATGAAAGTAAAGTCAGAGAAAATCTCCCTCCTTTGTCAATGCATATAAATGCCTTAAGTGGTTACAATTAATCTATGATAAATAAGAGAAGAATTTCTATGGTAGCTCATAAAACATAAATTCAATTGCTAATCCAGCAACCTTCATTCTTCTATGCCACTGTCTGATAGGACCCATACATTGTTGGTCATTGTGCTATCATATTAATTACACCCTAGATTTTCCTGTCCAGAGAAATAAAAATCCAGAAGATGAATATCATAGGTCAAAAACCAGCAACGTGAGAATCTTCCTGGAGTATCCATTCTATGTTATGATCCATGAAATCTCACTGAGAAAAATGAGTCTGGATTCACGTCATTGGATATTTTACTACTGTAAGTACTCAGTTCCTGGATTTCAGAAAAATCCAAGAGTAGATGGTTGTAATAGCATAATATCCAACAATAGTTAGATAACATCCTCTGAAAATTAGTTCAATCAAAAAACTAGTTCAGTCCAAATTAATTCAATCCATTCAGTTTGCAGAGGCAATTAGATATGCAATATACAGTGCCCAGCTGACAGCAAGCAAATTCAACTTCCTGTTGTCTATATTAACTTTTAATAAGTGAAATAATACAAGGAAATGATTGAATGGATGAAGCTATTTACCAGATATAATTTTCCACCCTTTTGGGTACTAGGAGGATCATAGTGGTTTGTTTTGTTTTGTTTTGCTTCCTCAATTTGTTCCATATATTAGATGTGCAAGTTTCTTGAAAGGTATTGGTTAGTTGAAATGAGCTGAATAATGACACTATCAATACTATAAATTGAATAATTTCTCTGTTTAATGCACACCTCTAATTATTATCTTCAATCAATACATTTTTCCCATAGAATGTACATTCTTCTTCTAGAAGCAATTGAAGAGTCTCAAAAGAATAGACCTGAGTATAAATAGGGAGTTCTTCACACTACCTTTTACATTTTATCCCACATTTTATCCCACCCTTCATTTAAGAGCTCATGGTTCTTCCCTGTTCCATGTTATCCTTTTAACAACCCAGTGAACTAGGTTAGACTGAGAGAGTGACTGATGAGCTTCAAGTCACCCAATAAGCTTCAAGGCTGAATGAAAATTTCAACTTCTTACAAGTCCTCTTCACTGGTGGTTCTTAATGTTTCATACCTTATGTCCCACCAATCACTCTGTAAAAGAACCTGGGTGCCACCATAATAGAAGAGGAAGAGGAGGAGATTGGATTTATACGCTGCCTTTCACTCAGAGTGGCTTACAATCTCCTTTCCCTTCCCACAACAGACACTCTGTGAGGTAGGTGGGACTGTAAGAGCTCTCAGAAAACTGCTCTTAAGAGAACAATTCTGCTGAGAACTTGTGGCTGACCCAAGCAGCTGCATGTGAAGACGTGGAGAATCAAACCTGGTTCTTCTAGATTATGGTCCATGCACTTCACCACTACATCATACTGGCTCTCCACAAAAACAATAGAAACAAAAACCTGACTTTCCCCAAGAAGAACATTCATATGTTAAAAGCATCATGATATTATTACTACCATACCAAAGGTTCATGGATGATCTGTGGTGACAGGTGGGGTCAGCAGGCAATGGCAATCACATTTGGAGGTGGACATGGAGACTGAGGAAGAATTATTTTTAGTAAGTTTCCCACCTGTGGTACACATATCACCAGATAAGAAGCACCAGTCTACACCCCCTGTGTGAGGACTGCAGTTGTGATTAACTGTCAAAGGTTAATGCCTGACAGAGTTTGAGAACCTTCAAGTGGCAAGCTGTTCAAACAGAATTCTGTTGAGGAAGTCATTTAAGTAATGACAATTGGGAACTAACTGTTGAAGAAGAGAGTTAAGCACTGGCTTTAGTGAAGGAAGCTAAAAGAGTGAGTGGATCAAGGAGGAGCCTCGTTCAAGTTAAAAAGAATGGAAATAGCTTCTAGTAAAGAGAAGTTAGGCCTGCTCAGAAGAAGGAAAATATCTTCTGGAAGAGAGAAGTAGTTCCTGGTTTATGTATAAAGAAGGATTTGGGGAACTTCATTGTATGCTCCTGCCTTCTAAACTTTATATGTCAATGAAACTCAGAAATCTATGCTTAAGAGTTTAAGCAGAAACTGAAAAAGAAGCCTCTCTTCTCAAAGTTTTAAAGACTCTGTTGCATAGAAGACACACTTATTTCAGGAAACAAATTATGTGATATTTGTGTAAATACGAAATTACCTGTCCCTGATAAATCTTGGTGTCTAACTTGTCTAATGGGGAAATTTTGTAGATGTATCTTGAAAATGTTCTGTACACACACATTAGTCTATTACATTTTAATCCCAACCTTCCTGCAAGGAATTTGAAGGGATCTACATGCTCCCCCAACTTTATCTTCCCCAAAACCCAGAGATGTGGGTTAGGAGCCAAAAGAATGGCTCACCCCAACAGCATCATGGTAAATCAGGGAGCTGAACCTGGGTCATCTCAGTTGCAACTCAGTACTCTAACCCAGGGATGTCAAACATGCAGCCCCAGAGCTGGATCAGGCCGGATCAGGCCCACAAGCAACTCACTGTCATCTGCTTCCTTCTCGATGCCTCTGTGTCCCAGCTTGCTTTGCTAGGTCTTGCTCAATTGCACAGAAGCTACAGAGCAAAGCCTCTATTTTCTCCATTGGCTGACAAACACATTAAGCAACTTATGTACAAAAATTTACAATGCCCAGCCATTTCATGTTTTCCTCTGGGTCTTAGGCTCAAGGCATTGACCATGAGATTTCTCTAAGAATGTCAATAAATCAAAAGTAGGTTTGCACCTTACTGACACTCACCTGAACAGCATACTTAGGATTGCTGCAGAACAGATTGTCTCCAGATTTTGATGCAGTAATTCAGAGCAAGAGGTGTCAGTTATCAGGAACTGTTAAATAAACAAAATATTACAAGAGTGCTAATCTTTTAAGAGTATTTTATTTTAAGTTTCTTTTTTTAAAAAAATGTGTTTGTGTCCTTTATAAAGGTTGTATCTCTGCTACTTGGCATTACATTTTATGACACACATAACCCAGCCCAACAAAGTCTCATTTATGTCAGATCTAGCCCTCATAACAAATGTGTTCTACATCCCTGCTCTAACCACTACATCACAATCAAGCAAATGTAGCATGTGTACATTTTCACAGTTTGCCTTCAGACAGCTTGATAAAAATAACTGTGGTGTGTGTAGCAAACTGGTTCAGCTTCTCAACAAATTCTACAGTGCATATGTGCATGTGTCACTGTATAAACCCTGGTCTGTTTTGTCTTGCCACCCAGTAGAAAAGCCATCTTCTCTATATTGGCATTTTTAAAACCAAGTGACCACACAAGTAACATCACTCATCAAACTATGGATTGCAAACTCAGATGTCACAATTTATCACAGTTATTGGAAACTGTGCTTATAGAAATTGTAATCTTATGCCAACCAGCATATCCGGTTTGTTGGACCAACTGCATCCAGACTTCACAGGGTTTGATTAAACCATGGTTTCATAAGCCATACTTTTATGTGACATCTAAACACAACAAGCACATTAGCCCTTTCTCTGAGTGACTAGAAATCATATCTCTGTAGATGTCTATTTGGTTGTATTCAACCAACATAAGCAGAGCTCTGGTCACAGAATGGAACTTTCCTACCCTGGGAGCCACAAGAACAGTGCTTGGTGTGGGGGAGCTCTGCAGTTGGTGTGCGGGAGCTCTGCATATTCCATGTACTAGGGGAATATGACAACTTGACTCTGCTCAGCAACTCTACTGCACATGCATGTAATATACATGAGCACTAATGAACTGTATCTTGAATAGCATCCATTTCACATGCAGCAGCGAGTCAGATTCCCCTTGAACTGTTACTTGCTATGGGGCAATTTATATGCTTCATGGCATGTATGTTTCAGTGCATTATTCCAGCCACTGTATTTTGATAGAACTCTTCAAAAGAGATGGCCAGCATCTTTATGCCTCTGTTGTATAGATGGTGAAGAGACTGGTGGCACATCTGGTACAAAACAAAGACAGTATTATGGAAAGAAGGAGGCAGAATGTGGATGGGATGTAAAATAAGATTTTCATGAATGATTCCCTGATGAATTAATGGCATGTTGCAGCACTAACAGAGGTTTCTGGAAAGAATCCATTCGATTAAAAGATAAACTTGCCAGTGTAGCCAATCTTATAGATTTGGTAAATGCCAACTTTTAATAAAAGAATGTCATTTTTTGTACCCTGTTATTGGAGTCAAAGAAATTACATAATCAGCAACAGTAACGGCATCACAGAAAAGACCTTGCAATTTTTTCTTGGACTCCTGGGTAGCTCATCTTCCCAATAAGTTGGTTTCTTGTAACTTTTTACGCCTTATAAAACCTAACAATTGTTGAGTATTTTCTAACAGATTGAATCCTTAGGGAGTCAGGGCACCCCCCATAAAGGTAATATGTTTTATTATTGTATTATTTGAATTACCAACAAAAATCATTCTGAATGTCCAAAAAAAGAAAAACAAACAAACCTCAAGTGCTTAATTCACAGACCATGGTTTGGTTGGCATCAAAATGTAAGCAGTGATATTTGCAGACCTAAGAGGATATTTCCATTGCCAGCCTGCAATTTTCCCACAAACAAACTATCCATCTTTCCCTTCATTTGTATGCAGCAGAATTCTCGTCTGAACCCTTCAGGTTATGACCATGACACTTAGATACATTTGAATTTTTTTTCCTTAATTGAAAATCACAAGGTAACAATAGCTAAGTTCTGTGTAGCATAATCTGTTCATCTCTCTGGAAAATCAATGATTCCAAGGCAGCACCCTGCAAATAAAATACAAGACAATTCAAATAGCTTCAGGTATATCACACTTTCTGTCTTTGCCTTTGGTGCTTTTCTCAATTTCCCAAATGGTACATTTCCCTTCTTCACCAGAGCACAAGTTCCAAGGCAACTAAAAATAACTCAGTAGCTCTGTTGGGCCAACTTTCAAAGCTGAAGGAACGTGCATGCTTTTGAGATACAGAGAACATCTGAAACACAATGGTGGTCTACTAAATGTTGTTGCTTCAACAGCTAACCATCTGTATTTGGAGAAATAGTCTGGATTCAGATCAATACTTGTTTAGACTTATCACAGAAGCCAGCAAGGGAGGGAGGGAAGGAGGGAGTGCACCAGTCGTGGCAGCCTCTTTTGTTGTTCTGCCCCTGCCAAGGCCTCTGTGAGGCAAGGCTGGGGTGCTGCTGCTGTGCCATTGAAAGCCAGCCAGTCCACCCAAGCCAACCTGCCTACCCACCCACCACAATGCTTCCTGACTGGCAAGACAGCACCAGCCTCTGCCCAATGACAGCCACCAGCAGCAGCAGCTACATGAGCTGAGCCCAGCACAGCCACAGGACACACATACTCCCAGCAAGAGGAAGAGCTGCAGCAGCCACCTGGCCCTTCGTGTTGGGGATGGCAGGGCGGCATGGTAGCCGGTGTGCTCCCCCTCCCAGCACACCAACTGAGGGCAGGGGCATCCTCAGCTCAGGCCTGCCGCTGCACTCACCCTTGCCACCTCCAGCCCCCCACCAGGTGCATGCTAGAGTAAGTTGGAAAATCCTGGCTTTGCCCAAGGGTCAGGGGGGAGAGGAAGGGTGTGGGTGAAGGGCAGGAAGGGAAGGAAGCTGGGGGCAGGGGGGAGGGCTTGCCTAGGCCACCAAAAACTCTGGCACCAGCACTGCCTTCAGGCCATGAATAAAGTTGCTTGTCAGCAAAGTTCATGATATCTGTGAGTCAAGATCACCCCATTAGATTACTGGGCTATGAGGCAAGACTTGTATTGATGGGTGCCACAATGACCATACATGGTATGATTCCTCTGATGGGAAGGTGAAGGTGGATGGAAAGAAAAATGGACTATAAGGTTTAAGGGCACTTGAGGCAATAGAGAGACCAGTGGTGCAGTGACCCTCCCTCAAAGCTTTTTTCCTGATCAATCAGCACCAAAAGTCCTGACTAGACTAGTCCTGACTAAATCCAATGTGACACAAGCTTGTTGTAGGGCAGACTTTGTAAACTATCGATAAAAGCTGAAGCTTTGTTTTCAAAAACCTGGAGTCCTGTCTCTTCCTTGATAGTTGAGCCTGAAACTCTCCCACAGCATTTTTGGTGAGGCAACACAGAGAAAATTTGATAAGTCCTCCCCTGAAGGGCTGTGGCTCAGTGGTAGAGCACCTGCTTGGTATGCAGAAGGTCCCTGGTTCTCAATTCCTGGCTTCTCCAGTTAAAAGGATCAAAGTAAGAGGTGATGTGAAAAACTTCAGTCTGAGACCTTGGAGAGCTGCTACCATAGACTGATTTAGTATAGGAAAGGAAAGGAAAGGTCCCCTGTGCAAGCACCAGTTATTTCTGACTCTGGGGTGGCGTCGTATCATGACCATGGAAGGATGAAGGGCTGAATCAACCTTGAGCCAGCTACCTGAATTCAGCTTCCACCAGAATCGAACTCAGGTTGTGAGCAGATAGTTCAGACCACAGTACTGCAGCTTTACCACTCTGCACCACAGGGCTTCCTGATTTAGTATAAGGCAGCTTCATATGTTCATATGTCTTTCGGTTCCCTTAGAATTCATTTTTAACATTGCACTATTGGTAAGAGTGGGAAGGCCTAACTAACTAAGATGACAGTTTTTGTGTAGGCTCATTTTTATGTTAATTAGTTTAGAAACACCCTAAAGTACTTACAATAGGGATAGGTAACCAAATTTTGTGTTGTCCTATTCCAGTGCCTGCGGGGGGGGGGACTCTCTGTATGCTGTTAGTCAGTGCCTGAATCTTCATGCTGAGCAGTATAGACAGCCTTAACAGGCAGCATCTCTCAGTACAATTTTAAAGTGTAGGCAAGGACAAGCAAAGAGTAGCTATGTTAGAACTCTGAGCCTAGAGACAGGGTAGGATTTCCCAAGTGCTGGTAAATCTGTTGGGTAACCTCTTAGGGTGTACTAATAGTGTATATAATTGTGTATACTAATAGTGTAAATAACTTACCTATTGAAGTGCAGCCTTTAAATAGAAAACCAGTTTGGCGTAGTGGTTAGGAGCACAGATTCTAATCTGGGAGAACCGAGTTTGATTCCTCACTCCTCCACATGCAACTGTTGGTGTGACCTAGGTTCAGTTGCAAGTTCTCTCAAGAGGAGTTCTCAAAAGAACTCTCTCAGCCCCACCTACCTCATAGGGTGTCTGCTGTGGGGATGGGAAGGGAAAGGAGATTGTAAACCACTCTGAGTGAAGGGCAGGGTATAAATCCAATCTCTTCTTTTTCTTCTTCTTAAGTAAACAATGAAACATTAGCTGAATCCAGACTTGGTGTCTTTGTCTTCCTTTTCCAGTGAGAGCAAAATGCAGAGTCTCCCTTCATGTCTGGTTTGGTCTTTGTGCTATTTAGAGAAGGGACTGAGATAGCAAGGCAAATAGTTATATGACGACGTTCCAGTGTGCTGGGTTAGAAATGTCTTATGGCCTATTAAGAATAAGTCGTTAAGAATTGCCCTGACAGTTCATAGCAAAGGCCTACCAAAACCCATATTTTGTGTCCTGTTCAGTTGTGGTCAGTCAGATGACACTGTGAACCTCCCACACAAGATATTTGGATAACCACTATGTTCTGTTGTGTCTGTTATGTTACAAATGTCTGGTTGTGTTCTATTGTGTCTGTTGTTTCATTTGTTTCCCATCTTCTCTTATGGAACTCAGCTTACATAGTATCCTAAGAATCTCTTGCCCACCAGGCACTGCAGAGCCAGGCCTGCTTAATTTCATCACTAGACCATTTGCCTTCCAACCATAGCCTAAGCCTGTATGAATTTTGATTTCCCAAGTAGTTTCCTCTGAGACATATCAGCAAACCATGATGTTGCCAGTCTTGGCAAAAGGAGGATCAGCAAGCTGGTAATAAGCCTCTTTAAACTCGTGGTTTACCAGGCGATCAAACATAAGCTGACAGGCAAATCCACAATCCATACCAAGGCAGTGTTCAATTCTGAAGTGAGAGAAAGATAAGAAGAAACAAGAGTAGAAGAAAAGGCTAGACATTTGCCAAGACTGCAGGAGTCAGAGAATGAAATAGTAGCAGGCAAAACAGACAGAAAGCGAAGGAAGGAAACAACTCTTTAAGGGATTGTACTGAAAACAAATCCTTATAGGACAGTCATTTGTACAGGGATATAGACTAATAAGCAGCCTGCTGCCCAGCGTCTGTATGACATTCCCTCTGCTCAGAAATAGGAGAGGCCCATAAACTATGGCCAGGGAATGGAAATCTGTTTGGCCTGGGTACCATTTTCCAACTAATGAACAGGGCTGAACTGCAGCAGATGTCAGTTTCCCCACAGCTACTATCCCAGACTGCTAGCATCTTTATTTCTGATGCTACAGAATGCAGCTAGTTTTATAAGGTGTACATTAATGACTGCCTTCCCAATATACTCTCTTTCAGCTCTTCCATTAAGGCATACTATTAAGATAAATCCAGAGATTCACTGGGATTGACTCAATGACTTTGTGTCTACACAACTCAAGCTGAGCACAGTTATACCCTTCTAAGTCCAGTGAAGTCAATGGGTTTAGAAGAATGCAGCTCTGCTCAGGACTGCACTGCACTGCATTGGCATGGTCTCAGGAGGCTGCAACTAGATAAACAGCACTGGCTAAATCATTTGTTAAGAGCCCCATGGCGCAGAGTGGTAAAGCTGCAGTACTGCAGTTGGAGCCCTCTGCTCACAACCTGAGTTCGATGATCCCAGCGGAAGCTGGTTCAGATAGCCAGCTCCAGGTTGACTCAGCCTTCCATCCTTCCGAGGTCGGTAAAATGAGTACCCAGCTTGCTGGGAGGAAAGTGTAGATGACTGGGGAAGGCAATGGCAAATCACCCCGTAAAAAGTCTGCCGTGAAAACATTGTGAAAGCAACGTCACACCAGAGTCAAAAATGGCTGGTGCTTGCACAGGGGACTACCTTTACCTTTTTAAGTCATTTGTTACTGGAGAGAAACTTCCCCAGAAAGTACCTAGGAAAGCAAAAGGTGCCTCAGTTCACAACTATAAAATGGAAGGGAACAAAGGTATAAAGATTCCAAAACCTAATACCTTCCATGCTTAGTTCTGCCCAGGCTAGCCCCATCTCATCAGATCTCAGAAGCTGAACAGGATTGGTCCTGGCTAGTATTTGGATGGGACACCACCAAAGAATGCCAGGGTCATGTGAAGTGGAGGCAGGCAATGGCAAACCACCTCTGAATGTCTCTTGCCTTGAAAACCCTGCAGGGTCACCATAAGTCAGCTGTGACGACAGCAAAAAAAAAAGAAGAAGAAGAAAAGCTAGCTCCCCCTTGTTGCCAATGCAGCCCTGCTTAGAATTTCCTGTTGCTGAGCTTTCCTCATACCCTCCTTGTATATTTCAAATATGGGATACAAAGTCTGATTCATTGTCATGGTTCTTGTTTTGTTTAATATTTTTATACCCACTCCCATCCTCTCTTAATAAACTAGGAAATAAAGAGATACAGGGAGCATGCGAGAGACACTAGGAAAAGGATATACGGGGGGTACACAGGCACAGGAAAGAAGGGAATGGAGGAAACGGGTTGTTAACAAGCATGCAAGTCAAAGCGTATTTGTGAATTAAAAATAAGAAAGCCTATACATGGTTGTATTTTTGTGTGCAGAAATTAGTTGACTATTTTAGGGAAATGGTGTAAACTGGCTGCTTCTGTTTGCCTGCATGTCAAATGCATATGTGATAATTCTTCCCTCGCTCACAAGAGTGTTGTGAGACTTAATTAATTAATGTCTGTAAAGCATGGTGAGATCCTTGTGTTATTAAGTGCACTGCTTGTCCAGTTCCCCAAGTGACTCCACATTGCCAGAAGCAGTATTTCCTGTCTATTATCAACAGGCAGACAGCCAACAGAATAATGGCAGGAGCAGAACCTGCTCTAAAAGAATTGTAAATAAAAGGCTGTTAAACGTAAGAAGGCCCAAGGAAGCTGAAAAGGGCATTACATTGGGGGGGGGGGAGGTAGATCAAATCCTAAAACAGAGTCCTTTTCCTCTCTCCATTCAATGTGGATAGATTCACATGGATTGAGTTCCTTCATGTACAGAAGTCCAACAGGCTAGAACAAATGTTACATTGTCTTGTCTAAGGAATGACAAAAGCATAGATTCATTGAGAAAAGAACAGAAATCACAATAAGCCATCTTTTAAAAATGGGTTGATCGAAGCCCATTCAGTTGCAGAAGGTACAGCAATCTACGCTTCATTGGTTGACAGCAACCTGAGATTTCAAACTGGGAGTTGTAGTTAGTTGGTTAACCAGTTTGTTTGCATCATGGTTTGTCTGAATCCCACTTCATTGAAGAGCACCTGGCCATAGAAATAGTGGTAAAGTGAAAATGTCCTCCCTATTGGGAGGCAGGCATGCTAGCAAACCAAGGTTTATGTACAAACCAGGATTTGTTACTGACATTTGATACACAAACCAGAGTTTAAACAAGCCATGAGTTGTTATAGTGTCTGGATGCATCCTTATGATTTGCAGGCAACAATTCATTGCAACACTGTTTATTCTAGTTGTAATAGATACATTCCAGGTTACTCCAGAACCACAGGAAATTGAGTGCCAACACAATTTGATGTGTAGTTTGCAGTTAGGCATAGAATCCAGATTTCTATGGGTACAGTTCATATCCATCATTTGATATATGCTGCTCTCCCAACTGTATATTCCTAGTCAACAGGGAGCACTATCTCTTGCCAGATGGCAAGCACTCCCCTCTGCAGTATTGGAGGGATGATACAAAAGACGCCTATTGTGCCTACACCTTTTCCTGTGGCACAGAAGAAATGGAAACATTAGAACACATTTTTCTTCATTGCCCTTTTTACCAAGAGGTTCTCTCTAAGTTTATTCATTCTTTGCTTAGCAGATATCCTGGTTGTTCAGATTTGGCATATGCCAGCATGCTACTTATGGGCAAAACCCAGAGGTTACAGGTCTCAGTGCAAAATTTTGTGCAGCAGCTTGTAAAATTTGACAAAAAGTTTTTTATTCTAATATTTTAATAATTTTACATCTCTTCATTCAATTAATTATTGTTTATCTATACTGTTATACCTATATTTACTGTGAATTATGTGAATTATGACTTGTGTTGGTCTATGAAAGTTTTTAATAATGATGTATATAGATGTATGCTGCTCAGAATCAATATATCAAACTTTCAGATCATACCTCTTCAAACACAAGACTTTTGAGGAGAGTCAGTTCTTACATTCCTCTGCAATTTATCAGGTGCAGAGTTATTAAATGACAACTACAGCAGACCTCAGGTGTCTTTTTAAAAAAAGATTCTAAACTTCACATGTGTAAGATGTTTGCAAACAAGTGGGCATTTTCTTCCAAAAATGTTCAAAGACGCATGACTACCTTTCCCCTCCAGTGGTGTTTCTGGCACAATATGATTTCTTCTTTAGCAAAAGTTACAACTTCCAGTTTGAAAACTGCAGTTTAAATGAGCTGGTTCAGGAACAGCTGGTCAGAGCTGATTCAAGGAGGAAGGTGATAAAGACTATTTGCATTCATTTTATTGATTTAACCAACTGAAGCCCAAAATTTGATTTTGTTTGATGCAAAATGACTTTTCCTCATATGTACAGTAGGACAAATCCTGATCATAGCATACATACATTTTAAACACAATGGCAGACATTGTTTTGCTGCTGCACACTTTAAAAATCCACATGCCATCTTTCCAAAACAGCCTTTTTTCCTTCTCCACATGCCAAGTCTTGTTGCTGTTTTGTAATGATCTGCTTCCATCAGAGTGCACAATTTCTCCTCCCGCCTGACTCTGCTGATCATTCTGGTAATTAAGTCTCTTTTGATTCTCTTTGGCAGCACCCCATCTGCACAAGAAGGCACACCTGGAAACTGGCTTGCCTCTGGTTTGGCTGTCCTTGATTAAACTCTGTTTAAATCCAAAAGCCTTAATCAAAAGAACTGCCTTGCAGGAGGAAGCTGTGCTCATATTAATTTTTTCTTTCGGATATTCCCTTAAAATGTTGCAATAGTTGGATTTGGATTTTAGAAGACCCAAAAACAATTCTTTTTATGGACCATGGACAGTTCCAGTTTTCTTCTTTATATACTGATCAATCACTGTCTCTTTTGTCCCTATTTTTGCCTTTTGTAAATGCTTTCAATTATTAACATTTGGCTAGTTTAAGCTGCTAGCTGTCCTTTTTAATGGTTCAGGTCCTATCCCCAAATTTCTAGAAATTTATATATTGGGTAGTGGTGGAGCACATATCTTCTCGCTAGTGTTTATAAATACAGGCATATGAACACTAAGGTGCCAAGTAGGATAGCCAACCATTGTGCATATAATATTTTTGAATCCATTGTGGTCCAGTTGTTTTTTCCCCCCAATACAGCTTTGTCCAAAAGAACAAACACCCTTTTTTCATAGAGCAGGGTATGACAAAATTGAACCTTCTTCAATCCTGGAGGTCAAAATGGACTTACACATGATATTTTGGTGTTCTTATAAATGAAGTCCAATTGTCCCTCTTTTCATCTGTATAATATTAAAAGGTATGGCAATATTATCATCTCATATGAAACTGACTTGTACTAGCTCAGACCATCAGTCCATCAAAGTCTGTCTTCTCTACTTTGACTGGCAGTGTCTCTTCAGGATCTCAGGAAGAAATCTTTCATAACATCTACTGCCTGCAACTTTTAATTGAAGATGTCAGGGATTGAACCCAGGATCTTCTGAATGCCAAGAGATGCTCTATCTCTAAGCCACAGCCTCTGCCCATATCTCCCATTGGAAACAATGAAAAATCATGTTTTCAAAAACCAGATGGCCATTCTGGCTTCCATGATTCACTTAAGAGTTTTTGGCATAATATAGGAATGAGCTAGAAGGCCAAAATATTTACCGTCTTTTATTAATTTATACCCCCATCTTTTCCCACAAAGTGGCTTACATTGTCCTCCTCTCCTCCATTTCATCTACACAACAATGTTGTGAGGTAGTTTAGGCTGACAGTTCATGAGGTCAACCAGTCAGCATCCAGGGCAGAATGGTGTAGTTGTTAGAGTGAGATTCTAACACCTACACCATGCTAACTCTCAAAATGTAGCATAGCTGGTGGAGTAATAGCCTAGGCTAGTGAGGCCATGGTTCAGATCTACACACTGCTATGATACCCACCTTGAATCAGTCACTCTCATTCAATTTAACCTATCTTACAGAGGTTTTGTGAGGATAACAAACCCTGAGCTCCATGGGGGAAAGGTGGGATAAAACAGTAGACCAAACTTTGCACAGCAGAATCAATTGATTCCAATCAACCTAGCTGCAGTACTTACTCTTTGATGCTTAACCCAAACCTGATTGAGTTTGGGTAATGGAAAGAAACCCACATTCTTCAAACATTCAAAAAGGGAATCAATATCTCCCAGGCAAGAGGAGATTCAGTTCCTAAACTTGGTTAGCAGATCAAGGTCAAAGATAAAGTACTTCTGTCCCTAGAGAATCATTCTGGAGCCATCTCCTCTCCCACCCCCTTCCCACCCACCTGTGGAGAACAAAGACATCCATGATACAAAATATGTGACATCAGAATGCTTCTTGAACCCATACAAATGCATGTTTACAGTAATTAATCTCATTTGTTAATTTCCTACACTAAATAGAAGTGGTTCACCAATTGTTCCCCTCTCCTTCCATTTCAAAACCAGTATTTAAATCCTATCTAGCTGCTTCTCATTTAGATGCTCAAGGGCAAATGAAATACTTTTTGAATTTTTGAGAGGCCTACTGTAGAAGGAGAAAGGTGACTTTTGTCTGCCTTTGGACCATATAGATTTTGGAACTAGTCCAAGGGCTGAAACAATCCATTTTCTCAATTAGAAAAACTAGTTTGTTGGTTCTTTTAAATTTCATTTCACTTCCTTTCCCTTGTTCATGACTGTAAGGCTACAAGGCAGAAGCACCCACATGCTACATTGTCTTCCAGATCACTCTTTGCTCTCAGTGCTTCATTTCTGAAGAGTAATTTGATGAACTCATTAAGTCTGCCAGAGCACATGATACCCTGTGACCTTCATATACAGCATGTTAGCCCTGGAACTTCTGTAGATGCTTTCAATTATTAACATTTTGCTAACTTAAACTGCTAGTTGTTCTCTTTAATAGTTCAGGTCCCATCCCCAAATTTCTAGACATTAGTAGTAGTAGTATTATTTTATTTATGTTTCACCCATTCCCCCATTTGGGGGCTCACTCATATATTGGGTAGTGGTGGAGCACATATATTATTTGCAAGGAAAGAGAATAACATTCTGTACTTGATTTAGAATTACCATCATCATCACCATCTCCATCCTCATCGACAAACTGTTATCCAACATGGACCCAGAGAGAGGAAAATTAATCTAGAGTGGCCCTAGGCAGTCACAGCTGAGGTCCAAGGAGCAGAGAAAGGAAGAAAGAGAGAGAGTGTAGCAGGAGTTCTCAGAAAGAAACTAAGTGCTAGTACCTGGGGTCCTTCTTTTATTAACAGAAGATCCCCAAGGTAGGTGGGTTTTGGCCCTTTGATTGGGTCAAGATAAAAACTTTGAATCTTACCAGCTGATTTAAAGTTAATTGTTGTCAAACTGTGGCAGGGAAAAATACCTTGATTTGACTATTGTGAGCCAAATCTGCATGGGCACAAACAGCCTGGGTGGGGAACATGATTAACATACCTTAACTAGGTTGAAGTGAGTGGACTGCATGGGCACAAAAGTTTGGGTGTGTCAAGATAGTTCCTGAAACATGATGAACAGCAAATTAAGACTTGAATGCCTTTCCTGATGGAGTAAAAAACAGAAAAGAAGAACCAGGAGTTGCATGAAATAGCAAATTCCTTGAGCTGTGCAGACACTTCTGGGGTATGTCAGTATACTAGGTGGTGCCTCCAGTGTTGAAAAGTCTTTAGTGACTGAGAATAATATGTCACTGAGCTGGGGGAGATTACACTTAATCATTTTCTAATTCCACATACCCTTCCTCTTCTTTCCTGGGATTTTCTAATGTTATGGGTGTACAAGGCTGGCCTTAGACTGTCTGGCACCCTAGACAAGGCTAACTTCTGGCATCCCACCCCCCTGCACTGATAACTGAGTCACATGGGGGTGCCCAATGTGCTGCCCCAAGAAGACCAGTGCCCTAGTTGCCTAGTTTGCCTAGTGGCACAGCTGGCCATGGGTGTACCCAGGTACCTATATGAGACTCAGTTTCAAATACCCTTGACACTTATTAAAACAACTGCCCAAAATATGAGGGACTACTATCCAAGGGGGTCTTGGCTGGAGGAGGGGTGGGATCCTCACAAAACATGTTCCAGAACCAAATGTTATCTCAAATTCAGCACTGCATATGCTATAAATGTAAGACTAAAGAAACCAGGGAATCAGCTTTTTTTCTGAAAAAGCTCCTATACTTTTACTTCTGCCACCTAATGAATCATTCTTACATTCAGCAGGAAAAGAAATATAACATGGTTCTACCAAATTAGAAGATCTGCTGGACCCCCATTTTGCCATACTGTCTTGCATTGTAAGAGGAAGATAAATAAACTGAGACGCACTGGTGCTTTAGTGTTCATTATTGCTTATCATGAAATGTTTCTAGTTCCAGGTCAAAATTAGATTGGTGCAATCAAAAGGACGGATACTTGATATCAGTGTGTCTTTTGGATACATCTAATTACTTTGTTCTTGAAGTGACGGTGAAGCAAATGATTGCTGTCTAGAAGCAATATTCATATTTAAATATGAATTAAATACTGCACTACTGAGCAGTACTGACATTAAGGATACCATTTTCCCACTATGGGTGGACAAAATCCCACCCCCAACTGTGGGGAACTGAGTGGTGGGGGAATAGATGTCAATGCACCAGTTCCAGCTGGAACCTTGACATGATGTTAATGTCACCCTAGAAATCTTCCCAAGCTTTATGGTTTTTGCAAAATCTTAGAGTATTTCCAGAAATAATGTGCCAAAGTCCTTTTTTCCATGGCCCAGTCAAAAAAGTCTTCCAGGGGTTCCAGGCATGCAACTTTAGCTGACATTCTACCATAAAGTATTGCTACTCAAAATGCAACAGAATACAGTCTAGAAAATACAGCAGACACTACTGTGTTTACAAACATTTGAGAAACATTACAAATGAATATAAACACCATGAGAAAATTAATGTATTCACAAGTTAAGCATAATACCTTGCTTGGTGTTAACACAGTAGTGTCTGCTGTATTTTATAGACTGTGTTCTGCTGCATTTTGAGTAGTAATACTTTATGGTAGAATGTCAGCTATAGTTGCATGCCTAGAACCTCTGGGAGACTTTTTTGACTAGGATATGGAAATAAAACATGACAAACATTTGAGAAACATTACAAATGAATATAAACACCATGAGAAAATTAATGTATTCACGAGTTAAGCATAATACCTTGCTTGGTGTTATGTTTCCCAAAGTTCAATAAGCTTATGGCCTGTGCCCTTGAATGACTGGACCATCAGATTTAAGACCAATCTAAATTATAATTTTATGTCCCTTTGGGGACAAGAGCTGTGAATAAATATACTAAGTATGTAAGTACTGATTATATAATATACTGAGCATCTTTACTAGGGGACACTGGATTAACCTCAGCTGATATGTGGGCATGTATAGGGAGAGACAGTTCTTTAAGTATGTGAGTCCCAAGTTGTAAAGGTCCTTAAAGGTAGCTCCTTGAAGTACACTCAGAAGCTAGATGGTAAGCAGTGCAATTGTTGTAATGTAATTTTCACAAAATGCCCTGCCCCAAGTAAAAGACAAACTGCTACATTTTACAGTAACTGACGTTTCCAAATTTAACTTCATGGGCAAGTTCACATAGGGCACATTATGGTAGTCTAGTCCAGAGAATACACAACCCATTCACACTGCACTAAATAATGCATTTTGCAAGTGTATTTTTGCTATTCTTACACAGTAAAAATCCAGTTGTGAAATGCATTATTTAGTGTAGTGTGAATGCACCCACAAATGTCTGGATCAGTGTGGATAAGCCAGCAGAGACAGGAAGGAGAAAAAACTTTCCAGTCAGATGCAACTGAGAGAAAATAGCCTTGGCCATGGGCATTGGACAAAGATAACAATCCTGCCTAGTTTGGAAAGATCAATCCCTTCAGGTACAACAGCCTTCCCAATTAAGAATGACTCCACAATTTCAACTGGAGATGTCATATAGTAAATTACAATTCTGTTAAACCCTTGTAGTATCCATGGTTCTTCATGAGAGCCTATGACCTGTATCACAATATTTTTGCATCTTCTATGAGTTTGGCCAGGGATCCTGGAGGTTTTTTGCCATCTTTTGGGCATGGAACATGGATTACCAGGGGTTAGGTTTGCCAGGTCGGTGTTGGAAAATACCTGGAGACTTTGGGGATGGATCCGGGAGAGGGTGGGGTTAGGGGAGGAAAGGGACCTCAGCAGGGTACAATGCCATAGAGTCCACCCTTCAAAGCAGCCATTTTCTCCAGGGGTACTAATCTCTGCCATCTGGAGATCAGTTGTAAAAGCCAGAGATCTCCAGGCTCTATTAGGAGGCTGGCAACCCTACTGGGGGTGAGGGACAGTACTGGGGAATTTCCTGCATTGTGCAGGGGGTTGGACTAGATGACCCTGGAGGTCCATCTCTGTGATTCTATGATAAATGACAAGACTTTTAATGCAATGTGGTTGTTACATACTGCAGAACAAAGACTTGACCAGCATCAGGTCAGGAGAATAAATGCCCTTTTATCTTGAAGACTTGGCCTGCCCAGAAGACAAACTGAGAAGCTGCAGTGGGAATCAGCACTAGTCACTTCTTGCTGTTTACATGGCTAAATATCAAAATGCAAGGCAATTGTGCATTGGAAATGTTCAACTTGAGAGCAGTCAATGGTGTCCCCTAAAGAGTTGCCTAACAGCAAGAAACCAATTACAAGCAATAACAAGATGTGCTTTATTTACAAAGTGATATATTCTTTATCCTTCAGCTGGCCTAGATACAATATTCGGCACTAATCTGGTGTCAGGGTCCCTTGACCAGATTTGTTTCAGTTTTCAACCAAGCATTACTGTATTCAAAGACTGCAAGTGAGCTGGGGCCTGATTTGAGACCACAATTAATTCTTCCCAGAGTCCACACCCATTTCCTCAAGCTGAAATGGCTCCAGATTTTAAAAATACCTGCACAGGCAATTAATTCTCCAATAGCCATTCAAAAGCCTTATTGGCCAAAAGCCCCACCCACATCCTTAAAAAAAAAACTTGGAAGGCACTAGGAAAAGTGTCAGCGGGTGCCATTGTGCTTACAGGCACCATGTTGGGAATCCTGCCCTGGAGGAAACATTTTCAGGCAACTAGGGCATCCAGGTGAGCTAACGCATGTTAATTTCAAACCTGCTGCAATAAAATGCAAGTGACAGAAGATAAATTACCCCAATTGAGGGAAGCGACATGTAGCATCTTGAAAAGGTGTGTCAAAAATCCAAATGTGCATTGCAGGTTCTCTTAAAAAAAAAAAAGTATTATTAAAAGCCTGTTGTTTATTGCCAATGAATAACCAGCATAAGAATTTACAGAACCAGTTCTAAAACTGATCCCAATAGTTTGATTCCAACTTAATTCTTCCCAGAGCCTTTTCTGAAATAGTTGTCTTTAGTGCCAGTAGCAAGCCTGCCTCTTATCAAGGATTCTGCTGATGTCCTCCAAGATTGCAGTACTGGCTCAACAACTTCAAATCAGCTATAAACTCGACAACAGTTTCACCTTCTTTGTGAACTCTTTGATTGAAATCTTTCTCTTTTGTCCCCCCACCCCACCTTTTTGATGAGTGCTACAGAATCCTTCAAAATTTTGCCACATGTCTTTGTAATCAGCCTGCTCCTTCTGCATTAGCTGGGAGCTGTTCAACACATGGAGTGCTTCAAGACCAACACTTGCCTGGAAATAAAGCTACCACTGGCCTGACTCTTATCGCTAGCACCCAGTGCAAACAATTTCAGAGCAAAGCGCCACTTGAATCTTTCTTCCAGTTTTTATTCACATTTCTTGAAGGCTCAGCCTAGGAAGGAGCAGCTTTATTGGATGCATCTGTGCCATCTGATATCATGTTCAGTATGTACAAAGAGCATCAATGATACTTTATCGAGTGCTGAGACAGGTATACTTCAGCTTCGAGTTAAGCCAGAGCACTGCTCTATTTCAAATCCTATCCCAGCCATAAGTTTACCAGTTGGCTTTAAGTGAGCCATAGGCTCAGTTCAGACTTCACATGAAGCCATAGGTTAATGAAATAAACTTGCTATCTAAACATGGGCCTTTCCACTAACTATGGGTTGTTACTACTACTACTACTTGATTTATCTCCACCCCAGCTTGCACCAGGCTCTGGGTGATGCACAGCTTTTAAATAACATACAATAATCAGTTAAAAACAAAGCAGCAATCCATTAAAATTTATAAAAATCCAGATAGTGTCCTATAGAGATGTTTTCTGAGGTTCTGGAATGTCAAGAAAACAATTTCTGGAGTCAGTGGGATAGTTGGAAAAGCTTCATCCTTTGATCTTAATTCCTATGCAGGAATTAAGAGTGGGCAAAAAAAAAAATGTTTTGGAATTATTCGGATTCGGAAATATATGGGGCCCAAAATATTCGGAATACAATATATTCCCGAATACCATTATTCAGAATAGCCGTATAGTTGGGAGATATATGGCTATTTCTGAATATACGGCCCCATTATACCCTATGGGCCATTGAAATCAATGGGAAAATGGGGTATATTGGAAGCCACCTGGAGGGGAGGGGGTTTGAGGGAGAGCCCCCACATTTGTAGGGGACCTGCAGGGGACCCTCCCCTACAAACCATCCAAGTCCCAAAAAGATTGGGCCAGGGGGTCCCATTCCAGGGCCCCTATCACACCATTATACCCTACGGACCACTGAACTCAATGGCAAAATAGGGCATAATCAGAGGCTGCTGGGGAGCAGCAGGTTTGAGGGAGAGCCCTGAAAACTGCAGGGAACCTGCAGGGGATGCTCCCACACAAAACCCCCAAGTCCTAAAAAGATCGGACCAGGGGGTCCCTGTCTGTGGGCTCCCCAAGAGGCCCATTGCTACCAATGCTGGGGAAAGTCCAATTAGCCACTTCCTCCACTATAATTGTTGTGGAAAAAGTGGCTCTGGCCAGAAGGGGGTTTTGAGGGAGAGCCCCCAAAACTGCAGGGCAGCTTTGAGGACTCCCCCACATGCAACCCTCCAGGGCCCAAAGAGACTGCACCCATCTGTGGGCACCCCAAAAGGAACACTGTTCCCAATGGTGAGAAAAAAACAATTAGCCACTTCCCCCACTGTAATTATCATGGGAAAAGTGGCTCTGGGGAGCGGGGGGTTTTGGAGAGAGCCCCCAAAACTGCTGTGCAGCTTCAGGGCACTGTCCCACACAAAACCCACAAGGCCAAAAAAAATTGGACCAGGGGGTCTAATTCCTGGGGCACTGAAAGCCAAACCTAAGTTCAAATCAGAGAATCTCTATAGGACCCCAATGCACTAAATCTATCTATCTACTACTCTACGCACCCTGGCACCAATATAAACCTAGTTGCCAACTCAGTGCCACACAAGATACAATCTGCTCAAGGTCTGCTCTGCAGACCTGGCTGCAGGAAACCTGGCTGCAGATGCCAGCTCTCCAGCCCCGCCCCAAACAACGCGGGGAGAGCTGGCCAAGCACACCAACCATGCTGGTTCTGGGTCTCTCACCCAGATGCCAGCTTCCCTGCCACAGAACATGCAATCTACAGATGCCAGCTCTCCAGCCCTGCCCCAAACAACACAACTCTCAAACAAGAGAAGCAGTGGACCACACCTAGCTCCATATCATTCTGTATCTGACACAAAGCAAGAAGCATTCAGACTTACCTTGAGTGATGGATGGTTGGCTGGTCCAAGCTCTTTGGCATTACCCAGGGTGCACCACGAGGAGGCGAGCCAGAGTTGCACCCCAAATGAGGAAGTTCACTGGGAGGGCCTCAGATTGTGTGAGAGGAAGGGAACCATTCTTTCTCTCTCAGCTCAACAGCAGTACACCTGATATCACTGTCCCATGAGAGGAACCTCAGCCTAGGTATGCCTGCTGGCTGCCCGTCGTCATCACTAGCACCTCCCTCTTCCTTCCTCCTGCCCCTGAAAAAAAACCCTAGGTTATCCTGGCTGGGCCTGTGAGTGCTGTCAGTTACAGTGGGGGCTGCAATGGCCCTTTCAGTATTATTACGTGTGTGTGGATGGGGATTGGGGAAATTTGGATCTGCGGACTGCGGAAATTTGGATTGCTTTGCAGATTTTAAATCAGCATTCACTTTTGGTTTGGGGATGGATGAGGGGTGGGTGAGTGAGTTTTTGGGCTGCCTTTGGACTCTAGTGTATGTTTAGTGGGAGGGCGTTTTACAACTACCTTCCAAGCGCGGACCAAGGATGCAGGCACAAGTAGGTGCTTACTTCATTCACTCTCAAAATCTATGTTTGGGGAGCTGAACAGAGGCAAGTTGACCTTCAGGAAGACCAACTGCTCAACTGTCCAGGGTTGCAGGCGATTGCGATGTGGGCAGACAATGTTGCCCATATGCGAAAAGACCCGCTCACTCGGCACGCTTGTCTATGGACATGAGAGGAACACCTGGACCACGGCGGAGAGGGCCGGCCAGACCGCCTCCTTTGCAGCCCAGTAGTTCAAAGGAGATGTCTCCTGTGACTCGTTGGGCTCTGAAAGATAGTCCCTCACCATCGCAGCACCCATCTCCACTCTCAGGGGCCTACTGCTCCCAGAGGGGCCAACAAGTCGCCCAATGAGTATCATCTCGGCACTCTTCTTGGCATGAGTCTGGTGGCAAACACTGCCTAGCTGAAAAGATTGGGGATGAACAGCAGTGGAAGTGGCAGATGAGCTGCTTCCACCCTCCTCCTCCTCAGCTACCGGCACTGGGCCCGCCCTGACTCTGCAGTGTTTGACCTTCTGGGAGAGCTCGTCTCGCCAGTGATCGAGCTCATTGGCCCGCTCCGCAATCATGCCCTTAAGGCGTGGGTCTAACATGGTCGCCATCATGTAGACCTTATCCTGGGTGAGAGGCTGAAAGCGGGCCTCAAGCCCTTCCTGCAGCCTAACAACCAGGGCGCGCACCGCTGGAAGAACGTCTGCATGGCCTTGAGCTGGCACTAGAAATGAGGACAGCTCCTCACGGGCCATGTGGACCATGGGGATGACCAGTATGATGCTCAACGTATCAGACGAGAGCATTTCTGTGTGGGCTTGAAGGGCCCAAGAACTTCCAGAGTCTGAGAAATGACCACCCAATCCTCTTGGGTGAGAAGGTTCTCATCCCAAAAGACCCTCGTCTCAGAGACAAAGGGATCCAAGGCTGCTCTCTGCTCCAGCATGTACTCCAGCATGGCACAGGTGGAGTTCCAGCGTGTGCTGACGTCACCGATCAGGCGGTGCCCTGGCACACCTGTCAGTGTCTGTTTCTCATAGAGTAGATACGAGTCTGTATTGCTGCATGAGAAGTGGCCCGTGATGTGCTGACACTTCTGCAGCAGAAGTCGGTACTCATGGGTCACGGGAAGATACCGACGATCCTGGCTTTTCATCTAGCCCAATGTGTCCTTAACCACCAAGTGGAGAAGGCGGGCCATGCAAGGAAGGTGTTTTAGACCCGGACACTGGACTGCCGCCTTGATGTTGGAGCCACCATCAGACACCACGAAGCCCATGGAGATGTCCCTGCCTATGCAGCCCTCTAACTGCAGTGAGAGGATGGCTCCAAGAGTGTCCGCCGTGTGTGGTGCATCGACTGCTTCGGTGTGCAGCAAGGCCCAGTGATAGCCGGCCTGGCAACCCTGACCCTGCCACTACTGCCACCCCCACCCTGCAGCTCACTGGGTTGCCACCAATGCCCAGTCAGGGAGAAATACCCTTCGAACGCATGTTAGGCGCTCCAGATATCTGAGGTGAAATGAACAGTCTCCCCAGCAGTACAGAACAAATGCTCCTTCACCACAGATCTGGTCGCCCTGAAAACAGATGGCACAATGGTCCTGCTAATGGTGGTTCTAGCAGGAACTTTGTACCAGGGCGACAGGAACTCGAGCAACCCTAGCACCCCAGGACCACTGAAAATGGAAGTCCATGGGCGACCGACCTGGCAAGGTTCCAGGTGATCACCCTCCTGCCGTACCTGATTCCCCCTCTTGGCACACAAGCGCCACCTTCACCAAACATCTCAGGCAGAGATGCCTGGCATCCCTGCCCTGTTGTGGAACTCTCCTGCAGAGCTCTGAAGGTAGCCGCAGTGGGACGGACCTCCTGGCTGGGTGGTGTTGGCAGCTTGGGCACCCCAGCACCAGCCTGGTTCTCCCTCTTAAGAAGTACTGCCTGGTGGTGCTTCCGCAGGTGGTTCCGCATCCCCCCTAGAGTCAGGTGGGCAGGGTCCCACCCATGACTGATCCAGACCCTGCACAGCTGGCACTGCACATAGCGTGGATCCTCCATAAGTCAGAAATGCTTCCAGACTTCGAAGGTGTATGGATGCCCAAGCTGACCAGAAGCTTGGGTGTACGGAGCCACCTCCTGTGAGGTGCTCGGGGCAGACACATCGTGTCTTAGGGTGGCAGAAGGGGCTGGCCGCCAGAGGGAAGTCGCGGAGATGGAGGCACCTCGTGTCACATTCTCAGGGTGCAGGCAGGCAGGAGTACAAAGCCAGTCTGAGGTCAAAGTCCAGGAAGTCAAGCACAAGCCAAGTCACCAATACAGAATCACAGACTGGAATCAGAAGTCATTGTCCAAAAACCAAAAGGTCAGAGTACCAAGGAAATCAAGCAGGTCAGGATCAGGAAAGAGTGTGGATGCAAGCCAGAGATTGACTTGTTGCTTCCACAAGGTTACCAGGTCCTGGGTGGGAGCTATATGGGAGTCTCAATCAGCCTGCTCCCTGGGTGTCAGTGACTCTGCTAGAACTCAGGGCTGAGAGATCTGAAGCATTGGCGTGCCTCATGTCTTCACTCTGACAGTTCTTTCCGGAGCCTGCTTTGAACTCTTGAGATGGGAGGAGGAGAGCTTGGAGGAGATTGATCATCAACAGCTGACACTGGTGCCTGGAGAGTGATTGATGAGCCAGCTGCTGTTTGTTCAGTTGAGGACCTGGCTGGCAACTCTTCCAGGTCTGTTAACCCTTCCAGCTCCTCCTCGTCAGGGCTCATGACACCTCATGTGTCTCCATCTCTTCCCCCTTCACCCCATGCAGCCTCCCCTCCTGGCCATCCCCTGAAGGACTGCTGGTGCCCGAAGGAACCAAAGAAGGGGGCTGGTCCTCCTCAACCAGCTTCTCCTCCAGCTCCTGCACGACATTCTGCACCCTCCTTGGGGTGATCGTTTTGGACAGAAAACTGTCCCCAAAGCTCATCTCCAAGGAGGATTGCTCTTGCTTCCCCTCCTCTGGATGCTGAGGCCGAGCAACATCAGCTGGAGGAGAGACTGCTCGAGCAGCAGACCCCTGCTCAGTGCCAGCACCTAATGGCACCTCTGTTGGAGGCGCCCCAGCAGCAGCCTCGATGAAGGGCCCGCGGCGGGCCTTCTGCTTCATCACACTCCAGCCAAAGGTCGGAGTGCTGGAAGGTGGCTGTGGAGTGGCCCTACACACAGGTGTGTGGGGGGGGAACTGGGTCCTCCCCCTCCCCTCCACCCATCTAGTCTTCTCCTTGGCCTTGCCCCCAGGGCCCCTCTTCTGCTGCCTGTCACTCATGCATGTCACCCTTGGCCAGTCTCACACAACCTGAACTGAGAGTGGGTTTTTTTACAAACCTAACTCACTGCACTGTACCCTGAACCAACAGGTGGCCTGACCTCTTTTTAAAAACCCTCCCACCAAAACTTGTTTGTTTGTTTTTGGTCCCTAACCTGTCCTTCTTTGGGGGTAGTAGTAGTCTGGTAAAGTTTAGAGACTAGGTGATCCTTCCTCTACCTGGCTACAGTTTTTAAAAGACTACCTTGAGATGAAGGCAATCCTTGTTATATCCTCCTAGTTAAACTTCTCCTAACTAGATCCTGGGACAAACCAGATTTCCATGCAAACTAGAAATCAGGTGTCCCCTATGACTAGAGAGAAGCTGTGGTTAACCCTATAGAAATCTAAGGATGCACCGGCTTTCAGTGGCTGAAAACAAGATGCACTGCAACTCTCATCTCTTTAAAAGGGAGCCTGATGTGGCCTAGTAGTCATGTTGCCTTTTATAAGAAACATAAAATCTTTTTAAATTGCCCCTATATGGCCTAGTTGAATTTTGTAGGAATATAAAGCCCTAAACTGGATTTTTTTTTAATTTCAAGAAACACAATCCTTAAAAACATCCTTATTAGTGGAGCAAGCCTATTTATTGGCCCTAGTCAAACCAAAAGCACCCTCAGACTCCAAGAATAACTCTATAAAAACATGAAAGTGACCCACCCCACACAGCCCAGACACCAACTCCCTCACACCAACCAGAGGTAATTTAAAAAACTCAAAACATGACAGAAAAAAACTTAGCTTTTAACCCACCCCACCCCCCACCCCCCCCCCAAAAAAAAACAGAACAAGGAAAAGGGACAACAGGACAGGATGCAAAAACAACAGCAACAAATCCAAACAAATCCAACTGAAAAAGTCCAACGAACTCAATTGTTAAAGAACTTAACTTTTAACAATAAAAAGCCTCAGGACAAACCAATCAACCCCCCCCCAAAAAAAAAACCAGAACAAGGAAAAGGGACAACAGGACAGGATGCAAAACCAACAGCAACAAATCCAACTGAGAAAAGTCCAACAAACTCAACTGTTAAAGAACTTAACTTTTAACAATAAAAAACCTCAGGCCAAACCAGTCAACCCCCCCCCCCCCCCCAAAACCAGAACAAGAAAAAGGGACAACAGGACAGGATGCAAAACCAACAGCAATAAATCCAAACAAATCCAAATGAGAAAAGTCCAACAAACTCAACTGTTAAAGAACTTAACTTTTAACAATAAAAATTAGGCCAAACAGCCCCCCCACAAGAACCAGAAGAGAAAAGGAGCAACAGCAGTGCAACACAGCAGCAACAAATCAAACAGAGAACCTTTTTAAAACAGTAAAAAAAATTACTTTTAACAGTACAAGAACTTAACCAACTCCTCCCCCAATAAAACCTTCACCCTAACCCCAAGAAATCCAAGCCACACAAATCAGGAAAAGTAAAAGGACACTGGACTTTTAAAAGTCCTCTTTTAAAGATATAGATATAGGCAAACCGGCAAAAAAAAAACCCAATCCAGAACCCCCTAACTCTAACTCCAAATAAACTACCCACCCAAATCTGGATAAGTAAAGGGACTCTGAGTCTTAAAAAGTCCTTTTACTTTTATCCTAACTATAAGAAATACAAGAACCCCAAGACTGTTTTATCTTAGATGTCTTCTCCAGGCAGGTCAGGCAAGGCTGAGAGAGAGCAGCAGCAGCTGAAGCCAAGGGCCAGCGCAACACAATCTCTCTCACACACCAACACAGCAGCAATGGAATGGAGTCCAGCCAGGCAGACTCCTTAAAAAGGTTCTCTGGCCCTACACAGAGCAGTTTCAAAAAAAACCACTGCTCTGTGATGGCCAGAGAACAGTGTTTACTTGGATAACCAAGTAAACAAAAGAACAACAATGTTGCTGATGGCTGGAAGATTAGCCCAGTCATCAGCTACACATCAGCCCTGCAAAGCATGCATTTGCAATGCATTTTGCGAATGCATGCTTTGGATTGTCTGCTGGGGCTCCTCTCCCCCTCCCCCTCCCTCCCTGATCCCAGGGAGGCTATGGGAGAGGCGGGAAAAGGCTTCCAAAGGTGGGAAAGGAGGCAAGCAGCTTCTCTGAGGCTTCAAAAGCTCCTTTCCCGCCTTTTCCATGGACTTCCATGTACTTCCGAATATGGATTCGGAAGTATACGGGAAGCTGTATATGGCTCCCATATAATGCCTTCCAATTGGATTCGGAAGTATACAGCGCCGTATACTTTCGAATCAGGGGGTATTTGGCGGTCTATTCGGTTCGGCCGAACCGAATGCACACCCCTAGCAGGAATGTATGGGAGAAGATATTCCTTCAGATACCTCAGTGCCAAGCCATGTAGGGCTTTAAAGGCCAGACATGTTCACATGACCAATAAGCCATAGCTAAAAAGCTTAGAAAATTTATCAGTATAATTGCTCACTGATGCTTTGACATTGTTCCCAAAACTGAGTGGGCAAGAAAAAATCAAGTGGAGTCTTGAGACACCTAAAAGACTAACAAATGTTTATCCTAGCACAAGCTTTTGTGGACTAGAGCCCATTTTATCAGATGCACCATATATTTCATGGGCTCAAGACTGCTGTTTGTTTTTGTTGCAAGAGTTTTATGATACAGCCAAGCTACCACTCTAGAATTGGTCAAGAATGATTTTTCCCAATGGTTTATTATGCATGTTGAGAAAAGAAATGCTTGAAGGAAAAGACTGACAGCTTAATGACTTGTGGGAGAATGAACTTTGACTTAGCACAGGAAGTTGAAGGGAGCTGGGAAATAAAACAGGAAGGGAAAAAAGGGTTGCTCAAAATGTCATGACCACTTTAGTGTATATTTTTAAACACCTACAATATGCACCAGCTGCTTTTTTTTTAGTGAAAAGAATGGGGAAGGGAATTAAAGCCTCCTCTATGTTATATGTGGAAGCAAAGATATGAAATAAAGCCAGGATGCACAGTTTCACTTCAAGAAGTGCATTCATGCCTCAGCTAATCCTAACATAAATGAAAAGGAGCCTCCACACACTTCTGTTGTTTCATGACCCATTTGTCATCAGTGAATGTCAGAAAGACTTAATTTCTGTCAGGGTTCACTGAGGTCCAAACTGACATCTGTTTTCAATGCCTAGGTTTAACCCTGAAATATTTGAATTAAAAATAGATGACAGAGTCCTTGATCAAAGTATGTGTCCCGCGTGGTTGTTTGTAGCAGAAAGAGAGATACATTCTGCAGCTCTACAGAGAACCAATATCCCTCTTCCTGATGCTTCCCTCCCAAGGTCAGCGTATCACGAAATTCAGAAGTCAGTTCTGAATTTAAAATTTCATAGGCTAGGGATGGATCCACCATTTTGATACAGATTCTGGGGTCCCAGGAAAACACAGGCCCTGAATTGCGGTGATCATGAGAAGGAAAGCAGGAGGGGTTGTATCAGTGTTCAGTTCTTGTGGCCCCTTCTTTCATGCCCAGGGATATGCTGTTTGCCACGTTGGGGTCAGGTAGCAGTTTTTTCTCCAGGCCTGTTTGGAGAGGTGGGTTGTTTTGTTTTTGCCATCTTCTGGGCAGGGATCACTGGGACTGGGGGGGTATTTGTAAATTTCCTACATTGTAGGGGGTTGGATTAGATGAGCCTGGAGGTCCCTTCCAACTCTATGATTCTATGACTGGTTCTGATGTTAGTATTGGCTGCTCATCAATAGCATGGTTTCAGCTGGGCAGTAGAGATGGGCATGAAACAGCTCATGCTGTGGCCCCAAGCAGCCCCTTGTTATTACTACTTGTCTGCATATAAAAAAACTGACACTGAGCAGACAGCATAGGAACTGGGGATTCAAAAATTGAGCTTATAACACAGCAGAAGCTGGCGAGCCAAAGCAACCAAGTACCTTTGCACCAGCATCTCAGTTTCTTGAGTAGATCCACTCCAGTAACACCATTCATAATCTTTTCCCTTTCTCAGGACAACTTTGCTTTCATTCTGCTCCAGGATCCTCTGAGGCCCCAGGCATCCATCCCCTTCTATGACTTATTATGAGATTAGTGGATGTCTTATTTCTGCCATTAGGCCTCCCCTGTGGGACCATGAAGGGGGCCAATATCTGAGCCTCTACTCCCTGTCAATCTAATTGAATTTGCTGTGCAATTGAGGGAGCAGGCTGAATTTACTCACAGCAACAGAGAACAGACACTTGGGATGGAGAACACTAAAAACCACTGAGGGTTTTATATACATACAACATAGCAGAGAAATTTTGTTGAACTGTTAGTCCCTAACACTTAAAACTCTGAACAGCCAATCCATGCTAGAATTATTAGCACTTATGAGAGAAGATGTTGATCTTTTGCACTTACAGTTTTAGCCTGAAAAGGCAATGTTCTTTTGAGTTTGATACACCAACACAAATACATGAGAATTATGGGTGACTTCTGCAGGCACAGGTGTGAGGGACCATCAGGGTCAGCTTGGGGGAAGTGACCACTGTGATTTTTTCTGTCACCTTCACTTATTACCTCTGGCACACAAACTAAAATCCTGTCAGAAAATAACTAAGCACCAGCGTTTTCAAATTCAAAACTAAAAAGTATATTTATTGATCTACAAAAGGCAAAGGAGAGTGTGAAGTAATATTTATTTAGCTATTAACAAATCAGTTGGCAGGAAGTTCAACTAAACAAACAATCTCTAATCACCAGAGATGTTGGCAGGCTGAAATAGTAATAAAACTACAGGCAGACTTAAGATCTATAAAATAACACAAAAATACTAAACAGTGCTTCCTTAACTCTAGAAAATACTCTATTCAGAGGAGAATTATAAAATAAAGAAGGGTCACACACTCTTTGCTTTCACACTGATAACTATCTAACTTGTAGCAGAATTTTCCCCACACAGACTCTCTCACACTGGCATACAGGCATGCTCCAGACCTTAGAGTGATACCTCAGGAATCATACCTTTGAGTGCTATCTCACAAGCCCCTCAGTCCTGTGTATCTCAGCCCCACCCAGCTAGTGTCCCTGTCTGTCTCCGGAGATTTCTTCTCAGCCACAAGAATCTAGTCTCTCTCCCAGTGTGGTTGTATGTTCTTAAATTAAACCAGGAGTTTTCCCTGATGAACTGACAGAACTCCTCAGCAGAGACTTCAGTTTTCCCCCACTGTAAGCCTCCTTGCAAATTGATCCATTTGGTATCCATGGCTGCAGCTCAGCCAATCAGAGCAATATGTTCCCTGATTACTCAGGCTAACTGCTTTAGTCCATTACAACAGGTTCATGATTTCAAGCAAGATCCTCATCTTCATGCCCTCATGCCATAGAAAGCCCGTATGCTTTCTAAAACCTCAGAAGGCAGAGATGTACCTTAATAAGATTTGCAGTGGGGCTCCAATGTTCTGCATAGCTCCTGGACTGCCAAATGACTAGCAGAAGCATTTTATAAGAAATGGCAAAAATTGCAGAATAATGTGTGAAAAGTAAGTTGAATGGCATGAATCTGTTTCATTTGCATTACTTATAAAGGCTATAAAACTGAACTTTCTGAGGTATACAATTTTCACATTTTAAAAGTCTGATTTGCCCACTCAATCCTAGCTACATCCTAGATAAACTTCAGCACTGATGCCAAGCAGTTTGTGAAAAAGCACCCATATTCAGATAATTGCGCAAGTTTAGCAGCCACTGTGAACAGAAATGACAACCCCAGTAACCATGTTAGATATAATCAGGTGCAAAGCACAAGCCACATTATACCCAAGTCATGATGTCGAGCTACACAGCTAAGCAAGCTGATCCCGCTATGTAGTGAGTGCAGTCAGCACAGGAAATTGACACATGATAGGATGGAACAGCCCATGGTGAAATCTTTAAACCAGGGCTCTTTCCTGTCCTCCTAAATTCTTTGAGTGTGAAAAACTGCCACACTGACTTGACTAAGTCTTTCTTTGAACTGCAGCCCTGAATATTAAATGTCAAAGCAATACAGCAGATGCTGATCTCATTTCAGGTCAACATTCATACCCCTTTAAGATATTGATTCAAGAGACCCATGCTAGGTTGGTTTTATGTCAGCACCTAAGATGCAGCTACATTTCTCTTGTCTTCAGCCTTAGAAAAGGACACAAGACTGTTATTTCCCTTGAGTTTCATCCATACACACAGAATGTCAATGAGCTTGAATCTGCAACTACAGATCTGTCTGTGCTTAAGACACACATACATTAAGGTAGAGAAATCCTCTAGTCTAGTCTCCTTTCCAACAGTGATTAATTGCAGCATGTACCTTTAATCTCAGTATCTTCTCGCCAGGGTTAATTTTTTTTTAGGTTACACTCCCTGCCCTCCTTTTCCATCCTCTTACTGTGGTACTTTTTACTATTTTTCTAGGTCCTCTCTTCTACTTTCAGTTCATTGCTGTAATATTACTATTTTGTCCAGATAAATATCATTTTTGCTACCTCTCACACTGTGTCCACAGTGACATGATTTTAAAGGTTGTCTAAAGCATTTTCTTGTAGGAGGTAGGACATTATCCTAACCTTTCTGTGAATCTTTTTTCCATGCCAAATGTCATGGGGAAGGTGAGATGATTTTGCACCAATGATATCCTGCTGCCATTCCTAAATGGATGTTCAAAGGCACTCAGCAGTCAATGCTAATCTCTGATTGGGAAGAGGCAGCAAGGAATTGCACCAGCAAATAGGGAGGCAGTACTTTTCCTTTCCTTTCTTTTTTTGGAGGACTAGGAAATGAATTTTAAGCACTACTTCTTCTCCAATACATGAAAGCTCATTTCAAATCTTACTACATTAAAGTTTGACTTCCTGATGCAACCCACTTCTGCACCCAAAGATCTCTAGATGTAAGGGAGTAGGCAGCACTTCAGGGATGCTAGTCCCAAACCCCATAGGGCTTTAAAGGTCAACACTAGCACATTGAATTGTGCCCAGAAACAAACTGGAAGTCAATGCAGATGAGCCAGAACTTGATTGTTCCATCAGCCCATTCCAATCAACGACCTGGCTGAAGCATTCTGCACCAGCTGAAGTTTCCAAACCCTTTTCAAGAGCAGCCCCATGTAGAGTGCATTGCAACAATCTAATCTAGCTGTAACTGGGGCATTTCCCACAGTGGCCAGATCTTACAGCATGTACCTTTAAGGAAAGGCAGCAGCTGGCTAACCAATCAAAGCTGGAAAAAGCCATTCCTGGCCACAGCTGCAACCCGCTTGGGTTCAAGAGTATCCCCAAACTACAGACCTGTTCCTTCAAATGGAGTGCAATCCCATCCCAAACACACCTTCCACTCACCAGTAGTAGTTGCATGTTGTCAGGATTAAGCTTCAGTTTATTAGCTTACATCCACTCCAAAACTACCTCCAGTAACCAATACATGGTGTCCTTACACTCACTCACCCACTGCTGCTTTTCCTAAGCCCTTGAAATACCCACACTAGACTCTATAGTTTACAAAGTTACTTAAAATATGTGTTATGTTCATAAGGACTAGATGAAGTAGCTAATGTAGTGCAATGTGACACTTCATTTGAACCTCACAAAAGTATCACACTCTGCAGGTATGACAAAGCAAGAAAGCGAAACCAAAACTAGAATGAAGGCCGCTTCTCAGATATGATCAAATTGGTGTACTGAAAAATGTGCACTGAACAGATTTGTGCAATATTTCATGCAACTTGAAGTGATAATGGAACTGATTAATCATGCGCCCAGCTCTCTTAAACTTACCCATGGACATCATATTGCTACTCGAACCATTTTGAACACCTTTGTTATGGTTATGGCATGACATGTGGTATGAGACTGCTTCCACACAGCCATGATCCTTGGTGTGGCTCTCCTTACTGATGAGAATGCAGAGGCACTTGCAACAGCAATGGAGCCTGTACTGTCCTTGCCTCAGCCCCTATCATCACCATCCCCCCAAGAACCCCAGATGATGGCAGGAATATTTAAAAAAAATGGTACTTGTAGCAGAATAACATAATGATCTATTTCCATATCTACTAATTCCTCCAAATTCCCAGCTTATTGTGATTGTTGTTTGAATTAAGTCTGCAGACCTTTCCTTACAGAAATAAAAGTCTACCAGTTTTGCAGTGAGAGCTCATAAGTGTATGTGGCAGGGGGGAAAGGAAAGGAAAATGGATCCAGCATGAGCAGGACTTGCAAAAATACATATCTTCCCGTCCACATGGTATACAAAGGCACTTTGATTGCAAACTTTCTGAAAAGATCATATCAACCCAGGTTTAGGGAAGATCTGGGGACAATAGCATATAAATCCTTTTTTTAAACACTTGGATGCCAAAGTGGAACAGAATATCTATGTTGAAGCAACCTTGCTTGCTCGCTTGGTAACATTCAAAATAATCACAACACAATATATTGAATATATAGATCAATTCAGCCTATATTCACAAAACAGAATTTTGATGAAAAGTTTGTTATTTGCATATCATAATTTTAAGGCAAAGATTACAAACTTTTGTATACTTGAGTGCCATTCTAAATGAAACCAGAAGCTGAAAGTACCACACAAACTGACCCCCTTTTGAGTGGTCAAGTGCCTTAATGAATGCCGTGAAATTAAGGAAAACACCACGCACAACAAAAAATCAATAAATATATTGACTCAAATTCTATATGTGTTTTATTCATTATAATAAATATATAAAATACAACAAAACATCATCCTTCTAGTACCAAATGTACAAATCTCAAATTTTCACAGCGTCACCAAACGTGGAGGACATAAAGAATGAGAACCACAATTTTGTAATAATCATTTCATAACTCCTGATGGATAAAATTTGCTATATATAGTCCTTTTCAGACAGATAGTTTTTTCTCAAGGGAAAATTCCTTTGAAAAAGAACTATATATAAGAGCCCCATGGTGCAGAGGGGTAAAGCTGCAGTACTGCAGTCAAACTCTCTGCTCACGACCTGAGTTTGATCCCAGTGAAAGTTGGGTTCATGTAGCTAGCTGTAGGTTGACTCAGCCTTCCATTCTTCCGAGGTCAGTAAAATGAGTACCCAGCTTGCTGGGGGGAAAGTGTAGATAACTGGGGAAGGCAATGGCAAACCACCCCATAAAAAATCTGCCACAAAAACGTCGCAATGCGATGTCACCCCAGAGTCGGAAATGACTGGTGCTTGCACAGGGCAATATCTATACAGATATATGTAATATATATGTATAGATATTAACAGCAGTCCATTTTTCTACCACATAATAGAACACTCCCAACTATCCAATTGCTAATTCACAAATTGTGTCCTGGAGTAGCAGGCCAAGAGTCCATAGAGTACAATATCCTGTTTTTATCTGTGTCCAGTTAGACCAGGAGTGTCAAACATGCAGTTAGGGGGGCGAATTAGGCCCCCAGAGGGCTCTTATCGAACCCCCAAGCAACTGGCTGTCATCTGCTTCCTTCTTCCTATATCTTGCTTCCTTATGCATAACAGGCTTGCTCAATTGCACAGGAGCTACAGAGCAAAACCTCTGTTTTCTCCATTGGCTGAGGAGGAAGGGGGGAGGAAAGGGGGAGGAATAGCTTGCTTTGCCAGGCTCTCTGAATTGCACAGCAGAGCTACTGAGACAAGCCTCTCTTCCTTCTATTGGTTGAGGCTTCCCCTCCTGCCCCCCCCCATAATTCCCTGGGGAAGGAAGGAAAGAGCCAGAGCTTCCTTTGCCCAGTCCCCTGGTTCCCATGGGAGAAATACAAAGAAAGCTTCTTTAAGACAATGAGTGCTAACGTTTTAAGCATGCTTTAAGTTTTTAAAAACATATATTTGCTGTGTTCTTTATAAAATTTATATCTCCGCTACCTAATCTTAAATAGATACATACATGGCCTAGCCCAGCATGGCCTGGCCCAACCCAACATGGCCCGGCCCAACAAAGTCTCATTTATGTCAGATCCGGCCCTCATAACAAATGAGTTCGACACCCTTGAGTTAGACACTCTGGTGAAGCCTTCCAAGCAGGGTATGGATTCAGCAGTTCTCCTTTCTGCCTCTACTTTATGTTCTTAAACCATTTATTGGCCCAGAAGAGGTCCTGCCCATGTTTTCTGTGGCCTGTAAATATCTGAGCAGACGTTCATGAGTTTTTTGAGCACATGTGATGCTCTTGTACCTGCAAAGTTGGTTGTACCTGCAAAGTTGGCTGTATTCATCCATCAGCAGCATTTATCGTGCTAACGTATATATGCTCAGAATTTACAGGACTGAACTGTAGTTCTCAAGTCTGTGTAAGAAGCAAAGCATATGTGCTCCCATTTAGAATACTCAAGATCAACAGTCACATCAGGTAGACTAAGCAAGGAAGGCTGGAACTAGGGAAGAAGCCACAAAGCTTCACTTTGTCCCCAACCAGCTTGAGGCCACTAATGAAAACACTTTAAAAAAAAATTCTGTTGGATACTTCAAATTGTGGGAGGAAGAAGGATAGAGGGCAGTAAACTGCTGTAGCAAAGCAATATGACACTACGCATATGCAAGGCATTGGCAGCCCCAATCCAACAGTCCTTATGAAAAATACATAAGAACCAGGCCTCAGATTCAGTGGCAACTCACAGGAAAGCAGCTCCTGAAACTTTCTGAGGGCGTTTTCGCACTCACCTTCAGCCGGCGCGACCCCCTCTTCACCGCGCAGGATCTGCGCGGATTTCGCACTAAATGCCGCGGAGCAGCCAGAAGAGCCGGAAACTCCTGTCGCAAAAGCTGCTCAAATGGAAACTGCTTTTTGGCGGTTTACGTTTGAGCAGCTTTTGCGCCGGGAGCTTCCGGCTCTTCCGGCTGCTCTGCGGCATTTAGTGCAAAATCCGCGCAGATCCTGCACGGTGAAGAGGGGGGTCGCGCCGGCTGAAGGTGAGTGCGAAAACGGCCTGTGAGTCTATCTCCTCCTTCTGAGAGTACCACCTCCTTGTCCATTGAATACTAGGTACAGCTGCATAACAATCCCTGGACGAGCTCCACCACTATTTTTCTACAAAACAACCCCTGATAAGAACCACCTGTGTGGGAACTTCTACTTGCACATTAATTGAAGAGCCCTGTACTGCTGGAGCAAATCAGAGATAAGGAAGCACAGAACCTTGCTTTCTCTCTTCCAGTTGAGTTTTGCTCTTGTCTCAAAAGAAAGGCTGGGCAAAACCTAGCATGAGCAATGGCTCATGCAAAGATGTGTTTTCTATTGCTTTTTTGTGATATTTAACAGCAGGAGATGCAAAACAGCTGGCAGATAACACTACAATTATTGTGCTTGATTTGCATAATTAGAACTACTCAGATTTGGGAAATGTGGATACAGCAATTCTAGAACAAGCTCTGTTTAGGGACAGTCTTGGTTTGATCAGAGACTTGTGGCTTTGGTGGAAAATCTGACTATTTCTGGGAAATGCAAGTGAGAGTGCAGTTCTTTATTTGGCAGGATGCTAATACAACAGGATCCTTCTGTGGCGAAAGGTACATTGCAAAAGTGGTCTAACTGCCTAGTGTTATTGGTCTGACTGCCCAGTGTCAGACATGGTTCACCCTGTTTCTGGAATGGCTCTTTTGCATCATTAGTGTGATTAAATTCAGCCAGGTCCTGCTCTTTCAGATGGCCATCTGCTTGTTGTGGTGCTAATGGACAAAATTCTGTTACTTGGCCTCGTGTAACAGAATGACAAGAACTGACACCTTCTTAAAATGGAAGGGGGGATAAATTTGATGGCAACCAGACAATGTCTGGGCAAGGGCACCCAAAATCTGAAGCTTTGTTTTGGGGTTATCCATCTCCAGGAGGAGCCTGGAGTTCTCCTGGAATTAAAACTGACCTTCAGATTACAGTGAAAAATTCTCCTGCAGGAAATGGCCCCATTGGCATTAATCTCTACTAGGCTCCCACCCTCACCAAACTCCATCCTCCCCATCACAACCCCAAAATCAACAGGAATTTGCCAAGCCAGAGTTAGCAACCCTACCTGGCATTTAGCGAGAGAGCTCAGATCTCAAAAAAATCAACAGGCCTTGGTCTATTCTGGGACAAGAACCGTCTACGTTACAGAGAAGCCCTGCTTTATCCCCTATCCTTGATAAGTTCCATTGTTCCATCTCCCAATAAAAATGAAGTTAATCTTTCTATGCCTTCCTTATTAACATTTGTAAAGGGGGGGATCTGTATTTGCAGTTAATAAGTAATATTTTTTCCACACAACTTTGTGATAGTAACCTAGCAACTTCATGGAGGCAAAGGGGAGTCCCTGGTGATGCTACAAATGATTTGATTGTTATCATATTGCCTGATCTGACTTCAGCGAGTGTTTAAAAGTGTCCTTCTGTGTAACTGGAAAAGTTTGAGGGTAACTTGAAAGAGAAAGAATTAACAAGGCTCAGCAAAACTTTTTCCTTCACTACTGTAGAAACACTAAGGTAAAGGGTGAGGTATAATTTGTGCAGGATGTATGCACGTCTATGAAGAATTCGTTGAACAGTCTTCTTAATCAAATATATATATTTTCCCTGTCAAGTTACAGCTGACTTATGGTGGCTCTGCAGGGTTTGCAAGGCAGAGACCTTCAGAGGTAGTTTGCCATTGCCTGCCTCTGCATTACAACCCTGATATTCCTCAATCCAAATACTGACCAACCTTGCTTACCTGTCCAACATCTGATGAGAATGGCAAGCCTAGGCTATCCAAATCAGGCATCTCTAACCCTAACCCTATATCGAAAGGTTCCCATTTTATACAAATTGAATAGTGAAAGAAAAATAATAATAATTTAATCATTGATGCCAGCTATTGGTCTATTCTTTTGACCTGAATTGTTTATTTTTTTCCTGCTAAAGGTGGTGGGAAGTGCAAGTCTTATGTTACAGATCTGCCCATCTGAGATCAAGCATAAGCATACAAGATACTACTATATAATTACCCAGAATGATGATCAAACTGTGTGCCAGTTGGCTCACCTGAGGTTCTGACAAAAGGTTCTTCAGCCAAAGCCTGGCCAGCTTGGTGTGGGCCCCAGTGCTACAGACTGGTCTCCCTGGGGAGATCTGGGATGCCTAGGGTTATTTTTTAAACTATCTTATCATTTAAAGCAGAACAAAGAAAAATCCAGAAAGGCAAATACAAGCTTTTTATTTTTAAAAAAAGGATAAGAAAAATGAATGTAAATGTTTACAGTTGCTAACTTGTATGAAGCTTTTCATATGAATGTTTCAAGTGTTATTAATGCTGTTGCCTTTTTTTGTGAGATGTCTTGAGACCTTCTGAGGAAAGGCAATCAATTAATCAATAAAGGATGCCACAGTCTTCAAGTTCCTCATCAGAATCCACCTTATCCATGAAATGTTTGGCATAATTCTATAGCTTCTGTCCTAAAGACTATGCCTAAGTATATGTAAATGGAATCAGTACATATTCTTCCCTTTTAGCATCTCCTTCCTTTCCCATTATCTGTATTTCTTGTCTATGTTTTCAAATTATATGTCCTATGGGCCTGTCTTCTTTTACTCTCTAAATATGCACATAAATAAGTAACTAGTAGGTAGGTTAATAATAACATCAGGGCTATTTGTCCCTCTACACAGGTTCTAGGTCTAAGAAATGTACATGCCTGTAACAGCTCATAGGAAGTAATGTGACATCCAGGTGTATATGAATACTAATTTTCACAGAATTCTCTGTCATTTCCATCCTATAAAGCTCCAAATGGGTATCATCAGATAATGTAAAGGTGGGCTTCTTCTGTATGGATTTTCTTAATCCCTAAATTCATTGTTGGAAGATCTTCATGAACAACCCCATTTTTGGAAGTTAGCCAAAGCCTTCTCTGCAGTGATTCTCCAGTTATGATTGTCTGGCATTTTCATTATTGAGTTTTAGGCCTCAGGCCAAAAATACTTTTAGTTGCCCAAGCTTTTAATTTAATTAAATCTTCTGGCCTCATTGCTGCTTTTATTATTTTTATTCTTGCTGTGATTTTTAATGTAAAATTTCTATAGATAGATAGACAGACAGACAGACAGACAGACAGACAGACAGACAGACAGACAGACAGACAGACAGACAGACAGACAGACAGACAGACAGACAGACAGACAGATAGATAGATAGATAGATAGATAGATAGATAGATAGATAGATAGATAGATAGATAGATAGATAGATAGATAGATAGATAGATAGATAGATAGATAGATAGATAGATCCACAGTGCTCTCAATGGAACTACGATAAAAGGCAACCAGCAGACTCCCTGACAGTTGTAGTGATCTTAAGAGTCTTAAGTAGTATAGTCGTTGCTGGGCCTTTTTCTCTAGAGCTAAAGTATTTGCCCCCCATGTTAGATCCTGTTTCATGGTAATTCCCAGAAACTTCCATTCTGTCACCTGTTCTACCATAACACCATCAATAAACAACGGCTGGATGTCCAAACTATTCTTCCTGTAATCCACTATAATTTCCTTCGTCTTATTTATATTAAAAATAAGATTATTTACTTTACACCAAAGGGACAGCTGTTGAACTTCCCTCCTATATGCAGACTCATCATCCTCAGAGATGAGCCCTACCAACGTTGTATCATCTGCATACTTAATGATTTTGTTACTCAGACTGCTAGAAACACAATCAGACGTGTAAATAGTGAAAAGAAGTGGACTCAAGACACATCCCTGGGGGGTGCCAGTATGGATTGAAAGATGGGGGAATGTGTTTAAGGAATAAATAGAAATGGGAAAGGGCAAAAGGAAAATATGTCAGGTACTGAGATTGGAAATTTCTTATACACAACATAGATTCAGGTGGGTAACCATGTTGATCTGAAGCAGCAGAACAAAGTTTGAGATGTCACACCTTTGAGACCAACAACGTTTTATTCTGGGTATAAACGAAAGCATATACTCAGAATAAAACTTTGTTGGTCTTAAAGATGCCACTGGACTCAAAGTTCATTATATACAACATATAACCACACTGATACTTAGCAATTTTTAGGGCTTTCAAAGCACTTTACTACTTTATCTTACTGAAACCTTTACAGCAGTCCTGTAAAATGGGCCAATTTTATTCTCCCAATGTTTTATTTATTAATTTACTATTTTGTTTAAACATTTATATGCTGCCTTTTCAGAAACCTGCTCGAGGCAAGTAAGAAGACCTAAATCATGCAGGCATGTTATGGATGGCAGAGGGTAAGGCTAAGAGCATAGCTTGCCTACAGCCAGTAGTGAATTTGTGACAGTCAGGATTTCAGTCCAGGATCTTACAGATCACATGCTATTCTTTTGGCAAGTATCATCAACCATTTTCCATTAGGAATCTTGGGATGCGGTCACACTTGTCACGACCCAGACCTGCAGGCAGCGACGGGCAGCTTCTGTTGCCCTGGCAATCGGCCAGGACGCGGGCTGCCGTCTGTAGTGCTTGCAAAGGGAGCTCAAGCGTTATCTTAACAGTCCTAATTGGTCTTCACCATAAATCAGTCCAGCCGAAGGGAGTAGCAAAGCACGGTGTCAGGAATGCAAAGGGTCAATAACCGGGGAAAGCAAGCCGAATATATCCAAAGTACTTAGCCAAGTCGCAGAGTCAAAGCAGGGTCCAGTGTCCAGTCCAAAAGTCAAGCCGGGTCGGGAACAGACAGGTTTGCTCAGCAGGCAAGAGGGTGCAGGGCGCGGTCACGTCCGAGGGTGATCATTTCTTGCCAGCACAGTTTGTACTGAGGCCAGGATTCCAGATATACTGTGCTGGCTAATTAGCTTGTTAGTATTCTGGGCTCAGATCCCTCCTAGCACGCCTACGTGCCTCTCTACGCCTGTTCCTGAACTCCAGCCGTCTCCTCTCGCGTAGCCGGTCTCCAGGTGGTGGTGATTCAGGAGGGGATGAGCTAGTGCTTGGTGTAGCCTGATCGGTTCCAGGTGGCCCCTGCTGCTGGCTTGCTCCTTCAGGACTTACGTCCGATGTTGGTAAAGGCATCTGCACAGCAGAGGCTGGGTCTGAAGCAGGCACCTGCTCCGAGTCAGCAGGGGCAGGCATGACAACACTCACCATTAAATCCATCTGCAACGCGCCTCTATTATAATCCGCACAACCAATTTTCCGATCAGATAACAGCCAGGCTCCCGTTCTATTCCATGTGGGTCCCGTCACTGGTCGATCAGAGTGCTCTACCGGACCTCGTTTCATGAGACGTCAATCTGCATTAGCGCAGGCGCAGTGATGCATGCTATCTGCAGCGCGTCGCTTTTAAATGGGTCGGATCACTAACAGTTTTGCTAGTCCATTGGCACTACTTTTCCAGCACGAGCACTACGCGTGCAGAAAAAAACCCAGGAATTCAAATCAGTCCACATCTAGTTCGCATCTACTTTCAAAAGTGAGTTTTGTTTCCAGACATAGGGGTGGGTAAACGATTTATTGAGCCAACATTCGCTCGTTCATTCACTGGCGCAGTGATATCACTTGCAGGGGGCTTTGAGAGGGAAGTGGTGGTGCACTTCTGACGAGTCGCCAACGATGGAGCGTTCAAACAGAGAAATTCCACTCAGGAACCATCAGAAGAATTTTGTTCCAGATTTAAAGCAGTATCAAATTAGTCCACGCCCCAGTCGTCTCAACGCGGGACTCGAATGAGCTAACCACCATTCGCAGATGCTGACGTTTGGACAACCGCTTAAAATCCGACATGCTTCCGGACTCCACTCATGCCCGTAGCGGGATTTTATGAACGTCTGACCTCACCCTTGTTCATTCTAATTTGAATTTGTATGTCTGGGGCAGTGATGCTCTGTATCCTTGGTGCTTCTGAGAGGGCTTCTGGAGTTCTGGCCCTGCTGGTAGACCTCCTGATGGCATCTGAGTTTTGACCACTGTGTGACACTGTGGGTGTTGGACTGCATGGGCCACTGGCCTGATCTAACATGGCTTCTCTTATGTTCAGAGCCAATTTGGCATAGTGGTTAAGTGTGCAAACTCTTATCTGGGAGAACTGGGTTTGATTCCACTCCTCTACATCCACCTGCTGATGTGGACATGAATCAGTGACAAGTTCTCACAGAGCTGTTTTGCTCAAGAGCAGTTCTGGGAGAGCTCTCTTTGTTCCACCAGGGTGTCTGTTGTGGGAAGGGGAAGGAGATTGTAAACCACTCTGAGACTCCTTCAGGTAGTAAAGGATGGGGTATAAATCCAATTTCCTCCTCTTCCTTTCTTCTTCTTCTTCCTCTAACATTGGTGTTGACAGTTCTGTTCATTTCACACTCACTCCTGGATCATTTGTGCTGGCATATCTGCTGGTAATGACAGCATCAGAATGTAACATTGCATTGCCTAATCAGCTGTTCTACAAATCCTAAGATTCCAATAAGCACTCTGTGAGTGCCAGTTAATTTACTAATGGTTGGCAGTCAGAACAGAGAACAATTCTCCTTCTTTCCCCTCCTTTCCCCCCTTGCATTCTACAGATTATTCTTTCTGGATCTGATTTCAGGTAATTTTGTAGGGCAAGATGGAAAACCTTATGTATTGTGCTCCCCATTCTTCAGGTAATTAGAAGATATATTGTCTGCTCGGCTGTTATTTCAGCACTTTTAAAGAACTCTGCATTCCCCAGACATTCATTTTTAAAAGGTGAACTAGATACTTAGTTTAGTCTATGACAGCAGAACAATTCCCAAAAGAGTTTCAGATCAAAACATTCCTCTTAAGGCACAACTGACTGATTCCATGATGTTAGCTGCTGCCCCCAAAAAAAAAATTAGTGCTCAATACCAATTATAATGTGATAATAAAAATGAATGTATCTATGGTCTCAAACGTGCCCCAAGTGAGGAAGTGATAGGCATAGCTTGATGGATTTGGTACTGGTATTGATTGTTCATTGCCTATAACAGAACTTGCAGATTAATCAGATCTGCACGTGTCCCACTCTATTACTAATGTTGCCAAAATGTGAAAGGCAGGGGGATGCATTGCCAGATAAATAAAAATCCTTCCTCCCTTACAAAAGACACCTTGTGAGGTAATAGGGCTGAGAGAGCTCTTTTGAGAACTGCTCTTGAGAAAGCAGCCCTTTCAAGAACTGTGACTGACCCAAGGTCACTCAGTAGGTGCATATGGAAGAATGCAGAATCAAACCCAGTTGTCTCAGATTACAAGGCTCTCTGCCTTGATCTGGATAGCTCAGGCAAGCCAATCTCATCAGACCTTGGAAGCTACACAGAATTAACCCTGGCAAATGCTTGGACGGGTGACCTCCAAGGAATTCCAGGGCTGAGGTCAGCCCTAGACTATCTGGCACCATAGGCAAGGCTAACTTTTTGAATTGTAGAGCCCAATTTGACACACACAGAAGACCAACACCCTAGGCAATCACCTAGCTTGCCTAGTGGCAGGGTCAGCCCTGGCTGGGACACAGAGGAAGGCAGCAACATCCTTTGCCTCCCAGCCCCACTAGGGATCACCAGAAGTCACTATGACTACCAGACATGCAAACAAACATGCACACTCACAAAATATTCACCACAAAAAAAGAAAAAGGTTTTAAGTTACATCCTCTAATGGCCTGTAACCAATAACTCTAGAGCAAAGGAACTTCAAGAACAGAATAGAGAGAGAAATTGCTGAATTACAAAGGATTATGAAACTTGGAACACACACTTCCCCAGGACTGAACAGGGATATTGGTTTTTTATCTCATTACACATGCTAAACCCACTCTCAGAACTTCAAGAACAGAATGGAGAGGGGAATTGCTGCATTACAAACTATTATGAAACTTGGAACAAACACCTCCCCAGGACTGAACAGGGATGTTGTTTTGGTTTTTTTTTCTCTCTTTACATATGCTAAACCCACTTTCACCAAGTAGGGTGATATATCCACAGTATTCCAATGTATTTCTCTTTTAGGATAGTGTATCAGAATAATGTTTTTGTATTGACATACTCAAACTAGGGATATTGGCTGTTTATCTCATTACATATATTAAACCCATCTTCTACTATATTTTAATGTATTTTTTCCTAATGGCAAACTAGAATGATGTATATATTTATGTTACATGTTAAAAGGTAAATTAGTTGGACAGGAAAAACTTCTGGGAAAGAAATGCCTTCTTTTTGACCCAGGTTTATTAGCAATAGAATAATTAACAGGCATTCTCACATTCTGACATGTTACTGTTTTATGGTTTCCCATGCTAATTCAACCCAGATCAAAGGTTTTCTGAATTTGTTAATTTTACTATTCTGCTATTGGTTTTTAACTTTGTACCACTTGGCATTCCAAACCCCACCAGCTATATGTGGTTCTGAATAAAACTAAGTTGGTCTTAAAGGTGCAATTGACTCCTATTTTGTTCTAGAGCCAAATGTGACTTAGCACAAAACTGAATGTGGCTGTTTTATAAATAAAATGAAATATTTCAAGTACATTGGAAGGATAGTTGGGATATTAGAATAACAAATATATGAAAGGAATGGCAGGCAAAATTTTGGATAGAATTTATTGTTAGATCTTGTGTGTGCCACTTCTTAGCTTGACAAAAAAACCCAGTGTTTGGGCTATAGAGACTTTATAAATTATTAATCAATGTGTTAAGTGTATATTTTCAGTTATTACATGAGCTTTCTTAAACTGTCTGTTGATTTCTTGCTCTGAATGTTGATATAATTTTGCTCTTTAATAATAAAAGGCTGCTGACCAGGATCTATGGACTTCAATAGACAAACATGGGTGTTACTCTGCATAGGACTGCACTGTACAGGGCATTAGGGCATCATTTGGAGAGCAGCTGTAGTAGGAATTGGCCACTATTTTATGAGGAATTGCTCTTTTAACCTCTTTGTAAATTTGGATCTATTTTTATGCAATATCTTCTACAATTAGACTGATTCCACAGTAGCAGTTGCTCCACCTCCAGGCTTCTGCTTTCCTCAGATCAAGCAATCAATTCCCCATCAGTTGTTGTGTGGCTACATTTTGACCTGCGGCTCCCTCCAATTTCCCCCGTGTCTTAGGAGGATTAGGAGGCGGGGGGGAGGAGATTAGGAGGATGTGGCGGGGGGGAGGAGCTGGAAGGAGCTGTGGCTCAAAATGTGGTCACAGCAACTGGTGGGAAATCAATCACTTGATTTGGGGAAAGCAGAAGGCTGGGGGTGGAGCAACTGCTACTGCGGATTTTGTATCAGTGTTTGTTTATATACACAGTTGCTGCTGATGCTAGTTTTGACTGTGTGGGATACATCTGGCAGCAAACCTGTGACCTGCAGCAAAATCTGCAAAGTTATATCTGTAGTTCCATTCCCAGTGCAAGCAAGCTGATGTTCCCACAACAGAAAAATGAATTCAAAGATGGTGCATCCAACATGTGGTGACATTGAATAAGATAGTCATCTTGGGCCATGTTCTACAAGCCAGGGATACAGTGTTCAATCCATTGACTTGGATTTGTTATTTAAAATGATATTTTATTGTTATTTAAAATGATATTGTTTTTGGAGTTTATAAAATTATAATAACTGACAATGTGCCTTCTATATAGTTGACTGCAAATCAATAGGAATAATGTCCTTGCAGGTAAGAATGACTAGTTGTTGACAGTAACGTAATAAGGAGTAGTTATGACTTGTGAAGTTTCTTGGCCTTCCAAGGTCAAACTAGATGCAACACTGGAAGATCCACAAACAATCTTCTCTGAATTTTTAAATTGTAAAACAGAAATGGATCCCAATATGGACTAGGGTCATGGTACATGTAAGGTTCTCTTTCCTCCTGCACCATTTTCTCAGCTTCAAGATTGTTGGGCTGAGTTCAACGAAACAGGTATATGAGAAATGGATTGTATTATAGCCCCCAAATGACAGTCCTGAAGTTGCTGCTACTTAACAATAAAATCCTCCCAAGATCATTTCACACATTTTTGAGCACCTCATTTATTTGGACCATACTCAGCTGGGTACTCAGCTGGCATAGCTCACTTTTTCTTCTCCCTTCCCCCCTAAGCTTTCATATGGTGACAAAAAAATCCACCACAAAATACCTTTTGCAGATTGTACAATCTTTGGGGCTTTACATATTTTACATCTTTCTAATTAGAGATCTCTATGTGCTGTTAATTTGAATGACATGAAGTTAAAAACCATTTAGATTTTAATCCTCAGAACAGAAGGTGAAGTGAAATGTAATATATACTTTAAAAGCCACAGTGCTCATGAAGCTTATTATGCAGCCTTCTATCAGAATCTTATATATTAGACCATACCATAATAGCTGAAAGGGAAATGGAGTTCTGGCCTCGCTGGTGGGCCTCATAATGGCACCTGGGTTTTGGCCACTGTGTGACACATAGTATTGGACTGGATGGACCATTGGCTTAATCAAGCACGGCTTCTCTCATATTCTTTTTTTTTTTTTTTGAAATTTTAAAGTTTTATTAAGAAGAAATAATACAAATAAAAGAAAAGACAAAGAAATAAAATAAAAATAGACAGAGAATACATAAACAATCATCTCTCACAAACCACAAACAAGATAGATACAAACAATCAACTGCAAACTAACATCTAACATCTAACAACTAACATCTACCCAACCATACACACTGGGAGATGGAGAGAGTTAAGCATCAAAAAAGGCAAAGGGGGAAAACCCCCATGGTTACTCCAATCCGACACCTCTGCTTTTAACCCATTTATAAATAGGGTCCCATTCCTCTTGACATTTTTGCACATTGCCATTTCTTAATCTTGTGGACATTAGGTCAGATTCTGCGGCTGCCAACAATTTGTTGATAAATTCCTCTCTATTGGGAGTTTTCCCATTTTTCCAATATTTAGCATACAAAATTCTAGCTGTGGTAACTATATACAATAACAGTTTCAATTTAGAAAGAGGCAAGCTTTGTCTACAGATATTTAACAAATACAATTCCGGCACATGGTTAATTTGCATTTTTAAAATTTTTTGGATCCAAATATTAACCTGTGACCAATATTTTTTAGCGTGTTTACATTTCCACCATATATGAAACAGGGAGCCTTTGGCTTCTAGACATTTCCAACATTTGTTAGAGTATGTAGGATAGATTTTTGCCAACCCATCAGGCGTAAGGTACCATCTATAGACCATTTTATATAAATTCTCTTTCAGTTCTGCTGGTTTCATCAGTTTTATGTTACGCTTCCATAGTTGTTCCCATTCCTCCAAATCTATATTGTAACCAAAGTCCTTCAACCAACGTATCCATGCTTCTTTCACAACCTCGTCCTGCATCTTAATTTGAAGTAGCCAGTCATATACTTTAGAAATTATCTTCTGTTTAGATGCTAGTATGAGATCTAGATCAAGTGGAGTGTTCGTAAAGCCCTTTTCTTTATCTTTGCGAAATCTTGACTTAAGTTGGCACTGGAGCCACCAACTTAACTTAGAAAGTTCCTCCTCAATCAGCTCATTCTGGCTGTTTAACAAGAAGGCATAGTCTTGTAAGATGTCCCAGTTGTACAAGTTTGGATGGGTCAGAGCTTCTACCGGAGATAGCCATCTTGGAGTATAAGTATAATGTACTTTAATTTCTTCCCAGGTCTTGTACAGAGATCTTCTTATTTCATGTCTAAGAAATCGGCCAGTTTTGCTAGGAGCATGATACCAAATATAACTGTGCCAGCCTTCCCCCAGGCCAGCACCCTCAATAGTCAATAATTTTTTATTCTCTCATATTCTTATGAAACACAAGAGAGTCAAATCCCTAGATGATAGTTGGAAGCTATTTAAAATAACACTACTTGAAGCCAAGATAGAATGCATTCCACAGGCTAGGAAGGGCACTGCCAAACCTAAAAGAATGAATGCATGGTTAACAAATCAAGTCAAGGAAGCCATAAAAAGTAAAGTGGCTTCTTTTTAAATGTGGAAGGTCTCCCAAGAGACTGTTTGGAGGGAAGTAAGTAATGGAGGGAAGCATGGATCATTTTGTAGAAGAATAGGTGGTGGAACTCATCCAGGGATTCTTATGCAGCTGCACCTACTATTCAATGGACAAGGAGGTGGAACTCTCAGAAGGAGGAGGTGGAACTCTCAGAAAGGTTCAGGAGCTGCACTCCTGTGAGCTCCCACTGAATCTGAGGCCTGGAGAGAAGTAAGCAATAGGATCCCACAAGGATTACTGTAATTCATAAATGATATGGAACTCAGGGTGAGTAGTGTAGTAGGCAAGTTTTCAGATGACACCAAATTATTCAGGATGGTGAAAACCAAGACTGACTGTGAAGTGCTCTAAGAAAATCTCCACAAATTTGGTGAATTGATAACAATGAGGCAAATGAAGTTTAATGTAGATCCGTGTAAGGTGATACACATTGATAGAAAAAAATCCCAACTTCAATAGACTAATGGGATCTGAACTTTCTGGGGCTGAGAGGAGAAAATATCTTGGGGTCACAGTGGTCAAGACCAATTCTACATTTAGCACTTGCCTCCCTTCTGTGGGGTTCCCCACAGCAGCTCTTTTTCGCAGATTCTGCATTGGCATCTCTGGAGTGGGGTGGGGGTGTTCCCTGCTTGCTCCCTGCCCCATGCAGACTTGAGAACCAAGAATGAGACCAGGACAAAGGTTAGTGCAGAATTTCAGCCAGTCTCAGACAGAGCTTAACCAGTCTCACAGTTCTTGAGGTCCATTCCAGGATGTCTTTTAGAACAAATTTCACCCCTAAATAATCTCACTTAAAGTCAATCTCTCTGTTGCATTTTTGTCCCATCCTTCCCACAAAGAGCTCAGGGTGGTGGACATGGCTCTCTGTTCTCTGGTTTATCCTCACAACAACCCCATGAGGTGGGCTAGATAGTGTCCAAGGGTACCCAGATTGCTCTATGACAGGGTGACAAGTTGACCTTAGGTGTCCTAGATTCCAGTCTGCTTCACAGCTCTTGGAAATCAATATCTACTTCATCTGTAAGGAAGAAATGTGTTGACTCTTACAAGATGATAGATCTGTTGAGAAGAAAAGAAAAAGCAGCCTTAGCTAGCATTGCAGAATTGCTGACAGATTTAGAAGTTCTGTAAAGAATATTCAATTTTCCTCACCCTCTTGTCTTCCCTGTCCTTTGGCAGGTAATTTAATGCTTCCTATAAAGAGCAACACTCACTAAAACCTCAGATAAAGTCAAATGTTCCCGTGTATTACTTTCTTTTATTTATTTATTTATTTTTAATTCACTGCACCAGCTCTGCTCTCCAGCTGGTTCAAGGATATGATCAACGGAGGTATACTGTGGCGCTTTTAACAGTCCTTTGCACTGGGCTGATTTATGGAGCAGCTTTCCACTTTTCCTTGTACCGCCTGTAATGTAATATAAAAGGAAATATAAAATGGAGCCATAAAATAATTGATTCACTGGCATATACTATCAAATGAACTTGCAGTTCAAAAAAGAAAAGAAAAGCAAGGAGCACGATAGATGATAGTCACTTCTAACAGTGACAGATGCCAGAAAAGGCTTAGAAAATGAAGCTAATGCTAAACTTATTTGTGCCCAGCAGATAGGGAAGACAACACTGTCAACAAGAAGTTGTCTTCTTTCCAGTATAATTCATCATGGTTCTTCCTGGATTTCATTGTCCTTGTTTCTAATATATCGTGTATGTGTGGGTGCTAAACATTCTTTGGTCATGGTTTTAATGTGTGGGTCACTTGGTTACATGAGGCCCATGATTTGTGTTAGACTCATGAACCACAAACACCCCTGAAGTAATTTAGAGGGGATTTGGTATTAACAACAGTTATCTGTCAAATATTGCTACAGGTGGCCTTCAGGTGACATTGGACAACATTCTCCTGTGTACCATTTTGAAGCTGTCACTGGTCTATCTAGTATAGATTTGCCTACCTTGACTGGCATTGACTGGCATTGCAGCAGAGAACAATGTCATTCCTTCTGAGTTGTTTTTAATGAAAAATTGAGAATATGTGGTAAATGACTGGTTAATTTTTTGACAAAAATTGATGAAATAATGGATTATCTCATAGAGTTTTAAGGAAGGCTGTGATTTAATTTAACAAATGATTATGTTTCAGGTTTTGTTTTGTTTTTTTAAATACCTATTTGCTTAAAATGTGTACAGCAGCACTACTTCAGGTTAGCTGAAGAGTTTGTTTGGTCCTTAAAATGCAAGACATCAATAGCTAAAGATAAGACCTAGACTAGCATGCACCACAGATAGCACAGTATAGATGCTAATCAGTCATCAATAGATGTCTCCTTGCGCTTCTCCAAGCCTATAACCTCCTCTCTGTGGTAAACAAAAAGTCTATGCAATACTTCCAATTCAGTCATTACAAAGCATCTAAGATATTTCTCCCCTTTCACTACTATCTTAGGAAACAGGGCTGTTTTGTATGCCTTCTGTAAATGATATTCCTTAAGTTCTGACCCCCAGTTAATGTGTGCTAGTTCAATCAATGGGTAATTATAATCAGAATAGTATTTCCTGCCCTCTGTTAGATCAAGAGGTCAGTAGTCTGATCTGAACAGCCTCCCCCAAAACTCCTCACTTGTTTCATTATGTGTAAAAAAGCAAGCTGAACAAAAACAAAGTGGTACATTGGTTTTTCCCAGCATAATCTTTGGGTACTACTATGTTAGTGCAACTGAAGTCAAATAAAGCTTGCTATGAATAAGAGATAGGCTTATTCAGTCACACATGTTTTCTACAATATATGAATGGCAGCTGAAGTTGTTAACTGGCATTATTGGAAAGAGGAGAGGAGAGGAATATCTGTAATGTATTTGTAAACAGCCCACACCATGTATGCCAACTCTGGATTGTCATTATCAGGAGACATGTATGGGCATACATGAACCGGCCTTTAAGCTATAACACAAAAGCAAGGTGTAAAAGTGGTCCATTAAAACAAACCAGCAAAGATTGAAAATATTGCAAACCTTATCCAGGCACATAAGAACATAAGAGAAGCCATGTTGGATCAGGCCAATGGCCCATCCACTCCAACACTCTGTGTCGCACAGTGGCCAGAAAAACTGAGTACCGTCAAGAGGTCCACCAGAAGGGCTAGAAGCCCTTCCATTGTGCCCCCTCCCCAAGCACAAGAATACAGACCATCACTGCCCCAGACAGATAATTCCAACAATAAGCTGTGACTGATAGCCACTTCAGGTACAGCAACACATATTCAGTAGGCTGAATAGGATATTACAATGGACAGTGGGGCTCATTCCAAGGGCCTTGGGAGTTGATGACCAGATCCTTAATCTATCACTAAGAAAGAGGTTCAGAGGGAGGAACTGCAAGCTAAATAGCAGTGACAATATACCACCTAGACAGATTCAAGTGATCATGATGAAACAACCGTTCCCTACTTTCACTCTATTAAAACTCCAGAGCTATTAGTTACTCTGCAACTACCAGTTACCTCTGCAAAGGTATTTGCCCCCACAGTCGAAATAAGAGACAGACACAAAATATTGGGTTTAAACCGGGCCGCTTTATTAAATTCAATTAATCTGTGAACTCGGCAGGGATGAATCCTAACCAGACAAGCCCCTGGGGTCACCCACGGACCCCGCCTTGTCAAAGGGCGAGCAACCCTGCCCCCAGCACAAACCCGCCGTATTCGGGTTGTAACTGAGCGGCCAGGCCTCAGCCTTTCTCCACCTGGGCTAGCATCGATCCCCCATGGAAAGATCCGCCCGAGGTGAGGCTCCCCGTGGTCTGCATTCCCCGCACTGAGCCGTCTAGCCCATCTGCGGTTCATACAGACCACCCGCACCACAGGTGCTAGGCCATAGGTGCTCCCCTGAAAACACTGTGGCCAACACATCCCCGGCTAGCGACCAACCTATAACCTACCTATAACCTAGCCCTAAAAGGCAGTACAAGGTAGGCGAAAAACAACTCCACATGGGCCAATTACGTGAAGCTGAAAAAATTCCTACCTGGCCCCCAACAGGGCGACCGGTTGAAACCTGTACTGCCAAGGGAGGGTGGGTGGGCAGAGAGCCAAAAGACTGCCACACTCCGTCGGGGGCGGTGCCAAGGTTTATATACCCCTGACACCACGCCCCTCACTAGCCCCGGATTGACATCTGCTGTCAATCACTGCCCTCATTCTTCCGCGGGGGCAAAAGCGGCCCCCAGCCCGAACGCCTGCTGCGCCGGCTTGGCTGGGAGGGCCGAGCCTTGCCCCCACAGTCGAAATAAGAGACAGACACAAAATATTGGGTTTAAACCGGGCCGCTTTATTAAATTCAATTAATCTGTGAACTCGGCAGGGATGAATCCTAACCAGACAAGCCCCTGGGGTCACCCACGGACCCCGCCTTGTCAAAGGGCGAGCAACCCTGCCCCCAGCACAAACCCGCCGTATTCGGGTTGTAACTGAGCGGCCAGGCCTCAGCCTTTCTCCACCTGGGCTAGCATCGATCCCCCATGGAAAGATCCGCCCGAGGTGAGGCTCCCCGTGGTCTGCATTCCCCGCACTGAGCCGTCTAGCCCATCTGCGGTTCATACAGACCACCCGCACCACAGGTGCTAGGCCATAGGTGCTCCCCTGAAAACACTGTGGCCAACACATCCCCAGCCACCGCCAATGCCAAGCCTCTGCTTAGGCATTAGCGCCCCAACGGGCGGCCCAGAGCCGACCGCAAACCCTGCCGAATTTCCTCCAAGAAGGCCCGGTTACCCAACTCTGACAGATGAACCCCATCCGACCGATACAGGTCAGCATCATCGACCTCTATGGCCGGATGAGGGAGGAAAATGCCCAAGCCATCTTCCATGGCTTTTTGAAGTGCCCTATTAGCCTTGCGCCTAGCGCGCTCAATCCCCCCAGGAGAAAGGCATACCTCCACACCCTGCGTGGCAGAATTGCTGACCACACCAGGATCACACCAGGCCATCTTCGTTTTATTTCACGTAGATCGGCCAATGCCTGCTGCGAGAGAGCCTTCCCTCGCAGCAACCCAAGGTCGTTACCCCCAAGGTGAACAACCAATATGTGTGGAGGCGGAGCAGCCCTTTCCCTGAACAATAAGGGCATAATACCGGACCACCGCAGGCCCCGTCGACCAAGCCATTCCACGACCGCCCATGCACTGAGGCCCAGCTGAGTGCCAAATGACGACCGCCGAGCCTGATGGGCAGCCCAAAACACCATGCTGTGCCCGCAGATGAGAATACGCCGTCTCTCACCCCGAGCCACAGCACCTGTAAGACAAAAAAGGGTCAGTCCGGTGCACTTAACAACAATACTAACCGCGCACTGACCCACCGCCCTCTATGGCCCTAACGGGCGAACATAAGCCTTGAAGGCCGCCGACCGCCAGCGCCCAATGCGCTGTATGGACGCTGGCGTGTAACCCATTGAAGCGGCCGTGGAGGCAGCTCCAATGCGGAAGGAATGGGTTCCAAATTTAACACCCTTCAAACCTATTGCAGCCAGGGCCCGACTAGTCACCGCCCAGAACTGGTATTTGGTGAGGGGTGAGGCATCCTCGTGCCGAAAGAAGGGGCCCTCCCCCGCACCCCTAAACCGAATATACTCACTAACGGCCAAAACCGGGCACAGCTCATGGACTGCGCATTGCCCCAGGGTGATAACGGACCCCTTCCTCCATTGGTCAGTCTTGGAACGCCTTATCGTCAAGACTACCTGGCCCTGACCAATTTTGACGTCTCCTGCCTGGAGCGCCCGCATGGAAACATCCATCTTGGATTGCATCACAAGCTCACTGATCCTCAGGGCACCGAAAAAAGCCACCAACGAAGCCGCATGAAACAAAGCGGCCTCGAAGGGGGAAGAACAAATGGCCGGCCAGCTACCAAACAGCCCCTTCAACATAGAAGGGGAGATGGGCTGCCGATCATCCACGCGTGGGCCACGCTCCCTGGCCCAGCCTTCTAGCATTTTTCTGATTCTAAAATCAGACGTAGTATCCACAAACCCCCGGGCTTTGCTGATAAAAGCCAACGCTGCTAACTGGCCCCTAATAGTCTTTAGCCCCAAGCCCTTCTGCTTTTGATGTACACTGAATTGCATAAGGTGGGCCGTGGGAATCGGCCAGCAATCCTTCAGTGCAGCAGCCCTCCTAAATTCCCAAAATTGAGAGGCCGCCCTATCATAAGCCCTTCTAGTGCTGGGGGCTAAAGCCAACTGAATGGCCCTACCGGCTTCAGCTTCCCAAGCCGCCATAGGTCCAAGGGGATCCTCTCCGGCCGCAAGTCCGCTTCTGGGGCGAGCTGCCGAAAACGCTCCATCTGAAATCGAGATAGAGCGTCCGCCACCCCATTGCAGACCCCGGGTACATGCCTAGCCGTGAACAAAATGTTCAGCTGGAGGCATCGCAGCGCAAAAGATCTCACCAGGTTCATGACAAGCAGAGACTTTGACGTTAAGGAGTTGATAACATGTACTACTGCCATGTTATCACACCAAAAGAGCACGGAATGGTTGGCAAGTTGCTCACCCCAGAGCCAAACGGCGACTAGGATAGGGAAAAACTCCAAAAATGTCAAGTCCCTGCTGAGCCCACTTTCCAACCATTCCGGAGGCCATTGCTCTGCACACCAATGTCCCCTAAAATACACGCCAAACCCAGTAGATCCGGAGGCATCAGAGGAGATCTGAAGCTCTGCTTCAATCTTCAGCTCCTCCCTCCAAAAAGAAACGCCATTGAACGCTTCCAAAAATAACTCCCAAACTTCAAGGTCCGCCCGCATTCCTGCAGACACGCGGACCCGATGGTAAGGGGAACGCAGCTGCCGCATAGCGTCACAAAGACGCCGCAAAAAGGCTCTCCCTGGTGCCACCACTTTGCATGCAAAGTTAAGGTGACCAACCAACTGCTGCAGCTCCAGCAACGAAACCTTGCGCCGGCCCTTCAAGGTGGCCAACCGGGCTCTCAGGTCCATTATCTTTTCCTCTGGCAGCCGGGAAGACTGTTTGTGGGTGTCCAGCTCGATCCCCAAAAAGGTAAGTACCGTACTGGGTCCTTCAGTCTTCTCCTGCGCCAGAGGAACCCCAAGCTCGCTGGCCAACTCCTGGAAAGCCCCCAACAACATGGCGCACTGCCCAGTGCCCGGAGGACCAACCAGAAGGTAGTCATCCAGGTAATGCGCCGTGGCCTTGCACCCTGTCCTGTCCCGCAGCACCCACTCAATGAAGGAACTGAATCGTTCAAATGCAGCACAGGAAACCGAGCAACCCATAGGGAGGGCACGATCCATGTAAAACTTGCCCTCAAAGCAAAACCCCAGGAGCTCAAAATCCTCGGGGTGAACTGGCAAGAGACGAAATGCTGACTTAATGTCGCATTTCGCCATCTCGGCCCCGATTCCGCACCCCCGCACTACTTTGACCGCTTGGTCAAAGGAAGTGTACCGCACCGAACACAGTTCCTCCGGGATGGCGTCGTTGACCGACGCCCCTTTGGGATAGGACAGGTGATGAATGAGGCGATACTCCCCCGGTGCCTTCTTGGGCACCACCCCCAGGGGAGAAACCCTCAACGTTGCTACTGGAGGCGCATTAAAGGGTCCCAGGACCCTACCCTCCTTACACTCCTTAGCAATCTTTGCTCGAACTATGTGTTCGAGCCCCACAACTGACTTAAGGTTAGGAGCCATAAAAGGGGCCCTGGGCCCCTGATAAGGAATTCTGAACCCAAACAAAAACCCCTCCAACAAGTATTGCCCATCGGCTTTAAGCGGGTACCTCATCAGCCACTTATTGAGGACCCTCAGCCGAATGGGACTGGGCCCCTTTTCCAGGGGGCTGTTGATTGCTACCACCGCCCCCGGGGCGTTTTCCCCATGGTTTTGGCTTGGACCTACTACAGGCGGACTGGGCATGAGGCCCGCTACACAGCAGGCACTCGTGTTTGAACTTGCAGAGCTTCCGGGTGCACACTCCCTTGGAAGTGAACTCCCAACATAGCAGCCGGGGTTGAACCGGCTGGCCCGCCGACGGGCGGGCCCCTGCTGCAAGCTGCTGATGATGCTTTTGGACTAAATGTCCACTGTCCGACCTGTCCCCAGGATTAGGCCTCGCCGGGGACATCAACTGCAGCCACAGCTGCTGGTTGACTTGGTCCCAAGGCAACCCAGGGTTCACTGCAGCCCTCATCCTAAAGGCTTCGTCGTACTGCAGCCATGCTGCCCCGACGAAGTCTGTATATGCCCTGTATATTATATCCAGATATTGAAACAGGGCAGCTGCCCGGGCGGGCTGCGCCCTGGCGATCACTCCCGCAAAAATCAGGAAGCCTGGCAGCCAGTTTGCCCAAGTCCTATCCACTTTGCGGCGTTTTAACTTTTCTTTGTCCTTCTCGTCAAGCTCGTCTTTACTCTTTTTCTCGAGCTCTCTATAGAGAAGGGCAAAGACATCAACATACTCTCCGCGCAGGATACGTTCCCGGGTAGCCGCCGTTAAATGATCCCCCAGCGGCAGCGAAGTGTCCCCAAAGGGGAAAGCGTGTACTGGTATGCTGGAATAAGGGGTCGGCGGGTAGAACCATCCGCCTCCAAACCCGGCAGGAGGCAATCCCTGCGCCTGGGCATATTGCTGTCGACCCCAAGGCAGAACGCCGTGGGGATGCATCCCTGAGGGAACTGCTGGTGTCATTGCGGCTGCCTGTGAGCACATCATCTGCTGCAGGCCCGCTCCGCCTAACCCCGGCCCCTGCATGCTCGGACTCTGTGAACCCCAAGGCCAGGGCAGGGTGACCCCCCACTGGCCAGCGGGTGTGCCGGGCTGCCCAGCACTCCAAGCCCCTCCACCCAACCCGGTGGGGGGGGCAGGCGCCTGTAGAGGTGTCCAAGGCCATCCGGGAGTTAGGTGTGGTAACAACTTACCCCCCGCGCCCGCAGGAGTTCCTCCACCTACAGGGGTTTGCGGTCCAAAGCCACTGCCAGCTCCAACACCCGGCTGCTCACCAGATGGTCCCTCGCCGGGATCCTCCTCATCGTCCTGCTGCGGCTGCGGCTCAGGCATCGCCACTCTGCCCTGTAATGCAGACAATCTCGCAAGCATCTCAGTTTCAAAAGCAAGGCGCGTCGAACGCCCTGAGGCACAACGACGCCCCTGCCAAATGGGGGCCCCCACTGCAAGCTGCTGCTGTTCCAAAGCCTCCACCTGATTAATGATGGCCAATCGTACTTGCTCACTCTGGGCCCGCTCATCAGTAGGGCGCATGCGAGGAGGACGTGCGGGCTGCTTGCCCTTGCCCTTCCCCTGCCCCTTTTTTGGAGCCATGTTAACCACCCTGTTCTTATTAATGCCAGACAGTGACTACTACCACGCAGCAGCCCTTCCCTGCAAAGTAGCAACTAGAGATGTGGTGCTCTAAAGGGCGGGCTGCGCCCTGGGTTATCCAAGGCCCTTCCGCCCCAATATAATGCACCGCAAAATGGCCGCCCCGCACTAACTGTCCCCACACGAGTATTAACTGGATTGAGAACTGTCGCTACTGGCATACAAAATGGCCGCCGCACGCGCCGAGCTCGCCCGCGCTGCGCTCCCTGCTGCTCAACGGCCCTCAAAATGGCCGCCGCGCCTACCCTTGCCGCCCAAACGGCTTCGAAATGGCTGCCCCTCACTTTTTCAAAAGTGCACAGGGTCTGGACTGGCCACCTCGCGCAGCAGAGTAACCCGCGGGGCTTCCCTTAGCCACCCAAGGATTTCCAACCGCCAACAGTGGACACCCTGCGCGTTTTAAACCCGAAGCTGCACCTCCGAAACTGACAAGGGCCTCCCTACACCCCCAAAATGGCCGTCGCAAGCGCCTTGCGCCTAGCACGCGGTTTGCAGAGACCCCGCCTTGGCCAACGGCCGCTGCGCCGGGCCCGACCGCTACCACCCTCCAACCAGGACTCCCAAGCGCCTCCCTGCCGACAGCCGCCGCTCGCGCTACCGCTTCCCCGAAGCCAAACCACAATCCACACAGCACGGACACCGGCCGCTTGCGCTGCCCACGCCTGCGCCTGACCACCGATGCCCCGCCTCGCTCCAACGACGATCCGCGACGCTCCCCAGGCTCTTGAAGGCCCAGCAACGCCGCACCGCACAAGAGGCTCTCCGTCAGAGAGCCAAAAGACTGCCACACTCCGTCGGGGGCGGTGCCAAGGTTTATATACCCCTGACACCACGCCCCTCACTAGCCCCGGATTGACATCTGCTGTCAATCACTGCCCTCATTCTTCCGCGGGGGCAAAAGCGGCCCCCAGCCCGAACGCCTGCTGCGCCGGCTTGGCTGGGAGGGCCGAGCCTTGTCTAATAGTCTCTTATCCTTGCCTTACAATAATCCTGTGAGGAAGGTTATGCAGAAAAAGAGCAAGTAGCTCAAGGATCGCCAGTGAGCTTTATGTCACAGTGGGGACCTGGACTTGTGGCTCCGAGTTCCTATTTAGAAAGGTAAAGGTAGTCCCCTGTGCAAGCACCAATCATTTCTGACTCTATATTGACCTGCTAACCACACAGTAGCACACTGGCTCCCCAGTTTCTGTAACATGGTTCACATTTGGTCCAGTCAGGGCCACCGTCAGTATACCTTGAAGTGGGGCAGCTGCCAGAGTCCAGGGCTTCTGGAAAGGCCCATTGCTGCCAAACCCCCTCCCCCCCACTAAGCCATTTCCCTGTCTTCTCACTTGTGAGTTCTCCACCACTCATGAGTCCAGCTCAGTGCCATCTGCGAAAGGGATACAGATAAAGATGACTGTGAGCATGGGCAATAGGAGGGCTTGTGTGCAGGCCAGGGAAAGATACACAGACAAGGTAATGAGACACATGAGGAAATAGGTGGGAAGGAGGGCTTTGGGAACTCTCTGCCCAGTCCCTCCCCTCAAAAAAATCTGGAACTTACCCTGGATCCAGTTCATAGCTTAAGTCATGGACAGACCAAAGCCAAATCCAAATGGGAATGAGTAAGTGGCTCTAAAGGATACTATCACATTTGTATAATCTTTTTTATGGGGGTGATAAAATGAACTTATTTTGCCACGGATACAAAAATGTAAGCATGTGAAATGTTGCTTTCACTTGTAAAGCACCAGCAGAGAGTGGCCCTGAGAAGAATATTTCATATAGCATTTCTCCTCAAAGAAAATGCTTGACCAGAGACAGCATGCAACAACCTGGAGATATATAGAAATACCCTTTTAACCTCAATCACTCCCAAATCAGAAGCATGTGAACAGAAATACAGAAAGAAAAATAAAGATCGCCATTTGTCAATTTATGTTTTGCACTTCATGCCCTGTGCTTGCTGTGTTGTTTCCCGAGTCCTTTTGTATGTTACAGCACTTCAAAGATTACGGGGAAAGTCAAGCATGGTACCTGTTTTATAGTTAAATAAATGGTAGCTGATGTGCTGGAGCAATAAAATCACAACCTGCCTTGGTGAGTTAACTTTTTCCCTTTTACAAGTGCTTTCAAAAGCAGCCCAGAATCCAGTAACTCAAAATATTTATATGCCAGCATGTGTCAAGGGTCACTGAAGGCATCATTATATCTTTTGCTTCATGGACTCAGAGACTAATCTATGCCTGAATACAAAGGGGAGGATGGAAAATACAGTTGCTGTACTAGGGTGGGGTAAGAATCTTAGAATACAAATATAGAGGGGGAACTTGGGTGGTGGTTAAAGGCGCTGTTTGGGAACTGAGCACAGTTCATTCCAGGTTGGAAGCTGTGTTGGGCCAAAGCAGCAGAACAAAGTGTGAGTTCAGTGGCACCTTTAAGGCCAACAAAGTTTTATTCAAGGTACAAGCTTCTTCAGATACAATGAAATGGAAAATATATGCAGTAATTTAGCATACAGCATAATGAAGATGTTTAAGAGATTCAAGGACCAAACAGGAATAACAAGGTTAGTTTATATGGTAATTATTTGTTTGGGTTTAATTCCGGGGAAAACATAGTGTAGGAAATAAATATGTCAGAATCGGATTTTGGTGGGCAGATGTACTCTTCTTAACTATGGAATGCTGAGAGTAATTGACGGAGACCCTGCCATTATGCTCCATCTGTCTCCTCTCAAGCATGGAGGTGACCTTACAGCATCTTCTTCTTGAAGTGGGGTGACTGGCTGTGTAGAGTTATCTCTCCTGTCCACAGATCAGAGAAATGCATTTCAATCTACCATTCCAAATTGCATTACATTCTACTATTCATTATATTACATTACAAGCTACTATTCTAATCTATTATTCCAAATAAGAAATAAAATAAAGAGGATATATGGCCCTTCTGGGGGATTGGCAACAACTCTCAGTACAATCCTAAACAGTTACCCCTTTAAAACTTATTGGCTTCCATGAATTTAGAAGAATATAACTCTGTCTAGGATGGCACTATCTATGAGGTAGTTTGAATTGAGATGTATAGGTCACAAAGCATGCTTTGTAGCTAGGATTGACAGGCTAATTCTGGCAACTAGGGGATGGACAAGTTGAGGGGGCAGCACTGACATAATGACAGCCCCAGAAGTGACTGCATTAGATCTAGGAACTTCAAGAAATTCTATGGTTTTGCCATAGAGTTGACTCTGCAGTGCAACCACAGAGTTTCCAGTGATTCATAGACCTACTGCTTTCACTTCTGTATTTTGGCCTTACTGCTAATCCATGCTCCCAGCAATGAGAGTTTGGGGTGGGGGATCCACCATCCCATCCAGGTCTTGGCAGCCCTACTTGTGACTGAGCAGGGACAAAGGTCCTATTGGTCACCAGAGATGGGAGGAGTGAAGTGGGCATTTTCCACCTCCTTCCCTTGGTGCCATGTTGATTCCAGGGCACCATTTTTGAATGGGGGTGGGCACAGCAGGGTGTCACTCAACCCATCAGAAGGGCAGAGTGTCACCCAGAAGGGCAGAGTGTCACTCAACCCATCACAGTGCTGCATTGGGTGAAGCTAGAAGTGTTTCAGGTTCATCTTAGCTTCATTGCAGGGCCTTTGAGGGTTGGGAGTAGCTAGATATTTGCAGACACAAAGAGAAGGAGACCAATTCCTGCCCACAACCTTCCTCCTCCAACATCAATGTAGATCTTCCAGAAACTATAATCACCCCTGGGCATAGCAAGCTTTATCACATTGATGCATCAATTGTTCAAACAGTCCAGTGGTGGTCCAGTGTGCCCTAGGTAAAGGTGAATATTGAGTGGATTCTCCTGGCCTGGTCATGGCAGAATGAATTTATTTAACATTCATATCCCATTTTTCTTTTATGAACCTGAAGGCAGCTGGTAGGCTTCCCAGAGGCAGTTACTGAGCAGAAATTCTGTCATCACTATGGGACACTCTAGCAGGCACTCACTGTAAAATGACCTTATGAAAACCACACTGTGACAGGCTGCACTTTTTAAAGTTTAGAAATGCTGTACAAATTGATGGACTGTAAAGGAATAATTCTTCATAGAGCCAAAGAGCCTTGAGTGACAGGCTGCTCCAAGGAATCTGATTGGTTAGCTTGAGCTAAGCAGAGAAAGACTTCTGAACTAGACGCTGAGGAGAATTCAGTCTGATTTCAGCCCTAGCTGAGAAGAGTCAAGTACTGACAGTTTCTGAATTCAGCCCTGACTGAGAGCAATTTAACACAGAGTACTCGGAAAGTTGGAAAGAGGAGTGGATAGTTGGGAAAGACTCTCATTCAGGCTAGAGAAGAGGATCAATTTTCTAGTGAGAGAAGAAATTTCTCTAGCAAGTTAAAACAGAGAGATAGCTGTGAAGAGTGGAGAGATCCCTGGTCTAGTGTAATTAGAAACTGCCTTGTGAAACCTTAAGAGTCAGATACCTCAAGAAGAGTACTGCTGTGTTTAGAGAAGGGGGCTGGGTACTGGATAGACTGACCCAGCCTTCTGGAAACCAAAAGAGTTACTGAATGCTCAAAGAAAGTGTACTGGAGATGTTTGGGAAAAACTGGAACAATAACATCCCAACTTAATGATCACTGAAAAAAGCTGATGAAACTCTCAGTAGCCATATAAACTAAAGTCTGTGCATATACTGATTTACATCAAGAGTTCTATACTGAGTAACCTCAGAAAGTTTACTTCTGATTTCACCAGACCTTTCCCTTGTATGTTGAATAAAATATTTTGTTAGTCTGGCATTACCAAACATTTTAAGTCATTTCAGTTGTCCACATTAAAGTGGGCTCATGTCATGACCCTTCCCTCAGGTTCCTGGCCTGAGCCAGCAGTAAAATATCATTCTGTGACAGGGTGGGACAGCCAGGAAAGAAGAATACAGAAAAGTAGGGTGGCTCAGTCACAAAAGAAAAGAAAAGTGGAGGGAAAATCTTGCCTCTAAGGGAGGCAAGCGAAGAAGGGCATCAAAAACACTAATGCACAACTTTTTAAAATAACTATCTTATTCAGAGAAATTCAGTAAAAATTACCAGCTATTATCCAGAGAGCTCCAAAAAGCTGGATAAAGGGCTTCTCTATATAAACTTGTTAGACTTTATTTTATTAAAAGGAGCTGGATCCTTCTGTCACCTTACAGTGCACTGCAAACGGCTTCTCATGCTCATCTGCATTTCAAAACAAAAGGTCAAAATATGTATGCAAAATTAATCATGCATTTTCCTGTGCTGCAGCCAATACATATTAGATGGAGGTGCTTGGTTCAAGCAGAATAGAACTGCCTAATATCATAGTAAATCATTCCCAAACCTGATTAGCTTCACATTTTATCTTACCGTCCAGGCTGCAGGAACATGATGCAGGCAATATCTGGCCATGTTTAAACAATATAATAAAGGATATTTTAAAAAAAAAGTTGTGTAGAAAAAAATGTAGACTGTGATGTCACACTGCTTTTCAAATTCTAGTACTAATAGTTTTATATCACATCTGACCTGGGAAGCTTTTTAAATTAACTCTCCTAGTCTGTATTGGATATGTGGATCCTGCAAAGCAATTCAGGGGCTCAGTCACCCACATTTCAAATCATAATGTAATTCAGCATCAAATGTCTAACTAATTCTTTTTAAATGTCAGTTTATTCATAGTCATAATTCTTCATTTAATTCTGACCAATATTTGAAAGACTGCCTCATGAGATTCCATAAAATTGTAGAATTGGTGTGTGGTTTAAATTATCCCAGTGGTTATTAGTTTCTTTCTTATATCTGCTGCACGCTTTACATAAACATGACTTTTGAGAGGCTGTGTTTCTTTTTTCCAGATAGGAGGGCACTATGTGTGAAGCAATTAACATTAAGCTGAGAAACTCTTGTGTCCCCCCCCCCTGCAGTTTGGTTCAAATACTAAAATATGATTGGGTGTTAAAAAAAAAAAAAACCCTAAAAATATGATTATTCAATACTCTGTATCCATCTTTTATATACTACAGTTGTCAAGGAACTGGCATGATTTGTTAAGTCTTTCCCAGTAAATGTTGGGGAGGGACTGTAGCTCAATGATCGAGCATCCACTTTGCATGAATGTTCTTGGTACAGTCTCTGGCATTTAAGGGGATCAAGTGATAGATAATGTGAAAGAATTCCACCTGATACCCTGGAAAGCATCTACCAGTCTGAGTGGACAATATTGACTTTGATGGACCAAAATGTGACTCAGAATAAAGTAGTTTCATGAGTTCACATATGATATTTTTAAACATAACTCAAATTAAACCTTCAACAAATAACAAATATATCTATAAAACTAATGAATAAAAATCCTGTTTACCAATTAGTTCAATCCAATTAAAACTTAAGCTGATAATTTTATAAACCTCTGAAATTAAAAAGAAAACAAGGCTCAGTGTGTGACTGCATAGTGCACACTAGAAAAATCATTTATTGGGAAGCAACCATTGTAAAGTGTGGAGGTGATTATAGGCTTGGAGCCAAGTACTTCCCCAGTGTCATTTCATGAGCTTTGTTTGTGCTCCTGTGAGAAGGAATTTCCATCTCCTTTAAAATCTGTCACCAACACAGGAAACACTCAGACAGAAGGAAAATGTTGGTACAGGATTTCTACATAGCTTGCTTAATCCCTTCTGTTGTGTATGTGAACTGGAATGTGTATATTTAATAGTGTTCCTGCCTGGTTCATTGAAGCCTGCAGGACTGAGCTTGGGGACTTGGGAACAATGGACAGTAGGATCCAAATTCCTGTTGCCCTGCTCCAAACATGGGGAAAACTCACAATTCGTGTTCAAAAACTCACAATTTGTGCTCAAGCTATAAAACAGAACACTTGATCAATGGATAGATTGTTGGGTTTGGAATAGAAGAACCAGGTTCAAACTCTGCTCAAAAAAATTAAATGTGTATTAAATTCTTTCCCACTCCCACTTCTTTCCTACTTCCAATAACAGTGAGGCACAGCTATCATATCCTGGCATCACTACATCATACATTTCCATTCCCTCACTATTAATCATTGGCTGGAGAATTTGGAAAGCACATAACACAATGTAAATGTGCTTACATATTATGCAGAGAAGGTAGGAAACAGACTTCCTACTCCTTCACATGAAGTCTGCTGGGTGACCTTGGGCCAATTGCAGTTCTCTCAGAACTCTCCCAGCTCCACTTACCTCACAGTGTACTTCTTTTGAGAACATGAAGGGCAGATGATTGTAAACTGCTTTGAGACTTTTAGACAAAGTAGGGTATAAAAACCTACTCTTCTTCTTCTTCCAAGCATATCAACCATCTCTCATCTGGGTTGGTTTGAGCAAAAGCAACTTTAATGTTCTTTTGGTGGTATCTCAGAACGCTGAGGGTAGAAAAAAGAAAGGACGAGAATCTATTGAAAGTTGGATGTAGGGATTTTCTGTCTTGCCTTTTTATTTCCTTATACCTAATTGTTTCTAATCCTAGACTATACAAAAATTAATTCCTTTTTTCCTGATGGGCTTTTAGGATGAAGATCCATTAATCCTTGTTAAATTATTCTGAATGATTAGATTTCTATTCATTCATTTCTCAGGCTTCTCAGAGATACTTACAAGGCATGTCCAGACATCATTGTGAAGGAGGACACTTTAATCCACATTCAGTCCCTGCACTCCACACATGCATAAATACCTCTGCCTCTTTTGGTTCCCTTGCTTCCACTTGCTATCCAGAATGCAGGCAGCTCTGAGCATGATCCCAGTATGCATAGTCCCTGTGACTTAAAAAGTGATTCTGCATTTGCAAGAAAGAGGCCCACATTTTTAACATGCTTGGTTTTGCAGCTTTTTGTTTGGTACAAAACCCACAAGCTATACAAACAGAAATGTCCTTGTTATATGGAATTTAGGCATTTGGTCATGAGAGGCACAGGGTTTAGCTATTATGTGGAGGGCAATTTTTAAAATCTTAAACATTACTATGCCCCATTTCCTGGGTTCACAGTGACTTAGAACTAAACTAGAGGAAACATTTGTTTCATGGATAGGACCTGGGCAGGGCTTCTTTTGTAGAAAAAGGCCAGCAGGAACTCATTTGCATATCAGGCTACACGCCCTGATGCCAAGCTAGCCAGAACTGCATTCCTGTGGGTTTCTGCTCAAAAAAGAAAAAAAGCCCTGGGTCTGGGTTCCTTGATATGACTTTTAGGCCCTCAGCTGATAACTGCTCAATAACTTATTTCCCAAGCTTATGGAGCTCTGATATGGACTGGACTGTGGCCTGAGAAGGGGCTTTGGTTTTCTCCCACACTGTTTCTCAACCTGAAATGGGCCCAGAGGATACAATTTTCCCTGTTGGGGGTTGTATGTGTGCTGACAGGCAAATAATGCACTCTCCTAGGACCAATTTGGATTAGAGAAAAAAACAGAGCATTTTTCAAAGGAAAAGGAATTTAACCAGCCAAACTAAACGCCAGATGAAAGAGGCCTGATTTGAGGAATGAAATTGACATGGGGGCTGATCCCCAAGATCATGGGCCAGGTGCTAGGGTTGCCATCCTCCAGGTGGATCCAAATCAAAAATGCATTGCTTACAGGTGCAACAACACAACAATAAGAATATTTTAGTGATAGCCACTCATATACAACAAAACACTAATTCTAAATATACATTCCCAATATATGGATACACAAATTCCAGAAATGAATTCCAAATATATATATGGAGAACGGTGGGTCGATCCAAAGTGCACCATTTCAAATCTTCATCAGGTCCAAGATGAATGAATAAGTATATAGTCTTTGTATCACTTTGAAATGGGACTTTTAACATGGACTCCAGAGAGCTTACAATCTTAATAATTATCACTTTTGGAATGGGGCTAAAGCAGTCTCCAAAGAGCTTGCAATCTTATAAATAAGAACTTGTGTCACGTCACGTCAAACATTCACACGTAGCCGAAGCCTACACTAATTACACAGGAAAGATTCTCCACAGGAGAATTTCGAAGCGATACCTGATGAAGATTTGAAACGGTGCACTTTGGATTGACCTACCATTGTCCATATATATATTTGAATTCATTTCTGGAATTTGTGTATCCATATATTGGGAATTATATTTGGAATTAGTGTTTTGTTATGTATGACTAGCTATCACTAAAATACTCTGGCCCATGATCTTAGGGATCAGCCCCCATGTCAATTTTATTCCTAAAATATTCTTTTTGTTGTATTGTTGTGCCTGTAAGCAGTGTATTTTTTTATTTGGATTCTCCACACTGCAGTCCATTGTTTTGACTACTATCCTCCAGATGGAGCCTGGAGATCTCCTGGATTTACTACTGATCTCCATACTACAGAGATTTACAGTGCAATCTGTACAACACTTTCCAGGGAGTAAGCATCATTAAACAGGCTTGAGTAGGATTCTGAGCAAACCTGCTTAGGATTGCTCTATTAGTTCTTCTGTAGAAAGTTGAAAGTTGGACATTATACCCCACTGAGATCCCTCTCCTCCTCAAATACTTCCCTCCCCACCCTCTACCCCCAAATCTCCAGAAATTTCCCAAGCTAAAATCTGGCAGCCCTAGACCAGGCCATGAAGGGCCTTAAATACTGGCACCCTGAATTTGTGTCCAAAGCATACTAGTAGTTAATACAAGCCAGAGCTGTTTGTGATTCCTACAAAGTTGGGCAGCCACATTTTGCACTAGCTGAACTAGGTTCCAATTTTGCTCAGCTATGATGATGACTTATGTAGCCTTCAGCAAATCAAGAGCTCTCAGGGTTGCAGAGGGGAGAAAGAAGAATAGATATATGTATGTAGTGGTATATGGAGGAATGTTTTTTGTTTCTACACTTCAATGTTCTTGGCAATGTAGTAATGGTGACATTTTCAATTAGCATGATATTTTAGAGCTGGCAGGACTAAAAGGGGGTGGAATTGACAGCATACAATGTTGTTTTGAGATGTAACAAATAAACACAGCTTTCTTGTTTTGTATCTACAAGTCTATTGACAATCATTTTGCTGCCCTGAAATGTCAGCCTTAAGTAGACTTTTAGAATTGTAATTTAAAGAATACAGGGGACATTCTTGGCAGCAGTTACATTGTAAATCCAACAAGGCTGACTATAGTTACTGACATTGCTTTGGACTTAATACAGAATTACTCACTATGGGATTTAGCTGGAAGTTTCTTGCTGTCTTTACACTATAATTGGGAGACGTTGCTATGTGGGGATGCCTCATATACATAACACACTGTGTGTAATGTGTGATCTACTTACAGATGAGTCAGATCTTACATTTGACAGAGCCGAAAACTTTGGACAAAAACAGATTGAAAAAAATTCCTCAAACAGCTACAGTACCAACTGTCAGCAAGCAATAACAGAGGAGCAATGTCACAGTATGCCCCCATCTCATTCAGTGAAATGGAGGGAATATATTAAATGCTGTTTGCTCTACAGAACCTAAATAGATAACTGATATAAAAAAGGAAGATTTGATTGTAGATATTTAAAACTTTTTTTTTTTCTGTTTAGAAGAAGCAAAAAAAAAATGCCATTAGAGGCACAGCTGCTGTTATAGCTTTTTGTTAAGTAAGGGTGATAAGAGACAGGCTATGCTCTCTGGCACAGAGCCCTAACAGAAGAGAAAGGAAATGGATGGCAAGGGGAGATGGCCTGCAAGCCTATTGCCATGATATGGTTTATTTCTGTAATTTCAACAATGAAGTACTTACAGGGAGTCATAAAACCCTCTAAAGCTTGTGAGATGGTGCAGTGAGTGGTAGACAGCTGAAATGGTGTTGGAACATTGGGACCCTACCTTTCAGGAGGAAAACAGGCTACCTATTGTGGGCAGATGATGTTCCTGTCAGGAACACCACTATGGAGTAACTCCCATAATTGTCCCTCCTACTCCCTAGGAAAAGAAACCATGCAGTAAGTCTTCAGAATACTTTGCAGATTTCTGAGAACTTCCATTGTCATAAATAACTCTTTCTGGAATTAGAGTATTTACTATATTTAGGAATAAGTTAGTTTGGGTCAGGTTTTGATTTAATGGAGATCTGAGCACATTTGCTAGAGAAGGGTTCTTATTCTTGTCAGAACATATCTTCCCTTCTCCTGCCTTCTTTCAGTCCTTAGGGAAAAAAACTAGACATTACTTTTTTTGCAAGTTGAGTCTCAGTTTCCTTGACCCAATTCATGTTCTCTTCAGTCACACAGCAGTTTCAGGCCATTTTAAAAATCAGCTTGGAATTGTGGTATAGTGGGAGGAAGGGCTCCTTTCAGATGCTAAAATGGCCTGGGCAGAGAGTTACTTACATAACTTTGAAGCACCACATACTCGGAATACTCCATGTACTGCTCCAAAGTTCTGCAAACAACTCTCTGATGAAACCCTTTCAATTTCTGTAAATGATTGGGGGGGGGGGGGCAGGAACCTTCCTCCCTATACCACAAGGGCCCCCTCTGATCTTTAAAATGACATTCCCTGCAGTGGCTTTATGGCTACTGGGAAAGTAAGTTGAGTTGGTGTCGCCAGAAACATACTGACTAGTTTGACCCTTAATTAAGAAGCAACAGTTCAGGGTTTTCTGAACATTAAACAAAGGCTCTTCAGTGAGCTGGGTGCCAGTTGTCAGGCCCCATTTTTATGTGCCATTGGCTATGGAGTCTCTGAATGTTTTGAACCCATGCATACTATTATTGTGTCATAATGATATACTAAAAATAAATGAAACAAGACTTTTGGGTCATCAATACAATACAAATCAACTCTGAAAAGAAAGGGGGAAAGAAAAATAAAGAATAGTCCAGTCTCTTGCAACTCTTCCATTCATTTCAAGGGGGCATGTGAAGAAAAACATCCTACGGAATGTTGACTAATATTTCTAGAAAACAGTGCTATTTTGGGAACAAAATAAAAACACTTGATTTTCGTCTTTAAAAAAAAATCCACAAAATTATCTCCCAGTTCCCTCGGCTGCTTCTTTAAAACTCAAATGCTGTTCTGAAGCTGTTTTATGTTTGTTTTCAAAGACATCTGGTAAAATATTGGAGGGCTCTTTTAACAATAAAAAATAAGAAAAGTACCTTTTCCATTTGGGTTAGAACTGAGATGAAATGAGGAATGGCTGCCACCAAGCAGAAAATTTGTTCACTTTATGTGTGCCAGTTAATTACGACACTTCAGAGGCGCTTCTGAAAGGATAAGGCAAGCTGCATAAATTTAGCTGTAATCCAGGCAGGCAAAACTAATTTGCAGGGGATGGCCTTATCTAGCTGCTGCAGCTTTCTCAGAAAATTAACCTTGGATATTTGGGCCCAATTCAGAAAGTGTTTGATTTCCCCCCACCCCTTCCCTGCTCAGCAAAGGAGAATTTTAAATTCAACACAATACCTGACTTTTAAGAGACACCATGAATGCTGGAGGCAATTCACAGTTATTACTGACGAGGGGGGGTGGTGGTGTATACACACAAACAGTGTGTGTGTGTGTGTAAAATGGTCCTTCATCCCCATAATCTGCCTTCTGACATGTGCATCAGTGAGTTTATTGCCATATGTTTGGTGGGGGGAGGGGGGCGTTTTCAGATTACCAGAGGATGCAACTCATTTTAATGTACTTAGAAAAATTCATCAAAGTTCATTGCGGAATAAGTCGTGCATACTGACTTGTTCATTCCAGCAGAAATGAAGAAATCCCCATAAAAATAGAAGTTTAATGAAGTGTTCGAACTGAGTCCTGACTGTCATTCCAATTACCATTGATTTAGAATCTTCCTTGATAAACCACTATTAATTGCTCTTACTCAGCACGATTAAAATTTTACCTTTGATTTCACCAGCCTTCTCCAGTTTGTAGGCAAAAGGTTTAATTAAAAATGTTTCCAAATCCACCTTAAGAGCTTCTGGCATAATAATAAGAAGAATAAGTACAACTGGCTCCTGAATATTTTACAGCGTGTATAACTGAAGAAGGAATTTTATTTTATCTATGAGAGTTAACTTGCTGCTAAGTCCACATGTTCAGTAGGTAGCCCCTCAATATAGTTTCTGAGCTGAACTTCAATCTTCAGTAGTTATGGCTGTTTGCAATAATTCTCATAAAACCAACTGGAATTTTGGCTTTTTCCTTTAACCCACTCAACCATCTGTGATTTAGGGCCAATTCTTAGTTAACCCACACTGCTGTAATTATGCAACATGCCCAAGATATTTTGCCAGATAAGAACACCCATTGCAGGAGTATCACAGCTTACAGGAAATGTATTTTCCATTGTTTGAGCCTCCATATATACATTACAAAATCCTCATTAAGAACATAACATAAGAGAAGCTATGTTGGATCAGACCAATGGCCCATCCAGTCCAACACTCTGTGTCACACAATGGCCAAAAACCTTATGTATGTTTTGGGCTGGGTTGCCACCAGTATGCTGATGACACCCAGTTCTATCTGTTGATGAGTGGCCGGCAAGTTGCTGCCCCTGACCAGTTGTCCGAGGCATTGGGAGCCATGGCTGGGTGGTTACAACAGAGCCAGCTGAAGCTGAATCCAGCTAAAATGGAGGTCTTGTACCTGAGTAGGGTTGGAGTAGGTATGGGCATCCAGCTCTCAGCTTTGAATAGTGCCATATTGGTGCCAGCCCAACAGATGAAGAGCTTGGGAGTGACCTCGGATGCCTCCCTTTCCATGGAGGCCCAGATCACGATGATTGCCAGGTCTGCCTTTTGTTATCTTCAGCAGATCAGGCAGCTAGCAACATATCTATCCCCCCAGGTCCTGGCTACAGTGATCCATGCAATGGTCACTTCCAGACTAGACTACTGTAACTTGCTCTCTGCTGACTTACCCTTGACACTGATCCGGAAACTGCAGCAGGTGCAGAATATGGCAGCTCACCTGCTGACTGCACTACCTTTATGGGTGGGCATTTGGCCGGCGCTCCGCAGTCTGCACTGGCTGTCTATTGAGTACGGGATCCGTTTCAAGGTTTTAGTTTTACCGTTTAAAGCCATATGCAGCATGGGACCAACATGCCTATGGAACCGTCTTCTTCCATATATGTTCAGGAAGTCGTTCGGCCTCCAACATGTGTTGGCTGTCCCTTCCCCAAGAGATGCCTGTCTTGCCTCAGCTGGGGTCAGGGTTTTTTCAGTCCTGGCCCCGACCTGGTGGAATCAACTCCCTACAGAGATCCAGGCCCTACGTGGCTTATTAGCCTTCCATAGGGCCTATAAAGCAGAGCTGTTCCACCAGGCATTTAGTTGAGGCTATGGGCGTCTATTTTTGATCTGGTTGGCCTCCCATATTGGCACTGTCATCTGTGCTATAAAATGGAATAATATCTGCCATCTCTGTGAGATATCATGATGCGAGATGGCCAGGCTGGGCAATATGTGATGATATGGTAAAGTTTTCTGAGTTGTCTGTTTATAATTTTTTGTTGTTGTTGAGTTGTCTGTTTATAATTTTTTTTTTTTGTATTTTATTGTTTTACCATATGTTGTACTCTGCCCTGAGCCCTACGGGAAATGGGCGGAATAGAAATATACTTAAATAAATAAATAAATGGACTTTCTATCACACATGGGATGGAGTTTTTGTGCCTTTTATGTGCACATCTACATTTTTCTGTTTGTGACAAAATCAGGCACGGAGAAGCAGTTTGAGACTCTCTCCCTGATGTTTTCACATCTGCAAACCATCTTGTTGGCTCTGTTCTGAAACTTACCTGTAGCTACAAAAGTAACATGGTTTTTACAATGGAGGCAATATAGTGGCTCCATGAGGTCGTTTGAGGACACACAAGAAGGATGACGAGGCTACAGCTGCTTCTTCCTGCCTGCTTTGGTCACAAATAAAAAGAAGCTGGTGTGCACCTGGGAGGGGATACAAACACAAAGACCAATTTTTCACTAGGCTTCTTTCGGTCTCAGAGCCCTCCCCCCCCCAGTTTTTTTGTCCAATTTTGCACAAGTTGCCATGGGGCTGCAACTTGCCCCACCTCCTTCCCATGGCAAGCAAGATACACTGAAAACCGGTTTCTGTTTGTCAAGGGAAAGAAACGGGGCAAGTTGCAGCTGCACATCAGCTTGTGAGGAATTGAACAGAAGCACTGGGGGGGGGGGTGGAGGGCTCCAAGACCAGAACAAGCCTAGTGAGAAATCGATCAAGGACTTTTAGGTAGTTTCAGCTAGCAGTATCACTTTTCTTCCCATTAGTGGTCATTTTGAATTCCTCATGCCCCACATTTCAATTTCATATCTCCCTCATTAGAACTATAAACAAATATTCTTTATTTTTCTTTTGCACCATTAACTGTTCCCTTGAAATGATTTTTTTCTGTAAAATGTACACTTTATTATAAGTGGGGATTCTTGTGGAGGACATCTAATTTTCCTTTCCGCCACTATTTCCTCTTTTCCTTTCCTCTTTTCCTATGTCCTTCTCTCATTCCCTCCCACCAACCAACCCACTTTATCTGCTGTTGCTGAACAGGAGCAAACTGACAGGCATCAGTAAGTCATGCAATTAACATGGTAACAAGTCTCCTAGTGATTGCTGACTGGCCTGGCCCTGGTAAGTCCTCCCTCAGAGGCCAAACAAGCCCTGAAAAGGGCGCTGCTCCCCAGCCCCCCCTCCAGATTTTGCTGACAGAAACTATGGTTTCAACGCTGACAACACTGGGCAGCAATGGCTACTATGACTTCTGTTTCTTAATGCTGCAGGAACTGAGAGCCAGTTTGGTGTTGTGATTGAGCAGACTCTTATCTGGGAGAACCAGTTTTGATTCCCCACTCCTCCACTTGCAGCTGCTGGAATGGCCTTGGGTCAGCCATAGCTCTCACAGAGCTGTCCTTGAAAGGGCAGCTTCTGGGAGAGCTCTCTCTGCCCCACCTACCTCACAGGGTGTTTGTTGTGGGGGAGGAAGGTAAAGGAGATTGTGAGCCACTGTGAGATTCTGAGATTCAAAGTGTAGAGTGGGATATAAATCCAATGTCTTTTATTATTGGTGGAGAGGATTTAACCCATCAGTTTGGGGGAGGTGTTTGGTTGGTTTGGGGTTTGATTGGTTTTGGGGATTATTAATTTTTTTAGATTTCAGATTTTTCTGCAAACTTGTGGCTTTTTTCAGGTTTGTAGAAAGATCTATCTGATCTGTTCATGGCCCAGTCACCATATTTAAATATCCATAGATGAGGCCATGTGTTGAAAATTTGATATACTGATACCACTTTGTTAATATTGCACAAGAGAATTCTCTCAATTCTTGCTTGTGAAAATTAAAAACTGCAAAATTTTGTACCAATTATTTTCTAATTTAAAATGCTAGTCTTCTTACAGTTCTTAAGTCTTGCTTTTATCTAAGGTAAATGGGGATACTGTTGGTTGAGTGAAATAAGTCCAAAAATTAATTGGTTTCCTAGCTAGGTTGCTGCAATACCTAGGGGATCATACTGTCCAGCCCTGTCACTTAACTGGTTTGTGGATCAGGCTTTTTAAAAACCATTTTCAATGTCCTTTTTATCTAATATTCTGCCACATTAGCATGTAGTAAAGAAAGTTTTCCTATTGAGCTGTCAAAATACCAAAGAGTTCCTTTTAAATTTAGCCCAAGGTAGAAGCCTGCAGTTTAGAACCAGTGATGTATTCATAAATTCAATTTCCCAAATGCTTAATTAATTTCTCTGTATAGTTTAATGATATTTAATTAGGTATGTACATTTCAGATATACTAGGTTTATCCTTCTTCAAATAAAGTCCAGAAGAGATAGCTAAAAGTATTACTATTGATGTATTTTCCCCCTTCTTGGACATATCCTCCGGCATTATTCAGCCTTGCTGCTTCAGCCATTTGATCCTGACCAAATTCAAAGGTACAAGTGCTACCACTGCCATTTGGAAACAACATAAAAACATTCTGCATAGCTCACACACTGCCACCTCATGGAATAGGCCATCTCCCCCAAACTCTCTGAATTGTGTTGGTAGTGAGTCAGTGCATAAGAATACTTTGCACCCTACAGGAATACATTAAAAACACTTATCTGATCCATGAAAGTCATACAACTGGAATACTTTTCTTTTTCAGTTAATATTTATTACATAATGCTGTGGTCAAGTCTCATAAACTAAGAACTGAACTAGACATTATAACCATCACCCAAAACATCAGACCCATAATGTGTTTTGCGCATCATTCTGTTGTGAATTGCCCACTTCCCCCAGTAGCAGCCAATGGAGAAGAGGAGAGGAAATATAATGTGACAATGTTGTGTCATTCATTTGTCCCACTAAATGATTTGGAGGAAAAAAGAGGAGAAGCAGGGCCTCTGCTTCCAGTGGTGGTCATGTATCAGCTGTCAAAGGTAGCCCAAGCAAAGCCATATATTTCATAGTAATTATTTTGACGAATACCATCACCTAAAATGCTCAAGTCAGTCAGTCTTCATTGCATCAGTGAAGAAACCATAGCACCAACACAATTCCAAAATGTTCATGTTTAATTTCACCAGCATGAATTTTATATCAGTAGAATTTAGTGTAGAATTCAACAAGCTAAAGGAATAATAAACTGACCAACTTTAAAATAATATTTATGTTCCAGCCATTAAGTACTTTTTGTAGAACATTAATATTCCCTGCCATATTTCATTTGCAAAGTATTTGGCCTGTTGACATTTTCTCAGTTCAGGGCAACAGTATCAGAGGCATCTTACAAAATAGCATCTCTTAAAATCGTCCTTTTCTTGTAATAGGATTGTGATATTAGGGTTTTAGGATTAGGTAGGAACTAGTTCAAATTTTTCATTCCTGTTGTTTTGACTCCCCAAATGACTTTCAATTTCACTTCTCCTTTAAGCAGATCAAATCCAAGATTATTTTTGCACCATTTAATATTTTCTTGCACTGAATTTTCTCCATAAACCTGCTTGTCCAATTGCACTGGTACTTATAATTGATTGTTCACAGTCAGTTATAGGTGTATTTGTTTCTTCTTCATTCCCACTGCTTTACTTACTAGTCTTAAAATTATATTTTAAAAAAAGTATTTCCCCATAAATTCTGTGCATTTTTCATGTTAAATGTGTATCAATACATCAGAAATATGCAACAAGCATATAAGTAAAATGGTACATATTGTACATATATCATACAAATTGATTATAAAAACCATACATCAGGCATACACAACACAAATGGGAATTCAAGACTTAACAGTGAAAAAACAAGGTCTGAAACAGCTGTTTTTTTAAAAAAATGAAACAGAAATATTCATTCATCTTTAAATCTAGAATGCCTACTACAAATGCAGGTTGGTTCAGCTGAAGTAAATAATTACATGAAAAGTTGTTCACTCAAGCATATTCGTTTCAAAACTGCCTTTTACCAAATTATCAACTGTATCAGTATTTCTCATTTAATTTATGTAAATATTTGAAACTTTTGCAAGCAGGGCTTTTTGTAGTCAAAGCCCAGCAGGAACCCATTTGCATATTAGGCCACACCCCCTGCTGTCACCATTGTTTCATGCTGGCCTTTTTTGTAGAAAAAGTCCAGCAGGAACTCATTTGCATATTAGGCCACATCTCCTGACGCCAAGCCTCCAGAACTGTGTTTCTGTGTGTTCCTGTTCAAAAAAAGCTATTTGCAACATAGCTCAAATATAACAGAAAAAGCATTAGAACAGTTCCACATTATTCCACAGCAACAATGGATAGATTGCTAACTATCAAATTACTATGTTTCATCAAGCTGCTATATTCAAGTGAATTTTTAAAAATCTGAGGAAGTCCAAAAGGCTTGCTTTTATGATGCTTTGTAATGGAAATCTAATAATGATCTTTTTATTTGGTCACTGGTTTGAAAGGATTAATTGTTCAATGTTTTATTAATGTGGATTAAGACCTTATTAGTTGATAATGAATAGTCAAAGAAGTCAGGAGTTGAAGAACATATACTTGGATTACATGTATGTGATGGTTATGGCCTGGGATTTTTATTCTCACATACCAGCTTTGAATTTGATTAATCAACTAATTCTTAGTATTTGCATAACACTTTTACAAACATGCAGAAGAAGAAGATATTGGATTTATATCCCGCCCTCCACTCCGAAGAGTCTCAGAGCGGCTCACAATCTCCTTTATCTCCCTCCCCCACAACAGACACCCTGTGAGGTGGGTGGGGCTGGAGAGGGCTCTCACAGCAGCTGCCCTTTCAAGGACAACCTCTGCCAGAGCTATGGCTGACCCAAGGCCATGCTAGCAGGTGCAAGTGGAGGAGTGGGGAATCAAACCCGGTTCTCCCAGATAAGAGTCCGCACACTTAACCACAACACCAAACTGGCTCTCCAGAAGGTTTCATGTGTTGTATTATAGTAATAAGCTTTACAACAAGCCTGTGGGGTTGGTCCTGTATAACAAATGGAGAGCTCAAGTTGAGAGACAGTGACTTGCCAAACTGCAGAGTTTATTACTCAACTGTGTTTAAAAAACATAACAGCACTGCTGGATTAGCTCTGTATACTCCAGTATCTTTCCCCATAATGGCCAGCTAGATACCCCAGATGTGCCAAGCCTCTCTTTGGTGCTGTCCCCAATACTGCCTGTTATTTTTTTCCACCACAGTAAACTGTCATATTTAAGAGATTAACTATGTTCATGGGCAGAGATGAAAGGCACACAGAAATATTAAGTAGTAAATTTCAGCTTAAAAAAACTGATTATTTTTCTATTTAACTATTGAAAATAGAAGCCTAGCTTCTTTCTGCCATCCCAAACCTGTTGGGGAGAGGAAAGAAGGATGCAACTCTCAGTTTCACCATTGAGAAGTCTGGGATGCCAGCCTCCAGGTGGGAGCAGGGGATCCCTCAATTTCACAGGCTGGCTTGTAGGGGGGGATCTGGCACAATGTCCGTGATGCAATAGCAGCAGGAAAATGTTCTGAATAACTGTTCTTCAGTATTTGGAAGAAGTGAGCAGTGACTCATGACAGCTCATATCCTGACACAAATTTTGTTAGTCTTTAAGGTGCTACTGGACTCTTGCTCTTTTATACCTGTGACTGTCCTACAAGTGAGAAAGAAGTTTTATAGCACTGAGAATTTCCTACACACATACACACACGTATATGTGTGATATAGATAATGTTTGCTTTAATTCCAATACTAAAGCATGGGGGGGTCAAGTTTTTAAATATTCAACCAACTCCCGGTTTTACCCCCTTTCTTTATTTGCCTATGAGGAAAAGGAACTGAAAAAAATTGTGCAATGTGTATAAAAAAATGTTCTGCAAATATTCTGTATGAGTTGTTCACAGAAAATAGTTGTTTCCAGTGTGGTATAATAGTTAGGAGACCTGTATTCAAATTCCCACTTGTGCCATGGAAGCTGGTTGAGTGACTTGGGGCCAGTCGCTCTCTCTCAGCCTAACCTACCTCACGGGGTTGTTGTGAGGATAAAATGGAGAGGAGAATGATGTAAGTCACTTTGGGTCCCCATTGGGAGAAGGCAGGGTATAAATAAATTTTAAAAATAAAAATATGACTACATACAAACAGAACACCAAATGGAATCATGTAAAGCAAAAAAGGATTAGGAAAAGAGTGCAGGATAACTACTGTTGAGTACATTTATTTCCTTGAAGGTATCACTTGTTTCTGACACATTTCCTTTTAGTTCTACAAGCACATTTCAAATCGGTGATGATCCGTGCAGTAAACTGTATGCGCTACCCAAATCCTCTGGAGTGCCGCATAGCTAGCTGTCAGAAGAAGTGCCTAAATGAAATGTACTCTATTTTCAGCCTTTCCCATGGCTATGGAGGAGGTTTACATATGTTTTAGATGACTGGGTACCATAGCCTGTTTCATTGTACAATAAATGACTGCCAGATACAATGACTTTAAGACAATATCATCAACCAGGTTGCCATAATATACTCCCTGTAATGACACCTGATGTTGAGACTGCTGTTTCAGCCACAAAAGTGTAGCCCTTAAGCAAGACTGCAGGGAGAAGAAGACTAGGAAAAATAGCTGAGTAGATAAACAGATAATTAGATGATATATAATATAAAATCCATCATCAATGAAATGCATCAAGTCACCAACTATAGCAGGATGTCAAAACTAGCAGCAATGAAACCAGCAACAGGATTAAAATGCATGGGGCGGGGGAGAGAGAGAATCAAAGCTTTTACTTCAGAAAGGCATGTAAAATTGTTTCATTTCAAAGGGCATATGCTGGTGGGTAAACTGTTCTAGCTATGTTTTTAACTGTGTGTTTTAATTGTGTATTGGTCTTCAATTGTTGCTGGTTTGTGTCTTTGTAGCTTTGGCTGTTCTGTTAGCTACCCTGAGTTTGAGGACATAAAGAGGGATACAATTATTTTAAATAAATAAAGCCAATTATATTCATTTATTTATTATTTATAAATTTATGCCGAGCATTTCTGCCTTCATCAGGGCCACGAAAGCGGCTGATAGATTGAAAACATGCACAATATGACATACCTTTCTCTATCTCTCTCTCTCTCGGCTTGACTTCGCGAACGAAGATTTAGGAAGGGTGCAGTAGTCCACGTCTGCGGCAGGCTCGCTGGTGGCTGACAAGACCAATGCGGGACAGGCAGATCCGGCCACAGTGGCTGCAGGGAAAAGTCTGATTTGGGGTTGATGCTGTAGCAGTGCGATTCTTCCTCAATCTCCTTTTGTCCTCAAGACCAGCTATGTGTGCGTACTCAAAGGAAGAGACAGTATGGTGGATGGTGTGCCTCCATGCTTTGCGATCTGAGGCTAGGTCAGACCACTGGTGATGGTTGATGCGACAGGTGCCAAGGGATTTCTTCAAGGAGTCCTTGTACCTCTTCTTTGGTGCCCCTCTATTTCGATGGCCGGTGGAAAGTTCGCCATACAGAGCAATCTTGGGAAGGCGGTGGTTTTCCATCCTAGAAATATGCCCTGCCCAGCGCAGCTGCGTCTTCAACAGCCGTGCTTCGATGCTTGTAACCTCCGCCCTCTTGAGGACTTCAGTGTGGGTCACAAAGTCACTCCAGTGGATGTTGAGGATGGTGCGAAGGCAGCGCTGATGAAAGCGCTCAGGGAGTCGCAGGTGATGACGGTATAAAACCCACGATTCGGAGCCGTAGATGAGGGTTGTCATCACAACCGCTTTGTAAACATTGATCTTTGTGCCTTTTTTCAGATGCTTGTTGCTCCACACTCTTTTGTCCAGTCGGCCAAATGCACGATTTGCCTTTGCCAGTCTGTTGTCAATCTCCTTGTCAATCTTGGCATCTGAGGAGATGATGCACCCCAGGTAGCTGAACTGCTGGACTGTCTTCAGAACTGATTCACCCACAGTGATGCAGGGAGGGTGATAATCTTCCTGGGGTGCAGGCTGGTGGAGAACTTCTGTCTTCTTCAGACTAACTTCTAGGCCGAATAGCTTGGCAGCCTCTGCAAAGCAGGACGTCATATGCTGCAGAGCTTATACTGAGTGGGAGAGGAGTGCAGCATCATCAGCAAATAGTAGCTCTCGGATGAGTTTTTCCATTGTCTTGGAGTGAGCCTTTAGTCGCCTCAGGTTGAACAGGCTGCCATCAGTGCGATAGCGGATGTAGACAACATCGTCATCATCTAGATCTACTGCGGCTCTTTGAAGCATCATGCTAAAGAAGATCGTAAAGAGAGTTGGCGCGAGAACGCAGCCTTGCTTTACACCTGTGCCTATTGGGAAGGGCTCCGAGAGGTCGTTGCAGTGTCTGACTTGGCCTCGCTGGTCTTCATGTAGCTGGATGATCATGCTGAGGAACCTTGGGGGACATCCTAAACGTTCCAAGATTTGCCATAGGCCTTTCCTGCTAACAGTATCGAAAGCTTTGGTAAGGTCAACAAAAGTCACATATAGACCCTTGTTCTGTTCCCTGCATTTCTCTTGGAGCTGCCTGAGAACAAATACCATGTCAGTGGTGCTCCTGTTAGCTCTGAAGCCGCACTGGCTCTCTGGGAGGAGTTCTTCTGCAATGGTGGGCACCAGTCTGTTCAGGAGTATTCTAGCAAGGATTTTGCCTGCGATGGAGAGCAGGGTTATCCCCCGGTAGTTGGAGCAGTCTGACTTTTCTCCTTTGTTCTTGTGTAGAGTGATGATGATTGCATCGCGAAAGTCCTGTGGTAGTTTGCCTTGTTCCCAGCAAGTGACAAGTACTTTGTGAAGTGTGCTATGTAGTATTGTGCCCCCATGCTTCCAGATCTCTGGTGGGATTCCATCAACTCCCGCTGCCTTGCCACTTTTCAGTTGCTTGATGGCTTTAACAGTCTCTTCTAGGGTGGGGATCTCATCCAACTCTGTTTTCACTGGTTGAAGTGGGGTGAGGTGGATTGCTGAATCTTGAACTACGTGGTTGGCACTGAAGAGAGCCTGAAAATACTCCGACCACCGGTTCAGTATGGATGCCTTGTCTGTGAGGAGCACTTGGCTGTCTGCACTACGCAAGGGACTCTGAGCCTGATATGATGGGCCATATACTGCCTTCAGGGCTTCGTAGAACCCTCTTAAATCACCAGTGTCTGCACACAGTTGGGTTCTCTCTGCAAGCTTGGTCCACAACTCGTTCTGAATGTCTCGAAGCTTGCGCTGGAGGTTGCTACATGCAGCGTGAAAGATTTCTTTTTTTCCCGGGACAGGAGGGCTGAGCAAGATGTACTTGGTAGGCAGATCTCTTTTTCGCTAGTAATTCTTGGATCTCTTGATTGTTCTCGTCAAACCATTCCTTGTTTTTCCTTGTGGAGAACCCGAGGACTTCTTCAGAGATAGACAGGATGGTAGTTTTTAGGTGTTCCCAGAGTGCTTCTGGAGAAGGGTCTGTGGGGCAACTGGGGTCCTCAATTCTTGACTGGAGTTTTGCCTGGAAGGCAGCTTTAACTTCGGCTGACTGAAGGCTGTCAACCTGAAGCTTCCTCCGAGGGATACCTCCTCTCCTGGGTGTGGGTTTAAAGTGAAGACGGAGATTGCAGCGTACAAGACGATGATCCATATGACATTCCGCACTGGGCATTACTCGGGTGTGTAAGACATCTCGAAGGTCTCTCTGGCGCACCAGAATGTAGTCGATAAGGTGCCAGTGCTTGGACCGTGGGTGCATCCAGGTTGTCTTCAGGCTGTTCTTCTGCTGAAAGATAGTGTTGGTGATGGTAAGCTGGTGCTCCGTGCAGAATTCTAGCAGGAGGTGCCCGTTATCATTGCAGTTGCCAATGCCGTGTTTGCCAAGTACTCCTTTCCAGGCTTCTGAGTCTTTACCTACTCTGGCATTGAAGTCGCCAAGGATGATCACCTTGTCCTCTGTAGGGGTCGTCCGTACGAGGTTGCGTAGATCAGCATAGAACTTGTTCTTTTCTGCAGGATCTGCTTGAAGGGTTGGGGCATACACACTGAAGAGTGTTGCATGCTGCTTGTTTTGAAGTGGGAGGCGCATGGACATGATGCGATCTGAGTGACCTGTTGGCAGGTTTTTGAGTTTGGAGGCAATGGAGTTCCTGACCATGAAGCCAATGCCAGAAAGGCGGCTCTCAGCTTTTGACTTACCCAACCAGTAGAGGGTATAGCCAGCACCATGTTCTTGAAGACTACCTTCCTCAGGGAAACAGGCCTCACTGAGAGCTGCTATGTCAATATTCAACCTGAGAAGTTCGTGGGCAACTAGAGCAAAGCGTCGTTCAGGGCGACCACTGTCTACTGTGTCAAGCATGGTTCTGATGTTCCAACACGCAAGCTTAAGTCTTTGCACACTTTGTGAGGCAGGTGCATGCCTTTTCTTTGTTGTTATTTTTTGACAGCAAGTAAGGATGCCCGTTGACCGCGGCTAGCCAACTGGGGTGGGGGAGACGAGCTTTGTTTAGGCCACCTTTTCTAGGCCCCTCTCCGTGTGGAGCAAGCAGTGCTGTCCCTAGATAAGGCTGCTTGGTCGTTCAGGGTGCTGCCAAAAGATGCTTTCATCTCCGGGTCAGCATCAGGCGACCAATACCCTGAACCGCCTACATGCAGGATCGGGACTGCGGCTTCCAGTGGCATCTTCCACCTGCCCTTTCGCCCCTTGCCCATCGCTGCAGGACTTGGTGTGTTGTGGGTTGTGGATGTGGATATGCCCTTCAGGCCTGCGCAGAGGAATTTTTAGGTGAAGCACAGTGTGCACTGTACTGGCTCCACCCTTTCACCTTGGGGTCATCTGCCATGGCCCAGTAAGCTGGGACGCCGGCAGCGATGTTAGAGTTTTTCTTCTCTTAGAAACCTTAGAAACCATTAAAACCAGGCATACCATTAAAACAATGGAAACCAAAGCTAAAATACACCTATAAAGACATTTTAAAAAAAAAACAAGTAAGACATAGGGCAGGAAAGAGGGATAATTTACAGAACTCCAAAACAAACAAGCAAACAAAAAGTCTTCACCTGTGGGTGGAAGATGGAGACAGACAAGTGTCTCTGGGGAGAAAGTTCCAGTGTTTGGGCACCGTGACCAAAAAAGATCCTCTTAGTTTGGTACCTATTTAAGAAGGCAGGGGCACCCAAAGCTGCATCTCAGAAGATGACCATAGTGGTCAGTTGATCAAGTGTCATCAGGGAGGAGGTAGTTGGTCTTTCAGGTATACTAGTCCCAAACCATACTGATCCACAAGCATAGATGACTTTAAAACAGGGGTATCAATCTCATTTGTTATGAGGACCAGATCTGACATAAATGATACCTTGTCAGGCTGGGCCATGTGTGTCATAAAATGTAATGCCGGGTAACAGAGACATAAACTTTATAAAGGACACAGACAAACACAATTAAAGATTTTAAAAAAACTTAAAATATGCTTCAAAGATTAGCACTCATTGGTCTTAAAGGTGCTTTCTTTCTTTGTATCTCTCCCATGCAATCCAGGCAACTGGGAAAAGGAAGCTCTGGCTCTTTCCTTCCTTCCCTAGAGGAAGAAGAAGAAGAAGAAGACTGCAGATTTATACCCCACCCTTCTCTCTGAATCAGAGACTCAGAGCAGCTTACAATCTCCTACATCTTCTCCTCCCACAGCAGACACCCTGTGAGGTGGGTGGGGCTGAGAGGGCTCTCACAGCAGCTGCCCTTTCAAGGGTAGCCTCTGCCAGAGCTAAGGCTAACCCAAGGCCATTCCAGCAGCTGCAAATGGAGGAGTGGGGAATCAAACCTGGTTCTCCCAGATAAGAGTCCACACACTTAACCACTACACCAAACTGGCTCTCCAGCCTCAGCCAATAGAAGGAAAAGAGACTTTGCTCTGCAGCTCTTAAGCAACTGAGCAAGCCTGGCAAGGCAAACTGTGATGCAGAAGGAAACAAGAGAGAGGGAGAAGGAAGCAAATGACAGCCAGTTGCTCAGGGGGCTGATAGGAGCCCTCCAAGGACCTGATTTGGCCCCTGGGCTGAATGTTTGACACTCCTGCTTTAAAAGTTGATTAAACAGATTCACCTAGGAAAGGTCCATCAATGGCAAGTAGTCATGGTGACTTAAAAGGAAGTATTTGGAGACAGTAAACTGTAAATATCAGAACCATGAGGCAACATTAGGTGAAGGCCTTGGCCTCCATGTTCTGTTTGCTTGCCCTCTAGGGCAGGGGTGGCCAACGGTAGCTCTCCAGATGTTTTTTGCCTACAACTTCCATCAGCCCCAGCCAGCATGGCTAATGGCTGGGGCTGATGGGAGTTATAAGCAAAAAACATCTGGTGAGCTACTGCTGGCTCTAGGGCAATTGAACTAAAGGACCCACTGATCTGAACCAGCAGGGATCTTCTTCTGTTTTTATTTTAAGATCTAATGCCTGAGTGAATAAACCAGATACCTGAAGCAAAGAAGAAACACCAAGTAGGTATGTAAGGGATAGACTGAACCAATACCATTAAAACATCTGAAATAGATAACTCCCAAGAACCCTAAGAAGTCCCTTGCTAGGTCTAACTGAGAACTCATGTAGTCAAGCAATAAATAATCTCATAAAAATAAACCCTTCAGTGGACAGTTTAGTAATTATCTGACCCTTCCTATCTCTAGCCTCCCAAAAGCTAGTCTGAATTTTCTTTAAATTAACTTAAACTGAATACAGTTGCCAGGTCATACTTGACAACCAGTGAGAACAGTAGCATACCAAGGGCAGGGCTGTGGGAGCAGTCCACCCTGGGTGCAAGGAGCCACCCGGGTAAGCAGCTTGAGCATCCAATTGACCCACCTGGGGCCAAAGTCATGGTGCAGAAAGGTGCAAGGGTGCCTCTGGCACCTGCGCCTGCTGGGCAAGGGCCACATTCATTTTTCCACATGCACTTCCATGGGCACTCTGGCCAGGTGTGACTACACACCCAGCAACCCCTGGACAACGAGGCATGTGCCCTTTACATCCAGTGCCTGGCCCTCTGCTGTGATCATTGCTTGCCCTCTGCCAGCCCGGGGCCAGGATCTGACCCAAGTGTGCCATCCAAGCTAGCCTGGCTGACAATTGCCATGCTGAATGCCAATGACAACACATAATGCTTTGTGCCCTGGTCCAGCCAGGCAGTGGTACAGCTCCACCTGGAAGGGATGATGGCACTGTGGGCCCAGATCTAGCAGGCATGGGCCCAGAATGCCAACATCAGAGCCAATGCTGAGCTATACTACTTTGCTCGCCCAGCACTCACTTCTTCATGGTGCTGCACAGGATGCACATGGTACTAGTCCTCTCCCTGCTCAGCTGCCATATCCCCAACCTGTGGGTAGAGGAAGGGAAGGCAATTGCAACTTTGCTTTGAGACACCTTAAGGTGGAGGAAAGTGGGGAATAAAAACCACTCTTCTTCATATGAAGAGCTCATTAAGTATCTGTCTCACTCAAATGCAGGGCTCTTTTGTAAAAAAAAGCCCAGCAGGAACTCATTTGCATATTAGGCCCCCTGATGTCACCATTGTTGCATATTAGGCCACACCCCTTGATGCCAAGCCAGCCAGAACTGCATTCCTGTGCATTCCTGCTCAAAAAAGTCTTGCTCAAATGTAAATCCAATATATTGTGGTAAGTATAGTACCATACAGGCTTGAATAGAATAGTATTATTTGAGAAAGTATTCTGATCATAATGTATAATCATATCAGTTTTTTGCTTTAAGGGAATGTTACAGCATATGCTCTTCATGAGTAAGATTAGCCTCCGTTAAATGTTCAGCTGATATTCAACTTGCATTTTGTTTTTATTGCCTTTAGAATTAAAAAAGGGTCAGCTGTACATGGCTCTGCCATATAAAAATAATGAACACAGGTTCACATTCCCTCAACTTCACAACATTGTAACTTGAGGTAGACTATAAATGTTTATGCAAACCCTAATGAAAATGTAATTATTGCATCACTCACCTGAGAAACAGCATATGGCATGGAATTAGCTGCTCACACAAAGGGAAACATTTTAAAAAATAATTTAAACATATTTATCAAAACATATTCCAAAGTAAGCACATGATTTGCTTTTTTTTAATCCAAGAAATAAATGGCAAATTAATGCACACAAACAAAATGGCATTTATCCCAAGTTTGTCCTATGCATCTGTGGAAGACATGCAGCTAATTGTCACAAGTTAGTCCAGCAAAGGAAACATGTTTCATTCAGGTGCTAGGTGAAAGGATCTGGCAAAGGGATCTTTCATGTGACGCCTGATCCACAATCCATGCACAGAATCAAATGCCTGTGTCAATATCCCATCTGCTTGCATGTATAATTGCATGCCTGTGGGACAAAGCAAAATTGTTGCCTGCCAGGACCAAAATAATATGAACATATGAAGCTAACTTATACTGAATCAGACTCTTGGTCCATCAAAGTCAGTATTGTCTACTCAGACTGGCAGCGGCTCTCCAGGTTCTCAAGCTGAGGTTTTTCACATCTACTTGCCTGGACCCTTTTTTAGTTGGAGATGCCAGGGATTGAACCTGGGACCTTCTGCTTCCCAAGCAGATGCTGTACCACTGAGCCACCATCCCTCCCCTGCACATAGAAGTGTACATAGTACCTTTAGCAAACATTTTGGGCTCCATGTCTGTCAAGAGTTCATTCAGGTAGGCTCTTCTCATGTTTCTAGCTCAGTACTATAAAGCAGGGGTGGCCAATGGTAGCTCTCCAGATGTTTTTTTGCCTACAACTCCCATCAGCCCCAGCCAGCATGGCCAATGGCTGGGGCTGATGGGAGTTGTAGGCAAAAAACATCTGGAGAGATACCGTTGGCCACCCCTGCTATAAAGTACCACTGGGAGGTGGGAGGGAAGAATAGCCATTACCTTTCCATCCATCCCCCACAATGCAGTGGTATACTAGTGTAGTACCTTGGTCTAGTCACACTGTCTCAGCATAACCTACCTCCTAGGGTTTATTTTATTTATTTATTTATATTTCGATTTATATCCCGCCCTTCCCACCGAGGTGGCTCAGGGCGGCTTACAACATATAACACTTACATAGGTTTGGCTTAAAACAGTTAAATAACAACAGTTAAAACAATAATTTAGTAAAACGTAAAACATAAAAAGCAGCGGTCTATCAAAATGCATTCTAGCTCTATCCAAAAATTCTCAGTGTCAGTTAGTTGTTGTAGGCCAGCCGGAAGAGGACTGTCTTGCAGGCCCTGTGGAACTGCCCTAGGTCCCGCAGGGCCCTTACCTCTTCCGGCAGCTGGTTCCACCAGTAAGTCACCGTTACCGAGAAGGCCTGATCCCTGGTGGATTTCAGATGGGCCTCCTTTGTGCCGGGGATTACTAGCAGATTTTGCAAGCCCGATCTTAGTACTCTCTGGGGAACGTGTGGGGAGAGACGGTCCCTAAGGTAGGCAGGTCCTAGGCCATATAGGGCTTTAAAGGTAATGACCAGCACCTTGTACCGGACTCGGAATATTATTGGCAGCCAGTGTTTTGTGGAATAAAGTTAAAGAGGAGACGATGATGTTGTGAGCTGCCTCGGGCCCCCATTGGTGAGAAAACTGGAATACAAATATTTCTAAATATACATAAATCTGGCTATGTTCCACACCATGGTGCTCCAAAGCTCCAGCTGGTTCCATGAAAGCCCTGTCATTTACATGGATTGCCAGGGAACTGAATAGAGGAATTTAAAGGGCTATTTCTTCACTCAAGGTTTTCAAAAATTTTGAAATGTGTTTTATTTTATTTAAATTATTCATATTGTTCAAATTATCAAAAAATAAACCCCACCAAAAATCAGCAATCATTTTCTTCACAACCAAAGACACTTGAATGAGTCTCCAAAGATAATATAACCAGGGAACTCTTTTATAGTGATGGCTTTCATTTTATAAAACAGGCAGTAATTTAATAACCAAATAATGCATTAGTGACTAGTTTGCAAATTCTAAAGCTCTTTGTTAACAGGAGCAGCGGAAAGCTAAACATTTCAACCAGTGTTTATATATATATATATAGAGAGAGAGAGAGAGAGAGAGAGCGCAATTTGCTTTTACCCTCACTGTTCAAGGTCATTTTAGCACAACAAGGTCACAGAGTAGAGAAAGGGCAGAGTTGTAGCAGAACAGTAAGGACTGTGTTCTTTGCTGCTTTCCTGAGCAAAGTGTCTGCAGTATCTTCCAATTTCCCACCCCACTAGTTTCATGACTGTGGAAACGAAAGCAAAGTATGGGCAGGGATCACGGGCAAGCAAGTTATTTAAGATCAGCCTGTTTGATTTCTTATCATACCCTAAGAAGCCAGACCAGTGTTTGCCACTTACCTCCACTTTTAATTTTCCTTATATACCTTAGTGTAACTAGACTTTGTATCTGATAGCAAAGTGGTCTATCTGTACCATACATGTGCATGCTTATTATTGCATGAACACATAATATTTTTACATGTGCTCATAAAGCATTTAAAGTTGCACATAAAAATGTAATGTGTAATAGCTGTAAGATCTGAGTTTATGTTTATATATTGGCCTGTATGAGAAGGAAATGCCAGAAATATAGAGAGCTACCCAGGGTAGGTCTACTCATATCATTTTATTCAATGGGTCTTACTCTTAGGAAAGTGTTTCTAGGATTTAAACCCTAATTGTTTCAGCCTTCTAGACCATTTTGAATTCTTGCCCTTAACTACAAACGTGGGTGTTTAAATATATTTAACCTGGCTGTGGGAATAATTTGTTCTACATAAGCAAAATTACATATATTCAGGGCCAGAATTTCTTCTGAAGCAAACAAAAATAATGCATTTGAATTCTGGTGACACTGATTTGTGTTGTTATGCTGATATATGTGGATTCAGGTGGAATTACATTGGCATAAAATTGGAAAAACACGCTGGCGAATCATGCCTTCAGGTCACCTCTTAAATCTGTGTTATGTATATGTATGAAGAAGTGCTGGATTCCTAGATATGTTATAGGTTAGAGTAAAAAGTACATAGCTGCATTTATTTCAATGCCGCTATGATGCTTTGTACAAGGTGAGGAAATAACTGTGTGGAGGGGCAAGGGGGCGGGTGTACACCCCTGCACACTTATTGCTAGGCACCAGTTCTTATCAGATAATTGCTGAAGAGTAAACTATTTCCCGTATCTTATTTTAGCAGCTTGCCAAGGATATTTAACATGCTCTAGGACTGCTTGCTTTGAGTTTTATGTTATGAGTTGGCATTGCAGCCCTCTTCTCCCCACCCTCCCTTTTAGTGCAAATGTTTTGTATTAGATGTTGTAAGTAAGTATTTAATTTGCACTTCTGTTGAAAGGCGTTTATTGTACATTGAGAATCAATTGACTGCTATGAGAACCCTTTTTATGATTTAATCCATCCAGAAGAAAGCGGGGTTGCTATCTCACTAGTCTCAAAATGGTATAAACAATCAATGTAAAAACTAATATATTATTAGCTGGGCCATGTGGGCATCTAATTGACTTGGGACATGATATATAGAGGGAATTAGCTCTCAGTTTGCATTATCCTGAAATGTCAATATCGTCTTTAATTAATTTATTCTTTCATGAATTAATTCCAATCAGATGCCCTTATGCTGCACTGTTAAATGACAATTAAATGAATAAAGAATTATTTTAGCTTTAAAGTAGAGTAGATGCTGTTGTATATTTGCTAAGTGAGCAAGCCCTGTTGAAATCAATTGGAGTTGTACAAGGATAGAACACAGCACACAACTTTCTGTTTTCTTCAAAGAATATCAAGGGCTGCAGATCCAGAGCAGTATTTGGCTTTATGCATATGTTGTGCAGCAGTCCTCTCTTATTCAGATGCGGTTTCCTCTCTTGAATAGAAGAGCATTGGACATGACTACTTTTCAGGGCTTTTTTTGTAGCACGAACTCCTTTGCATATTAGGCCACACCCTCCTGATATAGCCAATCCTTCAAGAGCTTACACAGCTCTTAGTACAGGGCTTACTCTAAGCTCTTGGAGGATTGGCTACATCAGGGGGGTGCGGCCTAATATGCAAAGGAGTTCCTGCTACAAAAAAAGCCCTGCTACTTTTTAAGGTGACTTGAAGGACTCTTTCTCAGCCCTTGACATACAGTAGAGATTTGCTTCCAGCCAAAGAACTTAAAGGGTGCTAGCCAATACTCCCTTCTAAGCTTTGGAGTCTTGTGAGCTACTGGCATTAAAGCTGTGAGCTACTGCATAAATTAGTTGATCTTGAGCCATTTTTCCTGAGCTAAGCTGAAAATGTGTGAGCTGGAGGCTAAAAAACTGAGCTAGCTCACACAAACTCAGCTTAGAGGGAACACTGCAGCACTATGAAACACATTCCTGTTGCTCTTCTCATATGCTGCTTTGCCTCAAGAGCTAAGAAGGGGCTGTAGTTCAGTGGCAGAGCATGTTTTCTACACAGAAAATTCAAAGTTCAGTCAGTGGCATTTCTAGTTGAAAGTGCAAGCAGCAGACAATGCGAGAGTCTGCCAGAGACCCTGGAGAGCTGCTGCCAAACGGAGTAGGCAATATTTACGGATGAAGAGTAAACAGTACTGATCTTGATAGACCAAGGGCCTTACTAAGTATATGGGAGCATCATGTGCTCACATGAAAAGGGACCAGTGTTGTTCTACCAATGATGGATTAATCTATGATTTCCAGTTGAGGGTCCCACTTGTACATCGGTAAGCTACATTCAGCATCTCAATTTGTCTCTCCTATGTACACACACAGTTACTTCTGCATCAGAAATGCTGGTTGCCAGTTGGTTTCTGGGTTCAATTCAAGATGATATTTGAACTTTTAAAACCCTTCACACCTTGGAACCCACGAGGGGAAGATCCATCTTCCCCAACATGACACAAGATTTGGAAACTAAGACCTGTTGGTAATTCCATCAGTTGGTCACATGAGAACAATGGTGGTGACAACTGGGACCAGTTCTGTGGTAGCACCTGTTGTTTGAAAGCACCTTCTTGTACAGGTGAAGAAAGCCACATATGTTGAAAGCACCTTCTTGTACAGGTGAAGAAAGCCATGTTGTATTTCACCAAATGGAGGTTTATTTAGCCATTCTCTAATGCTAATGGCATGGGCTGTTCACAATTGTTTTTTCCTTTTGTCTGGTGATTGTTTTTGTATTGGATTTTAATGTATTTTAAATGTTGCTAAATCAGTAGACATTTCAAAAATATGTAACTAAAGAAATGGATTGTGTGGACTTTCATTCTTTGAGATAATATGCCGGTTTAAATGAATTAGCCTTGTATTATACAAGATCTAGGGGAGTTTGTTTCCGAGGTCTTTGGAGGCAGGCCTTTTCTTGCTTACTGACAACCCCATAATATAAAACAGTTACTCACATTGGACCACCTGAACAGAGACATTAGACCAGGAACTAGACTCTGCAACAAAACCAAATGCTATATCCATATCTCTCCCTATATTCACTCATGCAGCCTAATCATATCAGTGGCTCATACACCTACTCATTCAAAGCAATCATCTGCCAAAAATGCCCTTCTGCTGTCTACATAGGGCAAACAGGTCAGTGAGTATGCAATAGAATAAATGGACACACATTTGACATCAAAAATAGCAACATTCAGAAACTGCTAGAATAACGAAGTATACCATGGTGTTCTGCTGCTGATCTGAAAATCACCAGCCTTCAGTAAAGGAACTTCAAAGAAAGGCCTCCAAAATGACATTGCTAAATGAGAAGATATTGACAATTTGATTGTATTAAACAGAGACAGCACATTTCTGAACCAATACTGTTTGCTTAACATAACTGAATGACTGTTATCACCAATTACAGCTGTTGTGAATTGTCACTGTGCTTATCTCATATACTTTTGAGTTTTGCATAAAAATGTCACAGACTGCAACTCCTTACATTTCATGGTCTTTTACCCTGCTTTTCACAATTTTTTTCTGTGTATATATTTATTTTAGTATTTTGTTGCCTCGTCAGGAGTATCTGCCAAAGACATCTCACAAAAATATCAAGACAAATTAAATAGTAAAATAATCAATCAATTAAAACAACTGTTCAGCAAGAAAATAGCACACATTGGCAGCAGTATATCACAAAATAATCAAAACTAACTGGGAAGAAGGTGATCAGTCCTTCAGGTATCCATGGGCCAAAGCCATTTAGCAATTTGAATTGTACCCAGAAACACCCTAATAGTGCAAATTTTTCAATATAGGAATAATATGATCTCTATCTCCAGCTCCTCAAAATAGACTGCCCACAGTGTTTTATATTTATATTCAGTGAAACTTGTGAAGTCCCATATTGAAAAAAATCACAGTAATTCATACAAGATATAATCAGCAGGGATTGCACAGCATGATCAAATCTAGTTTCTCAAAGAAGTGCCTCTGCTAGCTTTATATATACAGAGCTTTTTTGAGTAGGAATGCACAGGAATGCAGGTCTGGCTGGCTTGGCATCACAGGGTGTGGCCTAATATGCAAATGAGTTCCTGCTGGGCTTTTTCTACATAAAAATGATGTTATAATATAAAAGTGGACATTGGGGAAATCCTTACTCAACCATATATATATATAACTACTTACTGAAGTTTCTGTTCATGCGTCTAACGAAGTGGATTGATTGAAGCAAAGTGATGGAATCGCTTTACTCTGCTCTGGTTAGATCTCCCCTAGAGTATTGTGTTCAGTTTGGGACATCACAATTTAAAAGGGATATAGACAAGCTGGAAGGCAACCAGAGGAGGGCAATGAAGATGGTGAGGGGATCTGGAGACCAAGTCCTACAAGGAAAGGTTGAAGGAGCTGGGTATGTTTAGCCTGGAGAGCAGATGATTGAGAGGTGATATGATAACCATCTTCAAGTACTTCAAGGGCTGTCATATAGAGGATATTGCGAAGTTATATTCTGTTACCCCAGAAAGTCAGCCCAGAACCAACAGGTTGAAATTAAATCAGTTTTTGACTAAACATTAAGAAGAACTTCCTGACAGTGAGAGAGGTTCCTCAATGGAACAGGCTTCCATGGGAAGTGGTAGGCTCTTATTCTTTAGAGGTTTTCAAACAGAGGCTAGATAGCCATCTGACAGCAATGCTTATTCTGTGAACTTAGGCAGATCATGAGAGGGAGGGCAGAAAGGGTTGCATCAGTGCTTAGCTCCCATGTACCTTCTTACACACCAAGGGAAATGTTGATCGCCAATTTGGGGTCAGTTAGCAATTTTTCTCCAAGCCAGTTTTGTCAGGGATCCTGAAGAGGTCTCCCCCCCCCCTTTTTTGCCATCTTCTAGGCATGGAGCAGGAATCACTAGGGGCGTTTTCGCACTCATGTTCAGCCGGCGCGACCCCTCTCTTCACCGCGCAGGATCTGCGTGGATTTCGCATTAAATGCCGCGGAGCAGCCGGAAGAGCCGGAAACTCCCGTCGCAAAAGCCGCGCAAACGGAAACTGCTTTTTGGCGGTTTACGTTTGAGCGGCTTTTGCGCCGGGAGTTTCCGGCGCAAAAGGCTGCTCCGCGGCATTTAGTGCGAAATCCACGCAGATCCTGCGCGGTGAAGAGGGGGGTCGCGCCGGCTGAAGGTGAGTGCCAAAACGCCCTAGGTGTGTATGTTGGGGGGGGGGGTACTTGTGAATTTCCTGCATTGTGCAGGGAGTTGGACTAGATAACCCTGAAGGTCCCTTCCGACTCTAGATTATATGATAATGAAAGCTGCCAGAGTCCATATGTGGGCAGCATATAAATTTAAGGTAAATAAATAAAATAAAAGCTTGTAATATTATAAATCTTTTTTTAGGGTGCCATGTGACTCTGGTTTTTCTTGCAACACAGTTACCTCCTGACACTTCTGAAACTGAAAACAGACTTTAACAATAGACTGATGCAAGGAAAGGCCAAGCTAGCACAAGTACTGTTCTTTTCAGTGGTCCCCTCAGTATAATATAACTGTTTAGGAAAAAAAAAATCTGAAATGATGGGATGGCATTGAAATCTATGTTTCTCAATGTAAAAGAACATTTTGGTCCAAGAGGGGAAAAGTAAAATGTAAGTTAAGCAATACTTAAATCAAGCTCCACTCTAGCAGCCCAAGAAACTGTTCAGACCAGTAGTCTTCCTCATTCTCTCATTCACGCTCTTGTTCAGTTGCTCTCTCACTTTTTCTTACTCCATCTGTCCCACCCGCAAAAAATATTAAAAAATCATGTCAGACCTCTTATACCTGCACCCACCAAGCAATCTTCCCTCTAAACTGCAGAGTCTTGTGAGCAAAAATTCTGCTTTGTGAGCTACTGGCATTAAAGTTGTGAGCTACTGCATAAATTAGTGTGCTCTGGGGTCATCCTTCCTGAGCTAAGACAAAAAATATGTGAGTTAGAGGCTAAGAATCTGTGAGCTAGCTCACGCTAACTCAGCTTAGAGGAAACACTGCCACCAAGCCTTCCCTGAAGAAAGCCTGAGAGAAAACATCACTAAAGGGAGAGCCAAGAAACAGCTCTGGGTTGGGACATTAATGAAGATTTGGCAGGTTTTGAGGAGGTGAGGGACCTCAGTAGGATGTAATGCCATAGAATGCACCCTCCAAAGCAGCCTTTTTTCTCCAGGGGAACTGATTTCTCTTGTCTGGACATCAGTTGTAATTCCACAAGATCACAAGGCCCCACCTGAAGGTTGACAAGCCTAGTTCATTATTTCTCAACCCTCTGACCCCCATTCATATTCCTTTCTTCTTCAGCAATTGTGTTGGAATAAAATTAAATACCTGTTTAGACCCAATCACATGTCTCCCACTTTCTCTCAACTGAGTCGGAGGCAGTGGATGTTTTTAACTGACTCTCAACACACTTCAGAAAGTATTTCAAGTGGAGAGGTGGTGGTCTTAAAAGAATCAATCTTCCTCAAGAGTTAAGACCCCTGGAAGTTTTTGGGGAAAGAAAGAGACACCCTGGTGTGGAAGAAAACTTTCAGTAGAATAATTTGCATTCTATATCCCCAACTTTTGTAAAAGAAGTTATGTATTAAAATTCTGTCAAGCTTTCCTTAGGTGTCGGGGGGGGGGGGGAGAGAGTTCTGTTAACATTGCAGGAGGTAAAATAATCTATTTCATCGAGGCTTTATTTTAATGGGATCTTTTAAAGTTGGCTTTTGTTATTTCCCAAGGATTCCTGAAAGAAACCTGTTCTAATAAACACATCTTTCCTGTTCCTGTGAATCTTTTTTCATCCCCTACCACGTTCTACAGACGTTATCGACATTAACTTATCTCAAAAGTCTTCATTAACTGTGCTTGTTGATTATTTCTAGCTTAGACCGCTCTTCCACATTTAGCATTTTTAATCACTTATTCCACAGAGAACTGCTTTGAGGATTTTTTTTTCTCCCCCAATTTTGGGTCACATCGGGGCTACTTCTGTGAAATTCAATTAGAACCTTATAACAGTTCTTCATAAAATTTGCTCACTTCAAACACAAACGGTAAGATCTTGAAAGGAACACTCAGTATCTGCCAGCGAGGGTTTATTAACACTTTGTCAGAAAAGTGTATTTGTTTTAGGTGGATCAATCAAATCTACTTGAAATGCCGTCCTTGAGCTCTTAATGGTGTGGGCCAAACATTCATATTGTGCTGGAGGAAAGGCAAATATTCCATTTTAGCTTAAAAGAACATAAAGCAAGCCTAAAAAATTACTAACTAGATGCACTTTCTTTCTCCTCGAGTTTTAGATAATGAGAGGGCATTCACCTCCCCCTACACTGCTTGTATTTTCACCTTGTTCCAAACCATCAAAGCACTGCAAGATAACAGCTTGCCATCTTTCAAACATTTCTTTTACCCAGAGAGCATCTCCACTGGCAGACTTTGTTAATTCATGTTGTAAATTGTCTGCAAGTCAAGAGAGTGGTATTGGTAAAACATCAATGAAGAACCTTTCATCAAGGCATATGTGGTACCAACTCTGGGTCAATGTGGATTTAACATAACAGACCAAACAATGATAGAGCTATGACTGCAGCTCTGGTGCACAGAGTAGGTTCTTGTCACTGGGAATGGGTATATCAGTATGATAACCTCACCCACTTCCTTCCCTCAGAGGCAGAATTTTCCCTCCATTTTTTTTTCAATTTCTGGCTGAGCTGCCCTTTTTATCTACTTCTCTGAAGATCTATAACTGTCCCACCCTGTCACAATATGAAATTTTGCTGCTAGATCAGCCCAGGAATCTGAAGGAAGGGACAAGATCACCTCCTTAACTTAAATTATTGAAATGACACACAAAAGACTTTTTAAAGTTCAAAAATTACAAAATATTTTATTCAACATAGAGGGAGAAAGGTCAGATAAAGTCAGGGTTAAAATGTCTGAGGTAAATCAATAATGAACTCTGAGGTAAATCAATATAGGTATAAACTACAATTCATATGTTTCAGGCAATTGAGAGTTTCTTAAGCTTTTCACAGTCTTAGAATCTTTAAACCCAGGGGGCTTTTGTTTTAGCATTTCCTAAACACTTCAGTATACTTTCTTGAGCTTAACTGTCTCTTTTGATTTCCAGAAGACAGGAATTTATTATCCAGTTCCCAAATTCCTTTAGTAAATGCATCAGTATGCTTTCTTGAGTTTTATTGACTTTTCAGGTTTCAGAAAGCAGTCTTTAAACACACCAGATCAGGGATCACTCCACTCCTTGGAGCTATTTCCCTTTTTTAACTGGATAGGGGATCTCTTTTCTTACTAGATCTATCCCTTTTTCTGTCCTGAATGGAAGTCTTCACTGATCTACCCACTCCTTCTTCCAAACGTCCCAGTTCTCCATCCATGTTAAACTGCTGTCAGTCAGGGCTAAACTCAATCCCTGTCAGCACCCAACTCTTCTCAATCAGGGCTAAACTTTTCAGCATTTTCAGCATTCAGCTCTGAAGTCTTTCTCCTCAATTTATGTTAACCAATAAAAGACAGCAGCCTGTCACATAAGCTCTCTGGCTTTGTGAGATATTAACCCTTGACAGTACTTTGCATATTTTCACAGCACTTCTGAGCTTTTAAAGTGTAGTCCATCACAATCAGCTATAACTTGGCCTAAAGCAATGTATTAGGAGATTCATGGGTTTATTTATTTTATGTTAAATATTTATATGCCATTTTTTCCAACTTAAAAATTGCTTGAAGTAGTTGCCAAAAAGGAGGAAATAATGAAATCATAAAATAGATTAGAATGGGTTTTAACTTATTGTGTTTTAATGGCTTTATTTTTAATGGATGTGTTATAATGGTTTTATTAACGTAGCTGAAGGCTGCCTCAAGCAGGTCTCTGGAAAAGCAACATTTAAAAGTTCTAAATAAATAAAATAATAAATATATAATATAAATTGAACATTAAATCCTGTACCATTCAAAGGCTACTCAGATAGAAGAAAAGCAATATCCACTGAAGCATCAAATCCTATCAAGCACAAATTAAAATAGCAACTGATCCTCAACACAAAAATGCATAAGTTTAACCAGTGCATAGGGCGTGCATGCAGATTAGCAAAACAGGGTATAATAAGAATCTTGATGTAATCATATGTACAATGATAGTAAAACTAATGGGGTTTGAGTTGTTATCAATGTGCTGATACGCATCAGTAACTCACAGGGAGCTGCAAGCTAGGCATGCATGAATTCCAGAATACCGTTAGAAAGTCTCAACCAGAATTGAGCAGGGGTGGTACTTAGCCCAGAGAAGTCATAAACAAGAAATGAATGGTGGAAGTCTATTCTCCCTGCCTGCTGTGTTCAGGAGACAAATGACCCAATTCATTTGGATGGTGAGTCAGAATAACGAGTATTAACTCCTGGGTTGGATCCAACCAGTTTTTCCACTGGTGAAAAAAGGGAGGAGTTTCTTTTACCTATCCTTTACCCAAAAACAATGTGGGATGAGAGCTGTTAGAGGGTCAATTTGGCAAGACTGAATGGAAAAACTGACTGGATTCAACTACATATAGCTACCTGTTCAATCCTAAACAGAATGACACCCTTCTGAGTCCATTGAAGTCAATGAGTTTAGAAGGTTATAATTCTATTTAGGATTCCACTATACCTCTGACAAATTCTAACTTCTACATTTAACCACTAAGCATTATATTTAATTGTACAACTTCCAAGTTCACTATTGTTTGGAAAGCTGAATAGTAAAATAGATAATTCAAGAACTGCTGAATTAAATCTCAATAGTTATTCCAAGCTACTGCTTAGAATGAAAAGTTGGGGAGAGGAGAAAGAATGAGAGGAGTTGATCTTTATTGGATTAGGCAGTCTAAATTTCTAATACAAATTCCTTTCCTTCTGCATTAATTTTGCACACCTTTTCTTCCACTACGCATTTTTATAACAGGTTGTTCAAAATTGCTCTCTGTTTACTGATGCATAATATCTGAGTATATGTTTGCAGAATTTATACTGTTCCATTGTACATGGATCTGTTACTTCCTTTTACATCTTAAAGTCACTACAAACATCACCTTTTTCCAGTAATGACATGATGTGCATTTAATAACATTTTTCTCAAACCAATAATATCCTGTATCTATAAAGACAATGTATTCACTTTGAGAACAGTGAAATGACAAATGTTTTTTTCTGGGAACTTTTACTTCTCAAAGAAGTACTTCTAGTTTAATGGCACACCTCATGTTTTGATGTTGCTCCACAACTTGGGTAGGTAACCAGACCTCTCTAAACCTTTTGCTTCACTAAATCAGTGATGGGAAATTATATTTGCTCATGGACCACCAACACACCAACACACCACACTACGCCACACACTGCAAGTGCAGTCATTCATTGTTTGGTCAAACAGATTACTCAAAATGTGCAGGGACGGAAGGACTGAGGGTATAGAGTGCTTTGCATGCCTTTGTATTTCTAGCCAGCATGGTGTAGTGGTTAAGAGCATAGACTGTAAACTGGAGAAACAGGTTTGATTCCCCATTCTTTCACATGAAGCCATCCGGGTGGCCTTGGGCCAGTCACAGTTCTCTCAGAACTCTCTCAGCCTCTGTTGTGGGAAGAGGAAAGGAAGGCAATTGTAAGCCACCATGAGACTTTTTGATCTTCAGCTACCTCCCATTCCCTTCTCCAAAAACCCAGATCCAGTCACTACGAGGGGAATGGGAGGTAGCTGTGGATCAAAAGGCACCCATGGAGCAACTGGAGGGAAATTGATAGCTTGAACCAGCTCAAGCAGAAGCCCAGGGGCAGAGCAACTGCTGGTGAGGAATCATGCTGACTCCTTAAGGAAGATACCATGAATGCCCCTTGGCAGAGAGTTCTACCATGTCTGGGCCAAAAAAGCTCTGACTCTGGTTGAAGACAGCTGGGTGTTTTTCAGGCAAGGGACCACTTCTGGTTTCTCCAGGTTCTTTTCTTCAAGGAGTATACCAGGAGAGGAAAGCCCATAGATACATTGGTCCCAGACCATTTAGGGGCTTGAAAGTTAATACCAAAACCTTGAACTTGACCTGTTATTCAACCTGGAGCTAGTGCAGCTGGTGAAGCACAGGTTGAATGTACACTGCCTGTGGAGTTCCAGTAAGGAACCACACTATTGCATTCTGGACCAGTTGTAATTTTTGGGTCAGTCCCAAGGATAGCTCTGCAAAGAGTAAGTTACAGTAGTCTAGCCTGAAGGTGACAGTTGCATGGATTACTGTGGCTGCTCAGGGTGAGACAAGAAGGGGCCACTTGCCTGGCCTGGCACAGCTGGAGAAGAATGCCAGTCTAGCAACATTTGTGATTTGGCCCTCCATTGATAAAAAGGCATCCAGAAACACACCCAGGCTCTTGACAGTCAGTGTCAGTGTTAGAGACATACCATCAAGAGCCAGGAATTGGCACTCCAATCCTGAATCCACTCCTACCCAGCCACAGAACCTCCATCTTAGCTGGATTCCATCTCAGCCAGCTCTGTTTCTGCCATCCCACCATGGCCTCCAGCTTCTCAGCCAAAATTGTTGGGGTGGTGCCTGGACAACCATCCATAAACAGATGCAGCTGGGTATCATCAGCATATTGATGACAACCCAGCCAGAAACTAATTATGGCTCTAGAGAAGTCTCTTATTTGGTGGCCAGAAGGCAGTTGGACTGGGTGGCAATGAGGAGGGAGGCCAGCAGAATGAGAAGGTGCTGCCCTCTCAAAATCTGCCACCCACTTGTTACAGAGCCCCCCAGTTCTGCATACTCCAGGCAGGGCTGTTAGGCGCTACTTTGATATCATTGTATGGAATTGTACATAACCCTTCTCCATAAAATGCAACTATTTCTCTTTTTCCCCTAAAGGGTATTGTTTTAATACATATTCAGATTATGCATTACTACACAAATCTTGACAACAAAAAAACAGTATGAGCCACATCAGAAAAGTTCAAGTTTCTGAAAGTGGGTAGGAGGGCAGGGTTTTCTCCATGTCCCTATTTCTCTTCTTCTTCCTCTGTGCATAACCTCATCATGCCTTCATGGTAAGGAAGACTGTAGGGGCATCAGATAACATTCTTGAACTCCCCTGTGCAAGGTCGCACATCTTAAATCTACTCTGGGGCTAATTCACACTACTCCCTTGTGTAGCCCCATTAGGCAGTAGGAGCCTGGAAGCTTTCAGAGGGTCGGAAAGGCTGCCAGTCTTGTGTTGTTTAATGAGGCTGCTTAAGAAGAAGAATCAGCTTTGGGACAGCCTCATTAGGCAGAATAAGCCTCAGCGTGTTGCCTCTTGCCACAAGAAGCAGATCTGTGTTCCATCAGTCATTGAAGAAAAGCCACCACAATGATAATGATAATAATGAAGGGAGGGGAGCAAAACTGAAAGGTTAAATGGCTGCCCCCCCAATAGCCAAACCAGCTAAAACATCTGGTAAATGTTCAGGGAACGTGCCTTCCCTGAACATCAGTCCTGGAGCGCTTCATCAGCCCAAGTTCAGCCCAAATTTTGGCTTGTGAGATGGTTTGTGTCCAACCCTAGTAAGCAATATACAGTTCTTAGTGTATCTGACCCCATGTTTAAAAAATTATAAATCCAAGACAACACCTGATTCTCCATCTGTATACTGTCACTCTCTCATGGACAAAAAAGTACTAAATAACAAGTGGATTGCTGTGTTTAGAATCAACTTCAGCATCAGAAACAGGCTTCAGCATAATAGAACATATTTTTAGTCAGTAATTGCTCCTGATTGCCATTAATTCTACTTTTCTTTCATCTTCAGAACATCAATCTGTCTTTTCAATATGTCTTTTTTTTTTTACAATTCTTTACAGAGATACAGTGGAAAGGCACACCATTTTAGGCTACAGAAAATTATAACCATTTTGTGTTACTATCTTAAATGACAGCAAAAAGAAGAACCCTTTAGCTAACCCCAGAAAGTACTCCACTGAATGTAAGTGGTGAAAGAGTCAGACACATATAGATTTTTAATAGTACATTTTTATTAATTAACCCACATTCTCTTTCACACTATTCTGCATCTTCACATTGTTGGAAATTGTGGTGTTATTATACTACAGCAATCATTTACAACTGAGTGTCTTGTTCACACAGGAAAATCCAATTGTGAATTACTGCAATATTCAAGGATTGCAATTATTGCAATATCCAATGTCTTATGGATGCAGCCTGAGAAATACACATAGCCATTTTCACTAATCTCTGGGTCATATATCTGCCACTGAACAGCCATCCAGATACCACCCCACAAAATTTGGCCGTGGTTCAGAAGGCCGTGGTGGGATGGCTAAAAAAAGAGCAGGTTGAAACTGAATCCGGCACTTGCTTTGAAACCAAAAAGGCTCCATTTTGTTGTACCTACTTCAACATCAGTAAGGCATCAAATGGGATCTGTAAATGAAATGTAGTGAAAGTTAGAACCTACGTTTGTCTCAAGGCCTTTCAATAAAAATGATGCTGAAGATAGAGAACCTGAACTTCTTTTCTGACAGTTTAGCAGGTTTCACAGTATTTTTCTAAAGTACTTCAATAGGAAATGAGGTGCAGAATGGTCCAATGATAACTGAACCCTTTAAATTTTTAATTAAGACCTTAATAAACATTTCAGCACAGAAGCAATGTACTTCTGTTATAGGCAGTGCTTGACTAGAAGGCTGTCAGTTGATAGGCAATCATGTGAAAGCTAACAAGTTGTTGAAATCAGTGTTGCATTGTGCATGCAAGATTTTTCATACATGTGGATTTGATAGATTGCTACAGGAGCCTTACCACTTGTATGATTCTGTTACCAAAACAGGCAGTCTTTTAAATAGTTGGAGGAATTAGTAAAGGAGATGGAGTAAGATGTGGGTAACTGGGATTCTCTACTTATGCATGCTAGGATTTTTCCCTTTAAGAGAAATGAATCAGGCACATGTTTTAACCAGAAAGGTTTTTATTAAGCAGAAAACAAAAATGTACACAATAAACACACACAAGAAGTAACTAAGAAAAGAAGGGAGGAAAGAGGAAAGCTTTTCAGGGAAGTGTGATAATTACCAGTCTTGGAGAGGTCCATGGAAGCAGTAAATCTAAAGAGAAAATGTCAAGCGTTTTGTTCTATGAAGGAGAGAAAAAGAAGTCTACAAAGTAGGGGTGTATGAAGTCATACAACACACAGCTGGGGCAGCAAAGTGTGTAAGAAAAATACCCCTAATTCCAGAACATCGTAGTCACCCACTTGGTTGCCAGGGTGCATGGAGACTCAACTCACACACATCTGCTAGGAGAACATGGGTTTTGTCTACCAAACTGGAAGGGACCATAATGTTGCAGCAGCACTCCGTATCTCTGGAGGAATGCTAACCAGGAGAACAGATGGTTTCCAGTCGCTCCGTGTCAACCCCATCTTGGCTGTGGAAGCAGAAGAAGGTGTGCTGCCAGGAACTGTCCAGGCAAGCGGTTTCCAGCCTCAACCATAGAATCCATCTTGGGAGGCTAACACCACCAGTAGCTATCTTCCTGCAGTGCCAGTGAAGCGGGAGGCTCATGTACTCAACAGATGTCACCTATGCATAAAGCCATCAAGCTTATCCTAGGCATGGATCCTGCCAGACCGCCTAAGCCTTTGTCCAATGGAACTCAAGACAAAGACTGGTGCCAATAGAAGATTGAAGAGGAGGAAGAACATCTTCATCCAGAGCCAAGTTTCTTTGCATAGACCAGGTGTTACCTAAGTAGCAATTTGGCCATCTATTGTCCCCTTTTTAGATAAGAGACTTAAGTACCCCCCACCTTAATAATTTTTCCCATTCTTTTCCTTAATGGTCATCCTGGAGCCTCCCCCTTGGCCCATTGTTACCTGGAAGTCCAATCAGGTAACTAAGGCCAAGTCTGCTTATTGGCTAGCTATGAGCATCCAATCAGGGAACGCCAATTAACTGGCTATTGGCTACTGCAGAAGTCCAGCCCTTATGGTCACTGCAGAGCCTCCCCTTTTTCTGAGGTCATGTACCAGCTGACCACTGTCATCCGACCCTGTACCTCCCATTCCCTGAGGGCTCAAGGTAGTTCTTATAACCTGTGACTCAGCTCTTCACAGGTGTGCATCTAGCAGTACCCCAGTTCCGCTGTCTAGATACATCCCTGATTCCTGATCAGTTGAGGGTCCCCTCCCCCTAGTCCTCGTTTGTCACCATCGGAGCCTTCCTTGAAGACTACGATCGGTAATTATCACCCTGTTTGCCCATCCTTGTGTTGTCTCTGAATCTCTCTTTATTTTTCTTAGGACTGTATGTATGTTTTATGAGTTATTTACCTTGTATGTATGCCTATATTTTTCTGGAATAAATTTTAATTGTTTTTACTTAATTAGTGTCCCTGGTAATTTTAAGCAATAATTTCTGGACGTGAATCCTGTATACATAGATTGGCTCTCCCAGCAGCTGCTCTTTCAAGGACAACCTCTGCCAGAGCTATGGCTGACCGAAGACCATTTCAGCAGGTGCAAGTGGAGGAGTGGGGAATCAAACCCGGTTCTCCCAGATAAGAGTCCGCACACTTAACCACTACACCAAACTGGCTTTTAGAGGCACAAGCACTACAATCGCAGGGAAGCTGCTGGTGCCTGTCCTTTCAATCAGTGGCTCCCAACCTTTTTGGCACCAGGGACCAGTTTTGTAGCAGACAATTTTTCCACGGACTGTGGGGGGTGGTGCAGGGGTTCTTGCTGCCCCAGGCCACCCTGCTCCCATGTCCCTGCCCCCATGGGGGTCTTTAAATACGGGGGAGACTGGGGCTGCTTCTGGCCACCTCCCCTGGAAGGGGAGGCAGCCTCAGAGCGAGGCCACACTGCCTCTTTCGTCCACCACCGTCTTTGGAGTGAGGCTGTGTGGGTGGGCAAAAGGGGTGGTGGAGCAAGCCTGCTCTCCTCTATGCCTGGGAAGCAGGGCTTGGAGGATAGCACACGCCGCTGATCCATCCCACCGCTCTCAGCTTCCCAGATCTGTGACCCAGGAAGCCAAGAGTGCTGTCCCTGTGCAGCCTGGATGCTAACACACCACGGACCAAGACCGGTCCATGGCCTGGGGGTTGGGGACCCCTGCTTTAAATAACCCCCAAGTTTCAAGTCGATTGGACCAAGGAGTGAGTCCAATTTTATGGGCCTCTGAACATTATTTCCAGTGGAAGGGGGGACAGAAAACCCTGCAAGCTGCTTCCAGGGCAAACCCCCCCCCCATGTCTGCAAGTAGGAATCACTGACAGACAGCGAGTTCAGCAGAACTTCTACAGAACTCAGTAATCCCAGAGGAACTACAAGCCAATGTGTCAAGCCAGAGAACCAAAATCAAACCAGAGAATCTTGCAGTGGAACCTGAAGCGGGGTGGGAGGTTCAAGCCCGTTACAACCAGTGCACAGACTGCTATGGAAGTGTCAAACTCATTTTGTTATGAGGGCCGAATCTGACATAAAGGAGACCTTGTCTGGCTGGGCCATGTCAGGCTGGGCCATGTGTGTTCCTATTTAAAGATTAGGTAACAAAGATACAAACTTTATAAAGGACACAAACACAAATATATTTCCTAAAAAACTTAAAACATGCTAAAAGCATTAGCACTTGTTGGTCTTAAAGGTGCTTTCTTTGTATTTCTCCCACGGGATCCAGGGAACTGGGCAAAGGAAGCTCTGGCTCTTTCCTTCCTTCCCCAGGGGACTCGGGGGGGAGCCTCAGCAAATAGAAGGAAGAGAGGCTTCACTCAGTATCTCTGCTGTGCGATTGAGGGAGCCTGGCAAAGCAAGCTATTCCTCCTCCTTCCTCCCCAAGGGAGGAGCCTCAGCCAATGGAGAAAATAGAAGTTTTGCTCTGCAGTTCCTGTGCAATTGAGGGAGCCTTGCAAAGCAAGCTGTTATACAGAAAGGAGAAAGAAGGAAGCAGATGACAGTCAGTTGCTCAGGGGCCTGATAGGAGCCCTCCGAGGGCCTGATTCGGCCCCCAGGTCAGATGTTTGACACCCCGGCTTTGCAGAACGAAGTGTCACTCTGGCAATGTGAGCTTAAAAGGCTGGCCTCCCTAAAAAAGCAGTGTGCCAACCAAAGCTGGTTATACAAGCTTGAGCAAACACGGATGGAGGACTCACATGTCCAGGCAGAGGTTTTTTTTTACCATCACCTAAAAGCTACTACAGTTGGGGCACCCAAACGCATGCCACAGAACCCATCTGAACAGATCAACCGTTGGCTGGGGAAAAGCCCGGCTATCAAGCCTTGTTTTGCATACATGGCAACACGCTCCAATATTTATCTCTCTGCAAAAAGAAAAATCTGTCACCTAATTTGACTGCCATTTGCAAAAAAACCAAACAAGCCCGACGCCCCCACAAGCGTTTGCAGCCCACAGACCTTCGCCTACTCATCCTTCCAGGAATGAAAGTGGGCGGGGCTTCCTGACTCCGTGAGCGTGCACGAGCGAGCGGAGCCCTTCTTTGCCGAGGGGCATGCCAGGTCTGGTAGTCTTTCGAGCCTCCTGCCTGCTGCGCTACCGAGCGCAAGGACTACGAGTCCCAGAAGGTGCCGCGGTGGTTAGCTTGAGCTGCTTTTTCCTCGGCGCCTGGGTTTTAATCACACGTGGGAGTGGTGAAGCTGGAAGGGGCTGGAGGGAGTGAGACGCAATTCCTGGCAGGGCGCGCGTCTAACTTGTTCGCTTGGGCTTTTTTGCAGTCTGGTGGGGAAAAGAAACTGGTGAGTTTTAGGCACTTAGAGGGGAAAGTCCCCGTTGATCCGAGGGTGCCCGACCAACAAACGGTTCTATAGAACCGATAGCGCATTAGGTAACGGTTCCATAGAACTGGTGCGAACCTGCTGAATCCCACCACTGAAAAGATCCCGTTTAAGCCAGGTGCCCACCTGTCAATTCCCCAACCTCGTTGTGAGGGCATTTTGGCTTACAAGTGGTCCAGTTATAAGGCAAAATGTACCCTAAGGCAGGTTGATGCACCACCAGAAAACAATAACTTAATTGCTCTACCAGAGGCAGTTAAAAAGTTGGGAAAGGCTTGATGAGCCTATAAGCACTGGACAGGAAGGGCAATCAGGAACGTAAGAGATTTAAATTATATGTTAATTGTTGCTTAATCAAAGGGTAATGGATGGGGAAATGATGCCAGGGTGACAATGGGATTAGGCTGAGTAAATCAATAGGTCTTGGGCAACCCATTGTCCTAAAGTCATGCATTTCTCCAGGGCATGAGGAGGTATTAGCCAGCAAGCCACTCTTGACTTGATTTTAAAATTGTTTTCCCAGGCTGATATGGCCAAGCAGTGCCCTGTACTTCAAATATTGGGGTGATATTAAGAGGAGTGGATCTCTCCCCCCCCCCCCGCATAAACTGTTCCTTTGCAGGAGGAGGGGTCTGACTGTTAACAGATCTGCTGGGCAAACTTCCACCCACGCTGTCACATCTCTGGTGTTCAAATAACCGGAAACAGGGCAACGGGGGGGGGGGGGTGTTGATCAACATTGTGACACTGAGAAGTGATGTCACAAGACTCCACAAGATTCCCCAAAACTCTATTGATCACTGCTTCCTTTCCCCGTGCCCAGCCCCAAAAGCTCCCAGGGGGTTGAGGACAGAGGCCTGGCTCCTCTTTGCTACATTGAGATTTTTTTAAAAAAAAAAAAAAAAAAAACCCTCAGCAATATGCAGATTTTTCCTCTATACTTTTTCTCCCAAGTTAATAACCATCAAATATGTTATCTTCCCTCAGAAAACTATGGGGAAGTCTCCCTTTTACATATGGTTCCTGTGCTTGCCAATGTAGTCAGCAAAAAACAAGGAATATGTGTGCATTGGGAGGGGGAGTCACCATATATCAAGTAACATGAGGTTTCTAAGAATTGTCTTCATTGAAATTAAACCACCTTAAATCAAGGATAAATGCGATGTTGGCTTAGAAACTGCTATTTGGTCAATTATTTTTGAATTTTATAAAATAAGCAGGATGCATATTGTGCTTCAGATAAAATCTGCTTCCAAATTATTTTTAACAGAGCAACTGAAAAGATGATGGATGGAGGTTTTATGCAAAAAAGAATGCATATGCACGATAAAAAGAACTGTGGCCCTTGTAATCCACATGGAAGAAATGTTTTACTGACCTATCATAATTGTAAATGGATGTGATGAAGCCATTTGTTCCAATGAGTTTCTCTTTACACTTCTCTTGTCTAAGAGTGAGTTGTAAGGGTTTCTGTTGCCGCAGAACAAGAAGAATCAGAGATCTTTTATCTACAAGTTTTCCAAGGGGAAAAAAATGTTCTGCTGGATTTCTCTTTAATTTTAAATGGGTCCATAACAAACTACCAAAAAGAAAAAAGATCAAATTCACTGTGTAAGCTATTTTTCCATGGAGGTGCATTAATGCAAATTAGATAGAACGACTTTCCCAAGTTATAATTGGGCTGAAATGAGGTGGAAGGAACAGAAAGACAATTAACTTTAGGGTTTTTTCTTCTTCTTTTCCTAATCTGCAGCAGTTTGGAGTAGGTTTTAGTGCCCGATGGTGGTAGGCTGTCAATGCTGCCAGGCAAAATTATTCTGAGACCTTCAAGGGCTTTGTTTATCTCATTTTTCAATTAACCTCTGTGTTTTAACTTCATCATAATGCCTGCACCAATTCACACCAAAGAACAAATTTTTAAAATCCGTTCTTTTCTGTCCTTATTTCTTTGCTTCACACAATCAAGGTTTTTCGTTTTCCTTAAAAGGGTGGGGGGAGCATCATGAAGGGATGTAAATTGCAGATTACAAGAGACCACAAATCGGCACAAAAGGTTTAATATAAATTATGTTCCTGCATTAACCCTTTATGCCCTTCTTTTTTTTTCCTTTTCTAAATGCACTGTCAGTGCTTACAGCATGAACTGAGATACAGTTGAATGGATGAAATCTTTTTTGATATACCAGTACTGCAGTTGTTTTAATGGGAATTTACTATCATAAGAACATAAGAGAAGCCATGTTGGATCAGGCCAATGGCCCATCCAGTCCAACACCCTGTGTCACACAGTGGCCAAAAAAATTATACACACACACATATATATTTGTGTATATATATTGTGTGTGTTTGTGTGTGTATGTATGTGTGTGTGTGTGTGTGTGTGTGTGTATATATATATATATATATATATTCACACACACTGTGGCTAATAGCTACTGATGGACCTCTGCTCCATATTTTTATCTAACCCCCTCTTGAAGCTGTCTATGCTTGTAGCCACCACCACCTCCTGTGGCAGTGAATTCCACATGTTAATCACCCTTTGGGTGAAGAAGTACTTCCTTTTATCTGTTTTAACCTGACTGCTCAGCAATTTCATCGAATGCCCACAAGTTCTTGTATTGTGAGAAAGGGAGAAAAATACTTCTTTCTCTACTTTCTCCATCCCATGCATAATCTTGTAAACCTCTATCATGTCACCCCGCAGTCGATGTTTCTCCAAGCTAAAGAGCCCCAAGCGTTTTAACCTTTCTTCATAAGGAAAGTGTTCCAACCCTTTAATCATTCTAGTTGCCCTTTTCTGGACTTTCTCCAATGCTATAATATCCTTTTTGAGGTGCGGTGACCAGATTGCACACAGTATTCCAAATGAGACCGCACCATCGATTTATACTATGATACTGGCTGATTTGTTTTCAATTCCCTTCCTAATAACTTCCAGCATGGCGTTGGCCTTTTTTATTGCAATCTCACACTGTCTTGACATTTTCAGTGAGTTATCTACCATGACCCCAAGATCTCTCTCTTGGTCAGTTTCTGCCAGTTCACACCCCATCAACTTGTATTTGCAGCTGGGATTCTTGGCCCCAATGTGCATTACTTTGCACTTGGCCACATTGAACCTCATCTGCCACATTGACGCCCACTCACCCAGCCTCAACAGATCCCTTTGGAGTTCCTCACAATCCTCTCTGGTTCTCACCACCCTGAACAATTTAGTGTCAACTGCAAACTTGGCCACTTCACTGCTTACTCCCAACTCTAAATCATTTCGTTAAAGAGCATGGGACCCAGTTCTGAGGCATGTGGCACCACACTGCTTACTGTCCTCCACTGCGAAGACAGCCCATTTATACTCACTCTCTGCTTCCTATTAATTAGCCAGTTTTTGATCCACAAGAGGACCTGCCCTTTTACTCCATGACTCATATCAAGAGCATGCTATTTGTTCTGTTGGAATCGGTGGGATCTTGTGGGCTAGTTCATAGGGCACGTTACATTCTCCAGCTGTCCTTATGGATGGAGTCTTACGGATGGAATGCAGCAATCTGCATGGTCACATAAGCTGTCAACACCTACCTTCTGGATGGTCATAAGGGAGATGGCCTTCTCTTTGGTTTCACTCAAATTATGTATATCCATCTTGCAAATGTAGCTAGCATTTAGTTTGCACAGTTTTAAGGTCCAGATGATACCTTCCTTATAAAAATGTATTCCCTTCTTCTCTCTTTACTTTTTTTCTTTAAAAAAATATTTACATAATGCTAGGTTGGCTGATTTTAGTTGTGTTATTCTTAGCTACTGTTGGATTTTTTAATGAGTGGTTTTATCTTAATCTTATGGAAGTTTCTATGTGATCTTAACACCTGTTTTGTTATATTACGGTTGTTTTATTTAAATTGTGTTTATTTTTAACATTTATACACTTGCCTTGATTCAAAGGCTGGTAGTTTCAACTCTGTGTGTATTGTTTTATTGCTATATTGACAACCTTCATATTGTTTTATTGCTATATTGACAACCTTCTCTGGAAATTTTGGGGGTTTCTAAATTAATAAGTAGTGGTTTGATTGTGAAAATGGCATCTGTATGACTTCATATATAGCACATTTTCCCACTTGACATATGTTGCACAGTAGAGGACTGGATCTGTAAAAAAGATAATGTCTCATGTGAAGTTGTCCTAAGTCTGACTACAGATACATTCAGATTTGCGCGGTAACAGTGTACAGTCCTTATGCATCTGCACATATTATGCTATCATTGCTATTCCACTCCTTGATTATCTTGGCCACAAAGGATTGATATGGGACAAGGGTGGCCAAACTGTGGCTTGGGAGCCACATCTGGCTCTTTCACACATATGTGGCTCTAGAAGCCCCCACCAACTTGGAGAAGACATTTATCTTTTTAAATCACTCCTCCAAACCAAGCCAGCCAGTAGCTTGAAGAATGCATTTTAAATTAAGGTTTCTTTCTTTCCACCTCCTCCCTAACCTCCCTATTTGCTGTCCTTCCTTCCAGCTCTCAAATGTCTGACATTTATGTCTTCCAGCTCTCAAACATCTGACAGTTATTCTATGTGGCTCTAACATTAAGTAAGTTTGACCACTCTTGATATAGGGTAACACAAGTGCATTATCAAGTGACATGTGGATGCAGCCGTGGTCAGATTTTTGAAAAAAAATATTCCAGATATTAAACCTGAGCTATTATGAGGCATTTCAGCTACCTGCTAACCGATTCCTGTCCTTTAGCCTATAAATTAGAGACTTCAGTTTTAAATAAAGAATGGCGGCATCATAGTCTAATTTGAAACTCTTTGTTTTGTGTTCCAAATGAGCAATAAAAGACTCTGCTCTTATCTGAATTGGTGGAATGTCTAAAAATATATATTTTGTCTCTAAAGATGAACAAAAGCTGAGCTTTTGCCCTTGGGGCTGAAAGTAATGCTGTCTCTCAGGGTGCGCGCGTGTGTGTGTGTGTGTGTGTTGGTGCATGCATTCAACATACTGGAAGCAGTTTGCTGGATCAATGAGTCTTGCATCTTTTCTGACAGGCAGTTTCTGTAAAAGTTACACTAGAACACACCACTGGTCATGGGATCAGAGGTGAGCTGAGCACTCATATCTCCTGACATGTAGAGTGGGGGGGGGGGGAGGTGGAATAGCAGATTTAAGTGTTATAAAAATACACTCCATCTCATGTGATGCCTTTCAGAATCTTAGTTCAAACATTGCCATGAAAAACCAGTTGAACTATTTTGGCTAGAAAGGGTCACCTTCACTGACTGCACATGGATGTTTTATCCAGTCAAGGATTACAGATGTCTGTTTGTTTGTTTGTAGAATTGAACCACACCTAGAAAGAAATTGGTCCAGGACTGTTTTTCCTGAATGCTTTCGATGTCATGTAAAGCAATCGTAGGTGTCTTCAGGATGAAAGAAAAGTATGCAAAGGAAAGGAACAGGCTAATTTCATCCTTTCCTCCTATTCATTTGTTTGCTCGAATACCACCTCGTCTTAAACTGCTTTTCTACTCAAAAGTTTACAAATACTATCCCACATATCTTTTGACCCATCAGTTAGAAAAGCACCTTGGGGAAGGAAACAATACAGAGAGAACCAGTTATGGGAAAGGAAAGGGTTAAGTGCCCCATCCTCATCCACCCCCAACCCCAACCCAAATGCCTGAGGCCAGCTCTCTCCCACTGCATCACACAATCAAAGAATGCACTTCATCCTTAGCCTACCTGCAGCCTCTTCATGGATCTTTAAACATGCTTCCCTTTTCATTGTATATTACTAACAAGTTTAGTGGACACCAAACAATGTTATTTGTAACTGAGCAAAATCAGAAAATTTGGTGTTATTTCAGGGTGTTAAGGCACTTTGAATTGAACCCAGAAGCACGCTGGAAGCCAGTGTAGAGTAGTCTTTTCATTTAAGCAGGTCCCACTTCACATTCTGACTTTGGCATTCAGAATCAGTGGATTTTCCTCTTTAAAGGCAACACCATGCATAGCATTTTGTTGCAGTCTAATCAGAATGTTAACTGTAATGTACGGAGTCCGGAGACATTCAACCGCAAACATACTTTATTATAGAGCACATTACAAAGACAACATGGCGGGGCCAGGTCCCCTCTTATATACTATCACCTGGAACAACCCACTTCCTTGGCAGGTCCAATCTTGCCTGGTTAAAGTTCCCGCCACAGATCTTAATTGGCGGTCACCCTCAGTCCCTTACAATCAGGTGACCCACAGTTTCCTGCGGCTCACCTCAGTCACTCTGTGTTGAAAATTCAGGGACTGAAATACAAGACACAACACTAACAATTGGTCAAGATGACATGTGAAATAGTGGCCAACTCAGCTTTCTCCAGAAATGGCTACAACTGGTATACCAGTCTAAACTGGCAACTGCATTTATCAATAATAAAACCGTAGTGGTATTGGCTAAATAGAGCTCTCCCATTGGTTGGAACCTGAGCTCCAACAACCATTGGCCTATCACCTGTCACTCCGCACCTCTGCACACCTATTGGCCCACTCCCCTGTCCCCATCCACATCAGCCTTGGAACACTGGAAACAACTGCCAAAACCTCACATACACTCTTGCCTCTGACAGGCACACATCTCAAACACTTTGGTGGCTACTCTCCCTCAGAAGCCCTCACAAATGGCTCCTGCTGCCCTGTGCCCTCTCGAACTGTCTCCAGGCTGCCAATACCTACATGGCTCTGCTGGGCCCCCAATGGCCTTTAGTCCTCAGAGTGGCTACTGTTGCCTGCACCCTCACAAACAGTCTCCACTCCAGCAAGTACCTCAGCCAGCCCCTAAACAGTCCACACAGGCAGCTGACAATAGTGCCCAGCCCCTCTCTCACACACAAACAACCTTAGCAGACTTAATGCGAGGCCCTGGCACTCTGCCACACACTCTGCCAACAGCACTCTGACTCCCCCTGCAAGGCCCAGAAAACAGCCCTCCAGGCTGCTGCTCACCCTGGACTGCACCAATCACCATCCTCTGTCCTTCCCAGGCTGCGCTCACAGCTTGGCTCCTGTACATCCACCTCTGACACAGCCTCAGACCTGCTGCTGCAAAAACCCTCTCCCAACCCCTAGGTGGTATACACCTCCAAAAGGGCTCTCTTGATCCCAACAACTCCTCACTGGCCTAACTTCTACCAAGGTCATCTGGAGCTACTAATGCCTGTGTCAGCCAGGCTGGTGGGGGGGGGGAGGTCACTACTTTGCTTGATTGCTCAGTGAGGATTTTGTGCTGAAGAGAGAGAGTTGGCCTCTGTTGAGAAATGCAGAACAAACCTTGCACAACACAAGCAGGGGCTGTGCCTCAGGGATAGAGCCAGGCTATGGGGGGAGGGGGGACTTTTGACAGTGCATTGCCCAGCCACAATACTGTGTGGATGGAAAAAACACACATCATCACCAGCCTCTCCACAAAATCCCATTAATGCCTCAAATCATTTTTGTCCTTTACAATTCCTGTCTTGCTACAGAGAGAAAATACTTCCACATTCTCTGCAACTGACACTGGCAGGCTGTTAACAAGTCCAGAGAGATGACAAAAGCAGGGGCGGTGGCTCAGTCCTACAGCATCTGCTTGCAATGCAGGATCTCATAACATCAATTCCTGCCATGTCCTTTAAAAACTCTGCATGAGACACTGAGAGCCTGCTGCCACTCTGAGCGCACAAAACTAAACTTTCAGGACTGGGGGTCTTCTCCTGACAAAGCAGGGGGGAGAAGACCTTTTCAAGGCCTATTTTGGGCCCACTCCTGACTACAGCTGCCAGCTCCAGGTTGGTGGGAAATTCCTGGAGATTTTGTTGTGGAGTCTAAGGAAGACAGAGTTTGGGGCAGAGAGAGGAGTGAATATAATGCCATAGAGTCCAACCTCCAAAGCAGTTCTTTTCTCCAGGATAGGGACAGAGATCTGTTGTCTGGAGTTTGGATATGATCCAGGTGAACTTCAACCTCCATCTAGAGGTTGGCTACCCTAGCCCTGGCAGAACCCTCTGGGTGACTTGATGCCACCTGACTAGCATAACTAGACCTGGCTGCTTGCTCCTGTTCAACAGCCCCCCCCCCCAAGACAGCCAGTGTGACTTTGCAGTTGCCAACTCTTTGGGAAGGCAACTCTTTTGGGAAGTCTTGAATGAGATATAATTGAGCTTACTTCTGAAGTTTTTAGCATATTGGTGACACTCTGCCTGCAAAGTATTTATTTACTTTTTCCTCCTGGGAATCAAGATGTGGGGCCTCTTACCATTAAAACAATGTTTCCTAGGAAGGGCTAGTTAAAGTTCAAGAAGCCTAAGTAACTGAGTGATAAATGTCACTGTGATTGGATTAAATCAGTTGGTAAAACCTGTGAATAGTAGCAAATTAGCATACAAATAAAAGAGTTAACAGACAGATACGAGAACTAAGTTAAAATGAACAAAGTTTAATTCTGGGTATAAGAGAGAACTGACTGATTTAGCATGTGTAGATGTACACATCTTCAGATACATTAAAACAAACTTTTTCAAGCATTACATGGGGAGGGAGGTCGCCAGGAAGGCTTAATTATAGTCAAGAAGATGCATAAGTAACTGAGCAATACATATAGCTAAGATTGGATTAAAGCAATTGCTAAAACCTGTGGATAACAGCAAATTAGCATACAAGTAAGTTAACAGATGTGAGAACTAAATTTGAGTCCACTGGCAACAAAGTTTAATTTTGGGCATAAGCAAGAGCTGAGCAACTTAGCATGTGAAGTGAGATAATAACCCAATATCACTGTTAAACCCTGGGGGTTCCTTTGTCCTAAGTGTTGAACAACTTGCAATTCAGCAATCTCCTGTTCCAGTTTGTTCCTGAAATTCCTTTGGATTAAAACAGCTACTCTGAGTTCCCCCACTGAGTGCCCTGTGAGGGTGAAATGTTTTCCTACAGGTTTCTCAGTTTTGTGATTCTCAGTGTCAGATTTGTGTCCATTTATCCTACAGGTTTCTCAGTTTTGTGATTCTCAATGTCAGATTTGTGTCCATTTATCCTTTGGTGCAGAATGGTAAAGCTGCAGTACTGGTTTCAGGTAGCTGGCTCAGGTTGACTCAGCCTTCCATCCTTCTGAGGTTGGTAAAATGAGTACCCAGCTTGCTGAGGGGAAAGTGTAGATGACTGGGGAAGGCAATGGCAAATCACCCCGTAAAAAGTCTGCCATGAAAATGTGAAAGTTTGTGGGGGGGGGGGGTAACCCCACACAGCACATTTTTGTGTACAGGGCTTAATCTGAAGGGTGGTCCATCAAGGTAGACTGCTTCTTGGCAAAGATTTCTCTGCACATCAGAATGACTGTGTCTATCAGAATCTAAAATATCAATTGGGCTTTTCTCCTAATGGGAAAAAGAAAAAGGAATTTGCTTTTTTTCCCAAAAAATGCAGATTCTGAAACTGATACACACCCTTGTCTGCTAAATTGTAATAAATATTAATAGCTGCATCAATGTAGCATAGAAAACATACACCAAAATGTCAAAGCACCAAGATGCTGAAAAATATTCAGTGAATCAAGAGCAGCTTCCAGTAAAGCTGAGGAAAAACAAAAATGAACTGTTTTAAATTGCCTCTGAATATGAAAACTTATTTCAGTACACAAGCAGTGGCGCAGTATTGTTTACCAGGGGGGGGGGTTGTAGAACAAGCCCAACAGGAACTCATTTACATATTAGGTCACACCCCTTGACATAACCATTGTTTTAAATTGCCTCTGAATATGAAAAGTTATTTCAGTACACAAGCAGTGGCGCAGTATTGTTTACCAGGGCTTTTTTGTAGAAACAGTTCAGCAGGAAATCATTTGCATATTGGACCACACCCCAGACACCAGGCCAGGCAGAACTGCATCCCTGCTCAAAAAAAGCAGTGTTGTTGACCATGCCTGATGAGTGCTGTGTCCCAGACCCTACTCATTCTGATGGGAGACTGCAGATGAACCTCTTTCTCTGTGCCTCAGTTCTCCATCTAAAATGGAAACAATACTGATTTATCTCAAGGCTGTAATCTCATATATGTTTATGAGGGATTAAACCCTACTCAACTCAATGGGAGTTTCTTCCAAGTAGGCATGGCAGTATGGGGTGGGGTCGATCCCATGCTACAGAAAGTGTTAACAATATATCAGCTAAATTTTGTTTTGAGAAAGAAGACACTAAATTGCCACAGATTCTCCAGAGCTAATACTTGTTCCTTGAAGTAAAAGAGTCCCAGTAAAAAAAAGGGGGGGGGGATTCTGATTAGCGCTGCTTAATCCTAATCCCTTTTCTCTGATTTTAGCAGTTAATTTTTAGCAAGTAACTATTTTTAAATAACTACCCAGAATTAATCCTTTTGGTTGCTCAAGGCATGAAGGGAAAAGAGGCAAAAACAAAGAATGCAGAAAAGGGTTGCAGCTGTTTCATAGAATTCCGTACTTGTAATTGAAAAGATCTTTCTCTCTCTCTCTTTGATTGCACAGAATATAACCATGTAACCTTCAACTTGCCTGTCTTGTCCTTTCTTTTAACAACAGCAAATTTCAAGTGAGATAGTATAAATTTTATACTTTGGAGGAGTGAATGTAAGTGCTCCTGAATCCTGACAGTTTACAGTATGCAGTATAACATTGTATGTGGGGAGAGAGAACTTGCCTCTCTATAGCTAGAGGATAATTTAATAATATAAGGGAGAAAAACTTTTCTCATTTATTTTGTAAATTTTGTTCCTTTACTAATTGGTTGAATCCTCCAGACTCATTCCCAGCCTGCCAGATCTTTTCGTCAGTTCCTTTTATTAACACAGAGAACCATTCTCACCATATAATTGCTCACCTCAAGCTATTTTGATCATTATCTGTTTAATCCCCTTGGAAAACCAGGGGGGAGGGGGGGGGGTCTTTTTAGCCACTTTCAGCGAAGCTAACATGGGGCTTATTTACCATAGCTGCCAAATCTTACCACATCATGGCAAAAAGAATTTGCCTCAGTCTAGTAAGGATTGGTGCTCTCACTGGATCATCTCCCCAGTGTTGAATGGGTTACAGAAATTAGGATTTAAATGAACCACTGAACAAAAATTTCCCATTTGAACCCAACCTGTATAATTCACACTTAGATACGCTTTTCAGTACCCCACTTAGATTAGCAAGTAGTCCATGTAGATATGAGCAGGGTTGGATGAAACACAGTGATGAACTTACATAAGAGTCCTGGATCACCTAGATCTATGCCTTATTCCTTTCTGTCTGCATTTATGCCAGCACAAAGAAGCATATTTCACACCTAAAATCTGGCATAAAATAAAGAGTACAATCATGGGCTGAACTTCAGCCAGAGAGCTGTTAATCTCTGACATTTCCAAGTGTAAAAGCCTTAAGTTGCAGAGCTGGGAAAGGTGAGACAGAAAATGTTCTCAGTCAAGGATGGTGGAGTTACTGGGTTAACTACACTATTGATCTGCCTCTGTGAAATAGGAAGATTCTTCTGTACTTCTCTTGATGGGCATGCAAGTGTTTTAAATTTCCTCTAAACTGGAAACAAAAATCAGTTCCCCTGGGGAAAATGGCTGCTTTGGAGGGTGGACTTTATGACCTGCTGAGATCTTGACACCCTTCCCAAACCCTGCCTTCCCTAGGCTCTACCCTCCAAAAAATCTCCAGATATTTTCCAACCAAGAGCTGGCAACCCTATTTGGGAGGCTGCAGGAAATTCTAACAGAACCCTGAAAAAGCAATGGGATCAACAACTTTCCACAGACTCAGACAACTACATTATAGAATATCACCCATTTTTGTCCAGGACGCTATTCTATAGAATACTTAGCATAACAGTTAATCAAGCCTGGGAGACTGGGGAATAAAATGAAGTGGACAGAACAACGTTATTAACTGCACTGAAGATATTGCACCAGTCAACGGGAAGACAGGGTTCTCCTTGAACTAAGCAATTACCCAAGAACTTGCAGTGTTGAGTGCAAACACACTGCCCAATCGATATCTGCTGCAGAGAAATGGTTTGATTTGTGTCACACGTGGCCTAAACTGTGGATGCCACAACATACATCAGAGGAGAAGGCCCAATTTGGTCTGGAGGAGATGGGTACACTAGCATCTACCAAAAGGGCTGCAGAGAGCAAAAATGAGTAATTGCCGACACAAAGCTGTTTTGACTGTCTGTATTATTTAAGCACCAGCCACGGGTCCTAATTCATTAGAGTTACAATAAAGCATGGCTTCCATAGTTAAAAATGACACTTGAAAATATTTTCTTCTTCTCTCGGCTGACTCTGTCACATGACACAGTTAATGCGAAAGGAAAAATAAATTCCACTAACTAGCATCATGCTTTGTAGTCTATTAAAGCCCAGCTGTCGGCCAGAGTTAAGGAAATGATTGTGCACTTTGTTCCATTTCTAATTAATAATAACTAAGGATTAATAAACCAATTTGAGGAAGGAATGTACCAGGTAAGGATTTATGAACACATGAAAGTCATTTTATTGTAAATAACCCTGAATGGAATTAAATGGGAGCAAAGACGTTTTATAGCGCAGCAGAAAACGTGCAGCACATTTTTCAAGCTCTGCTTCTCTCCGAAAGACATTAATGGAGCCAGACTGGAAACTTGCAGTTTTAGCTAAGACAAATAGATGCAGCACTCTCAGTCTTTCCTTGTTCTTCCCATGGTTATTATAATAGATCTACTTGTAAACATTTTTATATTGGTAATCTAATGGCATGTGACCGGTAGTCTTAAATAAAGTTCCATAAGAACAAATAACGTTTTTACTACATCAAAAGCATTTGCTAATTTAATACAGTATCTTCTTCTTATTGCCAGGAAGTTAGAAAAAGAAACATGTAAGAGGTAATAGAACTATACTGTATTAATAGTATCCCAAAATCTACAATGATCTATCATTTAAGTGCTTTTTTAAAAGACAAAAAGGAGGAAATTATAAGGGAAAAATAGCTTTCAGTCCTCATAAGATCAAAGTGCATTTTTCAGTAAATGATAAATGGAGTGCATGTTTTCCTCCAATTGAACTGAAAAATACCAGCCATTTTGTTGATGAATTTGTCAATTTATTCATTTCTGCCAGATGCAAAGCCTTAGTAAGCCATTCCTTAGTCTGAGTTATGACTGACATTTTCTGATGTCAGGCCCAAGCTATCTTGACACCAATTAATAGATTTAACACCAATACTTGAATAGCAGGTTGAAAATTGTATTGTAATAATTAAGTACACCCTTCCACCTTCAGGGTGGAGCCTTCCTCTCCCTCAACTTAGTATTTCATGGTGTCTAATTGCTTGGCAGCTTCAGTCTCATGAACTATGTTATCTTTAGGGATCTTTAGGGATGGCACAATCTGGAATTTTAGAAAAGCTGGTATCCAAGTTGATCCACGGCAAAATTCAAAAGCAAATTTCATGTCATACCTTTTATAAAAACTAACCAAAATAACACAGCTAATCAAGGTTTTAAGCTCTTCAAAATACCAGGATTTATGCCTCTCAAGCCTTGCTATCTCTGCCCATTTTCAATGGCAAGGCATGCGGCAAACAGAGACAGGGGGGTTTTCTGGGGAAGCATCTCCTCTCTAGAATTTCCTCACCCCTGAAGCTTTTATGGATAGCTTTTGCACATTTAAGTCCAATAGCTTGTTTTTATAATGTTACTTTGCCCCCCCAGTCGGAAGAACGAGACAACACAGTGTATGGGTATAAACAGGGCAACTTTATTGAACCAACAGCCTGGGGCAACCTAACAACTACCCGGGCAGGCGACAGGAAATCCAAAACCCTTCCCTGCCCGGGGGAGGGCGGGCCACCCCGCCCCCAGCAGCAGCCAGGTAAAACTAGCTGCTGCCAGGCCGGCAACGGTCGGGAATCCCCTCCAAATGGCGCTGCCGCCCGCCCAGGGCCGGCACGCAAAAGGAGGGACCCTTGTAGCGGGAAGGACCGCAGAGGGCCGTTGAACCCAGCTGCCGTCCGTCCCCCGCTACCTCCCTTAACCGGGAAAACCGTGGGTGCCCACCAAAACAAACCTGACTTCCAGTACCGCCACCACAATGCCAAGCCTCTGCTTAGGCACTTGGGCCCACCAGCTGGCCTAAAGCCAGCCTAAGCCCCAGCTGGAGGTCCATCAAGAATGCCCTGTTGCCTGCTACGGACAGGTGGACGCCGTCCTGCCGATACAGGTCCGCCTTGTATGACCGGATGCCCGGGTGTGGCAGGTAAATACCAAGGCCCCCGGCGAGCGCCCTCCGCATCGCCCTATTGGCCTTGCGTTGAGCCCTCTCGACACCGGCTGGGTTCCAAGCCGCCCTCCACACCCGCCGCGGAAGGATGGCGGACCATAAGATCAGCACCCCGGGCCACCTGCTCCGTATCACCCGGAGGTCTTCGATCACCTGGCATGACAGGGCCCTCCCCTGCACCAGGCCCAAATCGTTACCCCCAAGGTGTATCAACAAAATCCGAGGCGGAGGGCCGTCCCTCCCCCGGAACAGCAACGGCAAGAGGCCGTCCCAACGTAGACCCCGGCGCCCTTGCCATTCAACCACTGCCCGCTCACTGAGGCCCAACTGCAAACCAAAGGGCGATCGTCGAGCGTAGTGGGCGGCCCAAAATATCATGCTGTGGCCGGCGATCAAGATCCTTGTCCTCTCGCCCCGCGCCACAGCACCTGAAACAAAGAAACAGATTAAAACCTTCAACATTACAACCAAACCCTCAGTGGGTAATGGGCCGAACGTAACCTTTGTAAACCGCAGACCTCCACCTTCCCACTTTCTGAATGGCAGGTCCCGGGTACCCCATGGCCGCTGCCGTCGATGCAGCGCTAATACGGAAAGAATGGGTCCCGAACCGGACCCCCCCCCCAAGCCGAGCCTGTCCAGGGCGCGGCTTGTTATAGACCAAAACTGGAATTTGGTCAACGGCAGCCCATCATTGTGCCGAAATAGTGGACCCACATCATCCCCCCGGACAGCGATATATTCCTTCAAGGCCAATACCAGGCAAATATCACTATCACGGCAGGATCCCAGGGTAATACACACACCTCGTTGTCTCTGATCAGTCTTTGACTTACGTATTGAGATGACAACGCTGTCCCCCTGGATCTTTACGTCACCCGCTTGTAGGGCCCGCTCGGAGCGGTCCTTCCTCGAGCTGACCACCAGCTCGCTCACTCTGAGCGCCCCAAAAAATGCCGTCATTGCCGCCGCTTGAAAAAGCGCGGCCTCAAAACTAGAAAAACAAACTGAAGGCCAAACGGCCCTAAGTCCCTTCAACACAGCGGGTGAAAAGGGGTGCCGGGTGTCAGCTCGAGGCCCCTGTTCCCGCGCCCAGCCCTCAAGCATCTTACGCAGTCTGAAATCATCAGATCTGTCTGGGAAGCCCTTAATCTTTCCATGAAACGCAAGGGCTGCCAACTTGGCCCTAATCGTCTTAACGACTAGCCCCTTACCTTTCAGATGCACACAAAACTGCATAAGGTGCGATACAGGAACGGGCCATCGGATGGCCAACCCCACCTGCTCCCTAAAGGTCTGGAACTGGATGACAGCGTGATCGTAGGCCTTCCGGGTGGAAGGCGCCAGCGCTAGCATCATAGCTCGGTTGGCCTCGAGTCTCCAAGCCGCCACATTTCTGCGGGCATCCGAGCCGGCTGGAGATCGGCCTCTGGTGCGAGAAGGCGGAATCGCTCCATCTGCCGACGAGACAGGGCATCCGCAACTCCATTGCACACGCCGGGCACGTGCTTAGCCAGGAACAAGACATTTAAGCGTAAACAACGTAAAACAAACGCCCTAACTAGGCGCATAACCGGAACCAATTTGGAGGACAATGTGTTAATCACATGGACGACGGCTAAGTTGTCGCACCAAAAGTGGACAACGCGGTTAGCTAAAGCCGGCCCCCATAACCGAAGTGCCACCACTATCGGAAAAAATTCCAAAAAGGTTAAATTCCGGCAGAGGTCACTGGCCATCCACTCAGCAGGCCATTCTTCAGCGCACCAATGCCCTCTAAAATAAACACCGAACCCGATGGAACCAGCGGCGTCGGAAGTGACCTGGAGCTCAGCCTCGAGCTTCAGCTCCTCACGCCAAAAGGAGACCCCATTAAATTCGGACAGGAAGTGCAGCCACACCTGCAAATCCAGTCTCATGCCCTGGGTGATCCTGACCCAGTGATGGGGCCGGCGCAAGCCCGACATAGCGTCACATAAACGCCGCAAAAAGGCTCTCCCCGGGGCCACTATCTTACAGGCAAAGTTGAGGTGGCCGACTAGTTTCTGGAGCTCTAATAGCGACAGCTTGCGCCGGCCCACAGCCGCAGTCAGCATCTGCTTCAACTGTTTAATTTTTTCCCCAGGCAACCTGGACGACTGTTGGGCAGAATCCAACTCGATACCCAAGAAAGTCAAGGTGGCCGCTGGGCCCTCAGTCTTCTCGTGCGCGAGCGGAACTCCCAACTCAGATGTTAAATCCAAAAAGGTCTGGAGCAGGTGGGCACACTGGCCCGCCCCCTGGCGACCCACAAACAAAAAATCGTCAAGATAATGCACCGTGGTGGCAAAACCAGATCGAACGCGCAGGGCCCACTCGAGGAAGGTGCTAAAACGCTCGAACGCTGAGCACGAGATAGCACACCCCATGGGAAGGGCCCGGTCCATATAAAACTTCCCTTCAAACGCGAAACCCAGGAGCTCAAAATTGTGCGGGTGCACTGGCAACAGGTGAAATGCCGACTTAATGTCGCATTTCGCCATTTCAGCCCCCACCCCGCAGCTCCGGACGATCCTGACTGCCTGATCAAAAGAAGTGTATTTCACTGTACAAAGGGAGTCCGGGATGCCATCATTGACTGACCCACCTTCAGGATACGAAAGGTGGTGGATCAGGCGGAACTCCCCCGGGGCCTTCTTAGGCACCACGCCCAACGGGGATACCCTCAAATTGGGAACAGGGGGGGCCTCAAAAGGACCTAAAACACGGCCCTCCCTGCATTCCTTCAGAATTTTGTCCCTAACGACTGGTTCCATCCCTTTGATGGATTGCAAATTACTGGACATACAGGGGCCCCTGGAGCCCTGAAAAGGAATGCGGAAACCGTAACTAAAACCATCCAACAAATAAACCCGGTCGCGGGCTCGCGGGTAGGCCGCAAGCAAGCTTCTAAGAACCGTCACCCTGATGGGACTGGGGCCCTTTTCCAGACCCCGGGGCGTTACCACTGCCCCCTGTCCGCTTACCCCCAGATCGGGGCTTCGTTTTGCTGCAGGAGGACAAGGAATGGGAGCCGCCACACAACGGGCACTCGTGCTTGTATTTGCACGGCTTCCTGGTGCACCCTGCCTGGGAAGAGAAGTCCCAACAGACCAGCCGGGGTTGAACCGACTGCCCCGCCGATGAGCGGGGACCTGACGCCATTGCCTGTTTACTGACTAAATGGCCACTATCCGACCTGTCGCCACTGTTAGGCTTAGCCGGTGACATGAGTTGCAGCCAAAGCTGCTGGTGAATATGGTCCCAAGGAATGCTGGGGTTCAAGGCAGCTCTCATACGGAACTCCTCGTCATACTGCAGCCAGGCAGCGCCAGAGAAGTCCGTATAGGCCTTATAGATTATGTCAATGTATTGAAAAAGCGGTGACGCCCGTACGGCTGTGCCCGCGCAATGACCCCGGCATAGATCAGGAACCCTGGCAACCAATTGGCCCAGTTCCTTTCTACCTTGCGACGTTTGATCTTTTCCTTGTCCTTATCATCCAATTCGTCTTTGTCCTTCTTTTCGAGCTCCCGATAAAGAAGGCCAAAAACATCAACATATTCACCACGCAGGATTTTTTCCCGAGTAGCCGTCGTCAGGTGGTCTCCCAGAGGCATGGCAGTGTCTCCAAAAGGGCGGCAGTGAAAGGGAACTGCGCCCCATGCACTCGGGGGGCAACCCCAGTTCCCCCACTGTGGGAACGGCCAGCCCAATGGCGACATGCCGCCCGATTGGTGTCTCCAGGGTAAAGAGCCCACCGGGGCAAGCTGACCCGTAGCACCAGAAGGCGCAGGAGGAGTAACTGCCGCTCCGGCTCCCGGGGGCGGGCCCCAAGGCAAAACTTGCCCTTGGCCAAACGAACCTGCTGTAGCGGCTGACCCGGGCGCCAACCCCTGACTAAAATTGACCGGTAGACCCGCCATATTCAGTGAATACCAGGGGTTCCAACCCCCCCAAGGCCACGTGCCAGTATCACCCAGCCGCCCCTGCTTACCATCAGGCTCCACGCCAGCCGGCACCCCGACAGGAATAGCACCACCTGCACCGCCCGGGCGGGCCGGCCCCTCCGAGGCGTTACCTTCCTCTGCATCAGAGTTGTCGTCAGGTGGTTCCTGGCTCGACCCGCCTGAAGGCCCTGGGAGGGCTGCCATTTCCTGCAAGGAAGAAAGACGAGCCAGGACCTCCTGTTCGAAGGCCCTAGTCGAAGACCGAGCTGCTTTGCGCCCACGGGGAGGGAGGGTAGACCCCGGATCTAACCCATGATGCCTCTCCAAGGCCTCGAGCCTATCGACAATGGCCTGCCTGGTTTGGGCCTCTTCCTCCGATCCCGGGGGGGCACTAGGGATGGGCCTCTTTTGCCCCTTCTTTAAGGGCTGCTTGCCCTTTGATTTGCCTTGTCCCTTGGGCATGTCTCAGGCCAGGCCCAACACAATGAGTAGAGAAAGGAATTGCCCCCCTTACGCACAGGGAACCAAAGAAGGAGGCCCCACCCACCCAGCCGTGCTGGGGGCACAGGCCCAGGTTCAGCTCCGCCCTGACAACAAAGACACAGGTCTGAGGCCACACCGTGGAATGTATGGGGGGGGGGGGTTTGTTCAGTTCACCCACCCACTTCCCAAGGAAGTCCCTGAGCCCCTTGGTCGCGTGCGGGAGGCCCCAGCACTCCCAAGAGACAAACAAAGTAGGCCGCCGACCACCGCGGGAGGAGGGGGCCCTACCACCTGAAGCGGCAACGAGCCGCACGTATCCGCGCCGCCGCAATTGCCCGCCGCTCCCAAACAAACCGCGCTGCCAGGTGTAACGTGGCCAGGCGCCGCGCGGAACAGCTGATGCCGCCGAACAAGCGGGCCGGGGAGCTGCGCCGCGGCCGCTCGCCGCACTCCGACGAGGCTCCCAGACTTCGAGGCCGGTGAGACGCGGCCGAGCGCCAGCCGGCTGTTCCTGGCCGAAAAGGGGGGTGGGTGGGAAGGGGGCGACAAGCGCCTCCACAGCCAGTCCCACTCCCGCCGACGGAAAAAGAACCCCGCCTTTCCCCGAGGCCCTGCAGCCGCGCCTCAGAAGGGGCTGAGGGAAGATGTGCTCTCCCTCCGAAAACGGCCAGCCGAAGTGCTTGGCCGCGGGCGTGGTCGGGCTTATAAGGCCCCAGCAACCACGTCCCCAGCATCCCCGGATGAAGGGGCCGTCTTGCCTCGCTCCATCCGGGGAGGCAAACTCGGCCCCCGCCCTAAAGCCGCCTAAAGTCGGCGCGGGCGGGAAGGGGCCGGATTGTCTTAATTGTAAGCCACTTTATGCAGGGCTTTGAAGAGGCAGGATAGAAATATCATAAATAAATAGACAAGATGTAGAAACTTAAAGGAAAATATTCTGAGAAACTACATGAGGTAATATTACACAGTTTGCTTCCTTTAGTAGACCAGCTAAAATTATTCTGCAGTATTGTAATCTGCAACTTGTAATATGGACCCGTGCCCCTCCTGGCATTAAAACCAGCCAGAGGGAGCTTGGATATCCTGTACAGGATATCATAAATAGATCCCTGATGGAAGGGCATTTTCCAGCGCCCCTCAAAGAGGCGGTGGTCCGCCCTCTCTTGAAAATATCAACATTAGATCTGGCCAAATTGGCACACTACCGGCCGGTCTCGAATTTGCCCTTTTTGGGTAAACTCATTGAGAGGACAGTGGCGTTGCAGCTACAGAGTTTCCTGGAGGATGCTTCCGTTCTTGATCCCCATCAGTCCAGCTTTCGCCTGGGTCATGGGACGGAGACAGTGTTGGTTGTCCTGGTGGATGATCTTCAGCAGCATCTGGATCGAGGCGGCTTGGCGGTACTGATGTTGTTAGACCTATCAGTAGCGTTCGATACGGTCGACCATCGGTTGCTGACTTGCCGACGCGAGGATTCAGGGGCTGGCCTTACAATGGCTTTCCTCTTTCCTTGAAGGTCAGGGACAAAGGGTGGCGATTGGGGGTGAACTGTCCCAGAGACACGTGCTTGATTGCGGGGTGCCTCAGGGGGCAATGCTCTCCCCGATGTTGTTCAACATCTATATGCGCCCCCTTGCCCAGATTGCCCGAAGGTATGGGTTGGGTTGCCATCAGTATGTTGATGACACCCAGCTCTATCTACTTATGGACGGCCAGACTGCCTGTGTCCCAGAAAACGTGGACCTGGCGTTGCAAGCCGTGGCTAAATGGTTCAGACTGAGTGGTTTGAAGCTAAACCCAGCCAAGACAGAGGTCCTTTGCCTGGGTCGTCGTGGCCCGGGAAGGGAATTCCCCTTACCAGCCTTTGACAGTGTGCCACTGACAACAGCGCACAAGGTCAGGAGCTTGGGGGTACTATTGGAGCCTTCCTTGACAATGGAGGCTTAAATAGCAGCCACTGCCAAGTCCGCATTCTTTCATCTTAGGCGGGCAAGGCAGTTGGACCCTTTCCTGGAGCATGACGATCTGGCAACGGTGATCCATGCAACGGTGATCCACGCAACGGTCACCACGAGGTTGGACTACTGTAATGCCCTCTACATGGGGCTGCCCCTGTGCCGAACCCGGAAGTTGCAGCTAGTGCAGAATGCCACTGCCCGGCTGCTATTAGGGCTTCCTAGATGGGAGCACATCCAGCCGGGGCTCCGGGGACTGCACTGGCTGCCAACAATATATCGAGTTCGGTACAAGGTGCTGGTTATTACCTTTAAAGCCCTATATGGCCTAGGACCTGCCTACCTCAGGGACCGTCTCTCCCCATATGTTCCCCAGAGAGTGCTGAGATCGAGTTCTCAAAACCTGCTTGCAATCCCTGGGCCAAAGGAGGCCCGACTTAAGTCGACCAGAGACAGGGCCCTTTCAATCACAGCCTCTTGCTGGTGGAACCAGCTACCGGAAAAGGTGAGGGCCTTGCGGGACCTTGGGCAGTTCCACAGGGCCTGTAAGACAGTCCTCTTCCCGTTGGCATACAACTGATCGGTACTTGAAAATTTCAAATTGAAGGCTGTAGTATGGTACTTTGGTAAATGGCATTGTTTTACTGTTTTACTGTTTTTACTGGTTTATTGTTTAAATGTTGTAAATTGATGTATTTTAAAACTTAATCCTATGTTAGAACTTTTGTGTTGTGAGCCGCCCTGAGCCGCTTTGGTGGGAATGGCGGGATATAAACTAAATAAAATGAAAATGAAATGAAATGAAATTGTTAATATAAGGTCAACTATATGTTTCTTTTATTTTCAGCTTTTGAAGAGACATGCTTGGCAGTTGAAAGACATTTGATCATCTTTCTGCTTTTAGATTTTTAATAGGATATTTTCCATTTTGCTTCTTCCCAGATTATCAAAGTGTGATCTTTTGCTAGCTAGACCTTACTTTCAAATGATGTCAGCTAAGCCCTATACTGGCTGCCATCCTACATGGGCCGCATGTCCCCATATATGCCCCGGAGAATACTACAATCTGGCACTCAACACCTGCTGATGTCCCTGGTCCAAAAGATGTCCAACTAACCTCGAACAGGCTAGGGCCTTTTCGGGCTTGACCCCAGCCTGATGGAATCAGCTCCCCTCAGAGATCTGGGCCTTTACTGAATTGTTACCTTTTCGTAGGGTCTGTAAGACAGAGCTATTACACCAGGCATTTGATTGAGGCAGTGGGTGTCCTATCCCATCGGCTGACCCTATGCTGCAATATCACCTCTGCTGAAATACTGAGTTTATATCTGATGTTCAGTATATTATGATGTGCTCAACTGAGCTGCCAAATTGTATTGTTTTCTGTTATTGGTTTTAACTGTTGTTTTACTGTTTAACAATGTTATCGCCCTGAGCCTATCCAGGAAAGAGTGGAATATAAATTATCAAAATAAATAATAAATAAATACACATGATTCAGATAAAGTATCCTTAATGGGGTGGGGTTCCTCCCTTCTTCCTTTCTCTTTTTAGTCATCCAACCTGATGAAGACTACTGAAGATTTTTAAAAATTGGTACAACACAGTGTGTTCTTGGTCTTAATTACATGGATAATCAAGAAACAGAATAACATGGATTTTGGTATTCATTTTGGAATTGTTTTGGTATGTCTCATCACGTATTTCTTTCCATCAGATTTCCCTAAACCTACAATTGTGGTGCATACTACTGATGATTCTGTGTGCATTATCATATTGCATCCTGGGAACTCTGGTTTCCAAAATCAGCCATGTTTTAGAGCCACTTGGAAATTCAATGAACAAAAAAACCTCCAACCCCCTCCCCCAACAAAGAAGGACATGTTTCTTGAAATTAAGATAACTGAGTAAACAAAGAGAGAAGATATTCATCCAACAAAAGATTGCTTAGTTTGGTGATCTTAAGATCTAGTTCACAGCAATCAGTGAGTCCCATTGAGATTAAAAATTTCTGCACAAAGAATTTCAGTATGACTTTCATTGTAATAAGGAACAAACAACAAACAGCTTTTGTGCATCCTGTTAAGAATCTTTTCATTTTTTTTAATACATTCCAGGCTAAAGAACTTCCAGGGAAAGGATACATAATTCTGTAGATTTAACTTAATCTTCATTTGAGCTGTTTGACTCTTCTGCCAACTCATACACAGCCAGTACTCTCCCAGTGAACTGAAATCTGGGAGACCCAGGTTCAAATATTCATTATATTATGAACGCTCACTGGATGACCTAGGGTCTGTCACACACTCCCAGCCTAACATAGGCATCTACTGGGTACAGCTGAATATGTCCATTGGCAGGGAGTGAGTGGAGGGAGAATACTTGCGAAATAACTCTTGTCAGATTCAAGTTCAGTCAGTAAGGAGCAAATTCAGAGATAGCTCATCTTAGATGAAGTGGTATAGAAATAGCAGTCTGCCTCAGGCAAAGTAAGGTTACTGGGCAAATGTGTGGATAATGCCTGACCAGGATATCCAGTATTCCCCACTTGCTGAATGATCTGGAAAACACTTCCTTCTTGCTTGTGAAATTCAGCCTGATTGGAAATGCAGAAGGCAAATATACAGCTGTCAGGCAAGGATGCCTGCTGGCTCTGATTCTACCTATTTTCTATATAAATAATCTGCCTAGCTGGCTTGATACTCCTGAAATCCATCCCCCTAAACTTGCCAATAGGCCTGTATCAGTGCTTCTATATGCTAATGACACTGTGCTACTTTCTAAAACTCCAGTGGGTCTTAGGAGAGCTCTTAGGAAGCTCTCCTTGTGTTGTAATAGTGAATTTCTCACTATCAACTATCAGAAAACTAAAATAGTAGCCTTTGGGAAGAGACCAAAGACCAGGTCATGGTCAGTCAATGGTCATGTAAGCCAAAAAGCCCTCAAAACGAGGTTGGGGAATTGACAGGTGGGCACCTGGCTTAAAAAGGATCTTTTAATCTATGTATACAGGATACACGTCCAGAAATTATTGCTTAAAATTACCAGGGACATTAATTAAGTAAAAACAATTAAAATTTATTCCAGAAAAATATAGACACACATACAAGGTAAATCTCATAAAACATACATACAGTCCTAAGAAAAATAGAGAGAGGTTCAGAGATAACACAAGGATGGACAAACAGGGTGATAATTACCGATCGTAGTCTTCAAGGAATGCTCCAACGGCAACGGATGAGGACTAGGGGGAGGGGACCCTCAACTGATCAGGAATCGGGGATGTATCTAGACAGCAGAACTGGGGTACTGCTAGATGCACACCTGTGAGGAGCTGGGTCACAGGTTATAAGGACTACCTTGAGCCCTCAGGGGATGGGAGGTACAGCGGCAGATGACAGTGGTCAGCTGGTACATGACCTCAGAAAAAGGTGAGGCTCTGCAGTGACCATAAGGGCTGGACTTCTGCAGTAGCCAATAGCCAGTTAATTGGCGTTCCCTGATTGGATGCTCATAGCTAGCCAATGAGCAGACTTGGCCTTAGTTACCTGATTGGACTTCTAGGTAAAAATGGGCCAAGGGGGAGGCTCCAGGATGACCATTAAGGGAAAGAATGGGAAAAATTATTAAGGTGTGGGGTACTTAAGTCTATCAAACTTATCTAAAAAGGTGACAATAGATGGCCAAATTGCTACCTAGGTAACACCTGGTCTATACAAAGAAACTTGGCTCTGGATGAAGATGTTCTTCCTCCTCTTCGATCTTCCACTGGCACTAGTCTTTGTCTTAAGTTCCGTTGGACAAAGGCTTAGGCGGTCTGACAGGATTCCCGCCTAAGATAAGCTTGATGGCTTTATGCATAGGTGACATCTGTTGAGTACATGAGCCTCCCGCTTCGCTGTGATGGAGTCTGGCACTGCAGGAAGATAGCTGCTGGTGGTGTTAGTCTTCCAAGATGGATTCTGTGGTTAAGGCTGGAAACCGCTTGCCTGGACAGTTCCTGGTGGTGCAACTTCTTCCGCTGCAAGGCCAAGATGGGGATCTCATGGAGCGACTGGAAACCATCTGTTCTCCTGGTTAGCCCTCCTTGAGACACACGGAGAGCTGCTGCAACGTTGTGGCTGTTAGTACTTATAAGTCCCTTCCAGTTTGGTAGACAAAACTCACATCCTCCTGGCAGATGTGTGTGAGTAGAGTCTCCAAGCACCCTGGCAACCAAACGGGTGACTATGATGTTCTGGAAATAGGGGTATTATTCTCACAGTCACCAGATTGAGCAAGTTAAAAATTTCAAATATCTTGAGGTAGTCCTACAGGATTCAAGCTCTAAGGTTAACCACAGCAAATCAAGGAGAGAAAGATCAGCAAATGCCATAGCAGAAGTTTATTGATCACAAGGGGGATATTATGTCCCTTCAGCTCTTTAATTATTCAGGGCTAAACCACTGGCCCAATTACCAGATGGGATATTGTAGGTCCACCAAGCTTGTGTTTTGCCCCCAAGAAATAGTGCAATCTACATTTCAAAGAACAATTCTACAGGTACTCCAGAGTGTGCCTAATGCAGGGCTAAGACTAGAGACAGGCAGCATTAGAGTCTAAGCATGTCTGTCTGTCTGTCTGTCTGTCTATCTAGGTATCTAGCTAACTAGCTAGCTATATATGGCTAAAGGGACACTTTAATTTCCAAGGTTTGTTCCCATTTATAATCAGAGACAACTTTCTCTCTAATTGGCATCAGTCTGTTAAGAACCATATTGTCAGGATTGGTTTCTGTCCTTACGCTCTCCTGTCTTGTGGCTACGATCAGGCAAAGAAATTAATTAAACAGAGGATTGAGGACATAGAATGTGTATGTGTCGTCAAACTTTCAAAATGTTGTGAAGCCTGCAGCTTATTTAACATCTTTAGAAATAAAAGGATTCAGAAGGCTGCTTACCCTGGCAAGGTGCCTAGCCCTCGCTGCTGTAGTATTGGAAGGCAGATATAACAAAATTCCCTACCTGGAAAATTCCCTTCCTGTCCACTAAGACATGTTAAAACCATACAACAAATGTTTTTAGCTGCCCATTTTATAAGGAAGCACAAGATTATTACTCCATTGTTTCACTTAAAAAGTTAGACTTGATTATCTTCTCTCTGATGAGAATGCGAAGTACTCATCAAGTAGCTAGATTCTCTTTGGTGATTTTTAGGTCTCAGAAACTGTACTGTAATTAGATCTTAATTTTAAATTGTTTTATCTGGTTTATTTATGCCTTTTTAAAATGTGTTATATAATTGGTCAAATGACCGTAATAACGAATGAGTGACATGCAGCTGTAAAATCAGTGTGAACTGGTAGAAGAATCAAACAGCTCACATGAAGATTCAAGTAACCAGAATGCTACACAGGACAAAGAACTTGAAACCTGCTACTGTGTTATGAAGCACTGATTGACTATTTGATATTTGTATTTTATTAGGATGTTTGATATCAGTTAACTACCTTTTTGAACAGAAAGATGGAAAAGAAAGAGCAAGAGAGGCAGAACTAAGCTTCTTTGGGCCCCCACTGGGGAGAAAGGCAGGTTATAAATAAATAAACTCTGAATATAGCTTTTCATTTTTCACCATACTTTCATGTTTGAAAGGGGCTTCCATTCCATCCAGATCCGTCTACATGTATAAACATGATCATTCTCTTATTGCTAAGAATACCTGAGTCAGTAACATGCAAACAATCTATCAGGGAACCACAAATTATATATAAGGTAGGCATACACATAAAAATGGTATACAACATATTCATTGTACTTTAGGCTGTAGTGAATTTGGCTACACATTATAAATGCCATACAAGTGCCAAGCACAACTGCAGATATGGAAAGTGCAGCAACACCCCCCTCCCCCATTCTGCATACAGAGAGATGCAGGACATAGCTCTGAGGGATTATGTTTGCTTCTATTAGAACACTAGCCTTTAGCTGCTGGCATCATTAGATATAATTCTCCCAATGGCCATTGCCTTTTCAATAGCCACCATTTACTCCTTGCTTCGGCTTCCAGGCAGTGGGCCTTGGCCTTTCTCTTATCTCTCTTTTCCACTATGTCCAGTCTCTGGCTTTGCGTTCCATGGAAAGTTATCACTTTCTGGCAGTGCAAAGGAATTGCTCCATTGGGAGAACCATTGTAGCCACAAATTCAGCTTCAGGTGCCTGACTACTGTTTAGTTTTACCTGATCAGACCTAGCTTCTCTCTCCTATAGCCTGGATTTCCCTTGTCTTATAGAGTCCAACAGTAGTCCTTCTCTACCACTGATATAAACAAGTGTGTACACTCATGGGCCACAATTAATGTTGATGTTGCCTCTCTAAGCAAGTACCCATTCTAAATATACCTACATTTTCATTCAGGTATCTTTCTCCCTTTTTGATATAATATTTTTTATCTCAATGTGAAAAAAAACAGGATCCAATGCTAAGATTGTAACTGAAAGGAAAAGCAGAAAGAGACTTCTGCTGCCAGCTTTTTCCCAGAAATGTAAAATAAAATAGAAAAGACAGAATCATTAACATGAGTAACTGAACACAGCTCCATCAGGCCCTAATAAGCACTCAACATCACCTCATCAAGTTTGAACACCCACATAGCCATAACAATAGATTGGCATGGGAACCAAGAAACTTCAATTGTGAAAGTACTGCACATTCTCTTGGAACTATGCTTCAGAGATAATTTGCAGAAAGGATGAAATTGGTGATGGCTTGCTTTGCTTGTTTATTAGTTTGAAAAATTAAGGATGCATATATTCTCCATGATTTTTTCCAGTTTTTCAGACCTTGCCAAACGGTGGCCATAAGTATGCTTCAAGAAGTTTGGCCTTTTTTGCAAGCAAGGACAAAAATCTGAAGAAAACAAATATCTTGGTATTTTATTTTGAAATCCAAATTGCAAAGAATAAACAGCATTTCATGTTTCCATTTCACTCATAGATACAATAATCATGACTGGGTGCAATGTTTTCATACCTTTTGGTGTGGAATACCCCAGTGAAGAGCAATCGGACTGCCACTCACTACAATGTCAGTCAGGTAGTGAGGTACAGTATTATTTTTGTAATAGAAAATTCAGTGCCATAGGCCAAGTACCTGGAAGGGCTAGAATCAAAGTGGGTCAATGGAATCCAAATCTGAATCATTCAGAGCATATCCTTTATTTATTCATTGAACATTATATCTTTCTTGTCAATATGGCTCACAGTAATCAAACCAATTCAATCAAAATAAGTAGGATGGCCATAAATGAGCATCTCATAGGATGCTGTGTTCCCATCTATCACCCAGTACAATTTTTTGAGAGTTCACCTAGAAGAGTGCCTCTAAAGATTATCTTAAATGAGTAGGACCATATGGAAGAAGTTCTGAGGGCAAATAGAAGGTGAAATCCTAGTATAAGAAAGCTATATGTGGGGATGTAAAAGAATTTCACACATTTGCTAGTTTTGTCTGATTTATAATGCATGTCTGATTTATACATTTCAACCAAAAAAAAACCCAGATGTCAGTATTGTGCCTGTTGTTCAGATGTTCAATATTAAGTAGCTCTTTTCCTAAGCTGCAGATGCTTGGCTGGTCACTTATTTGTTACACTGATTGCTCAGAATGGTCTGCTGATGTTTTAGGAGGCCAAACTAGATGTGATGACATCCAAAGATCTGACCTGTGGACAATAATACAATTTTAAAGGGATGAGGGCCTGGGATCACAATGTGGTGGACTGAAGCATTTTTGTCCCCCTCCCCCCCAATGCCTTTTCAACCACCAAAACAGCCCCAGGAGGCAGCCATTTCAGCTTTTGAAAAAGTGTATGCAGGGGACAAGAGCATCTTAGTCTGTCATGCTGCAAGTCTGATCAGGATCAGACCCTTGCAGCATTTTTTTAAATCCCTTTTAAAAATAACAATAATAATAATAATAATAATAATAATAATAAATTTATTTTTGTATCCCGCCCTCCCCCGCCAAAGGCGGGCTCAGGGCGGCTCACAGACATGGAATTCCATGATTCAAGTAAAACAATATAAACAACAGTTTTAAATATAATCAATTACATAATAAATTATTTAAAATAGATAAAATAGGTGCTATAAAATACTGTAAGTCATAATCATAATATCCACAAGACGGCTAAATGGCTACACGTCAAATTAGTCAGGTTCTGTCTCAAAAGCAAGCTGGAAAAGAAATGTTTTGCAAGCCCTGCGGAATTGGTTCAGGTCCCGCAGGGCTCGTACCATCTCTGGAAGATGATTCCACTATCGAGGGGCCATTACTGAGAAGGCTTGCTCCCTGGCAGTAGCACCCACAGGTTGGAACCATGAGCACTGTCACATCTAGTTTGGATCTAAAGATTATTGGTTTTTGAGAGAGACAATCTCTTGACAACTGAGATAAAATTTCACAGCCTTTTTGGAAGGTTCTCAAAGGGATTTAATAATTGGAAGATTTTGGTAGTATAAACATTTTACATGCAGTTTGTGATTTTTTTCTGTCCTCTAATTTGTCATCTGCAGCTTTGTTACCCTGAAGTTTTCCTGACTCTTATCCACTGGACACAGTTCAGTGGCAGAGCCTCTGCTTGGCATGCAGAAGGTCCTGGCCTGGGTTCAGTCCCCCAGCAACTCCAATTGTAAAGACCAGGCAGGAGGTGATGTGAAAGACCTTTGCCTGAGACTCCGAAGAGTGGCTGCCAGTCTGAGCAGATGATACTGACCTTGATGGACCAATGGTCTGATTCAGTATAAGGTAGCTTCATGTATAAGGTAGCAATAGTCAAAGAACTCAGCAAGCTTTTGAGTTCCCTAGGATTGTTCAAGTAGGATGTTCAAAGAGGTGAAAGAAAGATGTTTCAAAACATGACAGAAAATCCCCCAAGTCTGTAATTTAATTTAATTAGATTAGATCTAATTAGATCTAATGTGATCTCACGATTAATAACATTTCTAAGTATCTTTCATAAATGCAATTCTGGCTTCTCTATCCTATCAAATGTCTTTGATAGTCAGCATGTAGATTAAAAGGTAGAGATTTTGTCCCTAGTCTGGCCTCTGCTACCTGGTTGTGGTTGTTGTGGTTATATTGATGAAGATTTCAATATATTCTCAATGGTAATAAGGCCATGTTTGGGTCCAACATTTTCAGCCTAACCTACCTCATTGAGTTGTTGCGAGAATAAAATGGAAGTATGGAGAATATCTGCCACATAAGAACATAAGAGAAACCATGTTGGACCAGGCCAATGGCCCATCCAATCCAACACTCTGTGTCACATAGTGGCCACTCTTAGCAATTTAAAAGAAAGGCAGAATGGCTCTATTAAATGACTAAAGGTATGGTAAAGGGTGAAGGTAATCAGTTTGGCAATTTATTTTTAAGGATTTATAGATTACTCAGAATCAGAAAGAAGTCATTCTCATAATGGAATATCCTGCAGACTTTATAGGATGCTGAGCTATTTCACTGTTGCCTTCTAGACTAGTTAGCTGCCAGGAGTAGTTCCTCCTAAACAAATAGATATAAAGATTTTTTTTCAGCATACAGAGAATCCAAAAGCAGCAATAGTCAAAGAACTCAGCAAGCTTTTGAGTTCCCTAGGATTGTTCAAGTAGGATGTTCAAAGAGGAGAAAGAAAGATGTTTCAAAACATGACAGAAAATCCCCAAAGTCTGTAATTTAATTTAATTAGATGAGATCTAATTAGATTTAATGGTACTGATTTCCAGTTGCACTGGAACTACTGGAACAGAGAAGAAAGAACTATCCAACCTTAAACCTTGTATTACAAGGCTGGAGATAAATTTCATTTGGTATTCCAGGTAGAAGTCAGGGGAAGCCAAATTGGGTAATATCACCTAGTAGTTAGAAAGTAAGGTCCTATTGATGACTAATGTTTCTTTAGTTCTAGAATCCCTCTATAGGACTGCTAAATTCTCAAAATGAGTCAAAAACTGCAGGTCACCATATTGCTTCACATTTCTAAAAATCAAAAAACTGCAGTAATGTAATACTTTTTATGAGGACAAGCTAAACATGGGATCATTTGCCCTGACACATCTTGCATTTATATCAGTGTTTTGCATTTATATCCCCTCTTCCTTTAAGGAGCTCAGTGTGTTGTGCATGGATAGCACTTTTCCAGTCCCCCCCCCCCCGCACAATAAGAAAGAGGGACTGCTCTAAAATCAAACCCTGAGTCTCTTGACCCCAGCAGCGATTTCAAGGGCTGATCCAAGGTGGCATCTACACTTCACTGGATACTGAGCTATCATGCTACAGCAGTCATCCACAACTGGATCTCCTTGTGTAGACAAGACAACACAATTGCTACTGATTGCTACAGTAAAGTGGCAGCACAGTATCCAGTGAAGTGTGAATGCAGTCTTACTCTAACCTATATATGTTCTCTAACAGGAGAATTATTTCTTGCAACAACTTTAAACATCACATCAAGGAATTATAACTCCAGAGATATATTTGAAACTCCACTGATGTCAATCAGATTCCATTCTGAAAACTACTTTATTAAAAGAGCCAGCAAGATCTTGAGGAGTGCAAAATTTAGGAGGAGAATTATTGGGGTTGTTTCACTGAAATAACAAAAGCAGGAAGCAATATCAAGAACAATGACAGCTATAATAAAGAAGTGTCCTTAACCTGTGCTTCTGCTGCCTTTTGTGACAATGAACAGAGCAACTCCACTAAGCTTAAAGGTACTGTTATTACTTTATGGTCCTAAACTTGACAGAAGCATGGAAACCAATGATTCCATCTTGAGAGGGACTATCACACTTTGAAGCCCTGCAAAGAGCTGCACACACTTTCAGGTGGTAACAAAACTGAGTATAGCCACAGTTATAGAAATGCATTCTGGGAATCCCTGAAGTTCCTTGGAACTGAAATACATCACAGAGATCAGAATATGCAATATTTTGCAATACTGCTGGTTCAATTCAGTTGATTTAGTTTCTCCCTTGTGAAATATAAACATGAGCCTGTAGCTTTGAACCATTTTTGTTTTCTATAAGCCAATGCTTTTTTTTTTGTAAATATGTACACATTTTGAAAATGTATGTTATAAATATGTATTCACAGGGTGATTACAGACCCACATTTGGGCTGACTCAGAGACAGCTCTGAATCGACCCAAAAAATCCTTCCACACACAAACATCTGCCACCCATCCCCATCCCGTACTTACCCTGTCCTCTGTCCTCCACAGGCCAACTCAAAAAGCTACCACTTCCAAATTTCTGAGCCGACAGCCAGTCGCCCAGTCAGCATCTGGAAATGGCAGGGTGGATGCAAGGCGACTTAACTGTGTGAAAGCACCAAGCTGCCCCAATATGCTTCCCCCTTTTTTCCGCCTTAAAAACTGTTGGGAGCACTTGAGCACATGAATGCTTGAGTGCTTAACTTGTTGGGGGAAGAATGAGCAGTCTGGCTTCTGAGGTGCCACCACATCTGTAGGTGCCCAGCCGCCTGGCAGACAGGATGCAGGTGCTTCGCTGGGGAATGTGTGAAGGGTTCAGGATGGCTCTTTTTGAGCTGGCTCAATTTGGGACACCTCCCAACTACTCCAAACTGCCCATCTGTTATCACCCACAGGGTATTTTTTTTGTAGAAAAAGCCCAGCAGGAGCTCCCCCGTGCCTTCCCCAGTGTGCCTGACACAGTGGGCACATTGGGAGAGGTTGAGGCCATCAGGGAGGTATTTAAAGATGCCTCCTCCTGTCTTCCTCAGCATGCCAGCTGGAGCCCTGGCCAACCCAGGTGGAACTCTGCTCCTGTGCGCTCCTGCCCCCCAAAAATCCTGTGTATGCATTTTAGAGGAAGACCTGACATGAGATGGATTGACTCAATAAAGGAAGCCACAGCCTTCAGTTTGTAAGACCCGAGCAAGCTATTAATGATAGGACATTTTTAGAGTTGCCAAGCCCAAGAAATATCTGGGGACTTTGGGGGTGGAGCCAGGAGACATTGGGGTGGAGCCAGGAGCAAGGGTGTGACAAGCATAATTGAATTCCAAGGGAGTTCTGGCCATCGCATTTAAAGGGACAGCACACCTTTTTAAATGCCTTCCTTCCATAGGAAAAAATGAAGGACAGAGGCACCTTCTTTTGGGGCTCATAGAATTGGACCCCCTGGTGCAATCTTTCTGAAACTTGGGGGTTATTTTGGGAAGAGGCACTGGATGCTATGCTGCAAATTTGGTGCCTCTACCTCAAAAAACAGGCCCCCCCAGAGCCCTAGATACCCACGGATCAATTATCCATTATTTCCTATGGGAATGTCTCCATAGGGAATAATAAAGTTCCCAGAAGCCATTTCCCTCCCCTCCCCTGCTTTCTGATGACCCTGAAGTGGGCGGAGGGCCTCCTAACCAGGGGATCCCCTGCCCCCACCTGGGGATTGGCAACTCTAGACATTTTGGAGGTCATTAATTCATAGGCTCACCATAAGTCGGAAAAAACTTGATGGCACACACATAATACACACACACACATGCTTTTTTTCAACATTATTTATGCATCAGTTGCATTAAAATGATGTAACATAAACCAAAAATTATTAACAACAGCAATGAAAATGTGGCAGTCTGAAACCAATGACATCAACAACATTAAAAAGGAACAAAAATGGTCCTATCAGCTTATCCCTAATCAGTGATTCCTCATTTCTGCTGCAAAGCCATTAGTTTTTTCTACAGTCTATTTCATTATATTATTAATTCCATGTGTAACGTTTGTTGACCGTTATGATGAAGAAATATTATAACTGGGATTTATGAGAAAAGAAAAGGAGAACATTACAAATACACTATCTTAATTTTTCTTTTTTATTCCATTTCTATACTGTCAGATTTTCATTGTCGTAAATAATACAGATACATGAGCATATTGCAAAGACACAGCACTACTCCTAAAATGTGCTATCTGAATTATAGACAAAACCTCTAGCAGGTTAATTGTTTTAACAATAGAAGAAGCTTTTCTTGAGAAAAGGACAAAAGAGGGAGCATAATCTTTAGGACATTTTTTTTCCTCTGAGGTAAACAATTCATAATTAATGAAAGGTTTAAAGAAAGCATAATAAGCCATTCCTTAATACAGGGATATTTAAAATGACAACAGCTGTAAATTATTAGTTGTAATTTAGACTCTTAAAAACATGAATTGTAATTCAATCTTAATCCATCCAAACCTGAAAAAAATCAGAACAGGATTCAATGTGCTGGAAATTATTAGCTAGGGAAGGTACACATAAAATTGTTCAAAGCAGAAATATTCAGACTCAGATGGATCTGGGGGGAAATTGAGCAGACTATTACCAATTGTCCAAATGGCAATGCAGAATGGCAATGCATTTTGGAGATGACTTAAAATAAAGCCTGACCTTCTCCAAATATGCTTACCTATCTGAGAAGTTGCCTTTTCTGTAGCATGAGGGGGGGCATGGATCAGTAGCGAAACATCTGTTTTACTTAAACAAGGTCCCAGGTTCAGTCTCTGGCTGGATCAGTGGTAGAACATCTGTTTTGCTTACAAAAGGTTCCTGGTTCAATCTCTGGCATCTCCAGTATAAGTAATCAGGGAATATGTGGTGAGAAAGAGTTATTTCAGGAACCCTGAAAAGCCACTGCCAGTCAGAAGAGACAAAAGTGACTTTGATAGAGCAATGGCCTGAATCAACAGAAGGCAGATTCGTATGGCCATGTAGCCACATCCCACTTATGGAACTCTCTGCAAAGTAGGCTCAGTTGTCATATTCTGCCATTTCCACCTAGGATAATGTCTCTCCAGTTTATTCAGGCTTATTCAAGCTCCTGTTGAAAATAACTGTCTCGGGGTGAGATTATACCCACTAATGTCCATTCACTTCCCAAACCCTGCCCTCCCCAGGCTCTATCTCCAAATCTCCAGGAATTCTCAACCTGGAACCGGCAATCCTATTTTAAGAAGAGGAGATTGATTTATATCCCATCCTTCACTCAGAGTATCTTACAATCTCCTTCCCCACAGCAGAGATCTTGTGAGGTAGGTAGGGTTGAGAGAGCTCTTTCGATAACTGGTCTTGAAAGAACAACTCTGAGAGAACTGTGACTGTCCCAAGGTCACCCAGTAGCTGCATGTGGAGGAGTGGGGAATCAAACCCAGTTCTCCAGATTAGAGTCCACCGCTGTTACCCACTACACCAAACTGGCTCTCATATTTGACATATTTTTAGCCATCTTAAAGGTTCATAGGGACTAAGGATAAAAAAACCGCATACAATTTTTTTTCAATAAATAAATAATGTTGGCCATTGGTATGTCCTCTGTGCCATACAAACTTGGTTTTCAGTGGTTCTCTTCAACATGGTAAACAAAGACAAATCTTATTCACAGCCATGGGATACTTTTGAAGAAAAGAGACACTGCCATCATTCTGGGAGGAAAAGAAGGAATAATTACCTACAGAGCTAATATGGTGTAGCAGTTAAGAGTATCAGCCTAGGATACGGGAGACTTGACACACACTCTCAGCCTTACCTACCTCACAAGGCTGTTGCGAAGATAAAATGGAGGAGAGTTAAGCAAGGTCTAAATTAAGTTAAACAAATATATGACTACCCCTCCCCCAAACAGTGATAGAAGAACATCAATGTACTGTGGCAATTGGTTATGGTCACTTCTTCCTGATGTAGTAAAAGCAACCCTTCAGCTAAAATGCTTTTGAAATCCATAGAATTTAGCCAGCTCAATGGTGTGCAGGCTTGCAGCCAAGATCTTATTGGCAGGGAAAAAATGAATTAACACGCGCATCTGGCCTGTGACTTTTCTGAGTTGTGTATTGTAACATTGGGTTGTTTTGCATCACATTCTTTCTAATTAATGAAGAAGCAAACCTTTTACTAGCATTCTTGAGCCAGATATGGAGGCAAGATTAAAAAAGGGCAGTATGGACAAAGTCTGAGAATTTTGATTTCATATCAGGTGGGCTACATTGACAGGGCTTCCAGACACATCAAACAATATTTTCAGTGGTTGGGATGGGGGAGCCAAACTGCCAACTTATCTTACACTGGAAATGGGGTAACGCAAGCATTACAGCCATGTTTGCTGGATACTCTGACAACATGATCCTCTACTCCAGGGAAACCAGTGAGCTGGATTTTTGCCTCTAACTTGGATTCAGACTCCTTTCATTTATCGTTCTCTTGTGGTTTCTGCTAGTTTTGCTGAGGGGGATCGCTGGTGCTGAAGGTATGTTGATCCATAATCTCCAGTGGTCGCATTGCTCTCTGCTCTACTTCCATAGAAAGAACATCTATTTGTCAATTTCCCAAATATTACCTGTGTGCCACCCTCTAGCACTGAGGCAGAAGGAAACTTTAGAGCAGGGGTAGGCAGAAGATCACTTGGGAGTGACTAGTCAACATCCAAGCAATTACAAGTAGCTCCGCCAGTGCATGATGGGGCAGAGGAGGTTATGCTTTTTTCTTTTATGTGAAGGAGAAGAAGGCACATGCATACACACACAATTGCTTTGGATGGGAAAAACACCCACTTTCTTTTTCATCTGCCTCTCCTCCTCCTCAATAACCTGTACTCACATACGGTACATTCCTACTCTGGATGGGAAAGAAGCAGGGTACTGTACCGACTCTTTGATTCAACGTCAAAACTTCTATTTGCAACTTCCAGGGCAAAACCAGACATAATTTACCCTTGATGGTCTAAGGAGGACTTTAGAGCTAAGGTCTGAGGGTAAAGGGTTGCTTTGGGGAAATAGCAGAGGAAAAGTTTCCTCATCCAAGCACTACAGATCTGCTCAGAAACATAGCAATTTTTGTATAAGACACCATTTCATGTTTGGCTCTACCCATCGAGCTGCCATTTTGTGACTGACACATGCAACAGGCAACCATTTTGTGACTGGTAGCTCCAAAACCTCTTCAAGAAAAAGTAAGTTGCTCCTCGAAATATAAAATTCTGTCCTCCATGGCTTTTGACCAGGGGTGGCCAAACTTGCTTAATGTTAGAGCCACATAGACTAAACATCAGATGCTTCAGAGCTGCAGGCAGGCAGGCAGGCAGGAAGGAAGGAAGGAAGGAAGGAAGGAAGGAAGGAAGGAAGGAAGGAAGGAAGGAAGGAAGGAAGGAAGGAAGGAAGGAAGGAAGACAGATGGGGAGGTAGGAAGAAGGGGAAAGAAAGCAACTTTAAATGCATTTTTTTGCAATTTTTTGCCCGTCTTCACTGTGGAAGATGAGAAGTGTTTGCCTGCTCCGGAACCACTTCTATTGGAAGGGGTGTTGAAAGACCTGAGCCAGATTGAGGTGACAAGAGAGGAGGTCCTACAACTGATGGACGAATTAAAAACTAATAAGTCACCAGGTCCGGATGGCATACATCCCAGAGTTCTGAAAGAACTCAAAGTTGAACTTGTGGATATTCTGACAAAAATATGTAATCTTTCATTGACATCTGCCTCCGTTCCTGAGGACTGGAAGGTAGCAAATGTCACCCCCATCTTTAAAAAGGGTTCCAGAGGAGATCCGGGTAACTACAGGCCAGTCAGTCTGACTTCAATACAGGGAAAGTTGGTAGAAACCATTATCAAGGACAGAATGAGTAGGCACATTGATGAACACGGGTTATTGAGGAAGACTCAGCATGGGTTCTGTAAGGGAAGATCTTGCCTCACTAAGCTGTTACATTTCTTTGAGGGGGTGAACAAACATGTGGACAAAGGAGACCCGATAGATGTTGTTTACCTTGACTTCCAGAAAGCTTTTGATAAAGTTCCTCATCAAAGGCTCCTTAGTAAGCTTGAGAGTCATGGAGTAAAAGGACAGGTCCTCTTGTGGATCAAAAACTGGCTAATTAATAGGAAGCAGAGAGTGAGTATAAATGGGCAGTCTTCGCAGTGGAGGACGGTAAGCAGTGGAGTGCTGCAGGACTCGGTACTGGGTCCTATGCTCTTTAACTTGTTCATAAACGATTTGGAGTTGAGAGTAAGCAGTGGCCAAGTTTGTGGATGACCCTAAATTGTTCAGGGTGGTAAGAACCAGAGAAGATTGTGAGGAACTCCAAAGGGATCTGTTGAGGCTGGGTGAGTGAGTGTCAACGTGGCAGATGAGGTTCAGTGTGGCCAAGTACAAAGTAATGCACATTGGAGCCAAGAACCCCAGCTGCAAATACAAGTTGATGGGGTGTGAACTGGCAGAGACTGACCAAGAGAGAGATCTTGGGATCGTGGTAGATAACTCACTGAAAATGTCAAGACAGTGTGCGATTGCAATAAAAAAGGCCAATGCCATGCTGGGAATTATTAGGAAGGGAATTGAAAACAAATCAGCCAGTATCATAGTGCCCCTGTATAAATGATGGTGCGGTCTCATTTGGAATACTGCGTGCAATTCTGGTCACCGCACCTCAAAAAGGATATTATAGCACTGAAAAAAGTGCAGAAAAGGGCAACTAGAATGATTACAGGTTTGGAACACTTTCCCTATGAAGAAAGGTTAAAACGCTTGGGGCTCTTTAGCTTGGAGAAATGTCGACTGCGGGGTGACATGATAGAGGTTTACAAGATTATGCATGGGATGGAGAAAGTGGAGAAAGAAGTACTTTTCTCCCTTTCTCACAATACAAGAACTCGTGGGCATTCAATGAAATTGCTGAGCAGTCGGGTTAGAACGGATAAAAGGAGGTACTTCTTCACCCAAAGGGTGATTAACATGTGGAATTCACTGCCACAGGAGGTGGTGGCGGCTACAAGCATAGCCAGCTTCAAGAGGGGGTTAGATAAAAATATGGAGCAGAGGTCCATCAGTGGCTATTAGCCACAGTGTATGTGATATATATATATATATATATATATATATATATATATATATATATATATATATATATATATATATATATATAATTTATATATATATAATTTATATATGTATATATATAAATTTGGCCACTGTGTGATACAGAGTGTTGGACTGGGTGGGCCATTGGCCTGATCCAACATGGCTTCTCTTATGTTCTTATGCAGTCTCCAAGCTGCCATCTGGCTTGAAGAAGTGATTTAAAGAGAGAAATGCCTTCTACAAGCTGGGCGATGGGGGCTTTGAGAGCCACACTATATGTGTGAAAAAGCCACAGGTGGCTCCTGAGCCTCAGTTTGGCCACCCCTGCTTTAAACAATAATCTTGTCTCTTCTTTGCACTGAGGGAGTTTTGAAAGGCGTCAACATACTTTTCTGCTCTCATATCATATTACTTCCATGAGGTATGTAATATGATATGAGAGCAGAAAAGTATGTCGACGTACCAGATTCATTCACTGCAACCCAGGGTCCCTTCTCTTCTTCTCTTCTTACCTGGAAAATGCATTCAGCCTATTGCCCTCATCATGTAGGCTATTTGCAACAGGTGTTGGAATGGCACCATAAGTGAGGGAAAGGGGTGTGCCCAATAAGGGGACAACATGGTAGGGCAGAGCATGGCCATACTGCAATTCTATTGAAAGTACAGAAGGAGAAAGACTGTAGCCTATGTATGCTTGCCAAATTCCTGTAGATGTCCCAGAGTTGTACCTGATCTCTGAGCAACAGAAAATGGAAAAATGACTGCTTTAAGGATGGAAGCTAAATGCTTTGTTGTTGCTTGAGCTTTTGTAGGTAACCCAGGTTAGGGTTGAAGGTCTGACTCAAAAAATATCTGGGGACTTTGGGGGTGTAGTCGGGAGATTTTGGGGGTGGAGCAGGGAGCAAGGATATCCCAAGCATGATTATACTCCAAATGGAGTTATGATCATCACATTTAAAGGATCACATGCCTTTTAAAATGTCTTCCCTCCATTTGGAAATGGGGCTCATATGAGCCCATTTGGGGCTCATAGAATTGGACCCCTTGGTCCAATCTTTTTGACATTTGGGGGGGGGGGGTGTTTTGTGGAGAGACACTGGATGCTATGCTGAAAATTTGGTGCATCTACCTCACAAAACAGGCACCCTAGAGCCCCAAATACCTGTAGATCAATTCTCCATTATACCCTATGGGAATCAGTATACTGAAGTATCCAGCAGACATTCCCCCTTTCTGGTAACCCTGAAGCAGGGGGAGAGGCTCCAAACCAAGGGAGGCCCTGCCCCCCGACTGGGGATTGGCAACCCTAACCCAGGTACTTTATTAGATACATTATTGAATATAGTATAGGCACAGTGTTCAAGACTTTGCATCTTCAGGTAAACAAACCATATAGCAGGTGATGATTGCCTGAGAACCTTAAGAGCTTCTGCCAGTCAGAAGAAGCAGTACTGACTTTGACAGACTAGTGGTCTGAGTCAGTACAAGTCAGCATCATATGTGACAATGAATAAAAGGATTACAGAGAAACCTGGAGTGGATTGGGGGGGAAGAAATGGCTCTAGTCCACCTTTGCTCTGCCACTAGCCTGTCTCTGGCCAATTACTGCTGTTCTACTTTCCCCATTGCCACTAGCCTCCATTTGAGTTCATATTTCTCCCTCCTCCATCTATTTTGATGTTGGGGCCACATCCTATGCCAAGAAACAAGGTGTCTAGATATAAGCAAAAGGCAATGAACAAGACTATATTTACTGGAGTAAAATAATACTATCTCAGGCAGAAGCCATGCCTTGCTCACTATCTGGCCACCAAATTCTTAATCAAGGCCTTGGAGATTATATAGTATATATTTAGCTGTATAAGACATTTACCTTTGCCAAGGAAATATAATTGTTTCCCACTGAAATGTTATTCCTTCAGATTGATCTAATTTAGAGGATATGGAATTTTCTGCCAAAGACATAAATCATTAATCAACCAGAGATTGTTTCCATACTTTCCCCATCCCTGTAAGAACACCTCCTCTCTCTTCCTTTTTGGGGAAGTTTTCCAGGAATCCCAGACCACTTTCTCCTCTCTGTGAGTTAGTCAGGTGGCACACCTGAACACCTTGTCACCTCTCCACTTTCCAGGCCTGGAAAGAAAACAATCTCCATCCTTTCTTCAGTCCTGACTTCTTGATCTATAACGGGGGGCAGATTCTGACCCGCAAACACATCAGAATATCCTGCTCTGGTATGCAGTACTATTAACTCCAAATCACCCATCTTTGTGCAGTGATGGAAGGAGCCCCTGACACATAAAATGCATCCTGGCTTCTTTTTGGATTATTTGCTGCTGAGCTGCTGGGGACATTGTCTTTGGGAATCAGGTCTGTGCTTGGACCTGCACTAATAGGTATTTACAGGCATTTCTGCATTCTTTGTCTTGCTTTACTTTGTGACCTCTTGACTCCCCTCATGAGTGGAATAGCTTGTAGAGTGTATTGGGTCTTATTATTGTGAATGATTGGTATTAATTTGACTGCTTGAATTTGCTAATTCTCCACCTCAGTTTTTAAAATCTCAAAAAGATGTTATTTTTCTATCCAGATTCTCGCTATTTCTTTCAAACAAGTAGAGGCACCTCACCACTTTTTAAAAAGATCCCTTGCAGCCATTGTGTAGTTTACTGCCCATATTAAGGTTCTCTTTAAACCACCTAAGCTCTTAAGAATGAAAGACTGCAAAAGGAAGGTTTCCTTCCTTATGCTTAGCTTATTGTAGTGTGAACTGGAGCTTGAATTGAGAAGTGTTATTGTTGTTAGTTGTGGCATGCACTGAGGCTCCACAGGAAGGATGTAAATACCAAAAACAAATCCAGAGCTTGGAAGAAATAGGCTGTTCAGAAGGCAATAGAATGCTTTGAAATAAAACTTCTTATTCATTAGTATTCTGACTGCATCAGAGGAGGGCAATGCTCAGTTACCTTGCCCTCCTTGTACCTCCAAGGTTTGCTAAGTTACAAGTCCATTGATAGGGCACATGAAACAAAAGCACACACTTGATTTAGTAAAATGGATCATTAACAATTGATTAGAAGAGGCATAATATATTTTACTGTTGTTCTGTTGCATCTAGTCCTGGGTTCAATTGGAGATGAAATTGTCTGATGCCCAACACATTAATAATTGCTGAGACTGACATTTATGAGGCTATCATGAAGGATGAGGCGAGCTTTCCGAGGAATGTCATTTAAAAGACTGGATTAGATGCTGACATACCCAGGTGGCTGCTAATAATGAATTAAAATGAACTTCAATTAATTGCCACTCAGATATCATTCCTTCTTTTGGCAAATATTAATAAGGTAATCAATAGGCTGCACTTCTTTGCATTTAGTGGAGCGTTTTCTTCGTCCCGAGTGCAAATCTAAATTATGCACAACATTTTCTGCTATTAAGCGTAATATTTGCTAAAAATATAATCAAAGCCATCTACTTTAAGCAGCAGAGATCCCACTCTACTGTCATCTTAATGGAGTGAAAATGTAATGATGCATTCCAACAAAGGAACTATTTCTGTCTTTTGATATTAATGCTCAACTTCCACAAATATAGTCCTTAATGTGCTGTGATACGAGAATGTTAGAACTAACGTTGTGCCAGAGAGAGAGAGACAGAAAAACAGAGACAGTCAGATCTGGAGTCAGGTTGCATGGATTTAAAAACTCAAATTGACATTTTTAATATTGGAAATAAAACTAGTCATATTAAGAGCTCCTAATATTATTTTCAGTTGCTTTCAGTGGGAAGCACCAAGTACTTTTGCAGCTGTATGAATATAAAGGTGAGCATTTCGAAGATCTCACCCATATTGGTGCCTTGAAACCCTCACATAACACAGGAGGGGCTCTCAGGTTTGTAGTGATATAATAGTGATGTAGGAATCGCCAATTTTTGTAAAAGCCCTGTGGCAGTGGGAGGGTAATGGTAGCTGTGGAGGGCTGAGGCAAGGAAAGTATGTTGGAAACTGCTCTCTTGCTGCTGCAAATGCCTCTGCATTCTCAAAAGCAATGAGAGCATATTGAGAATCATCAGCATGTGGAAACAATCCTAAACTCTTTCCCTAGCAACTTTACCCTTATTGTGATCAGTATCTCTTAGCACTTTTCTTCTAGCCTGATAGACAAAGATGTTCCACCAGGCCTATGGATGAAGCCGCAGAATTCCATCTATATTGGCCTCCCCTCTCCTCCCCTGCCTTTCTTTGGCTACCCACTTCTGAAAAATTTTACCATCTGTGGGTGCACATTTATAGAGTTTTCAGGACAGAATGTTAACCTGTGCTATGGATCTGTGCTAATGATATAGTTGACTGATGTTATGTAGGTTTTAAAGATGGTCATATATATTTTAATTGTATTTTTTGTTTGTTTTATTGTCTGTTGTAACCTATCCTGAGCCTGCTGTGTAGGGAGGGAAGGCTAGAAATCTAATAATAAATAAATATCAGAACCTGACTAGGGATTGGCCTGCAGGACTATGCCACACACATACTGAAGTCACCCAAACCCAGGGTCCACACCTACCAGGGCCATCCAAGCTTGAACCCAGGGAGGGCATGAGCATGAGGAAAAAGGAATGAAGGCTTGCCATGGTAAGGGATGCACCCTCCCAGACCACCCTCATACTAGGGTTGCCAGTCCCTTGGTCCAGATGGGGTTTTTTAGGGCCTCCAGTCCCCTAAAAGAAAGATAAGGCCTGGCAATCCTACTCACCACCATATAGCATGGGACAGACCCACCTATCCTTACCACCTCGTGTAGTGAGGAACAGGTCCACCTGGTCAAACAACTCCTGCTCAAGGATGGCTAGATAAGTTTGGGGGGGAATACTGGGACAGGATAGTGGTGGAGACATGGTGGGACAGGGTGGGACTCTTATCCAGGGTTATTTCTTTCCCAATCCACCCTGAGGGTGGTTCAAGCATTGGAGTGAGACATGGATTGAGACAGGGTTTAGCTCAATTGCAGAAAACTGTAAAATGTCATTCAAGGATGTTTCTCTGCTATTACTAGTCACTGAGGAAGCCTATGATTTCCTCAAGGCTGAGTTTATACAGTTTACCAAGTTTACCTGGGACCTAACTTTTGTACAGTTTCACAAACAGTCCTTGATTTTATATATTCTCTTCTACTTCTGCATACACTGTTCCTACTTTGAATTGGGATTGTGGCACATATGTAGAAGGAACTGCATCCTCCCACACACACATAATTACCCCCAACAGAAACAGTCTATGAAAAGAATGATTTGACCTCCTTTTAGGGTTGCTAAATCCAATTCAAGAAATATCTGGGGACTTTGGGGGTGGAGCCAGGAACAAGGGTGTGACAAGCATAATTGAACTCCAAGGGAGTTCTGGCCATCACATTTAAAGGGACAGCACACCTTTTCAAATGCCTTTCTTCCATAGGAAATAATGAAGGATAGGGGCACCATCTTTTGGGGCTCATAGAATTGGACCCCCTAGTCCAATCGTTTTGAAACTTGGGGGGGGTATTTTGGGGAGAGGCACTAAATGCTATACTAAAAATTTGGTGCCTCTACCTCAAAAAATAGCCCCCCCCAGAGCCCTCAATACCCGTGGATCAATTCCCCATTATTCCCTATGGGAATCGTTCTCCATAGGGAATAGTAGAGTGCCCAGTAAACATTTTCCTCCCCCCTCACACTTTCTAAAGCGGGGGGAGGGCCGCCAAACCAGGGAATCCCCTGCCCCCTCCCTCTCTCACACAAATACTTACTGGGTCTTGTTCCTGCAGAACTTGACTTGCTCTGAAAACGAAAGCAAAAGAAAGGGAGGGGCCGTTCTCTGAGGAAACTGTTACTGATCCTTTCCCATGAAGCCCTTCCTGTTTCCTGCTTCCTGCTCAGCCTTAAAGGCACACATTTTAAAAACTGTTTGCAGGTTTCTAAACCTGCAGGAGCTCTAAAACTACAGGATGACTGTGGGGGCGGGGCTTCCCTGCCGGCCAGCTGGCTGGGGGCGGGGAGAGGCCTGTCAAAACGGGGGATCCCCTGCTGGGACCTGGGGATTGGGAAGCCTACCTCCTTTTTAATGCCAAATGGTACTACATGATCTTCTGAAATGGGTTTTCCCCAGGATTATTTCAGCACAGAAGACAGACTGAAGCACCTTCTGTACAAGTTCCACCACAGTCCTGATCCATAACAGAAACTGGGTATGATTGTAAAACCATGCAGAGACTGGTACCATAGTGCCATCCCAGTGAGCTCGTGGAAATCAGCTCTTAGAGTTGCAGAAAACCACTAGAGAACCACTGTTGCGGGAAAGTAATCAAACTATTTTCCTTTCCACTTCTTGCCACATAGAGAACACACCCTGAATCTCTCTTTATGACAAGTGACACTCTCTGGAGCTTTCAGAATCCCTCACAAGAATGTTCTTTCTCTCCCCTCTCACTTCATAGTGTTTATCTTGCCGTTCAAACTAGATTGTTTACAGTATGGAGAAGCTTTCCCATGAAAATGCTATGAAATGTACACTGTTTTATAAAAGGTTGCATTTTAAATATATATATATATATATATATATATGATTGTCATAACAGAAGGTATGCCAAGCAACATGATTTAAATCTTAGTTTCCCCTCTGATACTAATGGCAGTTTTTACAAAACAGGAAAAGAATTGTTGAGCAATAAAATACAATCTTGTCTGAACTCATGAACTCTAGGTTCATATTCTCAGCCTCCAGGAAAACATATGTTAAAAATAAACTCTTTTTTTGAGATTTCAAATTATATATCTAACTTTCTGAAAACAATGGTTACACTTTCATGTAACAGAATGCAAAGATCTTAATCTTGTTGAACTATTTTTTTTCTCTGACACCAAGAAGGGAGTTTGGAAATGCAGAAAATGTCTATGCTGCTGTATTAAATGCTTCAAGCATGTATAATACACTGAGATATATTCCATAAATGGGCATATTCTAGGACTATATAACTCAGGGATTTTCTCATAACCCTTGGACTCTTTGCCTATCTAGTTCTGAAATATTCTCCCATTTTTAGTCTAGTCTTGAAGTATTTCTCATGTTTTTACAGATAACTTTTCCATTTATTGGAGAGGCTGAAAGTTAATGCTAAAAATCTGTGGCTTCTCCCTTGCTTATGGGATTGTGGGTAAAATGGGTCCTGTCTCTCCACATCTACATATGAAGCTGCCTTGTACTAGCCTTCTACATACAATGCCTCCATGCATTGATTGATCACAACAAAAGGGACAGGGGGTACCAGAATGCTGGCCCCACCCCTTGGTAGGGTTGCCAGGTCCAACTCAAAAAATACCTGAGGACTTTGAGGGTGGGGCCAGGAGACATTTCCATTCCCTAAAATAAATAAATAAAATACAGCAGTGCTGTTCCCCTGAATACAGTCTTTGTTTCCTCACCCACAGCAGCTGGCTACACTTCCACTAAATGAAAGTGAACACACACACACACACACACACAAAGCAGCCAAAATAAATGCAGTTTCCAAGCATACAGTTTTGTGATCTCACTGGGGCAACTTATTCATGGGAGTTACTGAATATAGCCATCTGTTGTATTTCCACCAACTTAATCAGACTAACCCAGGAAATGAAAGGTTCTCATTTACTCTTTACTATGCAAAAGACTTTTGAAAGAAATATAAGGCAAATGGAGGGACTGTGCTGGCTTCTCTTTCTTTCTCACGGCTTCACACTGGAAACAGCCATAGGACTCTACTGGCTTGCCCCACCCACATTCAGCCTTGGTCCTACTGAGATTTAAAGGCACACACACTTTCCAAGTTTCTTCTAAGCTTCCAAGCTTCTTCAAAGCCTTCCAAGGAGGAAAGGCACATTGTGGTTGTTGGGGTGAGGCTAGAGGAGCCTGGAAAACTAGGGATTTCCCACCAGTACCTGGGGACTGACAAGCCTACCCCCAGCATCTGAGTGATTACCAGCTTGTAATCATGGCACCAATGTGTGGAGTCAGTGTCCATATGGATGCACCCTGCCCATGATCAGAACATTTGAAAGGTAGCATCCCTGATTGTAGGGAGGGAGCATATGTGTGGACAGTGCCTCTGTGAGTATGTGCCATACTTTTGAGCCAGCTATCATGGGGGGGGGGGGGGGCAACATGTTTGTGCCCTCTCTCTCTCTCTTGGTGTGTTCAGTCAATGCACAGAAGGCTCATGTGTACAGGTCTAGTGAGTCAGAGCACTCAGGACCAGACATGCACAGGACCAGATCATCAGGAATCTGAGGGAGGCTTATGCTTCTCCAATCAACATGGGATCCATGGAAGCATTATCCCACTATTCAGAAGAACAGGGGGAAAATCTTTTTTCAATGTGGAGGATTTCCAGATATCGTCACTGACTCTTTCCAGGAAAGTAGTTCCTGGCAGTCCCCTAGTTTGAATCAGCAACGTTAATTCCTGGAACTTCCTCCCCACCCCCCACCCTCCAAAGCAACGTTTGATTCCCCACCTCCCAATGGTTGGGCGCATGTTCAATGAAAACCCCACAGCAGGAATCACAGTATGATTGCTCAGCAACTGAATGAGAGTGAGATGACTTTGGATCTACTTGATTGGTTGTGTGCATGCTCCAAGAAAAGAGTGTGATAGCATTCAATATGTCTGATCATTCAACAACAGGATGATATCAGGATAAATCACATTCTTGGGTGCTCGTCTGATTGGCCCTGCGTCGAATCAGTATTCAGCGGTTCACATTTGAGCACTGCATGCCCACTTTTAATGGGACGTGTGACTGCACCCCTAGAGAACTTTTTATAAAGTACGCAAGTGAATGTGATGCATTGTAGCAACCCTTTCCTTTTGCCTGGTGCCAAATTTGGCTGTTTTGCATTACCAGATTGAGGGGGGGGGGGACGGCATTTGTTTGTTTAAGCCAGACATATCAACTGAGTTTTATAACCCCTCAAATTTGTATTCTGTGTATTTTTATGACGGATTTTAGGTTTAACTGCTGTTGTAGTCTTTTGTGATATTTGTTACTTAACTGGTTTCTGTGAAGCTAATTTTCACTGGTTTTGTGGCTTTTGTTACTAGATTTGGTTAGATTTTTGGAAACTATCTTGAGCTTTTTTATCACAGAGTGTGGTGCAGTGTGAATATATGCACATACCACATTCTCTAATAAAAATGCCTCAAGGCAGTTTCCAGAATCTGAAATGCACACATGCTAGGGCTGCCAAGCCCCTGGTGAGGGTGGGGGAATCCCCTGCCTCCAGCTCGGAGCAGTGACAGAGAAAAATAAACCAAAAAACAACCATCAGCCCAACGGTGTGACAGAAACATGATTCTTGATGTTGGAAGCATATTATATTATCCTGTTCTTAATTTTTTTTAAAAAAAAACTAATGTTGAGAAACCCCTAATTGCCCTTATTTGCCCCTAAATAAAACTTTTAAAAAGAGAACTCTATTTAGCAATGAAGCACATGATTAAGCAGGAACAATCTACAGGGAAAGCAAAAGAAGATATCCACAGACTTTCTGTTAATGAATGCTTATTCATTTTAAGCTCTACATTTTAATATTTCTATGAGTTCTTTACAGAACCTGTCTCCATTGAATACTGTGGTAAAGTTGTCAAAAATGTATCACATACAGTAATTATTGAAACATCTGAAAACATTAATCAGGTAGGGGTTTTACAATCAAAGCAACTACCTAAGGATTTGGAGATAAAGAATTCTGAAATACCTGATGGAGAGAAAGGAGCACTTTGCATTGAAATATTCATGCAAAATACAGTGAAGAGAGGAGCCTTCCATATTTCTGTTCTAAACTGCAGAAGTGGGAAATCGCAGTTACACACATGAAACACTCCTTGACTCCCCATGGAGAATGAATTAGCCCCAGCACAAGAAGGCTAACCAGTCTTCTGGCTTTCAGGAGGTCTCTGGGGATCACAGTGTAACATAGGATGGACAGAGACAGACCTTTGGGCTGATCCGGCAAGACTTTTATTCTGTTAGATTGCCTCTTGAAAACCTGTCCTGTGTATCTGAAGAACAGGAAGCAACAACTTCAGCCCCTGGTTTGGTCATCCATCCATTTCCTGAACTGCAGGTGATGACAGAGCCAGAAGGAGGGGGAAATGTGAAGGATTCTGGGCTGCTGTTTTCAGCATGATTGGTGCATTTAAAAAGAAATGTGTTCTCCAGCAAAATGAAATCAGGTGACTCTAACTATAACAGAAGTCCTATGTGGACTTCATAGTTTTTATGTGTGTCCTCAGCAGCACCACCAGACTGCAATGCCATTAAGTGATGCCTTGTGTGGTATTAACCAAGGAGGGAAAGTGGCATGGTGATCTTGTTAAATCTTGGAAGCTAAGCAGGGTCAGGAGACCACCAAAGAAGGCTCTGCAGAGGAAGGTAATGCCAAACCACCCCTGCCTCTCACTTGCCTTGACAACCCCAACTTAGGGGGTCACCGTAAGTTGGTTGCAACTGGACAGCACTTACATATGTGGCATTAACGTTAACCTCTGATCTTAGGTGGTAGGAAAAGAATATTCTTTCACCAGTATTTCAGGTAACACCCAATGGACAAAAGGACAAAGACACCATACACAGAAGCCTGAAGAAGTGAAGACAGGAATGTACTAGATAATGCATTGAGATCTGGAGAAAGGAATCTTGAAGGAAGCATACACACTAGGAGTAATAGAGTTGTCACTTTACACAAGAGTTTTGTACCTGAGTGGGAGTATGGGGGGGGGTTGGTGGGTATGGGGGGGGGGTAGGGGAAAGAGAGAGCTGCATGAGGTATGAAGGGAGATAAAAAGTAAAAGGTAAAGATAGTCCCCTGTGCAAGCACCAGTTATTTCCGATTCTGGGGTGGCGGCGCATCACACATTTTCATGGCAGACTTTTTACGGGGTGGTTTGCCATTGCCTTTCCCAGTCATCTACACTTCCTCCCAGCAAGCTGGGTACTCATTTTACCGATTTTGGAAGGATGGAAGTCTGAGTCAACCTTGAGCCAGCTACCTGAACCCAGTTTCTGCTGTATCAAACTCAGGTCATGAGCAGAGTGTTCGGACTGCAGTACTGCAGCTTTACCACTCTGCGCCATGGGGCTGCTTCAAAAGGGAGATACACTTCTCAAATAACTGAGAGGTGTATGGTGAATCCAGCATCTTGCATATGTTTGGTGTAGTGGTTAAGTGTGCGGACTCTTATCTGGGAGAACCGGGTTTGATTCCCCACTCCTCCACTTGCACCTGCTAGCATGGCCTTGGGTCAGCCATAGCTCTGGCAGAGGTTGTCCTTGAAAGGGCAGCTGCTGTGAGAGTCCTCTCCAGCCCCACCCACCTCACAGGGTGTTTGTTGTGGGGGAGGAAGGTAAAGGAGATTGTGAGCCGCTCTGAGACTCTTCAGAGTGGAGGGCGGGATATAAATCCAATATCATCTTCTTCTTCTTCTTCTTCTTCTTCTTCTTCTTCTTCTTCTTCTTCTTCTTCTTCTTCTTCTATGTCTATAGTCTGTGAACAGATGTGTGTCTTCTTGCTACTCTTATGCATTCACCACAAATGCTCCTTTACATGTGACAAATATGGTTGCTTAGAACATGTAAATATTAAAGTATAAGGGCTGCTAAGAAACAGTGTTAAAGTTAAATCATTCTAAAGTTAAAACAGTGAATATGGCACTGAAATTCAATATGATGATGAGAGAGGCAGCATTCAAAAAAGAATCAAAGGACAGAGACATAGCAGACCTCTTGTGTCTAGCCCTTCCACAAAGGAGAAATGTATTTCTTCCCCACATACTGATTCAGCTTTGGATGCTTGCCCTTTACTAAACTGAGTTAGCAGACAGAGACTATCATATTTTGGTTTTTCACTGCTGGATATGATCTTAAATTTAAGTTTTCTGCACTGTAACTCTCTACTCAGGAGGAACATTAATAGGTAGCATTAAAATGGATTTTTGCCTCCTAAGAGGCATGATTAGAAATGCATGGGACAAGGAAAGCAGATACAGCATGGAGTGCTGCCATCTTTTGGTGATAAGATTTAGCAATATCGCAAGGCAGGTTCAGCCACAACAGGCTTCATCGGATGTGAAAGCACAACAAAGAAGCGCTAAGTGGCAATGTCATCATTACAATTAGGTGCTCAATTACATGATGTGCTTGGATATAATTTGGAATGTTGTCTTTATAAAGTGATGTTTGCCTTTCGAATGCTCCTCAGACACAAAGAAGTCAGGTAAACGCAACACCGAATGATGCAAGGGAATATTCTCCTGTGGATGCACAGGAATTTGCAATGGTAAATCAAACCTATGGGCAACTATGCTGGCAAATTAGATATCAAAAGTAAATTGAATACTACATTATCTTGAAGGTAATGAACTTCTTCCAACTTAGCACGTAGTAATTACAATAGTTAATAAAACCAGTAGGATCTGCTCTGTCATAGGTGTCTTTTTAAAAAAAAAATCTAATGCAGCATTCATAGAAAGATCTTTGTAATCTGGCTGTACATATCTGTAACTTTATTTTTGATGTCTCTAAGGGGCTTGATATTGCACAGCTGTTAAGCATTTTTAGAACTAATTGGAAATCAAACTGTCATCTTGCAGCAACGTTTTCTGCAACAACCAACAGCTTGTTGCAAATGCGTCAGTATAATGGCTGAACAAAAGTCATCTACCCCCCTCCCCCAGTTCTAAGGCTGTCTTTTCATCTGACATTTATACATTGAGCCCATTGATATTCTAAGCATATAAATTAGACATGATGATGTAATTTTTTTAAAAAAAATCTGCCTGACATCCAGCAAGGTCCCTTGAACACCTCATATAAAGATCATTTTAAGACCTGCCTTTTCAGGGTTTTCCTGATTGATTTTCTTCTGTCTTGCCCAGCTTCTCTCACCCCTATTGTTTCATACCTTTAAAATATAAGCGGACAAGTGCTGCTTCTGGTGTTATTTCAGCACCATACCAGGAGGAGTATAGCTTCTCCATAAATAATAACAGTATAATAATCATTAATGCAATTTAAAAATATGAAAATCTACTATCTGTTGTAAGGATATTATCACTGTTAGCAAAGTGAAACTTTGAAACCATAGTGTTTTCATGCATTTTTAAAGCAGTTTGTTTTGCACACCATTTCTCTGAGAAATTATGCTGTTTATTCTTTTCCATAGCTCTCTGTGTACAGGTGTTGGCTGCCCTCATGCTCTGACCAAAACAGGTTGTCTGCACAACTCATTGGCAGTGATAATTGTTTCACAAAGAACTGGCAAGCAATGCTCTGCCAGCTTTCTCTCCCATGTGTTCATGTCCTTTCTTTGGATCCCATCCAATGGCTAGACCAATGATATTGCAGGAAAATCCAGGTGTACAGAAAGGACAGAGTCTGGAAACAGAGAGCACATTTATCTTGAACTTGAGAGCAGGGAGTAGAAAGACACAACATTTGCAGATGGTCTGCAGGATTACAGTTTGGAAAAGTCTGTGCTGTTCTCCAACTGAATGCTTTTAGCAACATTGTGGAGCTAAAAAGGTTTAGGAATCCTCAAGCTACTATATTTGGAAGATATATACAGCAATGGGAGATTCTTACAACACACGCACACTTGCAGTGACCAGTATGCATCTAGGGCCTCTGCTATGTGGTCACCTATTCTCTTGCTCCAGCCTGGCTTCTGCACTAGTTCAAACTGCTTAGCAGACAGTTGTTTGATCAGTGCATGTGGTAACAAGGATAGCTCTTTCTGTGATGGCTTTTTGGCACCCCCACACATTTGACTGTGGTTCAGAACTTTGTTCCCATGCTTTTCAATAAATGTATGGGTTATTTCACAGTTGTGTCTGTCTTAATGGGGTTTGTTAGGTACAGGGTTGCCAACCCCAGGTTCAGAAATAACTGAAGATCTGAGAGTAGAGCCTGGGAAGGTGGGGTTTAGGTGCCTTTTACATCTCCCAGAGCCAAGGGTAGGCCAGGATGGGGTGGAAAAAGGAGGAGGAGGAAGACCCCAGTAAGGTATAATGCCATACATTGAACCTTCCAAAGCAGCCATTTTCATCAGAATAAATGTTTTAAACAATCAAATCAGCAATCTATGTAGTCTGGAGATTAGTTGTAATTCTGGGAGATCTCCACCCTCCCACCTGAAGGATTGCAACACTAGGCAGGTAGGAACTTATGTCCATCAGCTACTCATGACCAACTTCAGCTGAGTAAATCTTCCATTGACTAACAATTCAGTTGTAGCAAAGAGAAAGGGCAAACTCCTCTGTTCCCCATCCTCCTGATCTCTGTTGGTGTGTGATAAACAGTATAGGCTACATGACAGGGAGGGGAGATGGAGAATAATCATTGTTGAGATGAACAGAAGGTAGCAAAAATTAATTATACAAATGCAGTTGAGAAGTGGTTGCATGGAAAACTGCTAAGAAAAAAATTATTGGCATATGTGACACCTGACAGTGCCAAATCTCAGCTGGGCTTGCGTCAAGCTCTTCATAGGGCTGTCTGATAGTTAGCTAGATCCAATGGCCTTGGCATACTCTGTGCTGTTTCAAGGGACACTCTGATGTATGTTCTTCTTCCAGTTACCTGCTGATGTGCCCAGTTAAGTATGTAGTTAGAAATATCTGAAGTGTATGAGCTGTGAGTCTGGTCTCTTCATTGCAGCTGGTTGACTTATTAAGAACATAAGAACATAAGAGAAGCCATGTTAGATCAGGTCAATGGCCCATCCAGTCCAACATTCTGTGTCACACAGCGGCCAAATATATATATATTTCATATATATATTTCATGGAATGCCCACGAGTTCTTGTATTGTGAGAAAGGGAGAAAAGTATTTCTTTCTCTGCTTTCTCCATCCCATGCATTATCTTGTAAACCTCTATCATGTCACCCCGCAGTCGACGTTTCTCCAAGCTAAAGAGCCCTAAGCGTTTCAACCTTTCTTCATAGGGAAAGTGTTCCAGCCCTTTAATCATTCTAGTTGCCCTTTTCTGGACTTTCTCCAATGCTATAATATCCTTTTTGAGGTGCGGCGACCAGAACTGCACACAGTACTCCAAATGAGACCGCACCATCGATTTATACAGGGGCATTATGATACTGGCTGATTTGTTTTCAATCCCCTTCCTAATAATTCCCAGCATGGCGTTGGCCTTTTTTATTGCAAAGGCACACTGTCTTGACATTTTCAGTGAATTATCTACCATGACCCCAAGATCTTTCTCATGGTCAGTCTCTGCCAGTTCACACCCCATCAACTTGTATTTGTAGCTGGGATTCTTGGCCCCAATGTGCATTACTTTGCACTTGGCCACATTGAACCGCATCTGCCACATTGACGCCCACTCACCCAGCCTCAACAGATCCCTTTGGAGTTCCTCACAATCCTCTCTGGTTCTCACCACCCTGAACGATTTTGTGTCATCCGCAAACTTGGCCACTTCACTGCTCACTCTCTACTCTAAATCATTTATGAACAAGTTAAAGAGCATGGGACCCAGTACCGAGCCCTGCGGCACCCCACTGCTTACCGTCCTCCACTGCGAAGACTGCCCATTTATACTCACTCTCTGCTTCCTATTACTCAGCCAGTTTTTGATCCACAAGAGGACCTGTCCTTTTACTCCATGACTCTCAAGCTTTCTAAGGAGCCTTTGATGAGGAACTTTATCAAAAGCTTGTTAGTTAACAAGTGAGCTTTGCGTGATTCCCAACTTCCATCCTTTGCTGAGATTCAAATTGATTCCTCACTTTCCCCACATGTTTTCTCCCAATGAACTATTGGAGAGATGATGACAGGAATGCCATCTGTGAAGATGAAGTTGTATTTCTGCATCTTGCTGCCTTATTTTTCTAAGACATCACTCCCCTTGCAAAAACCTGCTCCCACACGGAGACCCCATCCCTTGTGTAGGAAAGGGGCTTGGTCTTTTTCATGGTGTGTTATGACTGGTGTGACCATGCTTCCTTTTCTTTCCTGTGCGTTTACATGACCAAAGGGTATGTTTTGGCAGGAGGAAAGTTGAACCTCTGTCTGCAGAGATCCCAGGAGTGTGGTTTGCCTCACACCTTCCTATAGAAGAAAGTGCTGTGTTCCTAATTGTTCTTTCCCTTATTCAGTTCTATATTGGATGCAGGCAGGGTAACATCAGGGAAACATTCCAGCAGCATCATTCATTGTTTGTCTGCTTCCATCTATGTCTTGACGTGGGGACAACAGCAGCATATTGATCATTGATGGTTATCACTGATGGTTATCACTGTTGTTTCTGTGAACACCAGTACCATTGCTGTCCTCTCAGACTCTTGGATTTTCTCTTTTGGAATTTGTTTCTCTGGTAAGAGAGTGCCATGCCAGCTTCTGGGGCTTAGGGCTGAGCTGTCAAATTGACATGTCGTTTAAATGTCCCATTTTAAAGTTCTGCAGTAATAATAATTTTCCCTTGCTTGTCCTACTAGCCTTTGGTGCACCATGAAATTTGATTTGTACTATGCCATCTAATTAAAGACCAAATAAGAAATAATACAGGTGATCTCTTGGTTGGATCTTCCCAGGATTTTTAAAAGGTAAATTGCAGCATTCAGATTCGGATTGAGGCCACAGCATGGAGGGGAGAGAGACTTTATCCCTTCCCCAATGCCTTCTCAACATTCATAACCAACACACGCATCTCACATTGCTACTAGCCCTGGGCAGGGTAAAAAGGCAGACTAAGAGAAGATGCCTGATTGTCTTGTTCCCTCTTAGGGCCAATAACATTTGGTAAGATGGGGGTATAAGAAGCAAACAGAAAGGCTTAGGGTTGCCAGCCTCCAGGTGAAGCAAAGAGTATACCAAATGATATAGTAATCTTTTGGTATATTTTTGCACACTTTTACATAGTGTTCTCCCCTGTTAATTTTAGCCTCCAGGTGGTGGCTGGAGATCTCCTCAAATTACAACTGATTTCCAGGCTACAAAGATCACTTCACCTAGGAAAAAATGGACACTTTGGAAGGTGGAAACTACGGAGTTATACCCTACTGAAATCCCTCCTCTCCTCATACCCCACCCTTCTCAGGCTCCACCCCCAAAAATTCCAGGTATTTTTCAACCCAGAGCTGGCAACCCTATCTGCACTTCAAAACATGGCACCAAACTGAACTTGGATATGCATGTCATCGCTACAATTCACCTTTACCCAAAGATCCATTTACAGATTGTCAGGGCTTTTTTTCTGGGGGAACATGGTGGAACGGAGTTCCAGAATCTCTCTGTGGAATTTCTAAAAAAAAAAAAAAAAAAAAGCTTAAAAATACATAAAGTACCTGTGTGCTTCTCCTTCATTTCCCTCTTGAGAGTTCTGACACCTCTTTTTCCAGAAAAAAAGCCCTGCAAATTGTCTATCCAATAGATCTGATTTAGGATTGTCGCCCTTGAGGTGGTGGCTGGAGATCTCCTGCTTTTACAACTGATCTCCAGGTGTCAAAGATCAGTTCATCTTGAGAAAAAGGCTACTGTGGAAGGTGGAGTCTATGGCATTACATCCCACTGTAGTCCCCTCTCCTCAAACCTTGCCTTCCTCAGGCTTTACCCCCAAAATCTCTAGGTATTTCCCAACTCAGAGCTGGCAATCCTATCTCCACTCCAAACCATGGCACCAATCTGAATTGGGACATGCATATTATGGCTACAGTCAGAGAAGGGACAGTGGCTCAGTGATAGAGCATCTGCTTGGTAAGCAGAAGGTCCCAGGTTCAATCCCCGGCATCTCCAACTAAAAAGGGTCCAGGCAAATAGGTGTGAAAAACCTCAGCTTGAGACCCTGGAGAGCCACTGCCAGTCTGAGTAGACACTACTGACTTTGATGGACCAAGGCAGTTTAAGGCAGTATAAGGCAGCTTCATATGTTCATATAGCTGATCTTTACAAAAATGAGGAAGAACCTGAATCTGAAGCTCTAGTACTCTGTTTTAAGCGGTTGCAGACTCTGTCCTTCCTGTTTTTCGATCATACCCTGGAATATATTTTGCACTTCCTCATGCTTGTTTTTTATACTGAGCAGGCAATCTAAAAAGTGTTCCGTCGATTTGAAAGTTTGCTGTATACTTTTTGATATTTTAGTTCATCCTTTCAAAAGGATCAACCATTTTACTTTGATTTTTTCTATATGGGCCAATATGACTCCTTGCAATATCCAGACATTCTTAAGAAATCACTAGCTATGAAGCCCAGGCCTTGCTGCTGGACAAGGATTTTGCTGTCAAGATTTCATTGATTTTTCAATAAATTTACAATTTAATCCAGTGCTTCTCCAGCTCTGTGGGTTTCCTATTCCACAGTATCCAAATTCTTCTCTCCACTTTCCTCTACAACAGAATTCTGCCTGTATTCTGACTGTGTGACCTTCATACTACTCCTCTCACAGGATAGTGTATATGTGTTTTCCTACATCTCCATGTAGAAATAAAATGCCTCGTCTCATTTCTCATTTGATAAAATATTGTATTAAAATGGGCATACAAATATTATAAAGATGTTGGCAGGTACATTGAATTCAGAATTAATCATAATTGTTGTCTATGTAACAAAAAAAAAAGACTGAGTCACTCATATGTACACACATTCATTGTGCATAAAATAAAGAAAAAAGTCATCCCTAATCATAAAGAAAATAAATGCCCACAGCTTCATGCATGCTAAACTGACCTTTGGAATCTGCTTTCAGTGCAGTGACCAAGTCCTAAAAAAAATGAACAGGTGTGCCTTTGAGCATGGGCTGCTCCGAGTTCCTTTGAGCATTGCCAACTCCAGGTTGAAAAATCCCTGGAAATTTGGGATTGGAGCCTGGGGAAGGTGGGGTTTCAAGATGAGAAATAGTTCATAAGGGAATAATGCCATAGAATCCACCCCTCCCCAAAGCAATCATTTCCCTCAAGAGAAATTATCTTAGTGTTCTGAAGATCACTTGCAATTCTAGGAGATCTCAAGGCCCCACCTGGACAGACAGAGTATATGTCCCTTCTAGGATTGCCAGCCTCCAGGTGGAGCCTTGAGATCTCCTACTTCTACAACTAATCTCCATCTGGCAGAAATCAGCTCCCCTGGAGAAAATGGCTGATTTGAAAGGTGGGCTCTATGGTATTGTACTCTGTTGAGGCCTCTCCCATCCCTAAAACCCTGCCTTATCCCTGATCCATCCCCAAAGTCTCCATGGATTTTCCAAGACAGTTCTGGCAACTCTAGTTCCGTCCTACTAATCAATATGCATCCTGCATGTACATGCATACAATGGGTTGTAAAAAGAGTCAGCACATGTTCCCTTCATGAATGAAACCCCTGGATAAACACGGAGTTGGAATCACACATTTGGCTGCACAAATGTGACATAAGAGTTACTCAATGTGCATAGAAAGTAAAATCAAGATAATACTGCACACAGTTTGTACATATGCTCTCTGTAATATGTGAACAGGGCTACATACACACACATACACACACACATGCCCACTCCAGGCTTTCCTTCTCCAACTGCCTCTCAGACAGCCACACAAAACAAGTTGTTGCTTTTCTTTTGAAATTTCATTTTGCTTGGAAGCTCAAAGCATTTTCTTTTACCCCTTCACTGGCCTTTCAGGTTCCTCATAGATCTGGATTTATTTCTTGCATGAAATTTGCTTCCTCACTGGAGCCTCTGAGTGTTATTAAAGACGTTTGGCAGTCACTCTTCCACACTGTGGTTGTTTTGTCACTTTCTGATTCTGCTGATGCAGTGATATGTCTTCTGTCAGTGGCGGTTTGAAGGCACATTACCCTGCTTGACAGGAACAGCGAGCTACAAGGATTTCCTGAGGAGAAACTTCCCAGATGCAGTCTGCAAGATTTCTCATTTCTCAACTGCATTAATTACATTATCACCCTGAAACAACATTCTAAATGAAATCACTCACTACAATTCTTCTTGACTGCCTGGACTTCAGCAAAATATTTGTCACCTACAAATAATCCACAGGGAAAGTGAGGGGCTATACCCAAAGGGATACACAGTTACTTGAACATCTGCCAGTCATTGCTGTGGTAAGATAGTTTTGCCTGGCAACTGTTGCCAGGTACAGTGGTGTTTAAAGGAAGCCAAAAAGGTTAGCTACAAAAGAACAACATTTTGTTTTGTCAGCCTCTTTCCTGTGTGTGTCTAAAAAGTCATATTATAGCCATGTATCTGACACACACACCAAATGAAGCATGCCTTGGATCCCACCTAATTTTAGCATCCAAGAAGGGGGGCAATTTTCACTGATGTCCCCCACAGGGGGAATTCCTCTCCCCCAATTTAGAAATCTAGGTAAGATCCAAGAATGTGAGTTATGTGAATTCTGGCATTCACCCAAACCCACATAATGGCTGCTTCCACAAGTGACCGATTATCTGTGTAGCTTCTGTTGCACTCACAAATACAAAGCATTTTCCTTGAGTTCTCCCCTGATGGCAACTGTTTCCTTTGATGGCTTTTTGAGCTTTCCCCCCCTGCCCCAATCAGAAACTGGCATTGCTATAACATTATCCCAGTCTGTTGATATGATCTCACTTTTCAACCGAATTCCCAACTTTCATTATTTTTAAAAAGAATTACTCTTTATCACTTCTCATTGCAAAAATGAAAGGGGAAATTTCTAAATGGCCTTCCTGCTTATGTCTCCACCAGGTTGATCACCTAGACAAATAGCACAACTGGATATGACTTATCCAAGCAGGGGCAGCCATTTCATTTGCCCAGCCAGCCCATCAGTGATGCCACAGCTCAACCAGGCACTCCACACAACTCACCTGAACAGAGCCTCCTTCCATCAAGGGGGTCATGATGTGAAGGAGTCATTTTGGTGTCCCAGTCTTCCCCAGCAGTATCAACAACTACAGGGCCCAAGTATCATTTCTTTCATCCTGATACAAATTTCTAACATGCTCCCACCCCAGACACTCATACAGTCTCATTCTGCATGTACAGTCTCAAGAATCACAAAAGGAAAATGGGTATTTTATTTCTGAAATTATATGGAGACCATAACATGACAGTGAGCTTGCTTACAGCATATACTAAGATCTTACTCAACTCCGGAAAAATGAACTCATCCATCTGCTCACCGTACCCCATTCCATTGTCTGAAGAAGTATGCATGCATACAAAAGCTTACATTCTGAATAAAACTTCGTTGGTCTTAAAGGTGCTACTGGACTCCTACTTTGTTCTCATTCATCCACTAGCACCCAAACCCTGTCTGTGTGCAACACCAGCTTTGGAACAGGGCATGGGAGACTGAAATACAAAAGAGGCTGGGACTGGAGGGACAATGTGAAGGAGTCATTTTGGTGTCCCATTCTTCCCCTATTAGGCTGCTTTCTGCCTTTTCCTAAATTCAATTAGAGCCAAGTCCAATTGACCATCTTTTAATTGTTTTGGTTTCATGGAAAACTCCATATAGCAGATTACCATATTTTCTTTCATCAAGCAACAGTAAACTGCAACATACTAAAGATGAATAAAGAGCAATTCAATAGCTGACAAATTTTATGACATGATTCCTCTTCCCAAATCTCTGAAAATGCTAGTTTTTCCTATCTGTAGCATAGTTTATAAGAGAAGCATGCCCTGAGTTGAGAGAGAAAATAAAGATTTCTTTTCTACTACCACTGATAAATTAATACTAGGTTTAAATGCCACTGAAGATCAATTTCTCACATTCTTCTTTCAGATGCTGGAGATTATAAATGTGTTTGGTGTATACTTGCTTCGTTTGAAACTGTCAAGGTACATAATCATTTTCAAAGAAGTGTTTGACCAATAAAACCAGCCTCAGAGGATGTGAAACAAAAATAGATTTTCTTACAGATAATTATTTTGAATGTCAATAATACGCTGCTGACACAAGTCGTATTTACCTAAGAAGTTCCTACAAAAGGCCTCCTTGGAAGGCTGCCCACCCCTCCTCCTCCCTTTGATGCATGCCACCACTGCAGGTGGAGTCCATGGCTCCTTCTCTTCCTACCTTCCTTCTCTGGCACAGTAGCTTTTGCATGTCCCTGTCCACTGTTCATTTACCCACCTAAGTAAGCAGTGAAGTCACTGAGGAGGAACAGCTGACTACCAAAAGGAGAGTGCAGAGAAATGAATGGTAATTAGGGTTTCCAGGGGTGGAGCCAGGAGCAAGGTTATGACAAGCATTATTGAACTCCAAAGGGAGTTCCAGCCAGGGTGGGGACACCTTCTTTTGGGGCTCATAGAACTGAACTCCCTGGTCCAAACTTTTTGAAACTTGGGCCGGGCCATGTGTGTCATAAAATGTAATGCCAGGTAGCGGACATATAAACTGTATAAATGGGGCACAGACAAACACAATTTTTTTTTTACTTAAAACATTAGCACTCTTGCAATATTTTTATAGTCTGATAAATGTCATCTCTTGCTATAAATTATTGCATCAAAAACTGCAGACAATGTCTGTGCTGTACCAATCTTGAATATGCTGTTCAAGTGTTGTTCAGGTGTGCACATCTGTAAGTTGCAAACCTACTTTTGATTTATAGACATTCATTACAAAGATCTCATAGTCAATGCTTTGAACCTCAGACCCAGAAGAAAACATGTGGGTTTTTGTACATAAATTGCTTCATGTGCTGGTCAAGATTATGTGAAGGCACCATGGCACAGACTGAGGGCTATGTGCTTGTCTACAAAACTATAGTCTTCCCCAGAAAAATAACTATAACTCCTATGTGACAGTGCAAGAACAGAGAGACAGCCATGTACAGTGGTCAGTATCAGCCTACTATCTGGGAAGTCTAAGTTCAAGATCACCAATCAAAGGAAAATCTGAAAGAAAAATCAAGGGAAATTTGTTAAGTAAACCTGGGCTGGACACACCCAGCCTAACCCTGGCTTGTTGTTATTGCTCTTTTAAACAGTTCACATGCTTTCCTATTGAGAAAGACTGGAGGGCATGAATATAGGAAAAAGAGGAGGGGAAACCAGTTGTACCCATAACAAACCCAACCAAACTCTCTCTCTCTGTAGCAAGGCAAAAAGCTTATACCTTCAATGAAACGTTTCTAGTCTTAAAAAGTGCTTTCTTTGTATTTCTCCCGATGGTGGGGACTGGGCAAAGGAAGCTCTGCCTCTTTCCTTCCTTCCCCCAGGGCACAAGGAGAGGGAAGAGCCTCAGCCAGGAAGGAAGAGAGGCTGGACTCAGTATCTCTGCAAGGTGATTAATTGAGTCTGGCAAACTTAATCACCCAGCAGAGCTATAGAGCCAGGCTCTTTCATTGGCTAAGGCTCCTCCTCTCTCCTCCCTTTGGGAAAAGGGAGGCGGAGAGAGAAGGAGCCAAGAAAGGCTGCTTTGCTGGCCAACTGATTGCTGGGGAGAAACACAAAATGGTGACTGAACACAGCAGGCAAGGTAAAATGAAGCAGACAATAGCCAGTTGCTGGAGGGCCTGATTGGAGCCCTCTGTGGGCCACATCCGGCCCGTGGGCTGCATGTTTGACACCCCTGCTTTAATGGTTGATGAGGACACTTCATTCAGAGGATACTGTGCAGGCAGGAGTTAGCAAGGCAGTGTGTCTGTGTTTCTCACTGATTGAGAACAACAGGGTTTCATTTTTAAAATACAAATAGATCAAGTCTGTGAGAGTTGTTTCTATTGCGCAGTTTAGCATACAAAAATGCTTTACTATTCTTATTGATCTCAACAACCCCCTGAATGATATAATGGAGGCCATACATGGTGAAATTCTATAAGAGCTTTCTATGTCCAAAGCCAACACTGAACTAACTGTAGAACCATCTGCACAGTGGTAGCTGTTTAGATAATCCTGTAGATCCATTATAAAGCTCATCTGCACATGCCATTATTGCCCCCATGTATGTTACATTTATAACAAAGTGTCTCATCATCACAGTTTACAACTTTACCCTTTCAAATAGCTCTTGTAGTTACAGCAGTCGGCTGCATGTAAATATTGACTTTATGATGTTTCAAGGAGTGTAGTTAAGTGCCCTAGTCAAGGTCATTGGAGCCACCAAATATCACAGCCCAGTACAGAATTTTCATTGCATTTTCAAAGCTAGAGAGACTTGTGAAGCCTGAAGGAAAAAGCAAAGCCACTTATATATACAGATAAAAAAATTGCCTTACGGGCCCTGCAAATGAAGCTTCACTGAATCTGAATGCCAGGAGAAAGCTATCCCTTCTGATTTTTTTTTTTTTGCTTGTCCCCCAGTTGTTAAAAGCAAAGAATGCCTGTCAGAAAAAGAGTTGGCACCCTTATTTCAGAACTGTGGCCTTTACCCAGAGTGAGAGAATATAAATAGGGCATTACTCAAAGCCTTCTATACTCCATCTTTGCCCAACTTATTTGTTCTTTTCTTCCCTTAAAACATTGTATATGACTTGTAACACACTCCTATATCGAGCTATGTTAGTCTAAGACCACTGATTTTGATGAGTTCAGACTAGAGTGACTCTGTATAGGATTCCACTGTAAGCATTATAATATCAAATTCCTGTCCGTGTTGACTGGCCTGCAGATGAATCCAATTCTTCTTGAAAGCTGTTTTGCTATGATCTTCTGACAGACCTGTCGATTTTCTTATTTTTAATTTCCTCCCCTTCAGGTTGCCAGTATCGAGCTATCTTCCTTTCCCTTTGTTTCTGTCTTTTGATGCAATGACTGGCTCCTTGATTTCCTTTACTGTTTCTAAACCCTCTTATTTTGCAGCATTACTAAACAAAGGACAGCAGCAAGGACACAGAAACAGTCATGCAACGCTTTTTATTTCATTGCTCTTTCCATTCTCTCAACAAATAACCGAAAACCCAGTTAATCACTGCACTACTTTTGGCTCCCAGGGCACTCATGGAGCTCCCCATATGGTCTCTTCAAAATGGAGGTTCTTGCCTCTAAGAGATATAAATTATGCAAAGAAATGTGTTCATACAGTGAGACAGCATAATAACCATGGGAAAAAATACCTGCTCAACAAAAATATAAACCTAACTGAAGATCATATTACACTCTCAGGGCAGTGGAGCAATGCACTAAATACAGATGTTTCTATTAACAACATTAACTTTCATACTATTTCAGACTTTGGCCTTGATATTTCAATTCTGACACTTCATGCAAGACATCCAATGGTACCATAAACAATTATTTCTGTTTTTCTTCTCCTTTCACAACCCCCCCCCCTTCCCATCTTGGGTTTTAGTACCATAGGACCAAACTACACATGGTGCTCAGTTGTGCATAGTTTGCCATTGATGTGTTGATAGTTACAACATATAGCTGTGGAGAGACTGCAAACTAAAGTGCAACGCCAGCAGTGGAGATGTAACCTTTAACCTGGGGCCATTTTCCTGGTATGCAGACATGAGCACATGAAGCTGCCTTCGGTCCATCAAGGTCAGTATTTTCTATTAGACTGGCAGTGGCTCTCTCAGGTAGAGGTCTTTCACATTATCTCCTACCTGGTCCTTTTTAACTAGAGATGCCAGGGACTGAACCTGGGACATTCAGCATGCCAAGCTGATGCTCTACCACTGAGTCACAGCGCCCCCCCCCTAGTATTTCCATGCATACCCCAAGCTGCTTTTTATACTGTAAGGCGGGGTGGCCAATGGTAGCTCTCCAGATGTTTTTTTGCCTACAACTCCCATCAGCCCCAGCCATTGGAGTTGTAGGCAAAAAACTTCTGGAGAGCTACTGTTGGCCACCACTGTTGTAAGGGAAATAAAATAGAGAAAAGTAAGGTTGCCAGACCCCACCCATTGGAGGCAGGGGTTCTCCACCCCACCCCACTGCCGCTGATCAGTTTCCAGGCAGGAGGACTTACCAGGAGACTTTGTTGCCAGCAATGTGGTGACATCAGTTCCAGCGTACACCAGAATTGAAGTCATCAAGTAGGTGATATCCAGGCAACACGGATATTTAGGCAAAAACTCTATGGCAGAAGCCATTTTTACCATTGATGTTTTGCTCAAATACCACTGTGTCACCCCAACATCATGACATGATGACATCACTTCCAGTACATGTCACATCACGTGATATCACCTGGGTCTTCCTCCCACTCCTGGTAAATCCCCCTATCCCCCACAACATGGCAACCCTAGAGGAAAAGGTTAAGAACCACACTTCACCAAAACACACACTGTGGACCTTTTAACTATCTAATTAGTCGTGCTCTGTAGCTGCCTTGTGGATCCGGGAAGAGTCATGGGGGCAGGAAGGATGTAGCCCTATTTTGTCAGATAGGACTACAAGGTGCTTGACTGTAACCCCTGGAAGACTTTTGAGGTGGGCATGAAGAAAAAAAGACATGTTCATGTCAATGTCATTCACACCTGAAAGTGGTATTGCTCTCACTCTAGGATTAAACCATCAAGATCAGTGAACCCTACAGTGTCAGTGATGTCACTTTCTGGTTTTGAGTGGGAGGGACATTGACATGTCTTCTTCAAACAGTGGTCATGGCTGGCCTGGCAGGGGGTGACCAGCCATAGGGATGATCTGCCAAGCCTATCCTCAGGTCTCATCCACAATTTAAATAGCCCTTCTGAAGCTGGGATTAGCACCACAAGAAGACAACTGGCACAGGTGTTTGTTTGTTGTAGTTACTTTTTATATTTAAAAAAAAGAAGTAGATGTTACTGAGGAATAATCACAAATGAATAATTATAGTGAATACAGAATTGTGGGTCTGTTCCACTAATGGTGCCACTTTTGTCTGGTACAAGAAGTCTTCCCCTTCATGAGCCTCATGAGTCAGGGAAGGCTTCTAGTGTGGGCTTCTTGTACCACTATTACACTGGTTGAACAAATATGTATGATCCAGCCTCTAATTAAAGACTCACAACTTTTATTTCAGTATGAGCTTTCATAAGTTACAGCTCAGTTCTCCATATATGTGAAAAGGAGAGAGCTAACAGGAAAAAGGCAATACCTTATCTGTAGCAAATTAAGTGGGGGAACATTTGCCACAAATTGTTCCAATGCCCATTGGTGCTGGAAGAAATAATACTCTCCCAGCTGAAGAGAAGAGACAAGTATGCAGATGTGTGGTAAAAAGGAAATCTCAGCATTTTGGAGGTGCTGGAAGGAGACAGAGAGGCTTTTAAGTAACCTTTATTTGAGAAAGGAGTTTGGAGAGACAGAAAGAGGAGCAGATAGTCACTTGCTGGAATGAGCTGAAGCAAAGTGGCAGGATAAATCTCCAGGGATCTGAGGTGGGGCAGCAGTTTCGCTGTGTGATAGGAATACGTCTAACTGTGCCCTGTATGTAAACAAATACTCCAAAAATGCCAGAAGCTTCCAGTGCTCTCTCTGCCAAGGCAACTAACTAAGAGCTGGCCCCTGAAATTTCTCTTCACTCAGAGAAATGGGGCAAATTTGACAGTATTTGTCTGCAAATCCACATGCCACCTTTTAAAATGGAAAGAAAGAGCAAGTCTATCTCTTTGTTACCTCTGGAACTTGACCAGAATTTGCTTGTGGTATGGCATAACCACTTACCTCATTCAATTGATTTATATGGGACTTGGGAGAATGGATAGGAAGCATTAAGAATATATAGCCTTTCTGCATTCCAGCAACCCACTCAGCCCATCCATAAAGTTACCATGTGACCAGGTGGAGGGGAAGCCTATCTCTGCTCCTGTATCTCTTGTAGAGGAGGGGAAATGAATCAGGTAGTAGGTAATGTAGAAGACCTCTACTGATACCCTACAGAGCAGCTGCCAGTCAGAGGAGAGAGACCAAAAGTCTAACTTGGTCTAAAGCAGCTTAATGTGGAAGACCTCTACATATGAACATATGAAGCTGCCTGAATCAGACCCTTGGTCCATCAAAGTCAGTATTGTCTTCTCAGACTGGCAGCGGCTCTCCAGGGTCTCAAGCTGAGGATTTCCATGCCTACTTGCCTGGACCCTTTTTGGAGATGCCAGGGATTGAACCTGGGACCTTCTGCTTACCAAGCAGATGCTCTGCCACTGAGCCACCGTCCCTCTACTGATACCGTACAGAGCAGCTGCCAGTCAGAGGAGAGAGAACAAAGGTCTAACTCGGTCTAAGGCAGCTTCATGTATTCAACTTCCTTTAACAATAGGCTAACATAATCTCAAGTACAGAAACTCTCCATGTCACAGAGATAAATTTTACCGCACATCAATACCAGCAAGCTGGTATTAAAGGCATGGGAGCAGAAATTGGTTACAAAAATGACTAACCCTACCTTTCCATTTAAATAGTTTCATTGTACAAATCTATCAAGCTTTCTTTGCTGTATTTGGTATAGAGCCATAATCACCATTAGAAGGTAGACACTCCCAGTGGTCTTCAAAAATTGTTCTATATAAACAGCCTCAAATTCATGGCTATGATCTAAAGTTCTTTAGTGATCTGGTGTGCACAAAGAATTCTATTTAAACTGAGGCTGTTCCATTCTAAAGCCAATGTTTCCACATGTACAACTGTCTGAGGAGCATTCCCTGATATCAAGTAGTACTGTAAAGCTTCTGTTCATATGAAACTCCATCTAAGCATCTTTTTCCTATTCTATGGAATGTACACATAGCCTTAAATAGACCACACAAGTACAACAAACAGAAGGTCTGAAAATCCTTTAACACTGCACTCCAAATGTAATATTAAATTACAAGGGGAAATTATGAGAATACTTCCTGAAACAAAGCAGCAACTCACCAGCAATGCTTGCCATCTACTAAAGCTGGAATCCTTTTTTTTTTTTAAAGAAAAAGAAAAGAAAGCAGTATTTAGTCAGTAGAACACCATGCTTTTGCATAATGTCATGCATCTCACTCACAATAATTCTTTCTTAATAACGTCTTGGGTACAATTTATTTTCCTCTCAGGCTATGAAGGCAAGTGTGAGTGTGGCGTGCTCTGGTTGGAGCTGATAAGCCATCCTATAGAAGCGACACTGCTGGTACAATGAGATTTGTTAGGAAGACAATATCCCATTGGCCTCAACAAGCCAGGCTGTATATCAAAGCTATCAAGAATAATATCTGCAAAACAATGCCTTTGTGCACCTGCCAACAGCCACCGAAAGCTCTCTGGTGCTCGTCTGGAAATGATTTTTTTCCCCTTTCTCACGTCCTCCTTTTTTGTTGCTGTTGTTAGCCTGACACAAACCATTGAAAGGGTACCTAGCCAGATTTGCTTTTAATGTCTACTAAACCCAGGTGGTTGTTCTGAAAATCCAAATATTTGAATATACACCAGAAATATCACATTAAAAATTATTATAATTAATCTGGGAGCCAAAACATCATTCAAACCTCTCCCCGCTCGATAAACTAGTATTACGCTCCTGTGATCTATATCCATCCCGGTGTTTAAAGATGTTTTACACATGTGTGCCAAATAGACTGCTAGAATTGTCTTAATAGCTCTAATCCAAATTAACGCTTTTCAGTAGTCAGAAAGAACTTTACATATGCACAATAGCTTCAGTCAATGTTGTTGTATGAGATTGAGGCAGATCCTGTACTGGATGCCAATTAATTTGTACAAAGTTACCTGCCCAGAATGAGAAGTGGATCCACTGGATTGTATGCATGTCAGCAGGGTCATGTGTATGCACATCTTCTCATTCATTCCTCAGTGCTAATTCAAATACTTTCCATATCTGATGTTCTAGTCGCTGTACAGTTTCCTGACATAATAGTTGGTGCAAAATCCAACAGAAGTCAAGTGATGCCTTCAATACTAACAAAATTTATATTCATATTTCAGGTCCCTTCAACAGAAGCATGGGGTGTATATCCATAGAAGATATATCTACATTGCTCATAACTTTAAGTATAAAAATATTTCCTCTGGCTGTACACTGCTTCCTGCATCTGATGAAGTCAGCTGACTCATGAAAGCCAGAATAAATTTTGTTAGTCTTTAAGGAGCCCCTGGATTTCTGTTTGATTTTGCTGCATGAAACTTAACATGCATATTTCCGTAGGATAAGTAGATGAAAGGCCCTGTTACATGTGATCATTTCTAGAGCTAAGACCATTATCTTGAATTTGTTGTTGTTGTTGAATGAACATTTTTAATCTCCTAACTTAACTATTTGGACATAAATTGGATTTTATTTCCAATTTGGATTTCATTTCCAATTCATTTCATAGTCCACCAAACTTCACTAATCTCTTCCAAAAGCAACAATAAATTCCCAATGAACTGTAGTGCTCCCTGATGTTCCACAGTAAAGCAAAGAAATTATATATTCTGTCTCCTTCCCTCTTTGCTATGGTTATCAACTCCATTCCTGAAGATCTGGGGATGGAGCCAGGAAAAGGCAAGATTTGGGAGGGGAGAGACTTCAGTCCCATAGAGACTTCGATGTCATATAGTCCATCTGCCAAAGCATCCATTTTTTCCAGGCAAGGTTGCCAGCTCCAGGTTAGAAAATACCTGAAGATTTGGGGAATGGGGCCTGAAGAAGGTGGGGTTTAGGGAGGGAGAGACTTCAGTGGGGGATAATGCCATAGAGCCCATCTCCCAAAGCAGCCATTTTCTCCAGGTAAATCTATTTCTGTCACCTGGAGATCAGCTGTAATAGCAGAAGATCTCGATCCACCTGTGTTTCTAGGGGAACTGATCTCTAGAGTGTGGGGATCAGTTGTAGTTCCAGGAGGTCTCCAAACCCTACCTAAGGGTGGCAACCATACTCTTCACTCATATGTGGTTCTCATTATCACCAGGAATAAACCATTTGTACAAATTTTAACATGATTCCTTTGAGGACAGCTGGGTCCTTCTGAAAAGCATACAAAAATCCAGTCAGGAATGCTGTTCTGGAATTTGTAATCTGAATTTGTGGCCCAAGAAAGCAATCTCAAATAGGAAGTATAAGACCAGCCTCTCTGCAGCTGAGGCAGAGTGTCAGTTTCAAGAGCTGCAGCCAGGGCTTTTTTTTGTAGCAGAAACTCCTTTGCATATTAGGCCACACACCCTCGATGTAGCCAACCCCAAGAGCTTACAGGGCTCTTAGTATAGTGCCTAATGTAAGCTCTAGGAGGATTGGCTACATCAGGGGTATGTGGCCTAATATGCAAAGGAGTTCCTGCTACAAAAAAAGCCATGGCTGCACCTTAGATTCCTTGTACTCCTTGCAAGGCAGAACGTCCTCTGAACATTGTGCTTGATTCCTAGCCTTTTTCGGTTCCTCCTTAGTCTCTTTTGCATTTCCTGAAAGTGACAGCATAATCTCTCCTCCTCTTCAATGGACTTGAGATCTGGTCCACGTCCAGTATTCTAACCATCACTCTGTGGTGATCATGGACTGAAATGAAAGTCAATGCAAGCTTTTTTCTCTCCATGGTTGCTGCATGTTGAAATCATCATTCAAGGAGGCCCTCAGGGAATACTTTTTTAGTCCAGCCATTGTCCCAGTCCTCAAGACTGCTTTTTCTACACAAAGGAATTTGAGACGCAGTTTGGGAATTGATTGAATAATAATAATAATAATAATAATAATAATAAAATTATTTTTATATCCCACCCTCCCCCACCAAGGCAGGCTCAAGCTGCTGATAGAAAATTGTTTTTTTTTTAAAAAAAAATGTGTTAAGACTCACCTGGATCCCACTCACCACAAGTATTTAAAATGAGAGCATCAACATAATTTCACTGAGATATTCAGTGAAATTCAGACACTGATGCTGAACAAGAAATAACCAGGTTATTTCTATCTTCAGATGCCTAAAATTATGAAAAATAGGAGGGAAAGATTAACTATGCACAAAAGAAAAGCTTTAATGCCACTTACTAATTAAGCTTTACCAACAGTATTATTGTATCTTGCATATATTCAAAGTAAATCTGAAATATATTAGCTTCCATAGGCATTCTTACAAATTATATCATAGTAAGGTTTTTCCCCCCTACATTCTGCAAAACAAAGTTAAATGATAATTGTGGAAAATAAGCTGCCAGTTATATCTTGCAATAGATTTATTCAATAATACCATGTAATGTTGCCATCTCAGCTCTTCTTAATGTCGATGTCTGCTCTTCTCTTGAAGCAGAATCAATGTGCATTGTTTTCTAAATGTGATATTCATGTTTCCTCCAATATGGACTGCTAGAATGAGATTGGAAAATGGGGTCAACATCAAATGATTCATGTATTAAATTTTCTTTGCTCCCAAGCCCAGCCTCTGTAAGGTGGAGTCTCTAAGAAAAGTAATGCCTTTTAAGAAAGAGATAAAATGCATTTAGAAATATGTGTACAGGTAATCATATTAAAGTGGCATTTGGAAGGAATATAAAATCAAAAGCAGTCTAAGAAGGGAGCATGATGGTCTTAAAATTGTTGTTTCTGCTGGTTATGGTCTTAAAATTGGTCAGATGATCTTTAAATTGTTTCTGCTGGTTATGGCATGAGCAAAAGATATAGTGATAGCTACAGGAATAAACAGTTTTAAAATGGGATTAGATAGATTAATGGAGGATAGGTCTATCAGTGACTACTAGTCATGGTGTCTGAGGGGAACTTCCACATTCAGAGACACTAAACCTCTGAATCCTAGAGCCAGGGGAAGGTCTCAGCCTCTATGCCCCACTGTTGGCCCTCCAGAGGAACTGGTTGACCAATGTGTGTGACTGGATGCTGGACTAGGTGGACCACTGGTCTGTTCCAGCAGGGTCTTCTTACGCCTGAGTAACCCCCACCACACCACCCCCATCTCATGAGAGTTGGAGAAACCAGAGCATACTCCAGCCCCTTCTCTCATGATAAATTTGAACAATCAATCTAAGGTGGGCCTGTACAACTTTCCCTATATTTTAACTATTGTTTATCTGTGCCTTCACATATGTAATTTAGTATTGATTTCAATTGCTTAAATGGTGTATTTTTGTAATGTTTATTTTAAATGTTTGCTGCATTGGTAGTCCTGATGGAATGGAAAGTCAGGGTATAAATTTCATAACAAAATAAATTAATAAACTTGTGACACCCCACCCCCCACCCCCAATATTATGATGACAGTCTAGGCTTGCCAATCCCCAGGTCCCAGTGGGGATTCCCCTGCTTTCACAGGCTCCTTCCCGCTCCCAGCCAGCTGGCCAGTGGGGGAGGAAGCCCCACCCCAACAACCTCCATGTGCCTTCAAACCTTGAAGGCTTAAGAAGATCCTGGGAACAGCTATTTTCCAAGCAAGGTGCTCTGTGCCTTTGAATCTTAGACCAGGCTGGTGGCAGGGCAACCTGCTGAACAATGTGCCTGGTGGAAGGGAAGGAGTCCAGAAACTGTGTTGGTTTTATAATCGTCTCAGAGGCCATTTGCACAGGAAAGGGTAAACTAGAACCTTTAGTTTCCTTGTGTTATTCTTTAGAACTTGGAACTTCAGCAACTCATGAGTAAATTGTCCTAGTGAGACCACATAAGTGTGGGATTGCAAACTGTTTATTTTGGCTGCTCTGTGTGTGTGCGTGCGTGTGTGTGTGTGTGAGAGAGAGAGAGAGAGAGAGAGGGAGGGAGAGTGGGTGGGTGGGAGGAGGTGCAGGTGGTAGGGTGAGGAAATGAAGACTATATTCAGGGGAACTGCACTGCTGGGTTTTTTACTTATTTTAGGGAATGTGAAAGTCTCCTGGCTCCGCCCCTGAAGTGGGGGGAGGGCCTCCAAACCAGGGAATCCCCTGGCCCCTCTTGGGGACTGTGCAACCAAACAGAGAACCAACCAAAGAATCAGATTGTGCAACCAGAGAGTGACTGGAGAAAAACCGAAGTTTCTGTGATAACCAGCCTCCAAAATAAATCCGTAACAAGACCTGTAAACTAGTCACTTAGATGCTCTGAATTAATTATTAAAGCTAGTCAAAGCTAAAAGTGAAATGAGAGAATATAAGTACAACCTCGTAGCTGCTCTGTGGTGCTGAGTTGTGAAGAATTGTTTTGGAACTGGGATATCACCTGGATTCCTCAAGAGATACACTGGACCGAGGATTGCTATGAAAGTGAAGGACTGTGTGCTGTTGAATGGACATTTATTTGGACTTTAAATCACCAGACTTCGGTCCTTGCATCGTACAATTGTACTGTGTTCCAAATGTCAGGGTATGTTTTTAAGAGTGTTATGTATGAGAGTATATGAATATATTGCAATTTTTTTTCCTATTGATTGTAACTGATTTATTTTGGAGGCTGGTTATCATGGAAACTGTAATGCACTGGGGTCGGCGCAGTAAGAGACCAGAGTCGGAGAGTGATTTCAGCAAGCTTTACTTCAGGAACACACACACAACACACTGAGCTCTGTTCAAACTTCCCGCTCCTTTATACAATTCTTGCCCCCTTCTGATTGGTCCTTAACTATCTACATGGATTGGCTATTTACAGGGCCCTAAGGGCCTATCAGGGTACAGTATGAGCCTGGATGTTGATTGGCTACTTATGTTTCAATCCTTCCCCTGATTGGGCACGCTTAGGCCTTCTCTGGAACCCTGGTGTGGAGTTCAAGCTCTGGCTTGTTCGGCTTCCCTCCAAAAGTAACAGTTCCCTCCAAAAGTAACAGTTTTCCCATTTGAACCTAGGACACAACAGAAACTTCAGTTTTTCTCCAGTCACCCACCTGGGGATTGGCAGCCCTAGTCCCATGCCATGCAAGGCTTTAAAGCTTAGTACCAAAATCTTGAACTAGATCTGGTACTCAATTGTACTCAAAATCTTGAACTAGATCTGGTACTCAATTGGTGCATTCTGCACCAGCTGGAGTTTCTGGATCAGTTGCAAGTGCAAGCCTGCATAGAGTGAATTACAGTAGTCAAGTCTGGAAGTGACCATTGCATGGGTTGCTTTAACCAAGTCCTGAGGGGAGAGGTAAGGTGCCAGCTGTTTAACCTGCCAAAGACAATAAAAGGCAGATTTGGCCACCACGGTGACCTGGGCTCCCATGGAGAATAAGGCATTCAAGACCACCCCCAGGCTTCTCACCTTCTGGGTAGGTACAAGCACTGCACCCTCCAGTGTGGGTAGCCTGATTCCTGATCCAACTTCCCCCTGACTCAGGTACAAACCCTCTGCCTTAACTGGATTAAGCTTCAACTGGCTCTGCTGCAGCCATCCAGGCACAGCCTCCAAAGCTTAGAACAGCCACCAAGAAACTTGTAATTATCATTTTAGGTCCCAATTGAGCAAAAGGGAGTTCACCCATCATTAATAATAGCATTTCTTAACTTTTGGTTTGACCACTTCAGACATTCCCTTTTATTTAATATTCTCTTAAAGAGAAGGAACTGTGTGTCTCTGTTTGGGCTACTGTAAGTCTATTTGATCAGTGCTTTTTAAAAAGAGAAATCCCACCAGGAGTTAATTTGCATATTAGCCACACACCCTGGCCTGGGAGCATGTGGCTGCCACATGGCGGATCGGACCAGCCGGAGGCCTGGCCAGCCCAGGCA